>NC_090937.1:203091964-203716964 GCF_040938575.1 Ambystoma mexicanum | reverse complement strand
CGCCAGTGACCTAGGGCCCCCAGGCAAAGCAGACACGCCAGGGTACGTGATCCACATCCATGTCTCCCACCTTCCTCTGCTTTCCTCTTCCGAATTAGACATGTATTTCTGTTTTTTTGTTGTTGTTCCTGATGGCCGTATTTCGTGTTCCCCTGTTGCTTCCTGATCACTGCACCTGAACCTGCACACCGCTTCCCTGGACTTTGCCTCTGACTTTATTATTATTAAAACTACTTCATCATCTCATGTTCAATTCCGATTATCTCATTGAACATGAGATGATGAAGTCGTTTTAATAATAATAAAGTCAGAGGCATAAAACATAAACACATCAGTCAAAACAAAACAAAAATCACAAAGTAAAACCTATTAAACTGCACAATGTCAGTAACATGACTTCCTTTCAATACAATTCATAAAATAGTTAAAACGTTTGTAGGACTCGCACACCCCCTCCACCCACCCCTATACAATTAAATTTTGCCTCAGGCCACTGATTCAGAGAAGCCCTAGCAACTCTGATTTCCTTATATCATTGTAAAGGTGGCAGAATCACGCCAGATGGATCAAAGTCTCCACTTCCCCACGAGAACAGCATGTATTTGTACCTGCAGTGGAATTCTTCGTCCATTTATATGAAACTGTCCTGACTGCTAACAGATTAAATCTGGCTCTACTAAGAAAGTACCTGTGCTGATTTATATGAACATTTAGAAGATAGCTTGCTGGGCCTTCTACAGGAGCTAACGTAATATACCGCCTCACCTAAAATTGTACATTTTAAACCTGAAATTGAAATTTTTAAAGCATAGCATCGTCTCCGATGTTTTCCAGGTAATATACAAGCTTTGCTTTAAGCTCCATTTTGGAGATATTCCCAATGGTGTTTGCATTCTCGAAATAGGAAGCCATAGATCATTTGTTTAATGTGAGCTTTATATTCACAAGCCACCCTAGGGAGATTATGTTACTTATCAAATCCTTAGTTAGAAGCCAATGTTTCCCAGGCCACCGATCCTGCCACTCTTGGATTGGTCTCGAAAAGGTGGTGTCAGTCATGTAGGTAGTAGCAGTTTCAATCTGGACTGGATAAACAGCAGTAGCAAGCGGGACCATAAGCAGTCACTTGAGAAAGTAATCTTCAGCTTCTTGCAGATTCTAGCTTACCGTAGCCCCAAATCTTACAACCATAACACCCTGCCAGAATCGCTTTACCCCTGTAAATTGCTAGCATGTGTTTGACTGAGCTATGTTTCAGCATCCTTGCAAATCTAAAAATACTGCCTACAATCTGCTGCATCTTCACACCTTGCTCTGCTATGTGATCAGTCCAGGTCAACCTGCTGCAGAATCTGAGGCCCAAGTAGTCAAAGGACAGGCAGCGAGAAACCTGCTGGCCGTCCAAGACCATGGGCGGAAACCAAAGAATTTCGCCAAATTTACCTTTAGATGCCTAGACTTCATATATGAGTAATATTCCTCCACCAGCATTTGTAAGGATCTTGGAGTTCTTGCAAAGAGAAAATCATAATCATTGTACCGTAGAGCTGGCAGTCTCCTTGCCCCACAACGAGAGACATCGGTCCGAGTAGACTCGAAGTATGAAGCTCAGGAATTAACATAGAGTTTAAAAAGAAGGGGAGGCAAAAATCCCCCCAGGCGGACACCCTTTGTGACCAAGATATATTTACTCAGTTCACCTGCAGGTCCATACTGAACACATACTCCACAATTCTCATGAAGTGATCCAATAGATTGGGTAGATGTGGGGATTGAGCTGCCGCTGCCCATCATTCTATCCCAGAACCAGGAGAACTGCGCAGTTTTGTGCACACCAAAATGGTCGCCTAACCTGCCACCCACCAGTGCAAGCGTGATGGACCAGAAGCGCCAGGGGTGAAAGGTGGTGCCAAAGGAAAAATAGCAGTGCCTGTTAGATCAAAAGCGCCTTGAAATCACTGCTGTTTCTCTGAAGTGCAAGCTCAAAATGTCCATTTCAATTTGTTCAAAATCCGTTTTTAATTGATGTCAACAAGTTGCTAAAATCATGGGCACAAGACCACTCTAAAGATTCAACCTTCTTGTGGGGGTTCCACATCACCACTCTACTGTAAGGATGCCCATCAAATAATGGCAGCAAGGATTAGAGCTGTCAAGCAAAATCCTGCTGTCAAATTCAAGACAACTCCTAAAAATAATGGGTGCAGTACCAGCTTTGGACACAAGCCGGCGCTAGCGGTCTAAACTCTGACAGTAGAACTGTACTTCAGGAGTTGCCAAAGGATCCTGAGCCAGCTGGAAACTTTAAAGCCTTTTGGTTAATCAAAATTCATGAACACCTGCGGTTCACAGAAGACAGGCTGATTCAATTAACAGTCCAAGAGGCTGGGAAACCTTCTCACCTCAGAACTCCACACAAGAAGGCAGGAGGTCACATGGACATGCTAGCCAAATGCAGAGTGGCCCCCTGGCCTGCTGACCTCAGCCGACACAGTAGACTCTTGCAATTGAATGGGGTATGTTAATTTGGGTGCGGACTGTAAACAGATCTCTGCCTGGCAGAAGAGACATGTGATCCCGGACTCCCAAGTTTCTGGGGGCGGACCCAAACACTGAAGTGAATTGAATTGAAGGCAAATATATGTTTTATAAAAACACTGATAAATAATTGTAACCAGATGACAGAAATGTACAATTTGGAGATCCTTAAAATGGATATTGTACCTACAACTTGAGTCTAAACTCAATTCCGTACGATGTTCTGAGGCAAAACCCCATGAATTATGGAGATTGCAGACACGGGGTTCATGCTAGAAAAATGAACATTTACTGGAATATGGGTAGAAAGGCGGTGTACATGTGTGCCATTTTTGGTAAACGTCCGATATTGGTAAATCAAATAAAAATGAAAATAAGTTGTCTTTTTTGAATGCAAGCTCTTAGGAAGATCAGAGTTGAACAAGCATGGACCATAAGTAATCTGTAATATGTACATGTAATGTCAAACAACTGTGTATCTGGGAAATATGTGTAGTTATGAAAAATAATTTCTAAGGTAAAAGCAAGGGGGCGTTTCTTCAATAGATCGTAAATGGCTGACATCACTCTTACACACTACCCTTTCTCAAATCAGGGACCAAAGAATCCTTTGGCCTATCAGAACCCTGAGTGGGTTGGGCATAGAAGATGAGCCGACCCTCCCACTTTCTAAACACATAAAAGGAGGACAGGTGGGGACTTTCAATTTCCATTTCCTTGCGGATCACGCTGACAGACGACATCACATCCAGAGACTCCAGACTTCAAATCCATCAATCTCCAGAGACAAGAACTTTTGCCAGAACCGGTAGCAGACCCAGAAGGCAGAATTATCCAGAGAGACCAGACCCAAACCAGATCGCTGTGCAGTACTGAGAGCTGACCCAGATCGCTGTGCGCCGAACCAGTACCGGAGTCCAGCCAAACCTGACTAGATCGGGGACGGAGGCCCATTCCTTTCAAAATTATAATGTGAGTACTCAGCCAGAACTGTGCAAAACCCAATCTCTTAGTTTAAAATAATCTAATTCAAACTATTTTAACCTATTGAGAACTGCATCATAGAAATTGTGTCCCTTCTTTTGATTCAAAGCTGAAAAACTGTCATCTGTCATTCTGAACTTTAAAATTTCATTTCCGAAAAACTACCTTCACAAAATCGTCCGTATCTCTTGAACCGTTTGTGGTAGAAGCGAGATGTAACTTTTATTTCAAAGCTGGAATTCTAAGCTTTCCAATGAACCTACTCCTTATAGTTTTTCCATAATCGCGCTCGATGCACTCGGAAAAATTGCCGCGATTTGCGATTTGGCTCAATTTCTTCACTTGTCAAAATAGCAGCGTCTTGCTTTCCTTTGCTGAAATTTGTTTGCAACCTGATAATCATTCATAGAACATTGCTAAAGTGATCCTGAACTAATACAAAGTAACTGTCACCCACCCTGAACCTCTAGAGGGAATTAAAATCATTTTAGCATATTTTTCACTTCATTGCATACCACATTTAAGGGATTTTGCCTGTGTTTAAAATCATACCTGTTTTCCTCTAAGCTCGCTTGGGGGAACTGGAACTTTGTATTGCATTTGTGTGTATTCCTGAGAACTGTGTGTGTCACTTCCACCTCCTTACATTGCATATAGGGAAGGGGGGTGAATTGCCAAAAGGGGAAAAGTGATTATATTATGTTTTGCTGAAATCATATCAAGTTTATTCCTGTGTTGCTTCGTTTCCACCTTGCATTTCCTTGTACCATATAAAGCATTCTCAGCTACCTTATCCTCTATACTACTCCTAAGTAATTAACCAGTGTGCTAGAATCACATCATCCATTGTTGATCACTCACTGTCATATGTCTAAGTGTGATATCAATTATTAATTTATTATAAAAGTGCAATATATATATATATATATATATATATATATATATATATATATATATATATAGTTTAATTCTCAAATAAACCTTTTAAATGTGCAAAAAAAACTTACTTCTTGGCTCAGTGGGGTCAGGGGGATTCTAAGAGAGGGGTGTTATATAAGGGTTGTCATCCAGAGTACACAAACTGGACATACAAATATATAAATAAGGGCTTCCCTTGAGCAATCCCAGACAAGGCACTGACTTAGTGGGACTGCTTGATTGGAGTCTTTAGCACATCCCACTCCCTTCTTTTTGGATAAAATTGCAGTCATAGTACCAATAGTTCCTTTTTTCCACTTCCACCCCTGGGTTAGGCACAGTCAGTGCAGCTGTGACATAATTCGCTTGTAAACAAATCACATATCAGCAACTGACTTATAAACAGACATGTGCATTGCTATTCCACTTCAAATGGGCTAAAAGTAAACATGATGGAATAGATCATGTAGCTTCCCTCGTGGCTGTCCCGCACTGTGGCACGTTTCCCTCCCTGTCAGGCTGCGTCCCTTCTCTAATGGGAGGGTTCAGATACTGATCAGCCAGCAGCCCTCACAGGCCGGCCTTTTTGGAGACTGACTGGTTTATTGTTGGCCTTGACAATATATGCTAGTGTGCTAACATACAAAGATGTCTGGAGCAAAACGATTACATTGTTCTAACAACAACATTCCAGCCCTTAAAATCATTCATTTGAAGTAGGTGATTAAATATGCTATGCAAATGTTTGACAACAGCGAAGAGCACCATATTCCGGAATTTAAAACAAATTGAAAGCATGCAGGCCCGGGCATATTCATGTCACTCATTGTTTGTCTCAGCATTACCGAGCATGACTAGCATGGCTATGGCGAAGTAACGAGCATGACTAGCATGGCTATGGCGAAGTACCGAGCATGACTAGCATGGCTATGGCGAAGTAACGAGCATGACTAGCATGGCTATGGCGAAGTAACGAGCATGACTAGCATGGCTATGGCGAAGTACCAAGCATGACTAGCATGGCTATGGCGAAGTAACGAGCATGACTAGCCTGGCTATGGCGAAGTAACGAGCATGACTAGCATGGCTATGGCGAAGTACCGAGCATGACTAGCATGGCTATGGCGAAGTACCGAGCATGACTAGCATGGCTATGGCGAAGTAACGAGCATGACTAGCATGGCTATGGCGAAGTACCGAGCATGACTAGCATGGCTATGGCGAAGTAACGAGCATGACTAGCATGGCTATGGGGCAGTTTCTGGATGTCATTATACACCAGCAATTATTGGAATGGGCATAGCTAATGCAGTTACATGAATAGAAATCCTGCTGTTTGCATGTTACTACTGAAAAGGGTTTTGGCTTTACATGCATACCAGAGTCTAATCTAGCACCATGCAAGTGCATTAAAGCAAAAGAGAACATACACGTTTTAAAGCAATTAAAGGAAGCATCCGTCCTACATTGACCTTAAATATGGTTTTTGGCCCCTTCTGAGGTGATGATATTTAAAATGACAGACTTGAAAGGAAGTACAATCATCCTCAATTATGAGCAGGAGAGTAACACCTTAGCAGTAAACAAGATAAGCACCTCAAACTACACCAACACATTTAAATTGCAATTTCCACGTTCCACTTCACTTCTTTTCGGGGTCAAGCTGTACCTCTTAGCCGTGTGGACGTCAAGCACAATGACAAAACAAAATGCCCAAACAGTGTTTGTATTATTCACTTGAAGGATGAGAAAGATAAAAGAACGGATTTCGAAATCACTGCTGCACGTTTTGACTCGATTTCAAAATGCTGTACTGTGACCAACACGAATTAGGCCACAGGCCCCAGGGGCGACACCACGGACGGCATTATAAAAGGGTATGGGGGTTAGGTGTAGGGTGGGGGCAGAGAAGAGGCTCACACAGTGGGAGGGCAGCCGCAATGCCTCCACAGTAAATCACCATGGCAACATGGCAAAACTAAACTAGCAGGTGAGAGGGAAAACATCAGGGTGCCCCCAATAGAATAACAAAGGAGAATGGGGGATATAAGGAGCCTCTAGGAAGGGAGAGGCACAACGAAAAGAAAGCACACCCACCTTGGGTAAAGCTTTCAGAAGGAGAAGGACCCTTTTATTTTTCCAATATAGTCTCAGGGAAGGCCTGTGAGCATCAATCCTCTGCCGGCCTGCCTTGGGGCTGCAGTGGATTTTGGAGGACGAAAAGAAGCGTTTCCCCATCTGCTAAAATGGGGAGAGGTGCGGCGGGGGGACGCAAGCTGAAGGCAGACAGGAATGTTTAAACGGACACTGGAGCCCAGCTCTGTGAGCACACGCTCTGCAGGCATGCCAGCCTCTGCCGGTTTAAGAATCAATTCGGAGCACTCCAGACAACAGTGCAGGCCTTGCTGCTCGGTGCATCTGCCCAGAAGAACTTCAAGATGCAGCAAAAGAAAGGCTCCCAGCTCCCACGGGCCCGCTTTTACAAACTTAATCGAGGTAGGGATAGCTCAGTGTGTGTATGCATCAGCAGAGTAAATAGCTTTAAAAGTCAGCCGGCATTTATAATTTTTTAATATAACCTAAGCAAATGTCAAGCATGCCTATGAAAAAGCCTGCATTTGTCACATAACAAATAATTAGACTAGATCGCAAACCACAAGAGTCTTTTGGATATGTTCATGAACTTTAGAATATATTCAATGGTCTCAAATAAATTCCGCAGGGCGGGCATCCGTTGCTCAGTGAGTAAAAGCAGGGGATTCAAGACGTGAGCACGAGCCGGCATGTCCTTTCAATTAGCTGCATTTTCCCAATCCCCCTGCCAGACTGAGAGGGGGAGGGGGCTAGCCCTGCATCCAGCAATAGGTGGGTACCGCTTGCCCTGGGAATAAACACTGCTCCGGTTGGAAAACTAGTGTAGGACAGTCAAAGCTCCTCTCGACTTGGTCTGGGGCATATCCTACTCTGAGTACTGGGGATAGCTGGGCAGAAAGTGGCATGGCTGTGGTTAAAATATAAACAGTACATTAC
This sequence comes from Ambystoma mexicanum, assembly GCF_040938575.1. Classification (NCBI taxonomy): domain Eukaryota; kingdom Metazoa; phylum Chordata; class Amphibia; order Caudata; family Ambystomatidae; genus Ambystoma; species Ambystoma mexicanum. The sequence goes on along the minus strand of NC_090937.1, from coordinate 203,709,494 downwards.
ATTAATTAAGCACAGATTGCATGGTACTTTCAATTATAGAAACTTAAAACGCCATTTGAAAGGCAGGTGGTGCTTAGTAGGCACACAGAAACAGGATTTCTTTTAAGTTGGTATTCAGAGCATTTTTTAAACATATGACATTTTCTGCTTCTGCACGCGCACACATTACAGCAAAATACTGGCCCGTAAGCTGCCTGGCACGACTCTTAGTTTTACCTCATCTCAGTTTACAACTTCTTTGCATGACCAGGGGCTGAGAGGGGCTGAGTGAAGGCTCAGAAAATCAACGAGCAAGTGCAACACTGTAGGATCACGGGTCGAGTGCAGGAGACTTCAGATTAGAGGGATGACAGATAGCCCTGCCATTCTGGAGACATTCTTTTACAAGTTCATCCAGGGTGTGTCAAGTGATGTTTGCCAGCGCTCACGAAGCATGCAGAAGCACCACTAAACAGCGAAACCCTTTGACCCAAGGCTGATTGGCCAAAGCAGCCGCGGCCCCACAAGCTGCTTTTCAACATTCGTGCCCTGCAGCAATGAGGCCCAGCAGAGCCCTGCCCCCTGTCCTTCCAGTAGCTTCCTGACTTTGGCTTTCATCCAGTCTCTCCCTGCCCCCTCCCCTTCTCACTCCTCACCTCTGACTGACAGCCCCTGCACCTCTGCCAATGGACGGCCCAGCTGGGAAAGTGTTGACTTTTCAGCAACTTGAGGACGGGGGCCTTGTTAACCGGTTTGCATTGCAAGCCATTAGGGCCGAACATGAGCAAGGGCAGCTCAACAGCTGTAGAAAGAGTTCCGGTGTTGAAAAAAACTGTGCTGGGGTTGGCCACCGGCCAACACCGGCACAAATTAAGCACTGGCACTTAGTGAGGGGAGCATGGTAGGAAGGAATGCGTATAGGATGCTTATAATGAAGTGTTACACAGTCTTGTTGCAAAGATCTTCAATAGCAGTTGTGGTTGTGTTGCAGGCTGTCGGTCTGTGACTTATTGGATGATCTTTAGCACCTCATGTTGACTGTCTTATAACGATTTGGTGCTTTTGATTCCTTGGCGTTGATGATTTCTGCCCTGTAGAGGTGTAATTATTGCTAAAGGGCACATTTGTCTGATATCAAGTTGTTTTTCCTCATGATTTTTTTCAGTTTGCTATTCTCTTTGTTCTTGTGGTATAGGTTTGGCGTAAACTATTTATTGAGGTTCTTTTTGGTGTGTTGATAGCTACAGCTGAGTTAACTCAGTTGTGAAGGTTTGGAAAGTTGCGTAGTTGCTGATCTGGTGAGTTTTCTGGTGGGCCCAGTGTAATAATTGGTTTGTTTGCTTCAGGTCTTTCTAGTAGGCTGTTGTTTCGCACATCTTTCCAAGGGCTGATGAACATTGTGGTTCTTACTGATGGCTCTGTAAGTACAGGAGACTGTGTTAAGATTGTGAATGCAATGGATAGGTTGTTTCATCAGGGAAGGTGGGCTGTAGAGCAGACAATGATTATGTTCTCATTTTATTTTAAACACATCAGCATGTAGCTAGATAAGTGGCTCCGGTCAACAAATATTGTCAGATATTGGCGAATGACAGAAAGGTTAATGGCCACATCTGAAAGTTTGCCAGTGAAGATTGGATTTAAGAAAGGAAGTTCTGAACTTGTGCACCAGTCGGCAACTGGTCTGTTTGATTCACCCAACAAAGTGCATAACGAAGACAAAATTTACTCATTCTATATTTTAAGATACCATAATGATTTCAGCATATTTTTGGAGTTTTCAAATAACAATACCAGCTTTGTTATGTTCTTAAAATACAATTGGCCTCATTATGAGTTTGCCGGTGTGGGAACTACGGTACCGGTAAGCTTCCCCACCTTCTTTTTAAACTCTATGTTAGATCCCCGACCGGCAAACTACGAGTTGTGGTCGCGGGTGCCTTTCTGCCCGCCAGGTCGGACCTGGCGGTCAGAAAGGCACCCGCGAGCACAGCATGTCGGACGCATCGGCACCGTTGCAAACGGTGCCGGTGCATCCGACCTCCCCATTCTCATTGAGACCTATGGGGCAGAATGGCAATGGGGAGCTTCTTTTTCCGGCACCTGCAAATGGGCAAATACCGGGTCTGGCAGGGCTGGAATGCCTCGGTAATTGCACATTCGTGGGCGCCAGACATTTTTGGAAGTATGGCGGCAGCCTGCCGGTTTTACTGGCAAGGATACCGCCAAACCTATAATGAGGCCCAATGTGTTAACAAATGTACAGAGGGTAAAAGGGACAAAAGCACTGGAAGCAAGTCGTGTAAGAGGAAGCCTTCTGACACTATCTTCTGCTCTATTGAAGGACTGGATTCTGTTGAAGCAGAAAATAAATAAATGAATACATTCAATAATCTGTAAACTGGCAGCATTTTACAACCTCGTTTTTAATAGTACGCTGATTGCAAGATCTGTTGTGTGCACCACTGTTCTTATAAATACTGGACAAAAGAAAAGGGTAGAATCACTAACAGTAAAGTGATCATAAATAGCTTTATTATCAACCATCCCATTTTTTAAAGGTCATGAGAATGTTATTCTGGATGTAGCTGAAATGAGTTTACGTACTGTAAATAATATGCAGCCAATACCTAATGACTAATCATACAGCAATTTTCTGTGATTCTTAATGTTTTTACCAAGATGAGACACTGTTATTTCTTCCATATTATTTGATTGTGTATAGTTGGATGCAATGTTAGTGCTATATGGCCTGAAGAAGGCCTGTGTGAAATAAAAGTACTAAAAAGTGAACAGGCACAATACTAGGCTACAGCATTGTTGAAATTTCGATATTTGAGCCGCACAACCAGGTGGCTACATTGCCCCGACACTTCTTTATGGTGATGTAGATCACTAAAGCTTTGTTTGGTATGCACCTGTTCCATGTTCTGATTTGGCTCCCCATGTTTCGACGGGGCCTCACAGAGATTACGATTCTCGCCATCACATTATTATCTTTTTTATAGAGCCCACTGCCAGATAACACCTCCCTAGAAAATTATTTATAAGAAATGAATGCACAGAAAGCACTGCCTGTAATTTAACGCTAACCTTAGCATCAGTTCCATGTAATAAAGTTGCAAAACAGCAGTATAAAAGGAAATTGCAACAAAAAGGCTGTGGTGTGGCCCTCGCAATCCATGTAATGGATGTGGCGGACACCCCTGCAACCCCCGACCCATTACACCACGCAAGAGTAGCAGGTGACACCCCGTCATCCACCGATCCACCTTGTGTGGTATAATGGAAAAACGTTTACAGGGTCACACAACACCCTTTTAGCTGTGATATTTTATTAAAACTGCAATTTTTTGGTGACCATATTACTGGATACCATCTAAGGTTCCATGTAATAAAGTTGCTGCGAAAATTGGGGGTTAAAGAGAAATCACAGCAAAAAGGCTGTGGTGTGGCCCCTGCAATCCATGTAATGGATTGCGGGGGACACCCCTGCAACCCTCGACCCTTTATATTTCAGATGGGGAGCAGGGGACACCACCCGCAACCCCTGATCCTCTTGTGTGGTATAATGGAAAAACATTTACCTGGTTACACCACAGCCTTTTTGCAGCGATTCTTTGTAAAAACTGCGATATTTTGGCGACCATATTACTGGATACATCTAATTGCAGACAAATGAATCCAGTCATTAGAACATCTAGCTCAAAATGATCTAGCTCAAAATGTTCTATCCGGTCTCATCGCTCTCTATGGTGCTCTGTGTCTCTCCTATTTTTTCCAACTGCTTCTCTATCGACTATCCTGCCCTACTCCCTAAATCTGGAAGGAAGAAGTTTAAAAAGGACATCCTGGTCTCCAACCCAGGCCTCCCTATCGCTGACACCTATACCAGCGCCTCCTCCAGGCAAACTTTCACCAACATCCTCTTTGTTGTTCCCTCGCCAGATCTATAGACCCTACATATGGTCTCTGTGCTCTCTCCATTCTCTTCTTCTCCCATTAATGGTGGCACTCGGTGGGGGGCACTCCTGGCCTCCTTCCAGTCCTCTAAGGTCATCATTAATGTTTATGTGAATGGCAGCGTCCTGGTCCAAGGCTCTCAGGCCAACCTTCTCCTCTTCGATAGACACTTTCTGCGCCTCATCAATTTCCTTTCTTCTCCTGCTGTCCCCTCTCTTCCCCCCAAATCTTCATTGCCTCCCCCGTTGCCTCCTCCTTAGCTACCTTGCCCTCTCCTCCTTCCTCTTCTGCCCCCCTCGTGCTCCTTCTACACATCCGCAGGGCGTACCTCTGTGTACCCCTCCCCGGAAGTCCTTCAAGGATGGCAACCTTCTCTATATTGCCACTCTTAACTCTCGCTCAGCTGTCAAACACTCCTCCGACATCTGCCGCCTCCTGCAGGAACTTGGCCTCAATGTCCTCGGTCTGTCACATGCTTTGACACTTTCCTGCCTGATGGCTACAAAATCCTCTCTGATCTTCCCTGAGTGGATTCCTGCCTCTGTCATTCCTATGCAAGCCTACTCCTCTTTCGAATGACTCTTCTGCAGACTCTCTCTCTCTCCTAGCCATTCCCTTATTGTGGCTACTATCTATCGGCCAAAAACTAGAATAACAGGGGATACCAGGAATATCCAAATACTGTGACCTGGCCTGGATAGAACATGCGCAAAATTAACATAAAAGGTCAGAGTAGTAAAGTGTTCCGGTGACCACTGTTGGTGTAGTTACACAACCTACATACTCATACTGAATTCTGAGTACATACAACAACCGTGAAGTACATGCGTCTATCATATAACAATTCTATGAGGTGAAACAATTAAATTCAACCCAGTAGACGCTCAATCAATTAAGTGTTTGTTATTTATTAACATTTATTAAATAAATCACTAGAAAAAGTCATATTTTAGTAAAAAACATACAACAACATTAGTATCAGCAATATTTCATGTAGATCAATCCCTACAATTCATTATTGGACTGATCTGATACACCATTCTCATCCGTAAATCACATCCAACCACACTACAACCATACCACATACATACACTAATCATTCAGAAAATCATTCACAATCCATACAATGATAAAACAATTTATCCTCAGTAAAACCTCAAACAATATAAAACATCATTATACCATATCTAATCCTTTGTTAGTACGAACCATAAATATGACACCTAAGAGCCTATTCCATGTTATTATGGACTTTCCTGGCTCGGGTGGATTTGACTTCTGATTTTGCTCACAAATAACAAAACATCCCCAACCCGACATGTTTCTTTCTGTATAACATCCAGTAGACAGAAATTCTTCAGGGGCACTATGGTCCAGCGGAGTCAGATGGATTGTACATAGAGAAGAAGGAAATATGTAGAATACACCAACAGAGCACACCTAAATGCAAACAAAAGAACACTGAGTCAATCAGGCTAAAATGCTCAAATTACATGATTGACCATTACTGCCATCGTATTTTCAGTAAATGTGGCGTAGATTAGGTTATTAATACCTTTCAACTCTCTTCAACAATGGAAACAGAAAGCGGACCGTAATCCACAGACCAACAGAAGACACCATAATGAATTGGTGCCTCTAAAATCTATCCACCATCACCAACACCTCGTGGTACCTCTTAGACACTCAAAATCAACTAAGTAATACCTCACCGAGGAGTGAGACCTCGAGTTACCCGGAGTCGATAAAACCCGGACCCCACGGGATGAAAAAGATACCACAGTGAGAGTAATCATTTCGAAAACACTTACATTTCGTATTCTGTGATTTTATAATGGAAGTACCCAAACGAGGGTAACCCACAATATCACACTGATGGGGGCACCGCGTCACCACAAAATCACCCTGCGTCCAGGCACTGATTTTTTAGAAGAAAAAGCCTCAACCTGTGTTCAGTACATGAGTGATGGCAACTTGATACCTGTCTGTAAACGCGGAGGCGGAAAACAAAAACAAAATGAGAAGCCATACACTCTGTGAATCCATAGAGATCAACATGAACAGTCTTCCGTATTAGCGTAATGTCTGGAGGGCAACTAAATTAAAGTGATCCCCATCAAAAATGCCAGTACACACCATACACTTCCTTAGTGCACAAGTATCCTAACGGAAAACAAGCTCACCTATGTAAAGTGGTCAAACTCTTTTCAATCTCTGCATGAGTCTCGACCGTGTCACGATAGGACTCTTCTAATACAGTAGTATAGACCACGGCAACAAGGTTAGTCGTGACCATAAAGGTATAGAATTCTGGGACAGAAGGGAGAGAACCACAGAGAGAAATGGATCAGAAAACCATGGTTAATCTGTCAAGTGTCCCATAAGATTACGGGTACCAGAATCACATATCTGCTTAAAAAACCTAATACATGAAGCATGTCATGATTATATACACACATGAACTCGACCTCTATCCCATATGCACGTTCACCGCTAAATGGTCTTGAACAAGGGACAGATCACACGAATGGAGGCTATAAGAATATGCCGAGTGTCCTCTGTCTACAGATCTATACGGCTGCGAAGTCAGAAAGAAATATAACATAATAACCGTTCTTAGGCGGGAATGTCTTGCACATGAAGCGGAATTGCAAAGAGAACTGTCCCTAAAACCCCTCTGACCTCAGTGACTGTTTTCCGACAAAAAAATAACATAATATCCGCACTTATGCGAGAATGTCTTACGCATGCAGCGAAATTTCAAAGGGAACTATCCCTGGAGCCACTCTTACCTCAATGACTATCTTCCGACAGACAACCAGGGTGGCCGCGTAAATCCAATCGGTATTGTCATGTGGCACACACGTGACTCGCACGTAACGCGAGCCGAACCGGCGAGGCACGCCCCCCAACAGGCTCAAAGGAGGCACGGCCAGATATTCAACCAGCAAGGTACCGCTGGTCAAAATAACCATACACCTCGATTGTATAGATGGAAGACCCGTGAGTGTCGGAAAAGGACAAGCGGGGGACGGGAAAAAATAGCACGCGGAGAGCAGGAAGAAAAACACCAACATGGGTTGGATACAAGTGTGTACATAAGAAAACTCCTACAGTGCATTATAGGATATAAACATAATCAATCCTATCAGTCCTGGAAAGCTAAAGCATGTGTCAATACAACACACGTCAAAAAACACATTCCGATCATGTATCAGGGGGGGCAAGATGGTAACCATCAATGAGGCCAAACGAGCCATCAATCTGAATATCAGGCTACAACCCAATCAGAGAGAGTATTCTGGATTAAAAATTCCAATCTATCGCCTCATTTAAGCCAACCACATGGCTTTTACTCAAAAAAATAAGTTTAGTCTCCTCCTTTGATAAAGTCTATTTATCCACAGAAGCGTTGTTGGTAATCGTAATCTTTTTTAGTATGGTCCATCTCAGATCCTCACAATTGTGGTTCCGCATTATAAAATGTCCTACCATCGGGGCTGTTAAATTCCTAAGTCTGATACAGCTCTTATGTTCGCTGATACTACTTTGATTCTTCGGTCGGTTTTACCGATGTACATTTTATGGCAAGGACACCAGATGGCGTATATTACAAAACTCGAATTGCAATTCGTGAAACTTCTTTGTTCCCAGAGTCTGGGAAGTCCAATATCCACCTCGGTGGTACGTCTAGTCAGGGGACAGCACACACACATGCCACACGGGGCATGTCCCCTCAGTTTAGGTAACCCCCACTGTTGAGTGATGGTGGCTTGTTTGTTAAGCTTATTACTGATGTCATTTCTGCACACCATCTCCTTAACATTGCGACCCCTTTAAAAGGCGCATCGTGGGGTCGACACTGGTATCTTAGTATGCGGTAACAGATGCCAGTGTCTTTTAACAATCTTAACCACCTGGTTGGAAAGATCGTTAAAGGTACTCACGAAAACTAGAGAGTCTGACTCAGAAGAGCTGGTTTTCGGTCTGTATTCTAGCAAGGCCTCCCGGTGATTATTGGAGGCCCTCTTCAGAGATCTCTTAACAATTTTCGTGGGATATCCACGTTGAATCAGATTATGACTCAAATATAAGGCTTCCAACTCGAACCTTTCTTTGTCACTGCTGTTCCGCTTGAGTTGGAGAAATTTTCCGAAAGGGAGATTATCCCTAAGGGCCTTGGGGTGAAAACTGTCATATCTGAGAAGATAATTCCTATCCGTGCTTTTGTGAAAAGGTTTCAATCCCAATACATTGCTGCACGGTTTAGAATAGATGGTCAGATCGAGAAAATCTATATGTTCCCTCTGGAAGTTCATGGTGAACTTCAAAAAAGGGTTAATCCCATTCAACCACTGAAAAAAAGTTTGTAAAGTGGTTTCGTCGCCATGCCATATTAACAGTACATCGTCAATGTACCTACGCCACAACAAGATACATTCTTTGAAGACATTCTGTTCGCTATAAATACTCATGTGCTCTACAAAATCCACATAAAGGTTGGCTAAAGATGGTGCCACAGCCGAGCCCATGGCAGTGCCATGGACCTGTTGGTAAAACCGGCCATCAAATTGAAAATAATTTTCAGTCAAAGCTAGCTCCGTGCACCATAAAATGAAAGAATTAGGTGTCATCCCGGTGCTGCGTTTAGTTACCAACAACTCCTCGATAACGTCCAAAGTGGATGACTGGGGAATTTTGGTATATAAGGAGACAATGTCCAGAGTTACAAGAATATCCTCATGGGGATCGAAATGCGAATTTTCAATCAACTTGATGACAGCCATAGAATCTTGGACATAGGATTTCATTTTGCTAACATGTCCTTTTAAAAAGGAATCAGCAAATTTGGCCAAAGGTTCCAGTACTGCATTTGTTCCCGAAACTATTGGTCTACTCGGAGGATTCAATAATGTTTTATGAATCTTCGGCAAGATATAAAACAAAGGAACACTAGGATCTCTCTTAACCAGATACTCAGCTTCCTTCTGAGTTATCCAATTCCTGTCCCTAGCCTTTTCGACTTTATGGGCAATGATATTCATCAAACGTGCCGTGGGATCCTGTTCAACAAGTTTATAAAAGGTGGTATCTGAAAGCTGTCGTAAACACTCTGCAACATAATCTTGACGGTTCAATAGCACTATCACACCACCCTTATCAGCACCACGTATTACTATAGCCTGGTTGGTTTTCAGAGATTCTAACGCTTTCCGCTGTGCCCTCGAGCAATTCTGGAAGGAAATCGGAGATTGGGTACGTTCCAACATATCCAGATCTGCTAAAACCCGTCTCACGAACACCACGGACTCTGGACTGTGGCTCGTGGTTGGTGAACAAAAAGAGGATCGATTATGTAAACCGCTATTTCTATCTTCATCCTCAAAAGGATTCTCATGGAAGTACTGTTTTAAATGTATCTTCCTAAAAAGTTCCTCTATTTCTACCCTAGAGACAAAACGGTTGTATGAGATAGTTGGAACAAATCCAAACCCCTTTTCCAGAACAGAAGTCTCAACCGGAGTGGGTGTATATGCGGACAGATTAATCAATAAGCTTTGTTGTTCCTCGTTACTGGTGGTTCGTAATCCCAGTTTTGTTGGTCCTGATCTAAAAAACCAACAGAGGGTCCCCTACCTCTAGTGAATGGCCAAGTGTTCTGGGACCTCCGTCTGTTGGAATTACCACGACCCCGATTGTTACCACGTCTTTGTTGTCTACCACCACCTCCACGAGAGAAAGTATCTTCGTCTGAACTGTGCGAGCTGAACGAGATGTTGGTGAACCTCGCATTTTTCTGTTGTTGAATTTTAGATACCCCGTCATAATGTTGATCAGGTACGTACCCCTCTTAGGTGTAACGGAACGCTTTCTCATGAGAGAAATCAGTAATATCTATTTTGAGCCGTCTAATGCGGTCTCGTACTGAGAACTTTTTAAAATCATTCATTTCCCGAATGATCTCATCCAGTCTCTTCGTGTAAACCTCCAGCGGGACAAGTTTTTTAATGGCTTCTTCTAATTTAGACAGTTCTTCAAGTTGTTTCACTGACATTTCTTTCGCTGTATCAATTATTAATATCAGCCAATCCCTGCCGCATTTGTTCGCAATGTAACTCCACCTAATGACAAATTCCTTATTGTCCAGAAATAATCGTGGCTCATTCCTCACCACTAAACCTCGTGGTAAGACGCCATTGCGCAGGTATTCCAGCATTATAGTGCCATGGAGTTCTGTGCGAATAGATCTTTTACGAAGTTGAAAAAGCTCATCCCAGTTACTGATATTGGTAAGTGGGGAACTCTCTCCATCGTTAGAGAACAGAAAGGATTGGGCCAGTAATTCAGCCACATATATATCGTCATAACTGCGAGTTTTGTCGGCCGCCATTGTTTACTAGACTGGGCAGAACACTTATGCAAGTAGGAGGTAACGTGGTTGATTGAGAATATCCAAAACGGCAACGAAGTGCAGGATGATAGAAAAATGTTCCTTATTGAAGAAAGGAAAAGGAAGGAAAAAATCCCACGGACAAAAACCGTGCAAAAATGCCAAAAACTAGAGTAACAGGGGATACCAGGAATATCCAAATACTGTGACCTGGCCTGGATAGAACATGCACAAAATTAACATAAAAGGTCAGAGTAGTAAAGTGTTCTGGTGGCCACTGTTGGTGTAGTTACAAAACCTACATACTCATACTGAATTCTGAGTACATACAACAACCGTGAAGTACATGCGTCTATCATATAACAATTCTATGAGGTGAAACAATTAAATTCAACCCAGTAGACGCTCAATCAATTAAGTGTTTGTTATTTATTAACATTTATTAAATAAATCACTAGAAAAAGTCATATTTTAGTAAAAAACATACAACATTAGTATCAGCAATATTTTATGTAGATCAATCCCTACAATTCATTATTGGACTGATCTGATACACCATTCTCATCCGTAAATCACATCCAACCACACTACAACCATACCACATACATACACTAATCATTCAGAAAATCATTCACAATCCATACAATGATAAAACAATTTATCCTCAGTAAAACCTCGAACAATATAAAACATCATTATACCATATCTAATCCTTTGTTAGTACGAACCATAAATATGACACCTAAGAGCCTATTCCATGTTATTATGGACTTTCCTGGCTCGGGTGGATTTGACTTCTAATTTTGCTCACAAATAACAAAACATCCCCAACCCGACATGTTTCTTTCTGTATAACATCCAGTAGACAGAAATTCTTCAGGGGCACTATGGTCCAGCGGAGTCAGATGGATTGTACATAGAGAAGAAGGAAATATGTAGAATACACCAACAGAGCACACCTAAATGCAAACAAAATAACACTGAGTCAATCAGGCTAAAATGCTCAAATTACATGATTGACCATTACTGCCATCATATTTTCAGTAAACGTGGCGTAGATTAGGTTATTAATACCTTTCAACGCTCTTCAACAATGGAAACAGAAAGCGGACCGTAATCCACAGACCAATAGAAGACACCATAATAAATTGGTGGCTCTAAAATCTATCCACCATCACCAACACCTCGTGGTACCTCTTAGACACTCAAAATCAACCAAGTAATACCTCACCGAGGAGTGAGACCTCGAGTTACCCAGAAGTCGATAAAACCCGGACCCCACGGGATGAAAACGATACCACAGTGAGAGTAATTGTTAAGACGGATTTCTGAACTCTGTCCTGGTGGCGCAGAAGTTCAGAAGGCCAACCTAATTACTTGGAACAGGGTAACCTCTGGACAAGCCAGACCAATCAAGGTAGCGATCGCGGCGGTCAAGACTAGGTCTCAAGAGGGGTGAGGGTGACTGGAAGCCCGCAATGAGCACACAAAGCAAGAGCGCTTACAAACTACTCCAAACAGTTGTTATATCAAAAATATAAACACATTTATTTTAAGGCCTTTAAAACAATGACCGTAGCGAGAAAATCACAATATCACAATATTAAACCAACACATACCATATCAACACAATATATATACAAATACACAGTCGCAAGCGTTTAAAGCACGAAATATGTAGTCTACCTGAAAGGAAAGGAAAACAGGCAGTGCGATAACGCTTTAGACTCAGTTCGCCTTCAGAGGCACCTAACTAGATGGAAGTCCGAGCCCTGCGAAGAGTGGAGCCTTGTGCTCAAAGTACCTGCCACGCCGGTGCCAACGGGCAAAAGGGGAAGCTCTTCGGAGGAAGTCAGGCAGTTCGGGTTAGTGCACAGCAGAAGGAGAACAGGTTCCGCAACTCAAGCGCAGCCTCCACAGTGGGCAGAAGCAGAGCGCGAGTACGGCCAAAAGGGGGCTGTTTTTACACAGCAGGGAAAAGCCATGGGATACTGCAGGAGGGTGACCAGATCCTAGCTAAACTACTCACCGGTCCCCGAAGCAAGCAGACCCAGGCTTCTCCACGTTAGTTTCAGCAGCTGGCAGGTTCAGAAGAGCAGGAAACGCCTCGTAGTCGTGTAGAGCAAAAAGACGTCCCAATCGACGAAACCAGCACAGTTTTGTTGCCGCAGCAGGACAACGGAGCGGCCGTGTGTATTCAAGCCAAATGTACACTCCTCCCTTCAGACTTGGGAACGCCAAGTGTACGAAGCGTGGGAGAGTGACAAGGACTCGAAATACAACACAACCTGGCGGCAGTTACAGAGCAGGACTCCCTTGTAAGCTGGTCAGTCAACTGGATGGCCCAGAGACACTTCCGAAGGCTTAGTTGGCAGGAGATGATGAAGTCGCCGGGAATAGCTGTTCCTGCTATTCCAAAGGTCGAAGCACCAGTACAGGCCTTCTGGTTCGATCCAAGGAGGAAAGGGTTTCACAGGACGACAGCAGTGCAAAGGAGGATTCCTTCAGCGGGTCACCAGCGATTCCTCGGTCCAGCCTCTTGGTTGCAGGATACTTGGCTCCTGTATTCCTTCGTTCGTGAGAACTCAGGAGATCGACATGGCAGTGGTGTTTCCAGCTCCCTCTTATCCACGGTTCCCTTCGCGCCAAAACGGAGGGGAGCCAATGGGAGATCCGCTCATCAACACACATACCATACGTGGACCAATCACGGACCACGGTGGTCCCAGGCATTCACACCACCCCAGACTCTCTGGCACCCAGGATGTGTATTGGGACCAGACATCCCAGCCCACACCCTGGAGGCACACAAACGACATGTAGAAGCCCGCGAAAGCAACCACGTTTCGCGGGAAAGTACATGCCCAAATAAGGAAGGCCCCGGGTCGCCCGACCTGGGGAAGGTGAAGGGAGCAAGACGGTCAGTGGACAAGACAAAGGAGCCTCGTGGTCTGGCCATTTTGGGAGCCAGGCCACCATTTTGGGTTCAGTGCGAAAAACGTGCTCAGAACGCCAAAAGGAGCTCAAAATAAACAAAACGATCGCTGCCACCATTCGAGTCCCTGAATGACTTGCACCGATCAAATACCATCCTAAAAGAGTATCTAGGGTCTGTAGAGGCTAGAGACCCAAGAGAGCTGTAACTTAGCTTACAGTGCCCTCTTGTGTCATGTTGCACTAAAGCCGCAACACGATAAAAGCAACTACGGGAAACAGCGTTCCCCGGTACTGACTGTCTTAAGGGCATGTCAGTTTCCCCGTAAGAAAGGAGCGAAAGCCCAGAGAAGTGCGGCAGAAGGCTGTACTTCTCTGGCAAAGTCAAGAACAAGGTTAAAAACAATAGCAAAAAGGTTAGGGGTTGCCACATGGAAGGAAAATTCCCTACAATTACGAAATCTTTCCTAACACTCGCCCCTCCCAGACTATGGACAGGGGGAACTAATCCACCCCTGGATGAGTCTCTTGTTCAGGTCGGTAAAACATTCTGGACAACCCATCAGCAGTGCTATGTTGGACACCTGGCCTATGCTCAATAGTGAAGTCGAAGCCTTGTAGACTTATGGACCACCTAAGCAACTTTGGATTCTCCCCCTTCATGTTCATTAGCCACTTTAACGGCTTATGGTCAGTCTGCACAGTGAAGTGGGTCCCATAGAGGTAGGGCCTCAGCTTCCTTAGGGCCCACACAACAGAGAAACATTCTTTCTCTACCGTGGACCATCTGAGCTCTCTGTCCTTAAGCTGGCGACTAATAAAACCGATAGGGTGTTCCTTACCCTTCTCATCTACTTGTGATAGTACAGCTCCTATCCCAGTGTCAAAGGCATCCGTCTGCACGATAAAAGGTCTTTGATAATCAGGGGCCCTGAGCACAGGGGCCTGGCACAAGGAGTCTTTTAAGCCATTGAAGGCCTTCTCACACTCGTCAGTCCAAGTTACCTTCTTGGGTTTCTTCGGAGTTGTGAGGGCAGTCAGAGGAGCAGCTATGGTGCCATAGTCTGCCACAAAATTGCGGTAATACCCCGTGAGTCCTAAAAAGGCTCTCACTTGGGTTTGCGTAGTGGGGGTAGGCCAGTCTTGTACTGCTTGTACCTTACTGGATAGAGGCTGTCTCCTCCCTCCAACTACTTCATGTCCAAGGTAAACCACTGAGCCTTGTCCATTTTGGTGAGGGGCCACTCGGACACCCTCAAAAGAGCTAACTGAAGGACTGCTTGGGAACAGGTCGGGGAGAGGTTCAGACTCCTCTTCCTCAACATCTGAAGCCAGTAGCAGTGCTGCGATTTCGACGCTTGGGCCGAAAGCCTTCAGCCTATTCACGGGAAGCACTTTTGGAGCCTGTCCAGGCCTTCCAAGGTCCACTGAATAGTTAACCTCACCCAGGGGCTCCACCACTGGGCAAGGACCTGACCATTTATCCTGTAAAGCTCGAGGCCTTATGAGATTCATGATCAGGACTTGCTGACCAAGTGTAAAGTTGATGAGGGAAGCTTTCTGGTCGTACCAATGTTTCACCAGCGCTTGCCCTGCCTTCAATTTATCACTAGTCAAGCCCATCAGAAGTACCATCCGTTTTCTGAGCCCTAGCACATAATCAACTACATTGGTAGTAACAGGGGGAGTGGGCATCTCCCATCCCTCTTTGACGATGGCTAAGGGTCCCCGTACGGGATGACCGAACAGAAGTTCGAAGGGGCTGAAGCCAACACCCTCCTGTGGTACCTCTCGGTAGGCAAACAGTAAGCATGAAACAAGAAGATCCCATTTCCTTCTCTGAGGCTCCTCCAGAGCCCCAAACATGCTCTTTAACGTCCTGCTGAAACGCCCCCCCAGACCATTGGTCTGGGGGCGGTATGCAGAAGAGAACCTGTAGGTGTCCCCACATTCTTTCCACATAGCCTGCCTATACTTCGACATAAAGTTGCTGCCATGATCCGACACAACTTCTTTAGGGAAGCCAACCCTAGTAAACATGCCGAGTAAAGCTTCTGCAACTGGCTTGGCAGTTACAGTTGTAAATGGGACGGCCTCAGGATACCTGGTTGCATGGTCGACCAGCACCAGGATAAACCTATTGCCTGAGGATGTTTGCGGGTCAAGGGGACCAACCATGTCGATCCCTACCCTTTCAAATGGTACCCACACAACTGGGAGCGGTACCAACGGAGCTTGGATTGTCGCGCCAACCTTACCAGACAACTGGCAGGCGGCACAACTCCTGCAGTGACTTTCTACTTGCTCCCCCATCTTGGGCCAGTAGAAGTGCATGGATAACCTTTGCTTGGTCTTCCTCACACCAAGGTGACCAGCAAGGGGAACTTCATGCGCCAACTGCAGGAGGAAGGGCCTAACAGCAAGGGGAACCACCAACCTCCTATGGTCTCCTTCTGTAGACTCTGTGGGCTCACTATACAGGAGTCCACCTTCCCAATAAATCCTATGCTTCCCAGGAGGCTCACCCTCAAGCTGGGAGCAGGCCTGTCTCCTTAGACCTTCCAGAGATGGGCACTCACGTTGGCCTTTACTGAATTCGTCCCTATCAGGACCTCCTTCAACTAACAAGTCTTTTAGTTCAGGATGATCGTTGGGGTCGAATACTTCAGGCATCGCCACCTCCTCGTCAGGCCCGGGCGATTGACCAACTTCCTCCACCGCAGTGGTAGGTGAGCTCGGGGGAATATTCTCTTTCCCTCGTCTTGACTTGTAGACTCCTTTCGCCTTGGGTTTCCCCTTCGGCTGGGGCGGCGTATTGGACTTGGCCAATGCTGCCCGTGCTTGAGACCGTGTGTAGGGTCTTTCGGCAGTGTCTCCTACGAGCCCTAAAGCTCTGAGATCATTACCTAACAAGACCTATCCCGGGACGTTTCTCTGAATGCTCACTGGAATCCTGACTGCTGTACCATTTAAAGTAAGATTTACAGGGATCACGGGAAACATACGGAGGGGGCCGTCAGCCAACTTAGTGGGCATCAGAGTAGCTCTGGCAACTTCCTCTGAGTCTACCAAGGTAGAATCCACTACAGTGCGACTGCACCCACTATCCCTAAGAGCTGGAGTATCCACTCCATTGATCAGCACACTGTCTTTAAAGTAGTGCTTGGTATTATCCGGAATCCTAGCATAAGCCTCTGCGACTTTAGGCTCCCAGGAACCCAGGGACACTAAAACTACCTCAGCCTCTATTCCGCTGGGAAATGAGTCTGAGGAGAAGGATGCTCCTGTAATCTCTTCTTCCTCGTAGGAGGAGAAGGCCAGATTAGCGGAGTGGACCCCCAAAGGTCTAACCTTACAACGGGGATCCCCCTTCACATGGTCAGTTGCTCCACAAGAAAAACAAGCCCCAGTGGGTCTGTTTACGTAGGGAGGCTTATTGTAACCAGAGTTCTGTTTTGGAGGCTGACCTCCACTACCCTGTGAGTTCTCTTGTGTCTTACCCTTGTTTTTCTTTTTGTGGCCCTTATGGGAAGAAGATTTAGCAGATTCCCCACCCTCCATATCTTTGGACTTTTTCCCTTCCTCCTGCTTACCAGGATGAGTTTTGTCCTTATGGGACACTCGATGTGACACCCATAAGTCTGCTGCAATGGCCAGCTTCTTAGGATCTATCTCCTTCGAATCGGCCAAATGGTGCTTAAGCTCCGGGGAAGAAGAAGCAAAAATGTGTTCCAGCATGACCAGATTGATCATGCCTTCGAAGGTAGAAACCTTATAACCTTCGACCCAGCCAGTTAAGTTTTTCAAAGATTCAGCGACATAAGATACCCAAGTACCACCTTCCTTTTTCTTATACTCTCAAACGCTTTAAATATTGGGCCGGAGTCTTCCCAAACTTTAAAATGAGAGTTTGCTTTAACATTGCGAAATCAGCCCGCTCAGCCTTCGACATTTCCATAATGGCACTACAGCCAGAATGGGGCAGTCTACTGAGCAACCACGCAATCTTATCAGCACTGTCAACTTTTTGAACCTCGCATGCATACTCAAACGCATTCAGCCAGTCCATAATGTCATTCCTTTCTTCATACACACTGAGCAGATCTTTTGGAAACCGTGGATGAGAGGAAGCCCCAGACCCATGTCCAGAACCCTTGGACCCATTTGAAACCTGAAGCTTGGCCAGTTCCAACTGGTGATCCCTGTCTTTCTGTTTTTCTGCCTGTTCGATTTTTAGTTTGGCTATGCTGAATTCAAGCTCCTGCTGCCTAAACCGCAGCTCTTGCTTCTTGAATTCAAGCATAGCCTCCCCATCAATACTGGCAGAGGAAACATTAGACATTACATCCTCCCTGTCCTCGTGGTCGCGATGGATCAGTGCAGCGGCAGAACCGTCGGTTCTACCAGTAAGAGCAGCCCCACCACCTTCTGCACTGTCCTCGGAAGTTATAGCGTCAAGCTGCGCTTCTTGCCACGCCACGATTCTCTGGATCATTTCCAATTTTGTGCCTTGAGAGGAAACACCTCTCTCTGCACACATCTTTTTCAGCGTTTCTGATTTGGAAGCATTTAAAGTTAACAACGTATTTGCTTCCATACTGTTTGATAGGACTATGGCCTTTTTAAAGTTATATTACAACAATTCACTACGTGTACTGTTTGGAATAACCTGAAATGCCTTAGTTCGAGCGCAACACCGGATACCTTCAGTCGTATCCCACCGCTGTACACCAATTTGTTAAGACGGATTTCTGAACTCTGTCCTGGTGGCGCAGAAGTTCAGAAGGCCAACCTAATTACTTGGAACAGGGTAACCTCTGGACAAGCCAGACCAATCAAGGTAGCGATCGCGGCGGTCAAGACTAGGTCTCAAGAGGGGTGAGGGTGACTGGAAGCCCGCAATGAGCACACAAAGCAAGAGCGCTTACAAACTACTCCAAACAGTTGTTATATCAAAAATATAAACACATTTATTTTAAGGCCTTTAAAACAATGACCGTAGCGAGAAAATCACAATATCACAATATTAAACCAACACATACCATATCAACACAATATATATACAAATACACAGTCGCAAGCGTTTAAAGCACGAAATATGTAGTCCACCTGAAAGGAAAGGAAAACAGGCAGTGCGATAACGCTTTAGACTCAGTTTGCCTTCAGAGGCACCTAACTAGGTGGAAGTCCGAGCCCTGCGAAGAGTGGAGCCTTGTGCTCAAAGTACCTGCCACGCCGGTGCCAACGGGCAAAAGGGGAAGCTCTTCGGAGGAAGTCAGGCAGTTCGGGTTAGTGCACAGCAGAAGGAGAACAGGTTCCGCAACTCAAGCGCAGCCTCCACAGTGGGCAGAAGCAGAGCGCGAGTACGGCCAAAAGGGGGCTGTTTTTACACAGCAGGGAAAAGCAATGGGATACTGCAGGAGGGTGACCAGATCCTAGCTAAACTACTCACCGGTCCCCGAAGCAAGCAGACCCAGGCTTCTCCACGTTAGTTTCAGCAGCTGGCAGGTTCAGAAGAGCAGGAAACGCCTCGTAGTCGTGTAGAGCAAAAAGACGTCCCAATCGACGAAACCAGCACAGTTTTGTTGCCGCAGCAGGACAACGGAGCGGCCGTGTGTATTCAAGCCAAATGTACACTCCTCCCTTCAGACTTGGGAACGCCAAGTGTACGAAGCGTGGGAGAGTGACAAGGACTCGAAATACAACACAACCTGGCAGCAGTTACAGAGCAGGACTCCCTTGTAAGCTGGTCAGTCAACTGGATGGCCCAGAGACACTTCCGAAGGCTTACTTGGCAGGAGATGATGAAGTCGCCGGGAATAGCTGTTCCTGCTATTCCAAAGGTCGAAGCACCAGTACAGGCCTTCTGGTTCGATCCAAGGAGGAAAGGGTTTCACAGGACGACAGCAGTGCAAAGGAGGATTCCTTCAGCGGGTCACCAGCGATTCCTCGGTCCAGCCTCTTGGTTGCAGGATACTTGGCTCCTGTATTCCTTCGTTCGTGAGAACTCAGGAGATCGACATGGCAGTGGTGTTTCCAGCTCCCTCTTATCCACGGTTCCCTTCGCGCCAAAACGGAGGGGAGCCAATGGGAGATCCGCTCATCAACACACATACCATACGTGGACCAATCACGGACCACGGTGGTCCCAGGCATTCACACCACCCCAGACTCTCTGGCACCCAGGATGTGTATTGGGACCAGACATCCCAGCCCACACCCTGGAGGCACACAAACGACATGTAGAAGCCCGCGAAAGCAACCACGTTTCGCGGGAAAGTACATGCCCAAATAAGGAAGGCCCCGGGTCGCCCGACCTGGGGAAGGTGAAGGGAGCAAGACGGTCAGTGGACAAGACAAAGGAGCCTCGTGGTCTGGCCATTTTGGGAGCCAGGCCACCATTTTGGGTTCAGTGCGAAAAACTTGCTCAGAACGCCAAAAGGAGCTCAAAATAAACAAAACGATCGCTGCCACCATTCGAGTCCCTGAATGACTTGCACCGATCAAATACCATCCTAAAAGAGTATCTAGGGTCTGTAGAGGCTAGAGACCCAAGAGAGCTGTAACTTAGCTTACAGTGCCCTCTTGTGTCATGTTGCACTAAAGCCGCAACACGATAAAAGCAACTACGGGAAACAGCGTTCCCCGGTACTGACTGTCTTAAGGGCATGTCAGTTTCCCCGTAAGAAAGGAGCGAAAGCCCAGAGAAGTGCGGCAGAAGGCTGTACTTCTCTGGCAAAGTCAAGAACAAGGTTAAAAACAATAGCACAAAGTTTAGGGGTTGCCACATGGAAGGAAAATTCCCTACAATTACGAAATCTTTCCTAACAGTAATCATTTCGAAAACACTTACATTTCGTATTCTGTGATTTTATAATGGGAGTACCCAAACAAGGGTAACCCACAATATCACACTGATGGGAGCACCGCGTCACCACGAAATCACCCGGCGTCCAGGCACTGATTTTTTAGAAGAAAAAGCCTCAACCTGTGTTCAGTACATGAGTGATGGCAACTTGATACCTGTCTGTATACGCGGAGGTGGAAAACAAAAACAAAATGAGAAGCATTACACTCTGTGAATCCATAGAGATCAACATGAACAGTCTTCCTTATTAGCGTAATGTCTGGAGGGCAACTAAATTAAAGTGATCCCCATCAAAAATGCCAGTACACACCATACACTTCCTTAGTGCACAAGTATCCTAACGGAAAACAAGCTCACCTATGTAAAGTGGTCAAACTCTTTTCAATCTCTGCCTGAGTCTCGACCGTGTCACGATAGGACTCTTCTAATACAGTAGTATAGACCACGGCAACAAGGTTAGTCGTGACCATAAAGGTATAGAATTCTGGGACAGAAGGGAGAGAACCACAGAGAGAAATGGATCAGAAAACTATCTATCGGCCACCTGGTCAGATCTCCTCCTTCCTCTCTGAGTGGGCTAACCTCTCCTCTTCAGTCTTGGTCTCGACCACACAACTCTGCCTTCTTGGAGACTTCAACATCCACCTGGATACCTCTGGTCCTCCCTCTGGACTCTTTTGCAACCTCTGTGACTCTCTCTCCCTCTCTATTCTCCCCTCTGGCCCGATTCACTCTGTAGCGCACACTCTGGATATTTTGATCTCCTCAGCCCTTCCCCTTTCTGTCCCTCTCACCACTCCTCTCTTCTGGATTGATCACTTTCTCTTTTCCACCCATCTCACCCTCTCTACCCCCCAGGCCAAGCCACCTCCATCACTGCCACCCACCTTCTTGGTCATCCGACCCATGAAGCGCGTGTCAGTCGAGGCTTTCGCCGCCACTTTCTCACCCCCCATGCCCTTTTGGCTGACTCTCACCCTGACACAGCCCTTACTATGCTCCACCCTGCTATAACTGATACTCTTGATATTCTTGCCCCTGTCATGAGAATCCGCTTGAAGCTCAAAGCCAAGTGCAACTCCTGGTACGACTCAGACCTCATCACCCTTAAACGCAAGTGCAGGGTGGCTGAGAGGAAATGGCGTGCCTCATGTACATCATCTGACAAACTGGCCTGCCACCTGCTTCAAAGGCAATACCGGCTCTCAGTCCGCATCAAGAAGAGAGCGCATATCCAAGCTTGCGTCTCTGCGGCATCTAACAACTCAGCTGAACTGTTTAAAATCTGCAAGGAACTGGCCAATCCTGCCGCAGTCTCTACCTCTCCTGTCCCTTCCCAGGCCCTCTGCACGGCACTGGCTTCTCACTTCATCTCTAAAACTCAGGACATCCTATCCTCACTCTCCTCCTCTCCCCTCCCTCTCTCCCTCTACTCCCTGCTCTTCCTCTGGCACGTCTGCTGCCACCTCTCCTCCCTCCTTCTCTGCCTTTTCCCTGTTCTCCGCTGACAAGGTTTCTAGACAAGTCTGATCTATGAAAGTCTCGTCCAAACAGGTTCACCCCTGTTCCTCCAAAACCATCAAGGACCACATCGACTCCCTGGCTCTTTCCCTGGCCGACTTCTGAACCACTCCTTCACCACCGGAGTCTTCCCATCTCCGCTGGACCACACCCTTGTGCACCCTCTTCTTAAATAACCCTCTGCCGACCCCTCCTGCCCGGCTAACTATACCCCAATCTCCATCACTCCCTTCCTGGGCAAACCCCTAGAAAGGCTGGCCATCTCCCAGCTCAATCTCCACACTGAATCTGTTGGTTTCCTTCATGACCATCAGTCTGGCTTCAGAGCTACCAGAAGCACAGACTGCACTCCTGAACATCCGTGAAGACCTGCTCTCCAACCTTGATTCTAACACCCCCTGTTTCCTCATCCTGCCTGATCTCTCTTCTGCCTTTGACATGGTCAACCGTGCCATCCTGCTCAAATGCCTCTGTGAAAACCTGGGTATGACCGGTCAGGCCCTAGCGTGGCTGACTTCTTTCCTCTCTGACCGACCCTCCCAGGTATAAATTGGGTCCTTCCTCTCTGCTATCGTTTTCCCTACATGTGGTGTCCCCCAGGGGTCTAACCTCTCTCCCTGACTGTTCAACCAATACTTGACACTTCTTTTTGACCGCATTGCCGCTCTCTGCCCCAACTTTCAGTGCCATGCGGATGACACGGAGCTCATTTTCAGGCTACCCTCGGCCACCTCCTCTCCATCTCTCATCAATGACTGTCTGTCTGCTATCCAGGAGTGGTGTGCCGCCAATGACCTCTACCTTAATGCCAGTAAGACTGAGATTCTCCTTATCGGCACACCCACTCCCTCCTCTCCTGTCTCTCTCTGGCCGGCCTCTCTTGGCCCTCTTCCTGCTCATACTTGGGAGGCTAAAAACCTCAGGGTCATCTTCGACTCCACACTCTCCTTCTCTCCTCACATCTCTGACGTCTCTAAGAAGTCACACTACCAGCTGCACCTCCTCAGAGGTGTTCTTCCCTTCCTCTCCTTCCCCAAGAAGCTCACTGTCTCCCAAGCTCTGTTTCTCTCTAGGCTGGATTACTGCCACAGCCTCTTTCTAAATCTGCTTGCCTCTTCTCTCAGCCCTCTGCAACATATCCAGAACAGGACTGCAAGACTTGTCCTTGGCCACAAGCCCTGGGAGCGCATTTCTCCAGGACTGAAATCTCTGCACTGGCTCCCAGTGGCTGCAAGGATTAAGTTCAAAACTCTCTGTATTGTCCACAAGGCTTTCTGGGGCCTCGGGGCCTCAATACCTTCAACTCTCTCTTCCTAAATATCTTCCTTCTCGAGCCCTGCATTCATCCACCTCCAACACCCTCAGGCTCAGTTGCTTCTCCAAGCAACGAGTTGGTGGTGGATCTCTTTCCTCGGCGGGGGCCTCCCTCTGGAACAGCCTCCCTGCCTCCCTGAAACTAAAGGAGAACCATCTCCACTTCCAGAAACACCTCAAAACCTTTCTCTGTGCTTCTGCATTTTCTCCTACTCTCCCCTGCTGACCTCCTGACTGAAACTGCACTGGTTACCTGGCCACCCTCTGATCTCGGACCCAGGTCCCTTCCCCGCCAGTCACACACACCTGCACTGCCTGCCTGGCAGCCCCGCACTTGGGACTGTTCCTGTATCCCTACAGTCCTACCACCAGCACTTGACACCTGATTTCTGCACTTTGTACTTGCCACCTGCTGGCCATTACTTACTTTGTGATTACTTATTCCCTTGTACTGCACTATCCCGTTCCCCCCCTGCACTTTGCTTTCCCCCTTCCCATGCACTTGCGCAATCTGAATGACACCTAGCCTAATAGGATCGCTGTCTGTCCTCCCTTTGTTCCTCCTCCCTTGCCTCGTCGCGCCTTTAAACACTTATGTGTAGGCGCATTATAAATGCCATATCATATTCATTATGGTACACAGAATCTGGAAGTTCAGCTTTTCAATCGCCTTGAATAGTATGCCCTTTAGTAATCTTTGTACAATGTAACTCTGATGTATTCCTAAATGCGCGTTTCTGAGACTTAATGCACTTTAAAGTAGTAAGAGACGTACTTATGTGTTAACTGGGTCCTGTGAAGTGAATGTATAGGTTTCTTTTCTTATATAGATGCTCCATTTTGTGTGGTTGCACTTGAATATAGCATATCACATGCACTTAAATTCGTATCAAGCATGGAGATACATCTTTGTGGACCCTGCACTTTGTCTTTGGCAATTTTCTAATAGTCTGTTGGCTCTCTGCTTTTTATTTTTAAGGTACAGAATGGAAGAATATCTGAACTCCAGTTCCTCAATTGTGCGTCCGCCTGAGCAGCTGAATTTCAATAAAAGTCTCAACAGAATGATGGGAGATTATAACATTTCCTATATCGACTTCTACCTGCACGGGCCACCAGTGTCTGCGGCCTTCATCATCTCCTACCTCTTCATATTCCTTCTCTGCATGCTGGGCAATGGTCTGGTCTGCTTCATCGTTCTGACCAGCAAGCACATGCGCACGGTCACCAACCTCTTCATCTTGAACCTGGCGATTAGCGACCTGCTGGTTGGGATTTTCTGCATGCCAACAACACTTCTGGACAATATCATTGCAGGTATGTTGTAAATCATTAAGCCTTTGAAAAATCTTCCATTGGTTGGAGATGAAATTAAATGTGCTCTGGCAGACCGATGCCAGGGGCATTAGTTACAACACATTTACTTTCACCCCTGTACCTTTCACCCATGTAGAGGGACATAGTGTTTTAGATCGTTTCCAGAAGCCACTACAGGACCTCTTTGAAGTTGTTGATGCCTTATATTACCCTGGAGTCCCTTAGATCATTTCCAGAAGCCACTACAGGACCTCTTTGAAGATGTTGATGCCTTATATTACCCTGGAGTCCCTACACTACACTTCACATAATAGAACATGTGGTCCAATCACTTCCATTCTATATCTCGCTAGATTCATTTGAAAAAAACAACCTGTTCAAGACCAGTTACATACCTATTTCAAGGACTGCCAATCCATGATCCTGCTTCATGTGGGACTCTGACTGGGCAGGGGAAGCAAGCCAGTGCTGATGGCAATCCAAGATGACATCAAGTACCAAGGAGGATTAGCCATCCTGATACACTGTTATTGCCCCTTTAAGAGAGAATAAGCAGAAGGGACACTGTCCTGATCAGGAGCACACATATTGTAACACTTAACACAAGCAATAGCACTGCCATTTCATTGCTTAGCAACCACTTCGGGAGTTTCTCAGGGAACAGCTCTACCTGGCTTGCTCGTTAACATGTACATATACCTGTTGATCCACTTGGGAAGCTTGAACCAATGGGATGTGCAGGTGATACCCAAATTCGAACAGCCCTGCATCAGACAACCTCACCGTTACTGACTATTGGATGACTTTTAGGGCCTGGTTCATGGAAGTGTTTTATGATGGCGCAATCCCATACGAAAACTTTCTGTGAATCAGGGCCTTAATCAGTTGCAATTAAACCCAAATAACACAAAATCATGATCCGTGGACCGAATGTGTGAACTCCAGAATTGGGGCTGCTCCATCCTGTGGTATTTTCATATCATGCTAAGCAGATTGAGAACGTGAGTGTTAGCACAACACGATATAGATTTGCCTCTGGCCCAACTCAGCCCTTTGTTCTTCCAAGGATGGTGAGTCCATCTCGTGCCTAGAAACACTTGTGTACAAGCATATTGTAAATGACTTATCATATCATAAAGTGGCATTACATATGGCAATAACAGCCATTAGGATGGTGCCTAGAAGTGGAAGAAATCTGACATAAAACCCTGAATGTAAACCTGCTCCATGGCTAGCATTGCTGCTCCAACTAAGACCACTGAGACAAATGTTGAAGTGTATTTGCAAATCCAACTGGTCAAATAATAGCCGTGTTATTATGCCTCCCTAAAAACACCTTAAATAGATTGTAAATGGTTTCATTACCTGATGTTAGAATATTCCCCAATTGCCTTCAATGCACTTCCTCCAGTGAATCATTATGTGGTCCTCATTGGCAGCGTATCGCGCACAGGGTAATGCTATACCACATGCCAAAAAGCACACACTACTGATTCAAACCTCCAACCCTACTTAGGGTGTCCTGTATTAGAGCAGAAGGCAAGTACCGTTTATTCTTTGGGCTCAAAAGTAGAGCATCCTTCCTCTATATAACTAAACAAGGGTACCTGAATGGGTCACCATCTATCAGGCTCTCATAACATATTATACAACCAATGATCAAGACCAGTAGTACAAAACAGAACTTGTACCCTTATTTAATTTCAGGA
Source organism: Ambystoma mexicanum (assembly GCF_040938575.1). Classification (NCBI taxonomy): domain Eukaryota; kingdom Metazoa; phylum Chordata; class Amphibia; order Caudata; family Ambystomatidae; genus Ambystoma; species Ambystoma mexicanum. Next base: position 203,683,498 of record NC_090937.1, on the reverse strand, counting down.
AAAATTACATCATCTGCTTTTGTTAGATTTAAAACCAATGCAAAATACCATTTCTTAATTATATACAAAATACACTTGATATCACAATACTGAACAATTCATGTTCCTGAGTACATGCGTATCTAGCACGTCATACACATACATCTCTTGATCAACATACACCTTGCAGAGAACAATGCCCTATCCGGTCCATTAGCCCGGATGACATACTATGCAACACCACTACTCAGTGGAACAACCACCTATCACTAATGACATAATTGTGCCTATTTCTAATGACATTTATGTCAGATACCGTGCATCCTAGGGCCTTGAAACATGGCCTTGAATATGGTTTACGAGTTCAACGGCAGGCATTATCTCGCAAAAATCCTCTGGAAAAGTAATTTCACCTGATGCGCCCAAAAATGTGCAAACTTCTGGAATGCTACCTGCCTTCACCTTCGCCTCTCAAGTCCATTCGTCTCTCATACATTTTGTGTTTCCCTTCCGGGTGAACATGGTTTACGGCTTCATCGGCAGACCACAAAGCCACAAACACATTTTGACTTTTGTTAAAATCCGAGGAAAGGGATGGGGTGTCCAAATTTTATGTAGCCAGTAATATCCGGAGCGTCCTAACATGTAAGTATGCACAATTTGGTGCGGATTGGTGAAATGGTGTGGAATTGTATAAGGAACAATGCTTCACATAGCCACAAACCCACCCATTTTGACTTTTGCTGAAATCTGGAGAAAGGGGTGGGGTGTCAAGATGTAATGTAGCAAGTAATGTCTACATGGCCCTAACAGGATAACTATACAAAATATGGTGAAGATTGGTGAAACAGTGTGGAATTGTATAAGAACAACGCTTCACTAATACACAAACCCACAAACACATTTTGACTTTTGCTGAAATCCTGGGAAAGGGGTGGGGTGTCTAATGTCATGTAGCCAGTAATGACTAGAGGCTCCTAACAGGTAAGTATGCAAAACTTGGCGCAGATTGGTGAAACGGTATGGAATTGTATATGGAACAATGCTTCACATCACAAACCCACACTGAACTTTTGACTTTAATACATATGTAGATGTGTAGGCCTTTCTACTCATGCATTCCATCATGCTTGGTAGTCAGCTGAATGTTGCGCTTTAGAAATAACATAAAATAAGGAGGCACATTTGTCTTGTAACTTCTGGCCTGCTTTCCTTTCCTCATGCATGATGATCCACCGCAGCTCAAGCATCATGGTCCTCTCATTCCATATAATTCCCTAGTCCGGGCCTGCCCCAGGCCTGGGCAATCTGTGTCATTGTCCATGGCCCTGCTCTCGTGGATACCTTATATGCACCAGCAGGCTTGTGTAAACACCTCTATCCCAAGTGATACACTTTCAATGATAATGGGTCTGCATTGTTCCTGGCATGAGACTGTTTTTCTGCATGTTGTAGGGAGGATGCAGTGTCTCATCTCTCAATGCTCTCTGCCTCACTGGAGACAAATAGCTCCCTACACCCCACCTCCCGAGCAACCCTGCATAAGCTGCATGACAGGTTCAACAGTACACTATTTTATGGAGATGACTTGCAAAGGATTACAATCATGATATGATATGATATTTTATTTATAGCGTGGCTATACACAAGTGTTTCAAGGCGCGACTAGGCAATGGGGAACAAGGGAGGACAAGACAACGATCTTACTAGGCCAAGTGACATTGAGATTGTGCAAGTGCGGGGGAGAGGGAAGGGGAAAAGTGCCAGGGGAAGCGGGGGAGGAGAAGTGCGAGACATAGGATCAAGACATGGAAAAAAGAGTGCAGCCAACAGGTGGCTGTGCAGGGGTTAAATGCAAACAAAAGTCTGGGTCTGTGGTTCAGAGGATAGCCAGGCAACCAGTACATTATCGGACAGGTGATCAGCAGGGAAGTGGAAGAAAGAAGGCAGAAGCAAAGAGGAAAGTCTTGAGCTGCTTCCGGAACTGGAGATGGTTCTGCTTAAGTTTCAAAGAGGCAGGGAGGCTGTTCCAGAGGGAAGTACCGGACGAAGAGAGAAATCTGCCCCCAACTCGGTGCTTAGAAAAGCGACTGACCCTCAGGGAGTTGTAGGTGGAAGAGCGAAGAGCTAGAGAAGGAAGATACTTCTGAAGAGAAAGCTGGAGGTGCTTTGGTCACAGGCCCCAGAAGGCATTGTGGACAATGTAAAGGGTCTTGAATTTGATATTTGCAACCACTGCGAGCCAATGGAGAGATTTCCGTGCTGGAGAGATACAATCCCTGGGCTTGAGGCCAAGGACAAGTCTCACAGTCCTGTTCTGGAAGCATTGCAGAGGACAGAGAGTAGAGGAGGGTAGATTTACAAAGAGGCTATTACAGTAGTCAAGCCTAGAGAGAAGCAGAGCTCTGGAGACAGTGAGCTTCTGGGGGAATTAGAGGAAAGGAAGAATACCTCTGGGGAGGTGCAGTTGGTAGTTTGACTTCTTAGAGACATCGGAAATGTGAGGGGAGAAGGAGAGTGTGAAGTCGAAGATAACCCCAAAGTTCTTAGCCTCACAGGTGGGAGCAGGAGGAGGGACAAGGGAGGCCGCAACAGAGTGGCAGCAAAGGGGGATGCAGGTGTGCTGATGAGGAGGATCTCTGTCTTACTGGCATTCAGGCAGAGATCACTGGTGTCGCACCACTCCTAGATTGCAGACAGACAATCAGGGATGAGAAAAGGAGATGAGGCGGCAGAGGGGAGCCTGAAGGCAAGCTGGGTGTCATCTGCATAGCACTGGAAGTTGGAGCAGAGAGCAGCAATACAAAGGGCGAGAGTTGTCAGGTATTGGTTGAACAACCAATGAGAAAGGTTAGACCCCTGGGGAACACCACAGGTGGAGAGAGAGATAGAAGTGGGGAAGGACCCAAGTTGTACCTGGGAGGGTCAGTCAAAGAGGAAAGAAGTCAGCCAGACCAGAGCCTGATCAGTGATACCCAGATTATCAGGGAGCCAAATCATGAGAAAGCATTGAAACAAAATAGAAACCCTTTGAGAAATAGGATAAGCAAAAATAGTACAAGTTCAGCAATATTTTCCCCTATCTTGAATATAAGACTACAAATATCAGAAAGCAATTAAGAGGAATGCAAAAGAAATTGCCTGTGGATTTTGTACATGTACTTTAAAGACTTAAACACTCACAACAGAACATCATCTGTGAAAGCGTAGCCTAGTTGTTCTGCATTGTGTATTACGATGTGTGTACTTTTTTGAATCATCTCCATAAAATAGTGTACTGATGAAAGCCAATCATGGAGGGGAAAGGAGTGGACAAGTGGGTTACAATCTAGCAAGGTACAGGGATGTGGGAACGGAGGTTGCTGGACAGGAGAGATTGTTTGCCTTGCCCCAACAGTGTGCTAATGTTTTTACAGTTCAATGTCCTGCATATTTGCTACTCTCTCCATTAATTAGGCTTTGCTTCATGTGCAACATAAGACAATCCTGCAATAGAGCTACATTGCACTATATGCCCCACCTGACTCCCTTTGAACATGCGGTCAAAGCAGGATACATTTGTAAGTTATGTAGCTCACCTTATCTTTTAATAACCTTGTAAAATTCTATTATTAACTTGAGTTGAGCAGGGGCTCTTTGGTGCTCACGTTCCGAGTATGGAGGCTGGGTTCTCTATCTCCCAGCATTACTTGCTCTGTGCACATTCTGATTGCACTACCCAAATGCGAAAATAGTCTTAACTGGCCTGCGTCAGCCTCATTAGCCCTGTTTGTGGTCTGGTGTGATGGTCGGTGTGGAACGCTGCATGCCTGCTTCTCTGTCCCTTTCTGGAAGCACGACCCGTGAGATTGTTAGATTCGATTACCTCATCATGAGAAATATTTCATTCAGTTACATGATTGCACAGACATATGATAAGGCCACTCTTTTGGGACTAAACAACAATTATGGTAAGAAAACGCTCCGGCCACTTAAAAAGATCATGGACTTAGGGCTACAGAATAGTTTGCATATTAATTTCAGTCAAGTGTTATCTCCGGTAATACCTATATTGAAAGCGGCTTTGAATGTCAGTTCTGAAGTTGCTCATGCAACTGAAATTCATGAATTTATCGAGGAACACAAACTTTATGTGTTTTTTATTGTAGAAGCATGGTTCACAGACACTTCACTGGCATCCTTTCATGGTGGTCTAGTGCCTGAATGATATTTAATTCAATTTATAATCCATGTTGGCAAGAAGGGAGGTGGTATAACTGTAATGTATAGATCTACAGTAAACTTCTTTCACCTTCAGTAATTAAAGTGGAGTGAATTCTCACCAGTTGGTCAGATGGTTGTCTGGATCTCACTTACTTCTTCTGCACTGATAGGCCTCTCTCCCACCATAGAGGTCTCTCAAACCTAGCAGGGGTTCTGTCTCCAAGCCGCATTGTATGATGTTTAGATTGCATGGTTAGGCCTCTCTCCCACAGTACAGGTCTGTCAAATCCAGCAGGGGTTCTCTCTCTAAACTGCATTGTGTGATGTTTAGATTGCACTGATAGGACACTCTCCCACTATACAGGTCTCTCAAATAATATAACTGCGCTTAGTTCAATACTCTATCAATCCCGGAAACCCACCACAACCTAACTCAATAAAGCCCCATTCCAGCAGACTGTTAACACCCTAATCCCCCCGACAGTGCACCCTTAGGAAACACCCACTGACAGAAATGCAACACCGAGCCAGAGAACACACCAGTGTATCCAGAGAAGGAAAAACCGAGGTCACTGCGACTGCACAACACAGCATAGAGGACCAACTATCCTACAACGCCTGCACTTTAAATTGGAAAATGGCCCAATACAGAAAAGGACGCCGAGAAAGAGAACAAGATCGTGCAACAAGAGACGCGAACACACAACACCGACAGAACCCACAAGAAGCAGCCCCATTGGAAGGAAACACGCCTAACACAGCCATAACCGGAACAAAATCTACAAGAGAAAAATCCTTATACCTCACACCTTACCTCGCAAATATACGACCTCCTGTCAGAAGGAGGCATAGACATCCTATTTGTAACCGAAACATGGCTAGACGACAACTACAAGATCACCCTCAACAACTGCTTGCCTGAAGACTTCAAATGCATCCAAGCAAACAGGAAAACCAAAAGAGGGGGGGGGACTAGCGATCATCCACAAGGAACAACTGGCCATCAAAATGGAAGATCCACTAAACATCGATAAATGTGAATCCTTAATGCTACGACTTTCAGTAAACTCCAAAACCAACCTGAAATTCATACTGATATACAGACCACCAACCTACGATGCGACTTTCATAGATGCTTTCACGGAAGCAATCACCATCCTACCCATCAAGTACACTCATCTGATCATCCTCAGAGATTTCAATATCTGGTTCGACGAAGAAACCACAACCACACACAAATCCCTAACCGCCCAACTAGCAGCCATGAACCTACAACAACTAGTCAAAGGAGCAACCCACTCAGCAGGGCACACACTTGACGCAATCTTCGCCAACAAGGATCTCATCACCACGGCACCCCCAATTCAAATACTCTGGAGCGACCACCTCATCATTCCATTCATAATCACAACGGCCAGTCCAACAAAAAAGCAACAAGAAAAACTACCCATCATGATGAAAAGAAATTGGAGAACCATAAAAAACTCCAACCTAACCGAGCTCTTAGAACTCAGCAAACCACAAGCATCAACCATGGAAGAAGCAGACCTAGACAAAAAAGTTGCCCTACTTCATACCTGGATCGCAACAACCCTAGACGACATCGCCAAAGAAAAGCCCTTCACCCCATCACGTAGGAAAACAACAGCAAAATGGTTCAGCCCACTACTCAACGCATGAAAAGAAAAAAATGAAAACTAGAATCTGAATGGAGGACCAACAACACCACCGCAAACAAATTGAAATTCCTACAACAGATCCGCTCATATAAAAAGGAAATACAAAAAGCGAAGAGGAAACATTACGACAACCGAATCTTCAGAGCACCAAACGCTCAAAAAGAACTATTCAAAATCACAAACGAAATAAAAAACCCACCGGGCTGCAACAACACGCCAACTCCATCGATGAAACTTTGCGAAGACCTCGGAGACCACTTCAAAAACAAAATAACCTCCATCCAACACACCATACAACACAGACCAAGTGATCACAGCTCAACCCCCACAGACACCAACAAGGAATACGCAAACAAGCTACAAAACTTCCCAGAAATATCAGTTGAGCCTTTCGTCAAACTGGTAAACAAAAGCAACAAATCAGGCTCACCTGAAGACCCTTGCCCCCCAGACATATACAAAACAATTCTCAAACAAGGAACCCACATGGAATACCACAGGAACCTCCTCAACCTCTCAATCTCAACAGGTATAGTACCACAGGCCTTCAAATCAGCTTACATCAAGCCGCTACTCAAAGACACAACAGGAAACGTAGAGGACTTATCCAACTACAGACCCATCTCCAACATACCCTACATAGGCAAACTGCTAGAAACGGATGTCTACCAAATAACCCAAGAATTCTTAGAAGAGCATTGCGTACTAGACGAGGCACAAGTTGGTTTCAGACTTATGAGAGGAACAGAATCAGTTCTCCTCTCAATATGGGACGACCTAAAAACAAACGCAGGCTCGGACAACAGTACTGCCCTGATTCTCCTTGATCTGTCTGCAGCTTTCGACACTGTCAACCACGCCATCCTCATAAAGAGACTTGAAGGACTAGGGATAACAGACATTGCCCTACTATGGATCAAATCCTTCCTAACAAACAGAACAGAAACAGTATGGTTGAAACCTTTTAAATCCAAACCTAGAGACTCTACGTGTGGAGTACCACAAAGATCATCCTTCTCCCCGCTTCTATTCAACATCTACATGTACCTATTAATCAAACTCATCAAAAAACACGGCCTCACATGCTACAACTACGCCGACAATACTCAAACAATCTTCGACATAGAAGACACCCGAGAAGAAAACACCACACTAGAGACTTGCCTTTGTGACATATTCAACTGGATGAACCTCAACCATCTCAAAATCAACCCAGGCAAAACAGAGATAATGATTGTTTCAACAAAGGGAGGAGACATCAACTACATCGGCTGGCCAAGAGAGCTCGGCACCACACCAGAACCATCATCAACTGTAAAAAAAACCTAGGGGTCCTGATGGATAACAACCTCACTCTAGAGCCAAAAGTAAACTCGGTAATCAAGAAATGTTTGTTCCTCCTGCGAGCAGCAAAAAGGATCCTACCGTTCCTGTCGTTCGCCAACAAAACACTTACCATCATCGCTCTGATCATGTCCAGAGTAGACTATGCCAATAGCCTATACCTGGGCATGCCCGAACGACTTCTAAAAAAACTGCAACGCATACAAAATGCAGCAGCCAGACTCCTCCTCAAGCTACCCAGAAGAGAACACATCACACCCGCGCTAAAAATACTACACTTGCTACCACTAAAACAGCGAATAAAGTTCAAGTCCATGTGCATCATGCAAGAGCAATACACAAACAAGGCGCAGAATTCCTAAGCGACAAACTACGCCTACATCAACCGACTAGAACACTAAGATCAAGCACCGACATATGCCTGGAACCAAAACCCTACAACAGAAAAAAACTCGGAGAATCCTCTTTCTTTCACCAGTCACCCAAAACCTGGAACGACCTGCCTAAGAATATACGGAACACAACAAACCACCTAGCATTCAGGAAATTCCTCAAATCATGGCTCTTCACAGCGTAACCACAACAAAGAGGCACTAGAATGCCCAGACATTAAAACAACGATGAAAATAACTCCAACCTCGGCTACCCTCAAATTGGACAAACACTCAACCCAAAGAACCAACCACTCGATAGAGCATAAGATATCAAGGAAAATAGCCACTGAAAGAAGGCTCCAGAGACTGATCATATACTTAGAACCACATGAAAGCCCTCAAGTGACTCATCCACTCATACGTACCGGACGAACCATATCCAGACCGGCAGACGCACTTAGATAGAATTGTGAATATTAGCATGGCCACACTTAGATAGAATTGTGAATATTAGCCTGTGTCGCATCTAGATAGGACTTTGAATGTTAGCATGCCCACACTTAGATAGAAGTGTGAATATTAGCATGTCCACACTTGGATAGAATTGTGGCTATTAGCCAGCGTCGCATCTAGATAGGACTGTGAATGTTAGCATGCCCGCACTTGGGTGAAACCTGAATGTCAGCATGCCCACACTTGGATAGAGTTGTGAATATTGGCCTGCGTCGCATCTGGATGGTGTTAGCATGCCCGCACCTATGCGAAACCTGAAGACTAGCATATGCCACACTTAGAATTGTGAACAATAGCCTGTGTCGCATCTAGATAGGATTGATTGAAGGATAGCATGCCCGCGCCTAGGCGAAACGAGAATGTAAGCATGTGCCACACTTAGAATTGTGAACACCAGCCTTCGTAGCACCCGGATAAAATTGTGAATGTTAGCATGCCCACATCTAGACAGATTTCTAAACACTAGACTGCACCACATCTGGATGGGATTGTGAATGTTGGCATGCCCACACCTGGATGGAATTCTAGACATTGGCCTGCGCCGTATCTAGATAGGATTGTGAAGTGTCACACTTAGACAAAACTGTGAATGTTAGCATGCTAAAGGTCAGGTAACTTACTAACCAATATAAGCTCAAACTCTGCATACTTATCTCACTCAAAAAACTCACATAACCATCGCTCTCACAACAAGCTGCACGCACTTCACAACACTACAACAACACATAAGCCGGAGCAACAGCACATGCGGACTGACACCGATCCAATACCCGCAACAAAGCTCAGCACCCGGTGTATACCGAGTTGAAGCTGCCAACAGAACACCACTCCTCTCATTATCCTACTGCCTCTTCACCTTACTAACCCATCCCAGCTTATCGTTTACAGATCCGTCAGAGCGCCTGGGAACCAATTCCGTTGGTGACGGTGCGCGGTAGAAATACCTTTAACGTTTAACATTTAACATTTATAAAAATATTGTTTGGGTATAGAACTCCGGGACCGGCTAATGTCTTTTTGGATCACCTAAATTCTTTTCTGACAGTTAGTAAACACAGACCACCTCTTTTTCTGGCTGATTTTAATATTTGGTTAGATAGGAACTCTGGGAAATTGCAGGAAACCATCATTTGACACCACTGGATGTGTCTTCATCCCATAACAAAGGCCCCTGTTTGTTCTTCTTTGAAGGGGAACTAGTGTAGCGTTGGTCAATACCTTTCCGTTTGTGTGGTCTGAACATTTTGCTCTGATGTTTTCATTTATTCATCATACCAAGAACAAACCTCTGTCTAGCGACAATTCTGCATTGTTTTTTCGGAAGGCGAAAGACTTCGCTGAAATATCAGGAACAAAAGTAAAACAAACATTAGATACTATAGATTCCTTCTCACATTTTGCAGAGTTTTTTGTTCAGGGTGTGACCGTTATGTGGCACAGCTGAAACCAAAAAAGTTATAAATATCAAAGCTGTGGTCCTCTTAAATTCTGATGACCGCATGTAAACATATGAGGACTATGGAACAGAAATTGGGGAAATGCAGAACTGCTGATTGGGCCTTTAAAGTTAAATTGGCTTTGAAGGAATATAAAGTAGTGATCTTTAAAGAAAAGTCTGATTATTTACATGACAAAATTGATAGAGCCAAAAATCAACCGAAAGAACTGTTTTCCGTTATCTCTAAATGTTGTCATGGGAGCTGTTTGGGAATACATCCAACGCCCCCAGCATGCACAGAGATACAAACTTTGAAAGTCCCTCTGAAGAAACACAAGGCATATCAAAACAGCCCTATGCATGTAGAAGTCCCTGTGTAGGCCCAAAATGTGCTAGCAACCATGCTTCAGGAAGCAGTTTCCCCAAGGGACAAGTAAACTATAACTTGCAGACAATGTACATTAGTATAACCACATACCCCTACCAAGTATCGTAGCATTTAATATTAGTGAAGGAACCATTGGAGGCACTTATAATGATAGAAAATCAAGAAGAGCCTTTTACACCAATTGCAAAGATGATACATAAGTAGGCCACAAGACAAATTCAGCAATCTCTGAAGTTTAAAAATCCTCATGAATAAGCAGAACATATCAGCCAGGCCCGGCAAAGAAGCACCCACATATAACTTCCCACAGCGAGACTGAATGCACACATTGATTGGTAAAGGCAGAAAGGCAAATACATTCTCAAGCCTGAATTTTGTTAGTGAGGTAATGCAAAAGCAGTAACAGACCCCAGAGTTAAGGATTACATACTGCACACGGATTGGTTGAGACACATCAGCTAAGACATGTTCCTAAGCCTGTGTTCAAAAGATATATAACAAATTATGTTCCTAGTCAGCACATCGAAACGCATCACAATGAAGGTCACATGCGGGCAAGGGTGAAGCAATGGGTGTACATGTCCAGAAAGAATGACCAAGGAACAACACTGCCCTCTGTTGGAAAACCATCACTGAAAGAGATCTAATCACTAAGACAGGAACCATACAAGAATCGATTAGGCAATAATGGCTTTCATGGAAATGTATGAATAAACCTAACAGCACACACAAGATGCTAATATATATATATATATATATATATATATATATATATATATATATATATATATATATATATATATATATATATATATATATTCATATCATTAGAAGTGAATGAAGTTCTCAGATCTATCTCAATAAGGCCTACCAGAACATGCTACACCAACCAATTTACTGTACCGCCTATCAACAGAGCCAATGCAGGAGGGATAGGCTTCCCATATCTAGCCCCCAAGCTCTGGAATGCTCTCCCCACTGCCCTCAGAGCAGAAACTACTATCCCTGCCTTTCAAAAAAAATGTAAAACTGCTCTCTTTAACTAACCACGCCCTACTTTCCCACCACTTCTCAGCGGCCACCATTTCCATGTGCTTTACAAACTGTTCTGTACAAATAGTACAATAAGTATGCCTGTCTGCTTTTATATGTAACTAAGCTCTGATCAGTCACTGTAACAAGCGCCACGGTGACGGGCTGTTGCGCGCTCTACAAATATGAATAAATAAATAAATAAAGCTTCCGAACATCCTAGCCCCCAGCTCATGATGTCAAAGACAGAGCCAATGAAGTCATGCATAAGCCATAAGAAAAGAAGTGTTGAAGAGAAGACAAGTAATGTTTCCAATGGGAAATTGCAATTTTAAACTGTTAACAAACAGTTCATAATGATGGGAACAGTAAGTTGGTGCCAACCGATGAAGTCAATGAGAAAGGATGTAAAGGTATCATTTTGTTGGTACACTGTCAAATATCACACAGGGATTGGTTAAAATCTATGAATTCACTTACTCCACGAATACTCCCCTGCAAAAGCCAATCAACAATTAAGTCTAGAAGATGCAAATGATAAGGAGTAGCATCTAATCAGCATTATGAGACGCAAGATTAATCCCAGTGTCAATTAATTAATAAACTGATGTTTTAGCATGGTCATGAGGGTAGGATAAGCCAATGTGGCTAGGAATTGTATAGATTCACCTATAGTACAAATGACAATGCCCAATCACATGCTGGGGATTTGTGAATACTGTAACATTTGTTGTCATTTTACTTCTGATATTTACTATAATCGCAGCCATTTTCAGAAGCCATGTTGAATGTCTTTCTGATTATTCCCCAGCACGGGCTGTGTTGTAATAAACCTTTGTTTTTCTCACATCTCGTGCATTCCTTTTTGGCTTTTTGGATTGATTTCTGTTATTGAATTTGAGACTTGCCTTACATATTTGGTTGCCGATACGGGGAATTTAAGTGTCTTGCGGACAGCTGTGGGCTCCTCCACAGTATTCCTAGCAAGCGAGCCTGCAGGGAGAGGAAGACAGGCCAGACCACGAGGAGGCAGCAAGCGCCGGGGATACCCAGAGGCTTGCCTGATCGCTTCAGGCTTCGGGTCACCCTTGAGTGCAAGCCTACTGTGGGGAGAAGCCGCCCCGGAAGACTGTGGGAGACCATAAAAAGCCAGTGCACCTGATCCAAGAAATACAGCAGGAAAGTGAGTATTACATGCTAGAGCTGAGTGAGGGACTGTGTGAACCACGTGGTATTTTTTGCCTTGTTTGTCGCTTTTTGTTTTTGTAGAAACTGAAGAGGGCTTCCGTAGCGAGGAGCGGTGATGTCACTTTAGCTATAGACCTTGTAAGTGAAGTGTACAGATCCCTAAATAAAGAGGAGGGAGAGCAGCGCTGCTTGAGTAATAGAGTGGGAAGACCCACACTGGCGAGGACTGGACCCTCCATCCACGGTGAGGGACGAGAGGCAGAGAACATATAAAAAATGTGTATATAAGTGTTATTTTCAATTGCATTGTACAACGTGTATATGAAAATGTATCGGGTGATCAGAGGCAAATGTTTAATGTAAGATTTGAGTGAGGGGAAACGATTGGGGTAGAAACTGCATATGGGAGGGGGCATGGTTTTGATAATATTAGTTCTGTACGAAGATGCGCTGTGGTTTTGTGTTTTATTTTTGTGCCTTGTGTTTATAGGTAGCTTAGGGGTACGCCATAGAGGGGCAACCCTTAGAGGTTTCATAGAGGATTACTGTTTTGGTCTTTTGTGAGTAATAGATACTGGCCAGTTGTGTTCATGATTTTATTGTATTAGACGAAAATGAGCACTCCATTATAACACATGTGCAAGGAACACCCAACCTACAGGGAAAAGTTTATTAAGTACAGCAATGTGGGAACCAACGTGACAATGTTTACAGCTTGGGCTGCTGAGGGCACGCATGTAAAAATATAATGCAGCATATGTACACTCATTTATCGTCCACATACAAGGGTAAAAAGTTCAAAAAGAGACAGAGTATCTTAGAATTATGGAAACTGTATGAGGAAGTTGTGGGCGGTAACAAAGAAAAGGAGATGCGGAAGGTGTAACAGCCCCTCCCCCGTCAGATAACAAGAGTATGCCACAGGCTTTGATACTTGCAGAGTCGTCTCCCCAGGCAGCTTTTGAAGAAAGCTTACAGTCGGCACAGGCTCCAGCACCTGTGCAGCTGACAGCCGACTACCCCACCCACAACCGGACTTTATCCTTTAACACCAGCAGCAGTGCATACCAACCCCCGATACAAACCCCCCACCTTCACAGAAACAAATGCATTTTGTAAAATAGGTGCCCATAGTGAAACAGAAGGATTGTGTGAGGTGTGTAACAGAAGTGTGTAAGGAAGTGTGTAAGGATTGAGAAGCAGCGATACGCAAGACAGAAGAGGAATTCTGAAGGGCAACAAGGAAGAGCATTGAGGTTTGCCCTGGGATAGATGCTGAGATGTGGGCATCAGGAGAAATACTATTACTCTTGAATAAAGCAGTGATAAAAGATGTGAAAGTAGAAACGTTTGTTTTTGTCAAATCTCATGTATTCCTTTTTGGCTCTTTGGATTGATTTTTATTATTGGATTTTAGACTTGCCGTACAGAGCTGTGCTCTTTCCCCTACTGAATCCTCCCTAGAGCAAGCCAATGCCATTAGTGTTTTCTTTCAGGAAAATATTCTCTTACACATACAGCATACTTTAAATACGGTCACTACACTCAGATTCTCCTTTTAAGGTGCAGTTTGGGAACTCCTAGCAAAACGTCCCTTTCATCTTCAAACCTTTATCTCAGATCCCTATCAAGTCCTTATTAGCAGAACTTAAACCCACTAATAACCTACTTTTTCCTCTGTCTGCATAACGTCTGGCAATGTAGATTTCTCCATTTATGACAGAATTTGTCAATAAATCTCTCGACTAGGGCTTCGTACCCAGCGATTTGAAGAAGTTGATTGTCACACCTTTGTTAAAGAAATTTAATTTAGATCAAGCAAACCTTTGAAATTATCGCCCGGTGGCTGGTCTGCCTTGAGCAGAAAATACCCTTGTAAACAGCAGAAGCATGTGGTGTACTCATTATTGGACCCTCTTCAGTCCGAATGCTGTCCAAAATTCAGAACTGAGATGCCTTTGTTGGCTGTCTGGGATGAGCTGCTAAGGGTCACAGATGATCTGTCTTTGCTGTTAATACTGGACTTGTCCACAGCCTTTGATATAGTGGATCATCATATCTTGCTTAAGCAGCTGAGAGAGACAGAGAATGTCTCTGATCAGGCACTCAGCTGGTGTAAATCTTTCCTCTTACACCATCAGCAGCCAGTGACACCTGGAGGCTTTATCTCTGATGCATTACCACCGGGATGCAGAGTCTGTCAGCGCTCCTCATTATCACCCCTGTAGTTTAATCTTTATTTACGGCCATCAATGGATATCCTAACGAGTCATGAGGTACATGTTCACTCTTATGCCGATGGCAGCCAGGTGTTCCTTAGGATAGACAGTGTTGAAGAAACAATCCTGAAGGTCTTGCAGTACTTGGATGCAGTCAGTAACTAGATGTCGGTAAACAGGCTTCCACTCAAACCAAGTAGAACCGAGGTAGCACTGTTTGAGCCCAAACACCTGCTGGGGGCCAAGAGACATCCCCATGTGCCAGGCTTTCTGGAGGATGATTTGAACTTTTTAGTCAAGATCAAAAATCCTGGTTGCATCTGGCAGGACAACCTAGGCAGTGAAGGCCAAATGGGTGCGAAGGTACAAGCAGTGTTTTATTCTTTACAGCGTACAGCTACCCGCTGCAAGCTTTGCATTTTGTTCCGGCTGAGGATCATATGGTTGTAGTGAGAGCATTGGGGAACTCACAGTTGGAGAATTGTAATAGCCTTCTGGATGGTATCCCACCTAAACAATGGCAGAGACTGCAGAGAGCTCAAAATGCTGCTGTAAGATCGGTTTGTCGAGTGGGAAACTCATCCCCACCTCTGCTTTTTGCCGGTCTCTTCATTGGCTAGCTGTGGGGGACAGAATCGTTTTTAAGGTTATTTCTTTGATGTACAAGTGCCTGAACGGTCTAGCCCCTCCGACCCCCATATTTGGTGGATACAATTATCAGATATCAGCCTTCGAGAATTCTACAATCTGGGGATCAACTGTTACTGCCAATCCCTCCCTCCTTGTGTGTGTCTAGAGGGGATAGAATATTCTCGGGACAAGGTCCTAGGTTGTGTAATAGCCTCCCTAGAGAGATTAAAGTTTTGGAACCCTTCTGTCAGTTTTGCAAAGCCCTTAAACAAATATTTTTAAATAGGAATACGTTAGTACTTGTTTTTTCACTTGTTAAACCATCTCCGCCTGTATACAGTTAAGTCTGTCATGCTCCATGGTACAAATCTCGCAAATCAACTCAAATCAAATAAAAATGCATGGCGGTTCATCTCTTTTGGGCACATAATAATCCTCGTCTGCTAATTCTCAGTTAAAAATATAATGCTAGCTTGGACAAGATGGGCTAATATATGCATCTTAAAAATAGAAGCAATCATGCTTCAAAAACAGGTTTTTCCAGTTAGCAAAACATAACCATAATTTTGTCCCACCACATTTCAACATCAGATGGAATTTTCAAACCAAGGTTTCAAAAGGACCTGTAGAAAACAATATTTCTACTAACTGCAGCTGGGAAGATGTGTTCCCACAAATCCTGGCTTTGCCACTTAAACATATTGTGCTACCAGAGTTTAGTAACTGTATCTCAGAATGTCTTATCTGCCAAAATAAAAATCCCTCTCACTGCCCGCCACTCCAAAAAAGCCTCCCATATGATTTTGCCTCATGTAACATAACATTGGACATTCATTTATTATACATCACTAAATGTATTTGTCGGTTGGCTTACTTCTGTCCACTTCTTTTCATGTAACTTCCCTTGATCCTCTTGAGTATCAGAGCCATTTTGTGTCATCGTTTTCAGTGATGTCTCTAGATATGTAAATTAGGGGGGCCACACATGTTTTACCACAGAGGGGCCCCATAAATCCCAGGGCCAGTCCTGTCCCTATATTGACCCATTGAATAATGGCAACCCTGACATGGCTGACAAGCAGGGACATCTTCTGCAGCATTGCCATTATCTCCATGCAGCAATTCCAACGCCTAACTTATTTTGAGTCCCATTACAAGTTTGACAGTATTCTGGTGGTAAATCCACTGAAATACCATCAAACAGAATTACTGATACTGCCACTTGGTCAGGCGGTATTACCACTGGAGGTATTACCTCCAACAGTTATATTGCCAGACTACAAGTGGTGGTTTGATGGTGTAAATCCCCATTTGATTTTTACCGGTTTTACCGGATGGTAATACTGCCGATTTATGGAGGTAAAGTGGAGGAGCTACCTCCAGCTTCAAGCTGTATTATTTAATGTTACTTTATATATCATCCGTGGAAGGATGAAGGGCTGAGTTGACCCTGCAGGGATGTGATCATGTGGAGAGCAGGCCCGCTATGAGTCAGAGGCAAATGCATACCTTGTTGAAATAACACTCATGATCTCAATCTGTTTAGTATGGTAAGGGAATGCCACTGGATTGCCAGACCCCATTTCTGGAGTCCACAAGTTTGGCCCATAGATTTTGATCTCTGTCCTATTTGGGTTTAATTGAAACTGATTGTCATCCAATAGCAGTAACTGTGAGGTTGTCTGATGCAGGGATGCTCAAGTCTTACAGCCTTAGCAAAATCTGGGTTCAAGTTGGAGGTACCTACTCCACTTTACCTCAAAAAATCGGCGGTATTGCGATCTGGTAATTTGGCTTGCGGGAGAAATGGAGGTAAACGGAATTACCTCAACTTGTTTCCTGCACTGCCAAACTCGTAATGAGCATTTGTCTTGTCAACATTGACCTATTTTGTCCTTGCAACTTTGTTTTGGCCAGTAACAGTTACGAACTCCTGGACGTTAGACAGCAGTAAGTGTAATTTTCCAGTACAGGCACAATTCATGTTGCTTGTATGTACTGGGTTTGTTTCATGCACAGCATCTTTGATTTGACGAACTGTGTTGAGCTGCCTATGTTGGGATGGATGAAGTAAACTACATGGGCTCTGCCCTCACACCCATGCAAACATGATAGTTGCTGTCATATTCCAGTCTAGGGCACGGTAGTGCGGTAGGGGGAAAAAGCATTCAAGACTCAAAACATAAATATAGTAACTAGACCGAGCCCATTAGCATCATCTAGGCTCTCAGCGCGTGTATGTCTCCCATAAGGGCAACCACAAACTATATTTTTTTTTAAAGCTTCAAAAAGCATGAATCAGTCACCACAGGTTTATTGTGCGTGACAGAATCCAGGAGCAGTGGTTGACAGCTACCATTATTCTTATGTACCATTTATTTCTCTGAAATGAAAAGTTGCAGCTCAAACGTTAAAAGAAGCTCCTTAAAAAAACACTCCAAACGATATATACAGAATTATGAGTGTGGTAAGTGGGTGGATCAGACTAAGAATACACTCCGAATGACTCATAGACGTCAGTAAGGAAATAGTATATCATTACCAGGAAGCGTGTGGGGTGGGAATGCCACACAGGACAGCAAGAAGTGAGACAGGGTCGCCGCTCGCTTCCGGCTGCTGCTGGCATTGCCCTCTGTGCTTCGACCTTTAGGCTGGAAGTTCAGTACGTCCCAGCTAGAGATGCTGCAGATGGAAGGAAGCACAGCGAAGTAAAATAGGGCTGTCTTACATTAAGATACCAATGCGTTTCAGAAATAACCATCGGATTTCAAAATCATTTTGAACAAAGGTAAAATGTCATTATAGTATGTACTTTACACGCATGGGAAACAAACAAGAAAGGAAATGTGCATATACACGAGGGAATTCTAATATATTTGAACAACAAAATTGGGCATGTCAGACAAAAAGGCGGAGAAAGAAAGAAGATGAGAGAGTTAGGCAGGAAGAACTATACGAAGAAAGAACAGAAGAATAAAACCTGGTGCTAAGGTTCAACAGTAGAAGGCCATCACGTACTTTAGGATCTGTCTGTTTGCCACACTCTTTGCTCTCACATTGTGCTGTTCTTCTGCCTCTGTCTCTCTTTCCCTACCATGCCCCCCACGTTCTTTCTATTGTGCATTTTCCCTCATTTCAAATTCATTTAAATCAAACACCTAATTGGCATTTCTAATAGATTGTCATCTATTAATGCTTTTCCCATACCTCGTATCCTTTTTTTCTCTATATGATGGTAACACACCCTCGTGTTCGCCTCATCTGCTCTCTGTCTCTTTTTCTCTCTAAATCTTCTCTTCCCCTTTGCTTCTCCACTCATCCACCCTCTCGTTCCCTCATCACTCACTCTCACTATGTCACGTGGTCTCTCCTCTCACAATCACTCATTTTTTTCCCCTCTCTCTTCTCTATCATCGTGTTTTCCTAGAATCTCTGTTTTTGTTCCTCTTCCTCCCACCCAGTTTTTCTCTCTCTCTTTTGCTGCCTCATCTCGTTTTTTTTTTAATTTGCATTTGGCTATTAAATAAGCCTTAAGTAATACAACAAATAAACCAATGCAATACAATTAATATAAACCATAAAAATATATCCTACATATAATTCGATAAAAGAAGAATTATATTAAAAGAGCCCCGCCAACCCCCACCCCTCTCCCTCCCGCAGTACATATCACATTTCATCCTGACATATTGTGCAGACATAATCAATAGGAAACTCCCACAAAAATTTAAAATAAGAAGGTTTTTGTGCCAATCCCTCAAATAGTTTGGACTTTTTTCCATATGGAATGAGAAGGTAAGATCATGATCACCGATTTGGCAGCAAACAATGGGCTCCTGAATTGATCTGAGCCAATGTGTTCCAAATGTTGAACCAAGAGTCCATAGCCCTTCACGTAACAAGATTGAAGGGAAGGGCAGATAATAAGCACGTGTGGACTTATCTCAACATCCTTATTGAAAAAACGGCAAATGTGATTTTCTCGCAGAATGCCCCCATGGTACCCTTGGATTCTCCCGTTGGGAGGATGCTGAATCTTAAATGTAAGATGAAGCGTGTAAGTTCTGATGAGCAGAGTTTAAGTAAGTACGAGGTTCATTGGGAATAAATCCTTGAGAAGCAAATTCCCAATATCTTGTCTTATTTGATAGGTACTCTATATTTAGTGCCCTGTCCCAGTCCCTCAATTTCCTCTTAACTCTGATTTATAAATCCGGAGATTTTGATATGGATTCAGTGGGTAGATCCAAGTCCACTAGAAATGTAAGATCAGAGGTTTAGTAAGAACGTATTTTTGGTAGCCACCCGTATCCCTTACCAATCAGAGACAATGGGCCTCATTACGACCCAGGCGGTAAGGGGTTTACGGCAGCGTAAACAGCGCCGACCCTTACCGCCTGAGTACGAGGTCCCTTAGCGCCATGGCGGATTTAACACCTGCTTTTAGCAGGTGTTAAAATCCATGGCGCTAAGGGACCATGGAGTTAATTACGCCACCGTAATTTACGGTGGCGTAATTAACGCCTTCCCCACTCCCATTATGCCCTATTGGGCAAAAATGGGAATGGGGAAGGGTAAATGGGGATTGGGGACTTACCGCCCCGCCAAGGTCGGAATGGGGCGGTAAGTCCGCCAACCACCATGGCGTAAACATAGTTTACGCCATGGTGGTAAAGTCACGGCCCAGGCGGTAACTTACCGCCTGGGTCGTAATGAGGCCCAATAATTCATTTTGGGTTCCCAGTGCAAGGAGTATCTTCCGGTAGACCATAGTTCTTTGGACAAACAATAATGTGTCAAGTGAGACTAGACCATATTTCAATCTCAAGGCTTCTATCGACAGAATTTGGGAGGTTTATAACTGAGCGCAATAGTTTTCCCTCAATATTCCTCAGCCACTGAACATATTTGTCATCAAGCACAGATAGACCATATAGTATGCTCTGAATGATGCTCACTTTATAAATCTCCAGCATAGACGCAATGTTAGGCACTCCTTTATTGGCTATAAAATGTTTTATAACTGTCCATTTCCTACAGATTTTTGGAACAATAATCTCGAAAAAATAAGGAATCGTCAGTGTATTACAGATGGGAAAGACCAGATAGACGTATTCCTTTATGGATTGGAGACAGGTACCATTCATTACCCAAATACATCATTATTGACTTATGCACTGATTCAGATCACCAAACGACATTATTTTTGTCTTTGAGCTATTTATAATCATATAGTTGATTTTAGAATACCTAAGAAGAGCTACAATGGACTGTTGGAAACCTATGGGTGTTCTGTCTATTAATATAGTGTGATCTGCGTAGACCAACAAAGAGACTATCCTTTCGCAAAATTCTAACACTATTGAGATGTTTCTCCATGTTGGCTGCGTAGAGATTATAAAGCATGGGGGCTAAAACGCAGCCTTGTTTAAGGCCGCGATTTGTCTGCCTGTAACCAGAGAATTTGCCAAGGGTGTTTAATCGTACAGTTACAGATGTATATGAGTAAAGAGATTGAATGAAATACAACAGCTGAGGGTCTATGGCACATTTATCCAATTTCCCCCACAGCAGTTCACTAGAAACTAAATCAAAATGTTTGCTGTAATCTATGAAGCAGCAGTAGAGTTTGTGTCCCTGGAGAGTATCTGCCCATAGATATTGCAGAGCACATAGTTTTGTCAAAGTGAAGTAATCGTTTCTAAATCCTGTCTGACAAGGATGTTATAGCTTCCTATCCCTTGCCCAAGAGGTTAGTTTCTTGAGCAGGATTGAAGCAAAGATTTTCTGAGAGGTGTCCATCATAGCCAGCAATCTATAATTGGACGGATTTAGCCTGTCCCCTTTCTTGAAGACAGGTATCATTATCGACTTTGTCAAGCTCTCGGGTCGTACGCCGGTCCGTTCAATGGTTCTGAACACATTAAATAGAATGCTCGCCCAGCATTGTGGGTTAGATTTGAAAAGAATGTTCGGGACACCATCCAGGCCACGGGTTCGAGAGGGTTTCAGTTTATTAATGATTAGAACCAAGTCCTCTTGGTCAGACCCCAAGCAGAGCTCGTTCACATGTTTCATCCGATCGCTCGAGGCAGTCTCATCAGCCTTAGCTTTGAAGTACAATTCATTGATGAAAGCGCACCGGGAGCCTCCCAGATGGGATTTAATTCCTTAGCAGTTGTGAGAGATAAAAATTCTTTATAGCGGGACCAGAATGTATGGCAACCATTAGATTTAAGAAGGCCTGCCAGGTAAAGCCAATTTACATTATTTAACAAATGCTTATGTTGCCATAGCCAATTCCTGTTCCTCGTCTCCAAATTCAGAATTTGACTCTCCTTTACTGACTTGGATAAGAGGCAGTGTTTTCTAATCTCCAGTCTTTGTCTCTGGCGCTCCTGCTTTCTGCACTGAATGGCAGAATCAAATAAAGGAATATAAGCATGCTTCGATTCTACATGTGAGTTATATCGTCCCCCAGTATCCAATGGGGCAATGAAGGCAAACAATGCGTCCAGGGACCAGCCTTTGTTTGTCATTGGAGCTTTCATTTGACATTTGTTAGTACTTAAAAAATGTGTGATGGGGCGTGGCCTGGAGCGCCAGCAATGTGGCAGCTCCTCAAATGGCCTCTGCATGTGGTCTGCAGCATTCATTTAAAAATCCTAAGTTCGCGCTATGCGCCAACATCACAAATGCCTGATCCAGTTTGTTGAACGCCAGGGGCCCTGATGGCAGTAAATTGAGCCCTTAACGCGTGCTGGAGCACCAAAAACGCAGTGGGTGAACTTGCCGGCGCTGATCGGCGAGCAATTCCAAGATGGCGGGCCACGTTGGCCCCGTTTTGGCGGCTGTCCAGCAAACTTTGTCAGCTCTGGAGCTGCAACGGGAGGTTTCTGACCTCCGGAATACCCCTCTCCCTCCAGTGGACCCTGGCGGCGCTCACCTGGTAAACCGTGACTCAGCCGCTGATGCAGCACTGACAGAAGCTCTGTCGGGAGCCCATCTTGGACCTAACCCAACGGGGCTGCTGTGGGTTGCGCCTGGCCGTGCCTGGCTGGGGCCCCCGCTAAGGGGGACTCCAGTGCCTTCAGTCTGTCTCTGCTCCCCCAGGAGCTCTCCATCAGCCCGCTGGCCTCCGGGGGACGGCTGCCTCCTAGGGCACTTAGCTGCACTGCCCATCTGAAGCCGTGTATGGGCTGAAGCTGCATGCCCTTGAGATTGGTCCACAGCCCGCAAGCAGAGCTAATAGTGACTCTCTGCTTTCCATGGGACCGAAGCCTCGGAGCCGCCTCCCACCTCCCCCGCTCTGAACAGTTCTCACGGGCGAGACACATGGTCTCCTCCTCAGGATGCTGGAGGGGAGGGGTCCCGGCTCCTCAACGCCGCTCCTGGAGGGGGGCCCACATCTGCTACCTCATCCCGGCCCGTCCCACAGCCTCAGGGCAGCAGCAATCATCTCCGCCCCCTCACACACTTTTGGCCGCCCTTGCTCTCACACAGCTCCTGATGGCGGCCTTACCCCTACAGCCAGGGGAGCTGAAGAAAAACCATGGGGGGCCTGACATGGTCCTGAAGAGAATGCTGCCTCTAGCCCTGAGCCCGTCCGACACAACCAAGGGCTGCCTAGCTACAACCTGGACTCTCCCAGAAGTCTCTGCCACTGTGGTGTTGCGGACTGGACCCACAAGTCCCATAAGGCCCGCCCCCCCTCCAGAGCCTGGCCTATGTTTCCTCCTGGACTTTTGCAGAACCTCCACAGAAGTTCTTTCTGGCAGCAGCATTACCTCCAACTTCCTGGGGCGCCCTGCCCACCTCCCATAACCACCAGAACAGAGAGGCCTGGTCCCCCTGCTTCCACCCTGGGGGGTCTCAGCAACTGGTGAGTAGACCACCAACTGTTATCGCAGCTTTGGAGCCCCCTTTCACCCCCCTACCCGTGCTCTGACTACTATATAACCTCAGCAGAGGAGCCTACTGACACTGATTTGACCTGCTGCTTCCTGGGGCGCCCGGCCCACCTCATTCCCCCTCTGCTGCCAAAGTAAGGTAGCTTGGTCCCTCGGCTGGCATCTTGGGGATTTCCACTGGCCAATAAACAGCTCACCAGCAACAGTAATAACTCATAAACCGTGCTCGCTTGGCAGCACATATACTAAAAATTGAAACGATACTGAGAAGTTCAGCATGGCCCCTGTGCAAGGATGACATGTACATTTGTGAAGCATTCCATAAAAAAAATAAAGAAAAAAAAATAAATCATAAGCCTCACTGGGAGCCGTCTCCCTCCCTGGAACAATGGCTAAACTCCTTAAACCTCCCAAATCGCAGACATTTCCACGATGCTCCTCGCAGCAGAGAAAGGGAAGAAATCGGATCCCCCGAAACTCATGCCTCAAAAAGCACCGGAAGATAAAGCGACCCTCGCAACCAAAGAACACCTCCAAGCCTTCATGTCTGATATTAAGTCAGAATTCAGATCCTGCATGTTCGAGCTCACCTCAAAGCTGGAACAAACGGAGCAGAGGGTCACAGACATCAAGCACAGGATGGGGGAGACTGAAGATCTAGCCCAAGAGCATTCCACTACTCTGGTGGAGGTGCAACGCATGATCCAGACCCTAATGGACAGAACCAAGATCCTCAAATTCAAGCAAGAGGACCTCGAAATCCATGCCCGCCGTAAGAACCTGCGTATTTGAGGTGCCCCGTCCTCAGTTCCTGACAGGGAGCTACCCGAGTACGTAGGCGACTTCTTCCAGTCGTTGTTGCTGAACCTGGATAAATCTCAGCTCCTACTTGATCGTACCCACAGGCAACGCCCACGACGAGGGACGGATTCGGATTCCCCACGGATGTAATCACAAGAGTCCACTTTTATACCACCAAGGAAGCCATCTCGGCAATAGGTCGCTAACACGATGAACTATCGTTCCAAGGCTCCCCACTCCAAATATTCCAGGACCTCTCTCTCCAAACGCTGCAGAAGCATAGGGCTCTGCATCCGCTCACGCTCTGCCTCCGGGACCATCAGATCCGCTATCGGTGGCTGTTCCCAACGGCATTGCAATTCTCGCACAATGGCACCCCTCGAACGATCAGCCATCTTGACGAAGTGGCATAAATCGTATGCCCCGGCTCCCCAGAGGGCGCAGTGTCCTCCTCCCCTGGCCGGGTGGTAACTGAACAGGGCACAGCTTCCCCCAAACCGAGGCGAGTGCCCTGGACAAGAACGCAGAGAAGCAGCAAACCTAAATGAAGATCAGCGGTATGTTCAAGGAGCACATAGCATTGGAACATTGCTTACTAGATACTGCTGCGGGCCATATGCGGCCTGTGCCCAACTCCAAGGTGCATGTCACCATTTTACCCTTGGAGTGAAACCCAACTCCTTTGGTTGACAACAGCCTGGTTGGCTAGGTGATGTACCGATAAGTCGAAATCGGTCCCCCAGGTTAGGGTTTGGGCTTCCCGTTGGAAGCCAATGTTAGAAGTATTTTCCTCCCGTTGGAGGCTACTTGGAAAAAGGAGAACCCAAACCAACTTGCCCCTTGCGATCATGGCTGACTTGTACTCCTCCCAACCCCCCCTACTGGGACAAAAGACCCTAGAGGTCCAGCCTCCACACCAAAAACTGAAATTCACCACCCTAAATGTCAGAGGCCTAAACTCCCCTCCGAAAAAGAAATCCACCCTGCAAAGGCTACAGGATGAGGGAACCTCAGTGAACCTCAGTGCCCTTCTTGCAAGAGACTCATCTGATGCCGGCCAGCTTCTCCCGCCTTCATAGTAGACTTTTCCCCCTACAACTGCAGGCTTCCAAAGGCACCAATAAGGGAGGTACTACTATTCTGTTTGCAAGAGATCCGAGACCGCAAATCCTGGATCCACTACGGTGCCTGTAGGGTCACTTTATTGCAATCAAATGCATTATTTTCGGCCAACTCTACACCCTCATCTCAGCCTATGCTCCAAACAAGCACTAGGAAGGGTTCTACCGAGACTTAGAGGAGGCCTTTCTCCATCGAGGGACAACTCATCATAGGGGGAGACTTTAACAGAGCCCCCAGACCCACTTAAGGATAGATCACACCCCCATCCTCTAGAGATCTAAAACTGGCAAAGGGCCTGCTTCATCTCTTTTGGACCCTAGAATGCGTGGACACCTGGAGGGGAATATTTCCAGATGAGGAAATCTTTACTTTGTATTCATACATGCACCGTACCTTCTCCC
This sequence comes from Ambystoma mexicanum, assembly GCF_040938575.1. Classification (NCBI taxonomy): domain Eukaryota; kingdom Metazoa; phylum Chordata; class Amphibia; order Caudata; family Ambystomatidae; genus Ambystoma; species Ambystoma mexicanum. The sequence goes on along the minus strand of NC_090937.1, from coordinate 203,658,277 downwards.
AAATTGATCTACTACTGGCCTCCCCTCAGATCCTGGCCTTCACGGATGACGTCACCATTGGCCCCAGGATCCTCTCTGACCATGCCCTGATTTCATTGACCCTACAAGCACACGATTCTGACCCCCCCACTCGCCGCTGATGGAACCTATAGGAACCTATCTTAAATGACATGGCAGTAAGGGACTCCATTGCCAGATCAATAAAGAAGTTCTTTGCAGAAAACTGCAACGAGGACATGTCCCCAGCCAACACCTGGGATGCCATGAGGGCGGTGTTCAGAGGGGAGCTGATCGCCCAAGGTCCAGCCTTCCACAAGCAAAAGCAGGCAACCCGCACCGTCCTGGAATATGAAGTCCGGGAGGCTGCTCACAAGCGGAAGGGGTGGTCCCCGAAATCCTACAGGGCTCTATAGGCGGCTCGAAAGAGGCTGGAGGCGCATTACGCTGAAGCCACGGTGCACCTACTAACCAGACTCAACAGTGGTATTATGTCAACAGTAATAAAGCAAATAAGCTGTTGGTAGACAAACTAGCCAAACGAAGAAAAGAAATACCATCCTGGACCTTCGCGATCCACAGGGTGCGGTCCAATTTGCAGAATGTGAGAAGCTACGACTGGCGGTGGCCCATCTCTCTGAGATAATGACAGCAGTTCCAAGGGACCAAGATGAACAACAGACCTACCTGCGAGATGCAGCTCTCCCACACCTTACGCCCATGGCAAGGGAAGGACTCGAAGCCCCCATCACAAGCGAGGAAGTTGAGGCGGCCATAAAAAGCTTGAAACCCAGAGCTCCGGGCCTGGATGGGTACTCCACCCGGTTTTACATACTCTTCTGCCCTCAGCTGGTGGCCCCCTTAACCCGGCTCTTCAACTCATTTGCCGCCACTGGAAGTATCACCCCCACCATGCAGGAGTCCATTACGATCCTCATACTCAAGCCCGGAAAAGACCCCAGGGACAATAACTCGTATATACCCATCTCATTGTTAAACCTGGACGCCAACATATACTCTAAGATCCTGGTCAACCGTTTAGCGCTCATCTTCCCTAGCATCATAGACCTGGACCAGACTGGGTTCATAACTCACAGGTCAATGAGAGACAACATTCGCAGAGCCCTAAACCTAATAGATGTCGCTAACCAAGAATCGCAACAACTTGCCCTACTGGCCCTGGACGCGAACAAAGCTTTCGATAAAGTGGATTGGATCTTTCTGTGCCTCGCCCTCGAGGCCTTCAGCTTTGGCCCAACATTCCAAAAAAATGGTCCTAGCTAACTATCAATCCCCCATTACCCTTTTGAGAGTCAATGGTCTCCTGTCAGACCAGATCCCCCTCACATGTGCAACGAGACAAGGATACCCTCTGTCTCCCCTGCTCTTTGCCCTGGCCATGGAGCCCTTGGCCCAATGCATCCGCCTGAACCCTCGGATCAAAGGCCCACAAGTAGTCCCTTCCCAACATAAGATAGCTCTTTTTACACTGATGACGTGTTATTGACTATCACTGACATCTCTGCCTCTATGAAGGCGGCCTTGGCCGAAATCGAGAGATTCGGGAGAGTAGCAGGTTTTGCTATCAATTTAGAGAAATCGGTATCCCTGGGGGTGGGTCTAGGCCCAGGTGAAAGAGAGCCCTAGAGAAGCAAATCCCGTTTCATTGGAGCATCAAGTCAATCCCATATCTGGGGGTCCAGATCCCAGCCCACCCGGAAAAAGTGTATCAGACAAACACCCCCCCTCTTTGAGGAGATGGAAAAGAATCTCAACTGCTGGCTATCGCAAGAGATCTCCCTTCTGGGCCGCTTTACGGCCTGCAAAATGAGCCTCCTCCCACGGTTCCTTTATGCCTGCTCCTCCCTGCCCATCCCAATCCCACTCCCCCCACTGCTGCGTCTTCAAAGGAAAATGATCAACTTTATTTGGAGGGGCAAGAAAGCGTGCAATCCCCAGAGAACCATGATGGGCAATGCTAAATTGGGAGGATTGGGGGTTCCGGACCAAATAGCAGCACAACTAGCCCACATTAAAGCATGGGGAACTTCCTTGGGTGCCTGAAATGGGCGGAGATCGAACAGTCCCATCTCCCCCTCCCCCTTCGCTACCTCCCATTCATCCCTACCTCACTGCGCCGAACTTGGCCGAACATTCTGGCCTCCACTAAACATTCAGTGAGAGCTTGGGACTGGGCCCGCAGACACAAGGGCATCCCGGGGGGCCTGAGCTCATTCTCTCCAATCTTCCCCAATCCAGCCTTCTCCCCGGGCTTCTACCCAGTGAACTCTAGGAATTGGGTGGCGGGAGGCCTCGAATCGCTGGGGCAGCTCTTTGAGGAGGGCGCCCCGCGCACCTTCGAAGAATGCAAGATAATCTTCCAGCTAGCATAAATGGACAGGTTCACCTATGCTCAACTGTGGCACTGGTGCTCCCACCCCCAGATGTGAACAGCAGCGACCCGAGCTCCTGCTCTGCTAGAACTCTGCCCTTTATAAACTACTGCAGGATGACCCCTTCCTCATTAAGCCCTCCTATATGTCTCAGTAGGAGGCAGACCTGGGACATGCCGTAGAGGACCAAACCTGGGTGAACATCTGGTCAAGAACCCGCATATCCTCCCCCTGCATCACCAATTGGGAGTGCGCCCACAAGTTGCTCCTACTCTGGTACTTCCCCCGTCTCCGCCTTCACCACTTTCAGCAGGCGCTGGACCCGCACTGCTGGGGTCTCTGCAGACTTCCAGGATCCTATTTCCCCATGTGGTGGACATGTCCCAAGGTAAGAAAATGTTGGTCCCAATGCCTTGCCGCGATAAAGGACATTACCCAAGTGGCAATTCCTCTGGCCCCTGAAAATGTCCTCCTTTTGAATCCGGTCCCAGGCTCCTACCCGAGAACAGGAAGGAGGGCAGCCCTTATAACCCAACTTCTGCTGGCGACCAAAATTACTGTGGCACTCACCTGGAAATCCACTGAAGGCCCCTGATGACCCTCTGGTGGATTAAGGTTTGGGACATCCTGATCGCCAAGAATATCACTGCGGCCAAGGCGGGCCTTCTCTATCGCTTTACGGTTATTTGGGCACCGCTGTTAGACTATGATCAGAACTACCCGGCGCTGACTTATAAGCCGCGCTTAATCGGGAGAGCCCTGCACTCGAACAGCGAGCATCCATAGCTCGACCCGGCTCAGTGAGACTGGAAGCAAATGCCCAGCCGGGGTGGTAATGGGGGCGGGATGAGGGAAATGTCGATTTTATATGCCTCACTGGGGGCAGCAAGTAAATGTTGATGTATATGTTCAACTGTGTGCTGATTTATAAATAAACTAATTTAAAAAAAAATAATGTGTGACATTGCTTTCTCTAGAGCCTGACCATATTATTTTGTGCCCTCCCTGTTGATGTTTATCCCCAAGTTCTGACGGGTCACCTTTTTCAGAGTGACATTTCTAACAGTTCAGCTCAGCAAGACATGGTCTCTGGCTTCCTTTAAGTTTATATGTACTGGGCTACAATATTCGAGCAGGGCTACATCTGAACATACAGAAAAGTGCTGACCATTTCACCAAGTGTACGTCAGAGTGTGATGTTTCGCTGTTGTGTTAAAAAACAGGAGGTACTGTTGGACATGAATTGATTCCAGTTACAGTCTGAATTTCCCTTAGGCCCTGAGCATAAGTCCTGGCATTCAGGTCCCCTGCAAGTAATACATAGGCATTTGGGAATTCGTCATGCCATGCTGCAATAATATTACCTACAACCTTATGTATGTTGTTCAGCGGAGCTCCAGGGGAGGGTCGTAGATGTTAAATATTCAGACCCTGAGGGCTGAGTTACGGGAAACATGGAACATTGCTGATAGAACATAGGGACAGCTTAAAGAACCTGGGTACAATTCCAGAAAATACCATGTCATATACCCTATTGCAGGGATGCCCTAGGGCATCCCTGCTTTGAGGGGATTACAGGCTGGACTAATATCTGGTAACCATCCATTTAAAAATGTGCTACGGAGCCATGTCTCCAGCAAGATAAATACGTCAGCAGCCAGGATGGCAGCCACCCCAGAGGATGCTGGAGAAATGATCTGTAGCCTTGTGTATTCCATGAGATCCAATTCAGACAATCTGATTGTACAATCTGTCATTTGGTGCCAGCACCAGTGTGGCCCGGAGCCCATTAAAATGTGTCCTGCCTATCTATTGTTGGCATGGTTATTTCTGGGCCGTGATTCAGATCTGCGGTATACGCTCACACTGTAGCCTGGATTCTTTATCTTAAGGCAAGTCATAACAGTGAACCCCATGTGATCGAAACAGGCGGCATTCATTTTCAATAGAGCCACCATCAGTGGAAAGCTAAACTCATTAAGGGCCCGATTCCTGGGGCTGTCCATACCCGGTAATTCGTTTTTTAACATGTCGGCACTTCGATACTATTAAACAGTTGTAGTAAATGCGTGTGATTCAAAAAAGGGCTGGTCCCGGTCGGGTTGGTTTCTTCCAATATAACCCATTTGCCAAGACCAGAGATGTTCTGCAATGAAAAAACACAATTAGTAAATTTGGGGCATGTATCACGCATGTTTTTGTGGGCTGGAGGAGACTTGCCAGATGGCCCAAATTGATATCAGAGTCAATCTGTAAATCTTGCTCAGCATTATCAGTCCTCTCCAAGCCAGAGTTGGCTTGAGTATCTGTTTATGAATGGTGATCTCTCATACCCACTCTGGCAATTGCATGCTGTTGCTCGAGTATCGTAACAGTCGTAGCAGGATGCAGCCAGCGGTCAATGGGACCCTGCAGGTGGTGAGACCAAAACACATGCCGGTGCTGAGCCCTTTGCCAAGGGCAGGGGCCCCTTTCCCTGCTTTTTATGCGGCCTTTTATGACTATTTGCAGGGTATAGCTGAGCTTCCAGGTTTTGAGACGGGTTTCCGGAGGGGGCTTCTTCCTGTGATGCGTAAGGAGCGATATGGATCCCTTCGCAATCCCAGTCCGGGTCCTCCTTCGCGGTCGGATCATCTCTCTTTTTCTAGATCAAGTGCCACAATATTTTGCAACCTCCCAATACAGTGTCCTTTACTCCATATCTAAGACTCCCACGGTTTGTCTTCAAAATTTATACCATGTAGCAATTTGCTTGACTTAGCTCATCAATCATCAATGGGGTTTCCGTTCAATCAGGGTGTTGCCATGAACTCAAAAATCATTGCATCAACTTTAAAAATAAATAAAGAAACAAAATTTGGCAGAGCTTAGTTATTACAGTAGAAAACATAAAGGATACATCATTAGTTGTAAATACAGTTAGTATGCACATCAAAGGTGGTTGTCCCATTAGGGGGGTTTGGGTGATACCTCATCAGCTTTGAGCAGAACCCCCTACTCCTTCCACCATGTCCTTTTGTTACAAGGCATCTAACACACCCTCGATCACAGACATGGCCTCTCTGTGTTTCAGATGTGTATTCAGGATCTCTTCTGAATTCATGTGCATTGCTCAAGCACTGGTACAGTTGTTGCCATCATCTGGATGCAGAACTTGATTATTTATTGGGGTGCTAAAATTGATGTGCACCCATGGCATACATCGCTCTTCATCCCACTTCCTACCATTTTTCTCAAACAGTTTGAGATTGGGTCAGTGGCTTGCTGACCCAACCCTCACCTGTGCAGGGAAAAGATAGAGGGTGGTTCAATGGAGATGATTCCACTATATTAAAGCAGTATGAGTACCAGTGCCAGACCTCCCTCAGAGAAGCTTGTGGCACAGGCGGAGTCACAATACAGCACACAACAGAGATGCATATCAAGCCCCGGACGACTGCTCTGAATCATTTCCTGTCGTCTCAGGAGTGTCACCAAGCACAAAGATTGCATGCCCAATCGAGCTTGAAGATCACTTCAGACATCAGGCCTGGCCAGAGGTAATAAGTAGTCAGGAAGGACAAAGATAAGACAAATCCTGGGCTGTGGCCCATCAAATGAAGGAGGAGACACCAACATTACAATTCTTCATTAGGTGTTCAACAGCACCATGATGATAACTACTTATCTCCTGAGTGTCAAATGTGATGATTCAAATCCCTGTCCCTTTTCCACCATTTTACTGCATGGACTGTTGCTTAGCAGGAAGGGAGCGTGTATTTGATTCTGGAATCATACTCCCTCCCCTGCTCACCGAGAGTGACCATGGCCAGCTCAATCAGTAATCCCTTCACTCAGCTGAACACCCACTCCCTTCACCACCTTGAACATGTCATGACTAGGGTGATCCTAGTGAGCCAGTGTCAGTGCCAAGCACATGCCACATGGGGGGTCACACTTCCTCTCCAGGACCGCTGCCCCTGACCCGGGCCCCACTCTCAGCATTCAGCATTGAAATTAGTGATACTATGCAAACCTGAGGCAAATGAGACCCACGCTGACCTTGTTGCAGTTCAATACTTCTGAAGAAGGGAGGTAGATGCTGCCAAGCACTGTCAGGTGATGGATGTCCATCACTCCCATTGACAATACTGAACAATATGTGCGTGAGGCTGGGCGTGGTATATATTGGCAGAAAACTCATGGGGACTATTCCATACACATATGAGGTATTAAGTGTCATCAGTTTTCAGATTTAGGATCATTCATTTATGTTTTGTATTCCTCCATATTTCTTGGGGATATTTTAATCTATCAGATTTTGGTAATTGTGCTGCATTATGAGCACAGTTTATTGATCCTCTCCCTGCATTATCATTTGACCACCTTGTTACCTCTTCTACACATACTTAACATAATTTTAAGTATTGAATCACGCAAGAACAAAGTCATTCTAGGTTCTTAGGGTCCTTTGTTAACTACTTCCCATATGAGACCGTCCTTCCCGCACATACACTCAGCCAATGGACCTCGAAACTGAGGCAACACTTACATACACTAGAAAGGATCATAGAACCTTAGAACACATCTTGCGCATTAACATAAGAGAAGCTCAAACAGACATTGCACCTGTTGAGCCAGTTGAACATGAATGTAAACAATCTTAACGATGAACAACTTCAAAGCTTAAGACGTAGCACACCTCCCTTCCTTTACACACAACAACCACAGAACAACCATACAGCAATTCTGCCATTATTCTAGACCCTATCATCCTCCAAAACCATTGCATCACTCAAAACCTTCTTCACGCACACAGGCCTTGAAAATGTTCTCTGTCCCATGAGCACACCTCCTGGCCTGCGCACCCACACTCTACCCCCCCTGTAATCTGGTAAGTCTGGCTCACTTATAACAGCCAAATATCTCTTTCATCTCATCATTCATACCCCTTACACTTTCCCTCAGTTTACCTTCATCCCACTCCACAAATTGCATCCTACCCAATAAAGGAGGACACATCGAGGTTGCTGCCTTCCTCCTCTTCAGCACCTCAAAATGTAATATTCCCTTAGTGGCATGTGGGGCGAATCTATGAGCATACACTCTCCTGCCCACATACTCTAACCACTCCTTCCCTTCTCATACTGCCATACGAATGCCCTGCATGAACGACCTATTAAACCGCTCAACCGTGCCTTTGGTCGCAGGATGAAACCAAGACATCTTGTGATGTACCACCCATATCCCAGCCCAAAACCCCTTCATGACTCTAGATGTAAACTTTACTCGATTGTCAGTCAGCAATTTGCTAGGAAATCCTTCCTGCTGTAACACCTGATCCAGAAATGTGACCACTGCTCGCAAATCTGCCTCTTGCATCCCCTTTACTTCTACCCACTTGGAATGTAAATCAACCAACACTATGGTATATTTTTACAGACCTCTGCTACCCACAATAGGTCCCAAAATATCCATGGCCACAAACTCCCATGCCATTCCTGGGATTCCTCTAGTATTCACACAGCGTCCTACATTTTCTAATGAATTTGGCATAATAATATAGAAGGCCCAAAAATGACATTACGCCATGCCTGTCCTTAGGTGGCTCTAGCCCTAAAATAGTTGACACCAAATACTCCTTGGGAGACACATCTTCCCCACTGAGTTTGTGCCACAAATAGTCAATTTCGGACACTCTATATTGGCACTTGCTCTTCTGAAGCATTAACCCTGACTTGCAAAGTTCTTTCATAACTACTGACAACTTCCTATCATGATCCTCACTGGCCTCCCCATCATCAGAATATCATCCTGGTAAAACACAGCCCCTTTCAACTTTTTCAGAACTGCATGCATCACATGTTGGAAAAATGTTGCTGCAGATATTGGATCAAAAGGCATGCATTTAAACCTAAATGTGCCTTCATGCGTGATGTATGCAGTGTAATCTCGCAAATCAGGATGAAGCAGAACCTGATGGTATGCAGATGCCAGGTCAAAAGTGCTAAATACCTTGGCATCTGCCGTCATGCTAACCAGCTCCTCAGTGTTGGGTAAGGGAAATTTATCAACCACAACACACTTATTAAGCCCACGAAAGTCCACACAAAGCATTATACTTCCATTGATTTTGCAGACCACGGCCATAGGGGAGACCCATTCTGAGGCCTTGACTCTCTTAATTATGTGCTCTTTCTCAAATCTCCCAATCCCTTCAAACACGTCTTCCCTTAATGCCAAGGGAAGACACCTTACTTTGGCTGCTGCAGGGGCTGCATCTTTCCTCACCTTACTTTTGTGACAGTAATCCGTTAAGCATCCTAGTGAGTCACTAAAGACCTCCTTAGAACCATCCTTTGGATTGAAAGTGGACTGGTTGATGGCTGCAGTGAGACAGGGCACTTTGGGGTCAATAACAATATCCATGTTGCTGTGCTTGCACCAACCTAATAAACACTCACCCTTCTCAGACATATACACCTTAGCTTTGGCTATTCTCCCTAAACACTCCAATGAGTCCTGAAAGTAACCCATAATGCCAAAGTGTACACCCCCATAGGCACTGGCTTTAACTTGTGGAGAAAATAAATGAAAGTACCCAAACATTGTGCACCATGCATCATAGTTCATAATTGTGTAACCTGACCCAGAGTCAACTAACATCTGCCTACCCACACATTCGATAAATACTCCTGCATGTTGATGGCCATCTTTTCGAGTTTTTACACCAACTTCACTCACTGACCAACTGACACCCCTGCATTCATCTCCTCTACAATGTCTACAGAACTGTCACACTTGTGTTTACCCATTATTTACTTCATCCCTTTGTGTGAAAAATGGTGACAAGAATGGGCATAGTGCCCTTTCTTCCCACATTTAAGACAAATTGCATTAAGGCCAAGACAAGTTCCGGAATTAGCGAGGTGGAAAGTGCTGCCGCAACAAAAGCACTTTTTAACATGAGTGGCTTGGGCGAGTTTATTCTCTGCTGCTTTACGATCCTGACCCTCCATTCTCTCCTTTTTCTTGTTGGGCACTCTCGCAGGGGTTAAAGTCTTTTTTACCTGAGTCAAGCACTTTTTTGTTGTTTCCCACAACATTAACTGAGCTTGTAACTGTTTCTCTCTAGTTCCTTAATGTGTTGCCAACATGTGTTCAATCTTTTTGACAGAGCTCTTCCCTGATATTGTTCTCATGAACCATCACCATGAATTGGCCCCTAAACCTCTCATTGTATGAGGGCCCACAATTACACTTGTGCTAGCTGATGATTGCCTTTCCGGCCCGAGTCATTATCTTTTTTTAACCTGCCCCGCCCATCCTGTAATGAACCAATAAATTGGTACAAAGCACGAGGGGGTGAAGGTCAAATATTTCCAGTCAGCTGAGCTGACACCGATCTTAAATAAGAGACCAGGCATGTGTTGACCCTCCACACACCCTCACTGCCCCCCAATTCCAGGAGATGATGTTTCCTGCTGCACTCAAAACCAGGTCTCTTGATCAGCCCCATTGCAATGCCCTCCCCCCACACCCACCTTAATATCAAAGGAGGCTTCCAATATTGCGTGGTCACTATAGGAGGTGAAATTAGCGGAAAATGTGTGCATCTCCCAAAAATCCATTTATCAGTAAAAATGTAATTGAACTGAGGCCCTGGTTCCCATCCTCCATCAAACACCAGACATCAATGAACATTCTTCAGAGAGGGAGGGACAAGAGAAAATGAGGTGCCTGGAAGGTTCTCAGCAGTCTTTATTAGCTGTGGTTACAATACACGCTCTGGACACACTCAAAAACATTTTGCCTTCAACCTGCTTACATGGGCCATTTGGATGTTGCAACATCCTTACACAAATATCTACCTTGTAGAGTGTGCTTCCGATAGGTCCTCTTAGCCAGAGAAAAGACATCCCTTCACTATCATTGGATGACTTATCTGGTGTACACCAAGCCCACATTAGCATTGTTGGCATGCACAATTTTCTCTGATGCAAAAAACTGATAAGCTTATTTTAGACTTGGCTGGACACATTTATGACAGTTCTCAACTTCTGCCAAAAACACCTTCATCACATCAATGTCTAATCCTTATCTGATTTTTGAGGTCCTGCCAATTTAGGTAGTGCCTTATACTGTTGGGAAAATAGATAAACTCTATTATACGGTGCTAAGTAATATAGCTTGTCTCTCAAAATGGTCTTCATGAAGCACATTCTACTCTCTTCATTAAGAACCTAGATACATGTATCCAAGTTTCCCTTGCTTTATCTGACTTCATCATTAATCTTATCTGCTTTTCTGGCCAAGTTCCATGTTTAACCTAACAAACCCAATTATCTCACTGTGAGATGCTGCCAAAGACTATCTCTAAGTATTAGCCTCTGTTGCTTGTGTGAAAACATTTAGCATGAATGATAGTTTTTCACACCTGGCTTAGTACTGGACACCATTTTGTACTTGAGTTATCCATTTTAAAATATATTTCTGTCTGACACTGTATTCATTCTCCAGGAAGCTATTATTTATTTAGGCATCTCTCAATGTGTATTCCCTATTCATAATATATTTTTATACACTCATGGTATGTGTGTTAAATTTAAAGCACCGTTAATTTCGTGGGTCAATCTAACCCAAATATGTGCAGTGCCATGTGTACTTTTCACCTTAAATTAAGGCACTATAATCCTGATTTCTTCAATAATAGAGCCATTTGATCTACTTATCATGATATCTAAACTCAGTTTAGGGTGGGGGGATTGGCACCCCCTATACATTTCCCCCCTCTGGTCGATATTCGACCAGTGTTCAATATTCAACCACTACACCCAGTGTCCACCCTCCCCCATATGCAGTGTACCCATGCATCCCTATCTCAGTCACCCCCCTGAATGGAGGTATCATAAAAGACACTTCTAAAGAATCAACAGTGTCTTCAGCCATATTGTATTCTACTAATCTAAGATATATATGTATCCCTTTTCTGTCAAAAGACCACTGCATAAGTTTTGTCCTTTTTTAATCTTTGTATTTACATATCCCCAAACAATAACTTTGTTTGCTCCTGATGGTGCCCACCTATGTTACCCAATTAAATATTAAAATAACTTGCACAACAAGTGATCTCAGCCACCACGAGAATCGGGAGAGATCATTTAGAGCATTTGCTCATTCCTTGATGGAACCCACCGGCCCATTTTCTACTGTCCCTTAAACGTGCAACATTTCTTTATTTATATACAATTTCTTCTTCCTCCCACCCCACGACACTTACTTGGTCCCCGCCCTCTCCCCAAGCATATTTAGTTTCATCTTCATCTTATTCATCTTCCATATGCACATCTTCCACCTGATTCTTTATTCTCCTTATTCCAAGTCCAAGGACATTCTCAATTCAGTCCATATTTTATTTTTATTTGTCCTTTGGGCTGGCGTGCAGCAAGTTTAAGGGCCCCATAATTCATACGCCTGTCAATTTTGGATCCACTGTTTTGTGACCACAGAGTACTGAAACTCTCAATCTTCTGATTCGCATAGCAACTGGGCATCTGATTGGGTCCCTCAATACCCTTTTCACGACAATATGGGTTTTTTTCTTTGCTCGCCTGATGGGTTGCAGTAAATCACCTGCAGTGCAGGTGCTGCTAGTCATCTGTAATATAAAAACTGAAGTTTCTTGAAGAATAAGTAAATTTTTATCATCAGTATGCCTCCTCAAACCTAAACCTTATAATAACCATGTCCTTTTCCTTTAAGCACTCCTACCTCCTGAAAACAATTGCTACTGAAGTTCTATTTTTCTTACATAATAGAATGGCTGCTTCTTTCTCTCTTTCCTGCATATCTTAATGTCACCTATGCTTCATATATACTGGCTGATATCCGGGTTGTGTCTATGACATGAGACCATAAAACACATACATATATATTTTTTTCTTTAATTTTTCATGGGCCTACATTCCAAAACTTTTTATAGTGTACTTATTTTCTAAGTGACAAAGGAAATATTTTCTCTATGGTTATGTCATTCTTCATAACATAAAAAATAAGGTGATTCCACCTTATAAAGGCTGGTGCTCTCAGTTAGCCCGTGTCAGGGCTGCACAGGTAAAACGTATGTTTTCAATGTTATTTCAAAGTAATTGTTACGACGCACAACACTCAGGCCCACACTACACCAACCACATCTAGACAGGCCACTCTGCAGTATCATACTTGTAGTAGAACTCCCCTTCGGTTACGCCCCTTCATATTCCTCAGCACCAGAGCTCCCGCGTTAAGGAGGCAGCGCGCAGCATCATGGAGGTTATGGCCGCGGTGGCGCTGGGGAGCAACGGGCTGCATTGGCCCTGCTTCCTGGTCACGTGTCAGCCGACAACGCTCACGTGACGTAAAGGGGCCGGCCCGCCCAACCAATCCCGTTGATGCTTCCTGGTTGCACAGGTCACGTGATACGCAACACCACTCACGTGGTGCTATGGAAAAGCGATCACGTGGCCTAAACACCGGCTTAAGAGAATGCTGACACTGCTCTCCTACGCTTCTCAGCTGTTCTTTCAGCGTTCCGAGTGGCCTTTTCTTCGTTTGATCCTGATTCCTTGGTTTATGGACCTTGCTTCCTCGTGCCCCCGGATTGCCTTTGCCTGTGTCTGGATTTTGGTGCTTTGGACTTAATTTCCACTGGATTTTCAGACTTTTGGCTTTGGACCTTTGGACCTGTTATTACGGATCTCGGACTTTTGGCTTGGACATTTGGACATTCCTTTCCCCGTGGCTTTTGGATCCTTTTGGCTTCTGAACTTTGGACAGTTTTTGGACTTGCACAGCCCTCTACATCAGGTGCTTCAATAATTAGGGGTTCGGGCCCAGTGCCCTCCTGGTACCTTCCATCACCCAGAGCTCGAGTCGGCCTCAGACTTCAGCTGTGTTAGGTAGGTGCTGCCTTCTTCACCTATTGTTGTCCAGTTCCCCTGATTCTCGACTTGGTGCTCACACTTGCCTAACTTTTCCCTTACAGCTCCTGGTACCTGTGTTCCTGACCCCCTCGCACCTGTGGCCTAAATAATTGGTGAAGGAGTATCTTTTACCTCTCCTTTACTGGTGCTTGGGGATGGAGGTATTCATTGGCATCACAGAGTTCACGGCTTGACAGACTGAGAAGCCTCTCTGCTTGGCTATGGATACCACTGCAGGGGACCAGGTGGCTGCCTTGGTCCAGGCCATTACGGTCCTCAGAGCCGATATGTCTGCCACCACATTCACCAGCGACTAGATACCATACAAAGTGAACGCCATACACTTCCCCCTGATCCTGAGTTCGGGGATACCACTCCTCAGGTGAACCCACCTGCTCCTGTTCCGACACCTGCTCTGGTCTATGTCCCCAGACCATTTCCTTTGGCCCCTCCCGAAAAGTTTCAGGGTGACCCTCATAAATTCTGCACTTTCTTGAATCAATGTAAACTTCATTTCTTGTGCCGTCCGCAAGCCTTCCCAGATTCAACAACGAAGGCGGCATTCACACTCTCGCATCTGGGGGGGATAGCTACCGCCTGGGCCAACCCACTGCTTGAGACCAATAGTCCAGTGCTATACGATTTCTATTTATTAATTGCTGAAATGGCAAGAGTGTTTGACACCAGACATAAGGCCCAAACACGGGATCTGGAACTCCTGGAACTGACCCAGGGTAAGACTTCGCTGGTTGACTACATTACCCGGTTCAACCAATTGTACGTAGAGGCAGCATGGCCGGAAAACAAAAAGGCTGTGGTGTTTTACTGGGGTCTTAACAACGCTATGAAAGACGCACTAGCAATAGTCCCTTCCCTTCCTACACAATACCCCGAACTTGTGGACCTGTCCCTACAGGTCGATGCCCGTAGGGCTGAGAGAAGATATGTGTCTAGGAAATCAGTACCCTTCTCAAGTCCAAACCCCAACAACACTACAAGCGAACCCATGCAAATTGGCGAGGTTTGCAGCCCTATCACGGCCACTGAAAGGGAATGCCGTAGAAGCTCCAACGCTTGTTTTTATTGTGGGCTAAATGGCCATTATGTCCATGAATGCCCGCGGCGCCCCAAACCAAAGGCAGAGGTTTTTCAGAAAGCCCGTCCCTAGGCGAGGGGGTTCGGACGGGCCCTTCCTCTTCTTCCCCCTCATGTTCAGCATCATCTGGACCTATGCACATTCAGGCCCTTCTGATTTCCACTGACAACACTCCTCATCAGGTACTCTTAGCCATTGACTCCGGAGCTACGGGGAATTACGTGGATATAGCACTAGCTGTTTCCCTTAATCTACCCATACTGAAGAAACGTCAACCTGAACCTGTGCAGGCTGTTGACAGTTCCTTCCTTATCTCGGGCCCCATCAAGCAGCAGACAGCCCCTCTGACTCTTGTCATCCATAAAAAACACAAGGAAACTCTATCGTTTGATCTCATCACGACACCTCAATTTGGGCTCATACTGGGTCTCCCGTGGCTGTGAACTCATAACCCAGTCGTTGACTGGGCTCAGGGCAAAATATCATTTGAATCCACCCATTGCCAGGATCATTGCCTAGAATATCCCGAACCGGCAAGCTCCCCTTCTCAGGTTTTGGGCACCTTGGCCCATTTGCAGCTCACCGATGAGCATGAGATGAATTGTGAACCTACTAGCCATATCGTGGGGGTCACCGTTTCGGGAATTCCGGTGGAATACAGGGACTATCTGGATGTTTTTGACAAAAAGAAGGCGGAACATCTCTCACCACATAGACCTTATGACTGCCCCATCGACCTTGTCCCTGAGGCCTTCATACCCTGTGGTCTAATATATTCCTTGTCCCCCACGGAAGATCAGGCTCTTAAAGAATATCTACAAGCTGCTCTGAAGATAGGCCACATTCGTCCATCGTAGTCTCCCGCTACCAGCCCCATTTTTTTTGTCCCCAAGAGGGAAGGCCACTTACGCCCATGTGTGGACTATCATCGCCTTAATCGAATCACTGTAAAAAAACGATACCCGATCCCGCTGATAAATCCTCTCCTAGACAACCTCACGCACGCTGTTCTCTTCACCAAGCTGGACCTTAGGGGGGCCTATAACCTTATCCGCATAAGACAAGGGGACGAGTGGAAAACCGCCTTCTGTACCCGACATGGGTTGTTTGAATACACCGTCATGCCTTTCGGTCTCTGTAATGCCCCTGCGACATTCCAGAGATTCATGAATGACATCTTTCAAGACATCTTGGATACTTATGTCATAGTATACCTAGACGATATCCTGATTTACTCATCTTCCCTCTCGTCACATGTAAACCACGTTAAAGAGGTGCTCCACAGACTTAGGGCCAACGCCTTGTACACTAAGCCCAAAAAATGTCTCTTTCACGTCACTGAGGTGGACTTCCTGGGTTTTCACATCACACCCAAGGGCTTTTCCATGAATTCGGCTAAGATTGATGCTGTTCTAAATTGGCCTGTACCCACAATGGTTAGAGCATTGCAATCATTTCTCGGGTTTGTGAATTTCTACATGAAGTTTATTGCAGGGTTTTCCTCCATAGCTGCCCCCCTGACTAGCCTCACCAGCCCACAAGAACCATACGTATGGACGCAGTCACAGAACCTGGCTTTCGAGACCCTAAAAGCGGCCTTCATGCCCGACCCTATTCTACAGCACCCAAATCCTGATATGCCTTTTGTGGTTGAGGCAGATGCCTCATCGTTCGAATTAGGGGCTGTGCTGTCCCAACACTGTCCTGCCTCGGGATGCTTCACCCTGTCGCCTATCACTCCCGCAAGTTCACCCCTACCGAACATCATTACACCGTTACCGAAAAGGAATTGCTCGCTGTTAAGGATGCATTTCAGGCTTGGAGGCATCACTTGTTGGGGGCCAAACACCAAATCGTTGTATATTCCGATCACCCTAATCTACAAGATCTAGCAAACCTGAAATGTAACGCTCACCTGATTCCCGCAGAGGCGCCGGTCTTGACTGGGTGAATGCCGTATCTTCAAAGGTGATGTATAACACACGGTTGGCTCTTTGGGCTGGACCTCTGTGCACTGTATGTCTGACTCGAAGAGTAAGATGCCTGCAGATAGAAAATATGGGATTAATGAACTGGGGTTATTGGGTGCCTCTCTCCTCCTCCCTTTCTCTTCTCCTGTAGAACCCCAAAGGTTAACGCCCTCACCTTAGGTAAGTGAACGCCGAGCTCTCCATCTGCCTCGGGGCAGGGTGCCGTAACCAGTTTCTTCACTGGATAAGGGTGCAGGCCTCTTGACCTCAGAGGACTGCTGTCCGTCGTTAACTGCACGAACGGTAAGTTCTGGGCACTTCAAATGTCTTAAAAGTCTTTTGTAATGATATCTCTTGTTTTGCAGGGTTCCGGCGATGGCGGATGGCGGGCTGATGAGAGTTGAGGATCGAACCCGCGTGAGGAATAGAAGCGCCTGGAAGCACGTAAGTAAGCGCTTGTAGCCTGCTTCACGATGCGCACTAACTGTCCCTTTTATCTTGCAGGTACAAGTTCGGAGCTTTAGAGAAGCTGAAGGGTGCTGGAATACCCACTGGATTCGGCGTGGGAAGGAGTAATGGCACGTGAGTAATAAAGTTGCCCAATGTCTTTAAACGCACCTTCTTTTGTCTTTCAGATGCGGGATGCAGCGCCGAAGGCCTCCGGAGCGTGCAAAGAGCTGGTAAGCTTTTGTCTTTCAGATGCCGGAATGCAGTGCGAAGACCTCCGGAGCATGTGAAGAGTAGGTAAGCCTTTGTCTTTCAGATGCCGGAATGCAGCGCGAGGCGTTGGTGACAGCCGATGGACCAGGTAAGAGATGCGCTGCCACTGAAGACCGTAGTGCTAACCTGTTCTTTCTTTGTCTTTACAGGTGCTGCTGAAGACTGGATTCCAGGATGGTAAGCCTTTGTTCCCTTAGGCCCAGGATCAGAAGCAGAAGACACGATGAGCGTTCTGCTGCAGAGAATGCAGAATAACGCAAAGCAAGATTCATCCATCGGGTGTGGTTTAAATAGCCTCCTGTAGTGCTTAGGTGTCTCCTTCCACAGCCTCGCCTAGGTGAGAAAAGAGTTCCTGCTTTCCAGAAGAGTTCCAGTGTTCTGAACCTAGGGAGTGGCTCCTGCCCCACCCAACAGGAAAAGTAGTCCCAAACAGAAGAGGATCAGGGGCTCAACTGGCAGGTAAGTAAGCAGCATGGTCTGCTGCAGGTAAGTCCACCCAAGCATTATGAGCCCGGCGCTTCCAGCGCTGGGACTGGGCATTTTTATGAGCCTGGTGCCACTGGCGCCAGGACAGGGTCCAAAAGGTCCCAATTGGGACTGGCTGGCACTCGGAACCGGGGTTATGGGTCTGCTTCCAAGGGAGTCGGGCAAGTCCTGATCTTTTGGAAGCAGAGATCATGACAGCACCCCCCCTCAAGGCCCCTCCCAAATCGGGCTTCTCCGGGGGTTTGGGCTTGTTAGGAAATGTTCGATGAAATCTTTTGATTAGACGAGGGGCGTGGACATATTCCTCAGGTTCCCAGGATCTTTCTTGGGGACCGTAGCCTTTCCAGTCAATCAGGTAAAATAGTTTAGATTTGGAGATCTTGGAATCCAGGATGCTTTTGACTTCAAACTCGAGTTCTCCATCAACTAGAATAGGTTTTGGAGATTTAGTTAGTCAGGTTTGAGGTTGCACGGGTTTTAATAGAGAGACGTGGAAGACCGGATGTATCTTCATGTGAGGGGGCAAGTCCAACTTGACCGCTACTGGATTTACTATGGTAGTGATGGAATAGGGACCAAGGTATCTTGGGTTGAATGTGCGTGGTCCTTTAAGAGGTAGATATTTGGTGGATAACCAGACTTGATCTCCTACTTGATATTGGGAGGCTTCCTTCCGATGTTGGTCTGCTCCTTTCTTGTATTGTTCTTTAGCCCTTTGAAGGTGAGAAACGGCTTCCTTAAAGGCTTGGGTGATTGTAGAATGCAGGTGGTCTACTGCTGGTGTTCCAAGATCTTGGAGTGGATCCAACTCCGAGGTTCGAGGGTGACTACCGTATAAAAGAAAAAACGGGGTCTTCCCAGTTCCCGAGTGGACAGAGTTATTGTAGGCATATTCGGCTATCCAAAGGGTATCTTTCCAAGTTTTTTCAGTTTGTTGTAGCATGCAGCGCAAATACTGTTCCAGAGTTTGATTGGTCCTCTCGGTTTGTCCGTCGGTTTGAGGGTGGTGGCTGGTCGAAAGTCTCACATCAATTTGAGCCGACCGACAGCAACTTCGCCAAAAATGAGAAATAAATTGACTACCTCGATCCGAAATGAGAACTGAAGGAAAACCGTGCAGTCGGACGATGTTTTCGAGAAATTCTCGGGCCAGAGTTGCTGCTGTTGGTAAGCCTTTGAGTGGAATGAAATGCGCCATCTTGGAGAATAGGTCCACGATTACTAGGATCGTATTGTATCCGGAGCATGGAGGTAGATCGGTGATGAAATCCATAGAAAGCGTATGCCAAGGGCGAGGTGGGATGTCAATAGGGCGTAAGAGGCTGGCTGGTTTTTCCTTTTGACTCTTGTTTTGGGCGCATACTCCACAGGACATTATAAAGTCTCTGATATCTTTTTTCCAAGACGGCCACCAGAAGTAGCGCTTGATCTTTTCCGAGGTTTTGGTCATACCGGGATGTCCTTCCATTAAAGAATCGTGATAACAAGAGATTACCTTTTTCTGTAAATCTGTGCTGGGCAGGTATAACCGTTCTTGGAAATATAATAGTGTCATGATCTCTGCTTCCAAAAGGTCAGGGTTTTCCCAACTCCCTTGGAAGCAGATCCATAACCCAGGTTCCGAGTGCCATTCAGTCCCAATTGGGACCTTTTGGACCCAGTCCTGGCGCCAGTGGCACCAGGCTCATAAATATGCCCAGTCCCAGCGCTGGAAGCGCCGGGCTCATACTGCTTGGGTGGACTTACCTGCAGCAGACCATGCTGCTTACTTGCCTGCCAGTTGAGCCTCTGATCCCCTTCCGTTTGGAACTACTTTTCCTGTTGGGTGGGGCTGGAGCCACTCCCTAGATTCAGAACACTGGAACTCTTCTGGAAAGCAGGAACTCTTTTCTTACCTAGGCATGGCTGTGGAAGGAGACACCGAAGCACTACAGGAGGCTATTTAAACCACACCCGGTGGATGAATCTTGCTTTGCGTTATTCTGCAACCTCTGCAGCAGAACGCTCATCGTGTCTTCTGCATCCGGTCCTGGGCCTAAGGAAAAAGGCTTACCATCCTGAATCCAGTCTTCAGCAGCACCTATAAAGACAAGAAAGAACAGGTTAGCATTCCGGCATCTGAAAGGCAAAGGCTTACCATCCTGAATCCAGTTTTCAGCAACACCTATAAAGACAAGGAAGAACAGGTTAGCATTCCGGCATCTGAAAGGCAAAGGCTTACCTACTCTTTGTGCGCTCCGGAGGTCTTCACACTGAATTCCGGCATCTGAAAGACAAAAGCTTACCAACTCTTTGCACGCTCCGGAGGCCTTCGGCGCTGCATCCCGCATCTGAAAGACAAAACAAGGTGCGTTTAAGACATTGGGGAACTTTAATACTCACGTGCCATTACTCCTTTCCACATCTAATCCAGTGGGTATTCCGGCACCCTACAGCCGCTCCGAACTCGTACCTGCAAAATAAAAAGACAGTTAGAGCGCATCGTGAAGCAGGCAACAAGCGCTTACTTACGTGCTTCCAGGCGCTTCTATTCATCACACGGGCTCCATCTTCAACTCACTTCAGCCCGTCATCCGCCAGACATTTGAATGACTCGAAACTTACCGTTCGTGCAGTAAACGACGGACAGCAGTCCTCTGAAGTCAAGAGGCCTCCGCTACCTATTCAGTGAAGAAACTGGTTACAGCACCCTGCCCCGAGGCAGATGGAGAGCTCGGCATTCACTTACCTAAGGTGAGAGCGTTAACCTTTGGGGGTCTACAGGAGAGGAGAAGAGGAAAGAGATAGGGACACCCCAATAACCCCAGTTCATTAACCCCTTATTTTCTATCTACAGACATCTTACTCTACACGTCGGGCATACAGTGCACAGAGGTCCAGCCCAAAGAGCCAACCGGGTGCTACACATCACCTTTGAAGATACGGTAGTCGCCCAGTCAAGACCGGCGCCTCTGCGAGAATCAGGTGAGCGTTACAAATAGGTTGTCCTTCACCGTAAAGTCCTTTCCCTGCAGATGCCAATTCTGTATGTCTGCTGGAGTTACCAGTAGCCTGGCTTTATCCTTAACTTCCTCTATGGATTGTGTGGCGATTACACCTAGAATTCTTTGTTCGGGAATGATAGGTACAGGTTTAGGATTGATCAAATGTTCTTCCACTCCCATCCGAGAAAGGGCATCAGCTTTACTGTTTTTTGTACCAGGTCGATAGGTAATTATGAAGTCAAACTCGGCAAAGAATAGTGCCCAACGGAGTTGCCTACAGGATTGAGCTTTTGCGGTTTTCAAATATTGCAGGTTTCGGTGATCTGTAATCACAGTAACGGTGTGTCGGGCCCCCAGAAGATAATGCCGCCAAGCCCTAAAGGCGGACTTGATAGCTAGAAGTTCCTTATCAGTAATAGTGTAATTGATTTCAGGAGGCGAGAATTTGCGGGACCAAAATGCCACGGGATGCAACTGATTGGTTACTGGGTCCTTTTGTGATAGACCATGTGGGCGAGGATGTTTTAAGATCGGTGCAGAGATAAATCTAGTCTTCAAATTCTGGAAAGCTTGTTCCGCCTCGGTAGACCATTCAAAACGTTTGTTTTTCTTTAACAAGGCGGTGATGGGCTGGACTATTCGAGAGAATTCGGGGATAAACCTGCGGTAAAAGTTAGCGAAGCCTAACATGCTTTGAACACCTTTTGCGGAGGATGGCGATGGCCATTTGAGAATTGCATCGACCTTCTTTGAATCCATACGCACTCCGCTAGGTGATAATATGAATCCCAAGAATTCAACTTCAGTCACGTTGAAAACACATTTTTCCAACTTAGCGAAAAGTTTGTGTTGACGCAATCTCTTGAGGACCATTTTCACATGTTTGCAATGTTCAGTTTCCGATGAAGAATAAACGAGGATGTCGTCAATGTAAACAACAACACACACATCTATGAGCTCTCTGAGGACATCGTTCATAAAATATTGAAAGGCGGCCGGGGCATTGCAAAGTCCGAAGGGCATGACCTGATATTCAAATAGCCCATACTTGGTGCGGAAGGCCGTCTTCCATTCATCGCCCTCTTTTACTCGTACCAAGTGGTAGGCTCCTCTAAGATCCAGCTTTGTATATATGCATGCTTTTCTGACTTGGTCTAGGAGTTCAGGGATCAAAGGTAACGGATATCTATTCTTAACGGTGATCTAGTTCAGGGCGCGATAATCTATACAAGTTCTAAGGTCCCCTTCTTTTTTTGGAACGAAGAACAAAGCTGAGGAAGCAGGGGACTTGGAAGGACGAATAAACCCATTCGCTAGGTATTGATCCAGGTATTGTTGGAGGTGAAGATTCTCAGGCTCGGTGAGGGCATAAATTCTACTACAAGGAGGAGTAGATCCAGGTATCAGGTCTATCTGGCAGTCATAAGACCTATGAGGAGGTAGAGAGTTAGCCTGATCCTTCCGGAAAACATCTTGGAATTCTAGGTATTCAGGAGGTAACTGGGGAGCCTCCGAGGAAATTGCTGCCAGTGCAACACCAGGTCGAGGGTGACAAGTAGAGACACATTCTGGAAACTGAACCGTTCTTGCCCGCCAATCCATCTGAGGATTGTGCTTCTCTAACCAAGGAATTCCTAGAATAATCTGGAACTGAGGGGCCTTGATCACATCGAACACGATCTTCTCATGGTGTCCATCTTGACTTACTAGCGTCACTTCTTGGGTGGTATGCGTTACTGGTCCGGAGGCTATCTCCGTACCATCCACCGTAGTAATGACGTCCTTTACAGCCTTTGGACAAAGAGTCAGATTCATCCTCAAAACCATTTCATGATCCACATAATTGCCGATGGCACCGCTGTCGACGTAAGCTTCAATCGCATGTAATCGATCCGGATGTTCAGGGCTAATGAGGACCATAGGTATCACGAAATGCGAGGTCACGGAACTGGTTTTAACGCTCGGCAAGAGGACCTCTATTCTTGTCGGGCGAGGTTGTTTCCCTGCTCAGAGTTTGTGACCCTGGTAACTGCAGCTCCTACTGCCTTCTTGGCTGGTTTCACCGGACAGTCTCGAAGAAAGTGCCCCGAGTTTCCGCAATAGAGGCATAATTGCAGCTGTTTTCTCCTTTCCCGCTCCTTTTGTGTTAGTGGTCCTTTCAGGCCCCCTATTTGCATGGGTTCCCCGGAGTCTCCCCTTTGGTAGGAGTTGGTGGTTTGGAAAGTACTCGAGCATCAAATTTGGAACGATCGGCCTTCCTGTTCTGCAGTCTGTGGTCAATTTGAACGACTAAGTCAATATAGTCCGAACAGTCTTGCGGGGGATTCACTACTTGGGCTAACACATCTTTGAGCTCTCCACGTAGACCTCTATAAAACAGCGTAATCCTTTTGTCCTCAGGCCATCGAGTTTCCACTATCAGTCTGTTGAAAGACGCAATATAAGCCAAAAGGTCTTGATTACCCTGTCGCAATGAAAGGAGCTCATTGTCCAAGGCCTGCCCCTGTGAATGTCTTGCAAACAGTTTTTCCATACTGAGCTGAAAAGCTTGAAAATCATGGAGAACCGGATCATCTTGATTAACTAGAGGGATCGACCAGTCTGCCGCATTGCCACTAAGGTACGAAAGCACGAAAGCTACCTTAGCTTGATCAGTTGGAAAGGCTGCTGGCCGGCATAAGAAGTGCAACCGGCACTGATTAATAAATACTGCAAACCTCTTTGGGTCACCAGAAAATCGTTCGGGCGGAGCCAGAGGTACATTCCCAGGTAGGTTGATCTGCACTGGGTTTGTAGAGGATGTTGAAGGAAGATTTGCCCCTGATGCGGGTAACGGAGTTTGTCCGGCTTGTGACTGTAGCAATTGTCTAGCGAGATCGTCTGTTCGCTCCTTGGAAATAATCAGTTCCCTTCTTAGAGCATTCGTTTCCTGACGGGCTGCATGCACTTCTGCTCTTAGTTCCCCAAGTAACTGGGCTAGCTGGTCGGTATCCGAGGTTTCCATAGCGCCTGGGTGGGAGTTTTGCGGTCGGCTTTGCGTTCTGTAACGCTCACCTGATTCCCGCAAAGGCGCCGGTCTTGACTGGGTGAATGCCGTATCTTCAAAGGTGATGTATAACACACGGTTGGCTCTTTGGGCTGGACCTCTGTGCACTGTATGTCTGACTCGAAGATGTCTGCAGATAGAAAATATGGGATTAATGAACTGGGGTTATTGGGTGCCTCTCTCCTCCTCCCTTTCTCTTCTCCTGTAGAACCCCAAAGGTTAACGCCCTCACCTTAGGTAAGTGAACGCCGAGCTCTCCATCTGCCTCGGGGCAGGGTGCCGTAACCAGTTTCTTCACTGGATAAGGGTGCAGGCCTCTTGACCTCAGAGGACTGCTGTCCGTCGTTAACTGCACGAACGGTAAGTTCTGGGCACTTCAAATGTCTTAAAAGTCTTTTGTAATGATATCTCTTGTTTTGCAGGGTTCCGGCGATGGCGGATGGCGGGCTGATGAGAGTTGAGGATCGAACCCGCGTGAGGAATAGAAGCGCCTGGAAGCACGTAAGTAAGCGCTTGTAGCCTGCTTCACGATGCGCACTAACTGTCCCTTTTATCTTGCAGGTACAAGTTCGGAGCTTTAGAGAAGATGAAGGGTGCTGGAATACCCACTGGATTCGGCGTGGGAAGGAGTAATGGCACGTGAGTAATAAAGTTGCCCAATGTCTTTAAACGCACCTTCTTTTGTCTTTCAGATGCGGGATGCAGCGCCGAAGGCCTCCGGAGCGTGCAAAGAGCTGGTAAGCTTTTGTCTTTCAGATGCCGGAATGCAGTGCGAAGACCTCCGGAGCATGTGAAGAGTAGGTAAGCCTTTGTCTTTCAGATGCCGGAATGCAGCGCGAGGCGTTGGTGACAGCCGATGGACCAGGTAAGAGATGCGCTGCCACTGAAGACCGTAGTGCTAACCTGTTCTTTCTTTGTCTTTACAGGTGCTGCTGAAGACTGGATTCCAGGATGGTAAGCCTTTGTTCCCTTAGGCCCAGGATCAGAAGCAGAAGACACGATGAGCGTTCTGCTGCAGAGAATGCAGAATAACGCAAAGCAAGATTCATCCATCGGGTGTGGTTTAAATAGCCTCCTGTAGTGCTTAGGTGTCTCCTTCCACAGCCTCGCCTAGGTGAGAAAAGAGTTCCTGCTTTCCAGAAGAGTTCCAGTGTTCTGAACCTAGGGAGTGGCTCCTGCCCCACCCAACAGGAAAAGTAGTCCCAAACAGAAGAGGATCAGGGGCTCAACTGGCAGGTAAGTAAGCAGCATGGTCTGCTGCAGGTAAGTCCACCCAAGCATTATGAGCCCGGCGCTTCCAGCGCTGGGACTGGGCATTTTTATGAGCCTGGTGCCACTGGCGCCAGGACAGGGTCCAAAAGGTCCCAATTGGGACTGGCTGGCACTCGGAACCAGGGTTATGGGTCTGCTTCCAAGGGAGTCCGGCAAGTCCTGATCTTTTGGAAGCAGAGATCATGACAGAAATGCGTAAACAGCCGACAAGTCCACTGGCATCTTTTTTTTTTCGGCTACGATTTTGTTATACGTCATCGTCCTGGTACCGGTCACGGTAAAGCAGACACCCTGTCACGCCTACCGGGTGGGGAATCCCTCCCTATCTTTCCTGAAAAACTACTGGGTAAGCAACACGTTATCTGCCTATGTACCCCTTCCACCGACCTTCTCCATTCAATCCGCAAATGGGCCTCCATGTATTCCAGTGACACTAATGAATGGGATTTAACGTTCCACGAGGGGCTGCCTTTCATGCAGGGCCGACTGTTTCTCCCTACCACCGATACACGCATCCAAGCTCTTGAATGGTCTCACGACGCCCCAGTTAACGGGCATCCAGGACAACAGAAAACCCTCACATTGTTAAAGAGATGGTGCTGGTGGCCCTCTATGCGCCGAGATGTGGCCAACTATATATTGAACTGCTCGATTTGTGCTCAATGTAAAAACCCTAGGGGACATCCGTTAGGTTTACTTCAACCCCTACCCGTTCCCCTGCGTCCCTGGCACACGGTAACAATGGACTTTATAACTGATCTGCCGAAAGTCCAGGGCCAAGATACGATATGGGTTGTGGTAGACGCGTTTACCAAAATGGCACGTTTTGTCCCCTGCATTGGCATCCCTTCAGCACCAACGTTGGCCAGGTTGTTTTTTCCTTCTGTATTCTGCCTTTTTGGGTTGCCCTTGATCATTGTATCTGTCAGGGGTTCTCAATTTACCTCCCGATTTTGGCGTTCCCTCACCCACCTCTTGGGCATAGAAGCTAGGTTCTCGTCCTCATACCACCCCAAAACTGATGGCCAAACTGAGCGTGTCAACCAGACGTTGGAGCAGTACCTTCGATGTCTCTCTTTGCAACACCAATACACATGGTACCAAGTGCTACACTTAGCAGAATTCGCATATAACAATGCACCGCATTCTGCCACTGTGTTTTCTCAGTTTTACTCTATGTACGGTCAACACCCTGAGTCCTTCCTGTTCCAGACTTTTCCACAGCACTTACGCCTGCAGCAGCCACCTGCATTAGGGACTTGGAAGACATACATGCTCAGACCCTCGTGCATTTGAGGGAAGCCCAGGCCACCATGTGTCGTGCAGCCAACAAGAAACGTGCACCTGCCCCTTGCTATTCAGTTGGTGACAAGGTTTGGTTGTCCACCCGTCACCTACGAATACCAGGTTGTCGCAAGCTCCTTCCACATTTTATAGGGCCGTACCGAGTGGCAAGAGTTATTAATGAAGTGGCTTTTCGTTTGACCATACCCCCATCATGGCGCAAACACCCAGTATTGCATACCTCCCTGTTGAAGCCTTACCGCCCTCACACCAGACCGCTCATACCACCTGCGCTGCTTGTTCAAGGGTCCTCCGATGAGTACAAGGTCAGGGAAATCCTGGGGTCAGGTCTCTGAAGAGGGATTCTGTACTATCTGGTCGATTGGGCCGGTTTCGGCCCGGAAGAGAGGTCCTGGGAGCCTGCTTGTAATGTCCATGCCCCCCTTTTGGTGTCGAGGTTTCATCGAGAACACCCGTCCAGCCCACGTGGATGTGGGCCTTTGGGGGGGGTTCTGTCACGACGCACAACACTCAGGCCCACACTACACCAACCACATCTAGACAGGCCACTCCGCAGTATCATATTTGTAGTAGAACTCCCCTTCGGTTACGCCCCTTCAGATTCCTCGGCACCAGAGCTCCCGCGTTAAGGAGGCAGTGCGCAGCGTCATGGAGGTTATGGCCGCGGTGGCGCTGGGGAGCACCGGGCTGCATCGGCCCTGCTTCTTGGTCACGTGTCGGCCGACGACGCTCACGTGATGTAAAGGGGCCGGCCCGCCCAACCAATCCCGTTGATGCTTCCTGGTTGCACAGGTCACGTGATACGCAACACCACTCACGTGGTGCTATGGGAAAGCGATCACGTGGCCTAAACACCGGCTTAAGAGAACGCTGACACTGCTCTCCTACGCTTCTCAGCTGTTCTTTCAGCATTCTGAGTGGCCTTTTCTTCGTTTGATCCTGATTCCTCGGTTTATGGACCTTGCTTCCTCCTGCCTCTGGATTGCCTTTGCCTGAGTCTGGAATTTGGTGCTTTGGACTTAATTTCCACTGGATTTTTGGACTTTTGGCTTTGGACCTTTGGACCTGTAATTATGGATCTCAGACTTTTGGCTTGGACATTTGGACATTCTTTTCCCCGTGGCTTTTGGATCCTTTTGGCTTCTGAACTTTGGACAGTTTTTGGACTTCCGCAGCCTTCTACATTAGGTGCTTCAATAATTTGGGGTTCGGGCCCAGTGCCCTCCTAGTACCTTCCATCACCCAGAGCTCGAGTCGGCCTCGGACTTCAGCTGTGTTAGGTAGGTGCTGCATTCTTCGCCTATTGTTGTCCAGTTCCCCTGATTCTCGACTTGGTGCTCACACTTGCCTAACTTTTCCCTTACAGCTCCTGGTACCTGCGTTCCTGACCCCCTCGCACCTGTGGTCTCAATAATTGGCGAAGGAGTATCTTTTACCTCTCCTTTACTGGTGCTTGTGGACGGAGGTATTCATTGGCATTGCAGAGTTCACGGCTTGACAGTAATATACTTGAAAATCAGTAAAAAGTTGCTCATGAGAAATGTTGTATTCACATTTCTAGTTTCTGTGTTTCTTATTTAGCTTCTTTGTAATGAGGCAAATCATAAGAACTTAGGTCAGCTTATTTTAAAAGTACATGTGCCAATGCATTTCGGTCTATGACCATTTTCAGGGCTGTACTTAAATCATGCATTCACTTATATTACCAAACAATTGCAGAATTAAAGGACAATGCATTGTGTTTCAATAGGAATGTAAATCACATTCCCCAAGAACGAGTGTTCAAGTGTGTCCAAATCGATTGTTTAAGAAAAAGAAAACCAGAAGAAAATATGTCAGCACGGTTTAGCATTAAGCAAACCAAGTGTGCGTAACGTGTAAATCAAAGCCGTCTGTACCTTTCGTAATGCAGAAATCCTCTCGACAACATGAGAAAACACGATCACGATGAAGCTCCTGTTAGGCAAAGCAGAGCCTGTCAGTACCCATCTGTGTCTTGTATTCATCTGCTAAGCGCAATAAGGGCAGATCACTTACCCGTAGATTGTGTTCTGGACTTCTGGAGAAAGCCGCATACGCGGTGGGGCGAGTGCGCACGAGCACAGAAACATTATTGGATTCCCATGGAGACGGGGGCGGGGCAACGGGCAGCAGCGGGAACACTCCTGCACGTACGCCTCGGGCCCCAACCCCCGCAGTGATGCGGAAGGGCGGGATTGTCACCATGGGAACCCGCAATGTTTGGGTCAATGTTTCTTCATTCGAAAGCATTAAATCAATTGAAGCAAATTAACAAAATTACAAAAGAAATGGAGTATGTGATATGCTCGGTTGTCTAAATAGATGCAACCGCTTCTATCTGTATGTTGGTATGTGTATACATAAGGGAGGAACTGTTGTGACGTTGCCACATCAGCCCATTCTTCTTACTATCTATTTTAAGGTAATGATAGATCAAACAAACGTTGCCCTATATGTGATATTATTTCTGTACAATTCCACTCACTTTAATTGGAAAATCTAGAGAAAGGAAAGAAAATCTCGTATTTTTCATACATACGAACCAAAATTAACATCATGTCAAAATATCGATATTATCAACAATGCATAATGAAGGTACAAATATTCCATAATATCAATGTTTGGATGTAACATGAGTTATTCACTTGGAATCAGAGGAAACACATGTAGTTGATCTCCTCATTGATGCCTTTCGATGTCAAAGAACTCAGTCTGTCGATCCAAAATGTCTCACGTTGGTTTAGTCTTTTTTGTAAATTTCCATGTTTCTCTCTTCTTTGGAGTCTTTCAAAAAATACAAATTTGATTTGTGCAAAATTGTGCTGTTTGTCTTGCCAATGTCTGGCTACTGCTGAGTTTGGAGTTTTTATTCTAGAAGACATCAATAATAAACTTGAGAAGTTTGAAGCAGAACTTGAGACAAAGAAAATCTGCAAATTCAAACGTGACACATACGATTATTTGAAGGATGAAGTGTACAGCTGGATGGATAAATATGGACCTCCACTAAGAAAACCAAAGACGAATTACACCAGTGAGACATCGAGTTCAGGCACAGATACAGAAATAGAAATAACCAATCAAGGAGAAGAAGCTATCCCAGGAACATCAAGAACAGCAGACACAACAGAAACACCCAATAGGGACAGAGTGACTTTTTTAGGGGAAGGAAGACGAAGGGGGAAAAGAAAAAAAAAGAGGAAGACCGAATACGAGGTTACAACAGAAAAAGACATAGTAATCAATTTATCATCTAGAATCCTGACTTCGAGTGAAACACAAACCTTGCAAAAAGGCCTCAGTTTTGTCCCACCTTATGATAGTACTTTATTCGATTCGAAAATTGAACTATACAAATTGGTTCGTAAGATGAAATTGAAAGTGTTTTTTAGTGAACTCGAAGAGGAACATCCTGGAGATACAGATATTCTAGACCTTAAATAATACAGAGGAAAGAGTAATTTTATCCCACTGATAACAGATCCTTCTGTAGACATCTTCCAAAAACAGGTGACAAGAGACCTGGAGAAAATCAAATTCAAACATCCTAGAAATCATAATATGAAGCCACATGAACTCAAGTTGATTAAAAATCTCTATGGCGATGACACCATAACCATAAGGTTTGCAGACAAAGGAGGAGGTCTGGTATTATTGAACACCTGCGATTATGAAAAAGAGTGCACCAGACAACTTAGTGACACAATCACCTATGCTCTACTTGATACAGATCCAACAGAAGAAATTAGAAGTAACCTAGAGAAACTACACAAGGACATGCAGAAACCACCGGGGAGAACAATTGTAGCAGGAATCAACAACATTTTAGAACCACTTGGTAAATACATCGACTATTTTTTACAACCACTAATTCAAAAAACCAGCACCTAGATCAAAGACACTACACATTTTCTACAGTACTTGAAAGCCATCCCATTTGATATCAACAATATCTGCTTCACAGTAGACGTCAAGAGTCTCTACACGTTAATCCCTCATGATCAGGGCAGAGAGGCAGTCGAATGGATACTTTTTAAAGAAGCAGACATACCTGCACAGAAAGAATTCATCATGGCACTTCTTGAATTCATCAGCAATAACTGTTATTTCCAGTACAAGAAGTTATACTACCTACAAGTAGCGGGCACAGCGATGGGGGCCATTATGGCCCCTCATATGCAAATGCTTTTATGCATACATTTGAAACTGAACATGTGCTTTTGAATCATCTATGGCACCAAGATCTCATCATCTGGATCCGATACAGTGATGATATTTTTGGGATTTGGAAGAATACAGAAACACGACTCCTTGATTTCTTTATATATCTTAACAACATAGACCCACGGATTCAGTTTACATATGAATACACACGCAAGTCAATACATTTCCTGGACGTCGAAATAAACATCACAGAAACAGAATATCAGACAACGATCTTTCGGAAGAGCACCGATCAGAACAATTTGTTACAAAGACTCAGTTTTCACCAACCTAGTCTGATCAAAAATGTGCCTTACAGCCAGATGTTAAGGGTTGAGAGAATAGTAAGCAACCCCACAGACTATGAAGCGTCAGTAAAAGAGATGGGCAAAAAGTTTCTTGCACGAGGATATTCAGAAGAAGAAGTAACTGCAGCGGATTTACGCACAGCCACACAAAAGAGAGAAGACCTGCTAAAGCACAGGACAACAAAGAAGGATACCACACCACCTTTGGTTTTTGTATCTAAGTAGTCAAGTCAAAGCAATCGCATTAAGGCAATCATTAATATAAATTGGAACACTGTAACATGCGATAAAAGGGTTGAACACCTTTTTAGAGAAATTCCAACTTTTGCCTACCAACGAAGTGAAAACTTGAAAGACAAATTGGTCAACACCAAACCTCCACAGAAAAAGAGAAATACTGAACGCATCGAGATATTCCCATGCCTAAATTGCAGCAATTGTAGTTACATTATGAAAGGGGAAACAATGAACCACCCTTACACTGGAGAAAAAATCAAGTTAAAATGCTATGCAACTTGTGACACACCAGGGATAATCTATGGGATTAAGTGTCCATGTGGCCTGTATTATGTAGGCCAAACACAGCGCACAGCCAAACTAAGGTGGAACGAGCATAGATCTTGCATCAGAAATAAAGCTCCAAACTCAGCAGTGGCCAGACATTGGCAAGACAAACAGCACAATTTGGCACAAATCAAATTTGTGATTTTAGGAAGAGTCCAAAGAAGAGAGAAACATGAAAATTTACAAAAAAGACAAGACCAACGTGAGACATTTTGGATCGACAGACTGAGTTCTTTGACACCGAAAGGCATCAATGAGGAGATCAACTACATGTGTTTCCTCTGTTTCCAAGTGGATAACTCATGTTACATCCAAACATTGGTATTATGGAATATTTGTACCTTCATTATGCATTGTTGATAATATCGATATTTTGACATGATGTTAATTTTGGTTCGTATGCATGAAAAATACAAGATTTTCTTTCCTTTCTCTAGATTTTCCAATTAAATTGAGTGGAATTGTACAGAAATAATATCACATATAGGGCAATGTTTGTTTGATCTATTATTACCTTAAGATAGATAGTAAGAAGAATGGGCTGATGTGGCGACGTCACAACAGTTCCTCCCTTATGTATACACATACATACAGATAGAAGCGGTTGCATCTATTTAGACAACCGAGCAGATCACATACTCCATTTCTTTTGTAATTTTGTTAATTTGCTTCGATTGAGTTAATGCTTTCGAACGAAGAAACCTTGACCCAAACATTGCAGGTTCCCATGGTGACAATCCCGCCCTTCTGCATTACTGTGGGGGGGTGGGGCCCGAGGCGTACATGCAGCAGTGTTCCCGCTGATGCCCGTTGCCCCGCCCCATCTCATTGGGAATCCAATAATGCTTCTGTGCTCGCACGCACTCGCCCCACCGCATACGCGGCTTTCTCCAGAAGTCCAGAACACAAGCTACGGGTAAGTGATCTGCCCTTATTGCGCTTAGCAGATGAATACAAACACAGATGGGTACTGACAGGCTCTGCTTTGCCTAACAGGAGCTTCAGCGTGATTGTGTTTTCTCACGTTGTCGAGAGGATTTATGCATTATGAAAGGTACAGACGGCTTTGATTTACACGTTACATACACTTGGTTTGCTTAATGCTAAACCGTGCTGACATATTTTCTTCTGGTATTCGTTTTCTTTTTCTTTTTCTTAAACAATCGATTTGGACACACTTGAACACTCGTTCTTGGGGTATGTGATTTACATTCCTATTGAAACACGATGCATTGTCCTTTAATTCTGCAATTGTATGGTAATATAAGAGAATGTATGATTTAAGTACAGCCCTGAAGATGGTCATAGACCGAAATGCATTGGCACATGTTCTTTTAAAATAAGCTGACCTATGTTCTTATGATTTGCCTCATTACAAAGAAGCTAAATAAGAAACACAGAAACTAGAAATGTGAATAAAATATTTCTCATGAGCAACTTTTTACTGATTTTCAAGTATATTCCTTTGAAATAACATTGAAAACATACATTTTTTTTCTGTTTTGCAAATTTTTGAGATCCAGATGCCATAGGACCTTCTCGGACTGGTAGCTCCAGGACAAAGCCACTCATATAATATGTAACTTTAGTGTTGCAAATAGACAAGTGTAAAACATTGAGGTGCCCACCTATATTGTGTATGTCATTCTTCATACCAGTAGAGGTTACATGGTCTCCTTTAAGATGCAAAATAATAAAAGAAAACAAACAAATTCAAAATATTTTTTTTTCTTTAAAAAAAAGATGCAGTCTTCTTCCGCCGCTCCCCTTATTTCTTCTTGGTGTATCCATAGCTGATATGGTTTATTGCTACCTGTAGAAACAACAATAGATGCAAAGTCATGATAAACTGGCAAAGTGATCAGTTATTTCCTTAAAATAGGCATTTGTTCTTCCTTTAACATTATGTTGCTGTGGTCATCTCTTGGTATCCTCAGCTCAATAAAATGCACAGTTGCTTTCCTGAAAAATAAAATGATGGTGCACTTTTAGTCTCTTTTGAATTGTCATAAGTTTAGTGACAGACTTGTTTTTAATCTATTCTGCTATGATGAAACCGTTCTCTGTACTTTTGAAGTCCTCCTCCTGATGGCATGGGGTCGCACTCTATTCTTTCTTTGCTGCATGTATTCTATTGAGATATAATTCACATTTTATGTTGCCCTTCCTACACTAATCTTACCTACCCATGGCATTTTTAGTGATCCTATTAAGTGCATGCAAGTGTGGCATGTAGGCATACACTGTTTTGCCTTGCCTGAAGTTTCATGCATTTGCCAAATGTACATATTTGACATTCTGTATCATCTGGATTATAAAAAGGTTACTCCACCTTTTATCCAAAGTCTTCTTTATTCTCTTAATTAGATATGTCCATGCTCACATGTATGCACTATTCTGTGCTCACACCCGTTTACACGTTTCTTGAGAAAAACGCAAAGTACTTAGAATGACTGTATCCATTACTCCCTGTTTCTGTACTCACCTGGGTCTTCTTACACCTAATAATGATCAATAAGGTTATTCACACACTTACTGTGTCCTCTGGTACTTATGTTTCCTTTCTCTACTTGTCCACTAGTACTTACTCTTGTCATAATGTTTCTTCCCATTATATTACTATACTCCACTTAGGCCATATAGACATTCCTCCTGTGCTCCAAAAGAGACAATTTCTTTCATCTGTAGTACATAAATCAACATTTTCATATAAACACAATGTTCTTGTTAAATACTCTCATATGTTCTTTTGTGCAATTCTACTAAAAGTTCTCTCATATTGCTAGATCAATCTTGGCCATCAATACCTTCTTGGCATTTCATTAATCACATTTTATTTTGATCAAATATACTACACTGATCAATTTAAACAGGCACCATCCATTGCTGCTCATTGTTTGAAAATCGGAATATTGAATCCATCACCCTTGTCTCACAATGTTATTTTTTGTTCCTTTCTTTACACCTTCTATCAACTTGTGCTTTTTGTTGTTTTAATATCCATTCATTCATCATTTTTCATTTAATTATTTATTTATTTCACCCCCTAGATTGACTTTAATCTTTAGGAACGTCTTACTTCAGTATTTTTATTGTTAACTGTTTATTGTTATCTTATATTGATTAGTCTAAACACAAAACAAACTTATATTTTACATATTCTAATCCCTTACATCTGTGTACCTTTAGTTTGTTCCCCTATGTACATTTTTCCTCCATTGTCTTAGTGGATTTATTGTTTTCTCTTTTTGTTACTCCTTACAACTCTTATATGAAGCTTTATAGTGTGGACCCTTCCTGTCTCTTCTTGAGCCTGTAAATTCAAGGTATCCCTATCCCTCTTCCATTTATAGTCTCCAAAGATCCAGCCACTCTTATATCATGTTTCAGCAAGACATAATGTTCCTAACTGGTATTCCTAATGTAAAGTGACAGCAGCCTATGTGTGTGTGTTCTCATTGCAGTACTGAATTCCTTCTCCAACTACCTAAATGTGTTTTTATGTGCATTGAGCCTGCGATCCATTAATTGCCTTTATTTCCACAAGAGAGTGTGTGTGTGCATGTGGGTCACTCCCAGTCTCCTTATACACATATCATGACAGGGACTCTAACCTAATTAGCTCTATTTTTCCCCAATCTTATGAAAAATGTCTTTTCTTTTCATACCTTCAAATTCTACTTCTCCCAATGAATCAATTCATCATGCATATTAGTAATCCATATCATGCTCAATAATTGTGCCAATCCTTTCTTGTTTTTCCTTGTGAGTTCCCAGCCTGCTTGTACTTATTCATGAATATGTTTAATTTAAACAAACCCTGCAAAAAATCTAAATAATCACTCCTTATTCTTGAAAATCATAATAAGGGTGTGTGCTCTATAGCAAATACTACTTTAACCTGATGGCACACTCCTTTATATGTTCAGGCCTTAAAAATAATAGTGTGATTTCTTATGTGCCTTCATAACTAATCCCTAAACTAGTGCATGTTATCACCTTATTTATTGATATTTCTCCTCAAAACAACTGTTAACTCATGTTTCTCTTTTTTGTTTTATCTATAGCATGTGTAACCTTAGCCCTGGTGCGTTTGAGTATACTTCCTCTCATTACTTACTGCTTCCCCATTCTAAATACAAATCTTTGCATCGATACAGGCACTTTTAACATTGTTGCTGAAAAAAGGTGTTTTATCTCCTTAATTCTTGCTATTCCCCATAAATATTCACTGTGCTTAATCTAGTAACATTTACTATTGTGTTAACCTACGTTTAAATGTAATTTGCACTCATATTTACATTTCTATTCTCAGCGCATGTTTTCACAAATTGTGTGATCTTGGGCTTATTCTTTTTTGTTTTGCCTCTATGCTGTGCAGTCGGGGAAGATGATGTCTACCTTCTTGAAGCTTGTATTATTTGCTGTGGCTTTGATGCATATGCCCGAGTCTGCATGTGTAATATCCTTATGACTCTGTTTTACATTGTGGTGCATATCCCATGCCTCCTCTCCCTGTCCTCAATTAACAATATCCTCACTGTTCTGGTTACATATAACACTTTCCTGTGCTTTCATATGTAATCTTACTTTTGCTCTCCTAACCATTTTGTGTCCCTTTCTCATTCTCCCTCTTTCCTTCTGTAATCACGTTCCCCATTTCTTTCTGCTGACATACTCCCTTGCCTTCTGTTACAAATTCCATGAAAGTAAACCTTGTGCATCTGCTCTTCCTTTTAGTAGCTCACTGAAACATTTAGCAAAGCACTTTCCTCTTTTCCAAATTACTTTCCATCAATGCACCTTGATTTTTTAAAATTGTTTTTCCATAACCTTTTCCATATCTGTGCGATTGGCCCATTCATGCTTTATGATATATGATCTTTCAAAATGTCCCATTTATTACCATTAAGAAATGCCTATTTTGTTTTACAATTAGATTAACAAATCAGGAGTGATCAAGTGTGTGCTTAACAGAGAAAGTATCTAGCATTAACTCTAAAATAACTAACAAAACCTTTAAAATGGGAAATAACTTGTGTGACTTTAAACCGTGACCTAATGGGACCAGCATAGTTTACATATGTGCAATGACTGGCAACACTATCTAGTATAAAACAGTAAACTCACAATATGGTTTAGTCACATTTAGTTTCCTTGGCAAAACAACAACAATCTTTCAAAATATCTACCTTTGCTTAACTAAACAACCAAGGGCTTAACTATACCACATGTCATATAATTCAAATCAAGTGCTTCTCTACCACCTGGCTTCGACAAAACATGCACAAATAGAATTAAAAAAAATGCTGTTCTCAAAACCTACTCAATTGTCAATTTCTTCAACTGGTGTTTGTCATACGGACCTGTACCTGAGCTTCCCTACTCAAAAAACACAAGCACTACATGTGTGTATAACAAAATAAAACTAAAAATGAAAGTCAGTTCAATGAGTTCGGGTTCTAGGCTATATTTCCATAAGGGTGTGAGTCAGCCCTGGCTCACTTACAAACTTTGTACACAAAATAAGAATATTTCAAAAATGCACAAATAAATCACTACTTGTTCCAACAAAACCAAAAGTCACACATTTTTTTTTTAAATCTGTCTGTTCCCAATTTATTCCATGCATGCATCAGCTCTGGCCTTACTCATTCCCACTTATTTTGTTCATATTTTCATGAATCTTTATTTTTCTGTTTCAATGTTAATACACATATATCCATCATTTCTCTAAGCTTCCCATAATGTCGCTAGTGTTTTATAAAAGTATTGTCAATTTTACAAAAATAAAACAGCATATTCCTCTTTATTTATGTAATACTGATTCATAGCCGCTTATACTCGCAGGGCCATGTTTCCGAATGCAAAAGAGTTTTTTTCCCACAACCATTACTCACTTCCTGGCTCCGTGTCAGCCCTTATCTTAACTTTGAAAAGGAGCCTTGGTTTGCTTAAAAGGCGCCGCGGTTTGACACATACTTCTCACTCTGCATACTGTGCATGGTTTCTATCAACTCTGCACATATTGTGCTTTTTAAAATGAATACATTTCTATCTTCTGTTTACTTTTAGAGCAGGCCATGTACAAACTGTCTTTATTTGTTCAAACAAAACATGAAATCAATATTGTTTTAGCTCACAACCCAGCTTTAAGAAATGCTTTTAAACTGCACACTTACCTAGCCAGGAAAAAATTATCATTATTCATGATATAACTTTATACACTCATGGTATGTGTGTTATATTTAAAGCACCCTTCATTTCCTGGGGTCATTCGAACCCAAATATCTGCAGTGCCATGTACACTTTTTATCTTAAATAAAGGCATTATAATCCTGATTCCTGCAATAATGGAACCATTTGATCTACCTATCATGTTATCTATACTCAGTTGAGGAGGGAGGGGTTGGCACCCCTATACATAATCAATTGTAGTTCTTTAGCACCCATTCATCCATGTAGCTGAAAAATAAAAGGCAGAGTGCCATTGTCTGTCACAAGTCTAGGCGGAGAGTACAGGGCAGAGGCTATCTCTCACTGTATGCAAGTGGACTAAGGGAGATTCCAGAGACAATGCTTGAATGTGACAGTTTAAAGATACATACCAAGCTGTTAGTTGAAACAGGTATTCACAGGAACTGCAGGAGCAGACTGTTAACAAACAGACAGAGAAAAGGCAAAGACAAGCAAGTACACTGGGCAACACAGATTCATCAGAAAGAAGGGTGTACTGGAATATGATAAGGGGTCTCCAGGGAGTAAGAAAAGCCCTTGGGATAGGTACCAGCAGATTACTCTTAACAACAGTCATACAGCAACGTCATGACTTAGGCATGCTGAGGAAACTGTTGTATTCAGTGCAAGGGTAAAACTGAAAGACCATATACTGAGGCAGGTATGACTTCCACGGACTAGGTCAAGGCAACAGAAGTCTTCCCTTATCCGATCTGAAAGGAGACCAACCCAGGGTCACACTGTAAAACGGATTCAAGTGGAGATACCACAGTGGACCAAGATGTATACAAGTAGAAAGCAGTTTTTAAAGAAATGACCAGGTACAGTACAGGACAGGATATCAGAAGCTAGAACAAGCAGGTTGCCAGGTAAGGAGCCCAGAG
This sequence comes from Ambystoma mexicanum, assembly GCF_040938575.1. Lineage (NCBI taxonomy): Eukaryota > Metazoa > Chordata > Amphibia > Caudata > Ambystomatidae > Ambystoma > Ambystoma mexicanum. The sequence continues at coordinate 203,619,851 of NC_090937.1, read as the reverse complement.
GAACAGGGCAGAAGGCAGAGGAGTATGGCGAGGCTGCCAGGCAGGGAAGCCCAGGGGAGAAGGGCAGAAGGCAGCGGAGTGCGGCAAAGCCGTCATGCAGGAGCACAGAGGAGCAGGGTGGAAGGCAGTGAAGTGCGGCAGAGCCATCAGGCTGGAGCCCATAGGAGCAGGGCAGAAGGCAGCCGAGTGCGGCAGAGCCATCAGGTGGGAGCCCAGAGGAGCAGGGAGGAAGGCAGTGTAGTGAGGCAGACCCGCCAGGTGGGAGCCCAGAGGAGCAGGGCGGAAGGCAGTGGAGTGCAGCAGAGCCGCCAGGTGGAAGCCCAGAGGAGCAGGTCAGAAGGCTGCAGCAAGCTGACAAGGGATTGCAACCATCAACAGCAACAGGAATAAAAGGCCAAAAGAGGATTTCCAGCAAAGGTCAAAAGCTGGTAACAGGAGCACCAGCACAAACTCCCAGAGGAAGCAGTTGACTAACAACTGCTTCTGTTCAAAGTGAGCTTATAAAAGCCCTCTCAGCCAGCAGGCCAGCAGGGTGGAGCTGATTGCAGACTCTGGCAACTGTGTTCAATTAAGCCCAGCCCTGGCTTCAGTAGCCTGCAGCAGTGGTTTCTAATCAAGTGCTCCCTAGCTCTCTGCCACCTAGCCTGCAGTAGCTTGGAACAGGTGAATGCAATCAGGCCCTCTGCAGCTCTTAGTAGCTTGCTGCAAACAAATGTATTTAGTATGCATCCTCCAGCCTTCTGCATTTTGGACAGCATACATGTCCCAGAATGCATCTGCTGGTTTAACCCAAAAGCCGGAATGGAACATGCAATTAGATTAGTCCAAAACTGCAGCGGTAAAACAAGGATATAAAGGAAGAGGCGCATGTAGCGGTGCTGTGTGGCAGGCGAGCAGGATCGTGACATCGTCATTAAAGCATGACAGTTCCTGTTTACTTAAACACGAAACTCAGTGTCTCCAATTTCCCTTCTTATTATTACACCAGGTTCCCTTCTAGCGTCCCGTGTATCAACATTTATGCAATCAGAATTAAGGTCTCCAGTTAAGATCACTCGGAAGGGGTGTCGGCAGTCCAAGCCACCACTCTATCCTCAATGCTTCTTAGCATGGAGTCAGGAGCCCCAACCCTTCATGCCAAAATACATTGATAATTAACAGGTTAAATGATCCTGTCTCACTTTCAACTTTAATATTAATATGTAATACCAAGACTCCCTGACAAACCTCAAATGACCACAAATTAACTACTGCATTCAGCCAGGGCACTGAGGAAGACAAACACACCAAGATTTCTTACTAACTACCAGAGGATAGGGTTGCACTCAGTTTACAAGACTAATCGAAAGGAAGTCTGCTAGCAATAGCACAGCTGAGGGCCAGCACATCTTCCGTATCTCCATTTATGCACAGCCAGTTGTCTTGCAAATAACCCAGAACTTCTCCCAGTCACCCCAGAACTCTATCTGCAGCAATCGAGTCCTCATGTGGATGCACCAGAATCGGGGTGTCATCCACTTAGAACTGACCCTGCAAAACCAAATTCCTCAGCTGTATGGGCAAGAAGGTGCATATAGATATTAATCAACAGCTGGGGGAGGCATGAGGTGCCCTGCAAGAAACTGTGTGACTAGCTGAAATGACATCAGCTTAGTAAACCATTTGCCTCGTTGCTTTGAAAAAAGTGCTGATCCATGCCAATGTGCACTGGAATTCCCACAGCTTGTTCCAGGTGGCTGATCAGTGTCAAAGGCTGCCGGTAGATCTAACAATATGAAAGCAGCTGATTGTCCTATGTACGTTAGGTGAAGCGTTTTTTCTCTCACTGGCAAAATCGTGGCCTCATTTCTTCTTGCTGGGTGAAATCGCGATTCATAATCTCAAAGAAGTCCCACGCATGTTCTAAAAAATTGCAAAGGCCGGTATACTACCTCTCCTTCTACAATCATACTAACAAAGGGGAGGTTTGAGATTTGTCTGCGTTTAGTTGAAATGCAAGGATCCAAGTCTGATTTGTAAAGGCCATGCCACCACCTTTTCCTGGCTAGATGGAACCTCTTCTTCTTGCAGGGATGCCTTCAGACCAATAGGTAGATCTATAGAAACAGTCTAAATGTGAACACTCAAAGAGGCTGGCAGGATAGTGGTCAAGGTAAAAAGTGGATAGTGTTAACTTCCTAAAAGCTCACTGCCATTTTATGATGTGTCAATTACCTAATTCTCTGGGTGGTGGAAGAGTGAGGATTGGAACATTTCTTATGTCAAGAGGGCTATTGCACTTATTTATCTCTTCTTTATATGGTTTACTATATTTCATTTTCTGCATCCTCCTTGACTTGATACCTTAAAGTACTAAACAAAGGGGCGGGGTTCAACTGCATTCCTCTTAATGCAGTCACTGCAAAATAGAAAGGTATACTTGCAGAGCTAAATTGTCCATTTTCTTTTGACAGCAGTTAAAATGTATTGCATTTCATGTTCTTTTGCATAGTTTACTCAGGAGTGAGAACAAGAACACTGATTTTGCGCGATTCTGGTTTTTACCAATGCCGTCCTGAATTATGTTATCTCCAATTTGTGGGGCGTTTAGGTGGGCTCAGCCCAGGCACTTATTTTTGAGCTCCAGCTCTTATTGTATCAGACTCACTTCATGAAGTGATGATATCAATGCATCAATCAACCACAGTGAGCAGGTGGGAGCTGTAGTGTAACCCCAAATATGTCGACACTGTGGGGAGCAGCTTTGGGTGGTGGCAGCAGTGGAGCCTACCCGCAGTGTCACAGGAGTGCTAGAAAATATTTGGGCCCTGGCACTTATTTTTTTTTACAACTTAAGCACTGGTTATCTCTTGAGAGCAAAATGGTAGGATGGAATCTGTTTTTCCTAGGCAGGCCCTATATTTCAGAAAACATTTTACATTTATGAATTGAATGAATCTTTTAAATCTATTTTGTATGATGTATGTATTATAGTGTTTTGATTTCATGGAATAATTCTGAAATAAACTTTAACATTAAAACTAAACAACGCTAGTCCGTAGTGTGGCCTAAGGGTAAAAATAAACAAAACATAACTGTCACATATCTCTGCAGTAGTGAGTAGTCCACTCAGATCTGGTAAAACATTGTCAGAGAAAAGACTATCAAATCATCCATCATATTCTTAAATATGTGTATAAATCCTGAAAAAAAGACCATTCATAACTATTAACATCCACCTATTAATGTATAGTCACATCAGAAAAGGGATCCTAAAACGTGTTCCTTCATACATGGCATTCACATCACAATCATACTTTGAACACTCATCCACCTTAAACACACATATATATTGTTGCTTTAAGAGGAAGTTAGAAATTGTAGTAGGGAACTGAAATAAGAATACCATGTGCTCATTGTATACTACCTGTAACAGTAAATTCAGAACATATACAGTGTTTGCCGGACAGTTAATTCCAGTAATGTTCATCTATGCAGTTGACTGTTATATTAATTATTTTAGACACAATGATGTTAAAGAGGACAAGCAACACGTAAACACTGATTACATAAAGAATGGGCCTACTCATTTTGGCTGGCAATCTAATTAACCTTATTCCAAGAGCAAAGCCTTCATCAGGGCCATGGTTCTGAAGAGTTCCTATTCTGCAGAGGGTAGAAAGAAAGAAAACCTATCAGAGCCATCAATTTCTCTTACAGTTTTTGAGGGGCTGCATTGTTAGTAGATTGAGGGTCTGTACATATTTCTATATCAAGTCTACACTGGGAACCTTTGCTGACACATGTACACATACTTTTCCAATTTTTGATGGAGATAGTTGATTCCTTCACAAGTCTTAATATTTTCGTCATGGATTACAAAACATCTTTGCATCTCTACATCCTCTTGTGCTGCCAACGTCTCCACACTATCTATAGTGTGTGTTTTTGCCTAATTATTCCGCTGAAAAGGATCTTTCTGCATCTAGCCAATTGGAATGTCGTGTTATTTCCTCAAAGTTCACCCTGCATTGATTAGACAGATTCGTTTGAAGTCCTTCTATCTTGATTCTCTGATATCGCCAGAGGCTGCACAAACATGTTCAACCAACATCAGCCTCTTCCTTCTTCTCTCACCAGTGGTTCACTGGGATTTTCCCAAATAGCAGGGTTCATCCCACCTTGCATATTAACTTCCCTAAGCTCCTGGCTACCGTCCATATAGGTTACCAAGCCCAAGGAAGAAACCAGGGATACCACTGATAGTCTCTTTCTCATCCAAATGACCACACAAAGAGAGAGAAGAAATATGTTACTTAAGTAACCAATGTATGGAAGATCCTTGTGGCTTGACCACATTAGAAAAGTAGCAGGGCAATGTAGGCGCACAAAAGGAATGACCCTGGGATTGAAATACATGCGCCCAAAATACCTAAAGGAGTCAAATGTTGTTTTAAGAAGGAGTGGGATCGTCTGCTTGTAGTTTATCGGAGTTCATATTATATCCTCACAGGTAAGGGATTTTAGCAGGTATCTGAGCCAAGTGGCTGGGCTGCTCTGTTAGTAGCCCACTACCTTCCAGGTTGTATGTACTGTACACTTGTACAGTTACATCTTAATAAACTGAAAGAAAGCTGGAAGAAAATGTGTTAAAAAGTTGTGCTCAGTTGTTTTGAAAACAGATATTTAATGCTGCCCACCTTAAGACAACCATTTGAAAAAGCAAACGTATTACATGTGCTAGCAGCTGCAGCAGCAGCAAAGCCAATTGTGTTTACCATGTTAAAAGCACAGAAGCTTGTATGTGCACTGTAATTATGTAAGACCAACAGAACACGCAAGACAACAACAGATAGCTTGACACCTATACCCAGGGCCGGTCTTACACCAGATTGCACTGCAGGCGGCAAGCATCATTAGCAGCCCCCACCCCACAAATGACAACAACAAAAATGGTATGTTACAAATGTTGTAAATAGGGCACTCGATATAGAACTAGATGGAAATACAAATGCAATTAGATACTATCTTAAAAATGTCCACTGACGAGCTCTAAACCCTTCTTTGTCAGCAGTTGGCTGATGTGGAGGAACCAGTGTTGGAAGGCAATGAGGTGATAACACTTCTCTATATCCTGTGGGAAGATAAAACACAGCTTGTAATGCAAGTGCTGCAAAGTGCACATTTTAAGCCCTAGAACATAAATAGAGGAATTATTTTATTGGAAGACTGCTGATTGGTAACCTGGGGGCAGTTGCTTTGGGCCCCCTGAGGCTCGAGACCACTTTTATTGAAATCATTGAAAGGCCCCGACACCATCCCTGTAAAACAATTGTGATCACAAAGATACTGGGTCTTCTCTTAAATGTGTGCGCACACAAAATGTACACCTAATCCAATATCTTTACATACAACTCTTTTCAGAGACATTGCACAGATCTTTAATTAAACATCTTTCAAAAGGTGTTTTCAATAATTTTGGGCCAACTAAATGTAAAAGTAATTACAGAGCTAATACATCAATGTCTCTCCATCAATCACCAGCAGGCTCAAATACGATGTTGCCATCACCACCACCACATGTTGAGAAAGCAAAAAGGACTAACAGCATTGTGAAATCACAGAAACTAGTGGAGATGGAGGTTCAATGAAACAGCCTGTTTAAGGTGTCCAGGCATCGCTGCAGGCATGCAGAGAGTGAGGTTTCCCCATGGAGACTGCACCGAGATTGGGTACTAACCGCACCACTTCTGCTGCTACAGAATATAACTAACCCAGCAACTAACGCTAAACCTTCACCAGCTGTGCACATGCACACCTAGCTGAACCCAGTGATCTATCTGCTTGTCTTCCAAAAAGGCTGTCATTGTCAGGCAAATTCAACAGGCAGGGATGGGGTGCTCTGTGGCAGGATCGGAGGGGATGTCCCTCACTTAACATTACTTTAAAAAGGTGTTCTGTAGAAAGGCACAAGGTAAACCACACCAAGAAGCTGCGCACGACAGCATAGTCAATGATTATACAATCCCGTCATCAATCAAAAATCTGATTCCTAAATATCGTAAAACACAGTCCATATTAGCACCCATGTTTGGCGTTTCAACCGAGGTTGTTGTTCTTTGGCGTAACTTGCACTTTTCGATGTTCACCTGCTTTATCATGGTTTACATGTTTTCCCATCTTCACTTCTAGAGCTCAGCATTATATCTGTCACCTCGATGTATGTTTCCTTGCAACAAGCTATTGGTACAAACTAATTGTGTTTTGTATCACATTCTTGGACGACAACCAGGCATTGGCAAATCATGTTTATAGCAGCAATAAAGAGAATTCTTGCTGTTGATGAATGCGCTTGTCCAGCCAACACCTCTTTGTAGTCTGTGGATGGCTTTTTTAAAAATCAGCGTTCAGAATCTGGGTGAAGTAGTCCTCGAAGAGCACACAATATGGACAAGCACTTGTATACAGGCGCGTTATAAATAACTTATCATATCATCATATCACAAGTGGCGAAGTCCAAAGATGAACCATGGGCTCCTAGACTCTCACTTAACCATTTAATATCCTGGAATGTAGTGGGAAAAATCCTCACCATTCACCAAAGCCGCACAGTCTACTCCCCACTGAGTCATGCGCTGCCAGCATTTGCATCAGGCCATGCACCTTTGAAATGTCAACATTAACTCGCAGGATTTAAAAGCAATTTTTCAATCCTGTGAATTATTTTTGACATTTCAAAAATGTTACTGCTGTCTGTCAGATTAACCCCCAGGACACTTGGCTATTCCTGGCAGTACGTAATACACCATATCATGTTTTTATGTTCTTATGGGGGCTGGCGGGACGATGGATCATCGTGGTGGTGAGTACTCAAATATTACTTACCCAAATAAACACTGGACGGATCTTGGCACAGGGGCCAGTCTCTCCCTCGCTGGAGCTGCTTGCTTGCTCGTTGGAGTTGGCCTCCTCCTGGCAGCTGTGCCTTTATCCTCTGAGCCCAATGATGGTGAATTGGCAATTCATCTTTGTTCGTGATGAGCTGACTGAACAGAGCCCAGCCAGCGCCAAAAATCCACCCCCTCGCCCCCCGACTGCTGCAGTGCATTTGCCGAGGAGGAGGCATGTGCAGTCAGGCCTGGCCGGGCCAGACTGATAAGCAACAAATGTTGCTTTTTATTAGAAGCAAAAGCCAATTATTCAACCACGCTGGTGCTAGCCTGGCTTTGCTGGACGGCACCAGCAGCCAGAGCCAGGCATCGTGCAGTCAGTGGTAGTGCTCTCGCTCTCCAACCGAGTCTGATTTCGAGAAGCACCTTTTTTCTTCCTTTTATACATAAACGTTAGCCCTTGGCCCTGGGCTGCTGTAAACGTGCATACTTTATTAAATTAAACGATGCAGCAGCATGTGTGTTGATCCTCTCTCGGACTGCGTTGGATGGTGCCCCCTAGGGGCTGGCACGTCACACAGCCACCAGCACGGCCTTGCCTATACCTTGGAGGGATACCTTACCAGCAAGAATTATTTTCCCATATCAGGGTAGTAACTCTAGCTTACTGGCAAGTAGCTCTTTCCACTTGTCTGGTTTCTTGTAAGGCTATGCAATAATTTCCCATAAGCAAGGCGTCGCCCTCCTGTGCCCAATCCTTCAGCAGGCTCTACCCTCTAGTTCTGGGGCAAGGTTCCTGGCAGCGTCTGAGATATAGCCCTCAGAACGCATGCATCAGATTTCCCTCCCTTTTTTGCTGCCGAGAAGAAACATGATGTGCTACCCTGAGGTGGCATGTGCGGGATCTCCCTGGGTGCCCACCCACATCCCAGCCCCTTTTTCATTCTAACCTCAACCCAAATGCGATGAATGGAGGTGTGACCACACCGTTTCACTCAACCAGAGGTCATGGGCGCCTGCGAGACTGTCACATCTAGTATAGATATGTCTATATCAGTTGGCAGACGGTGACACCTTTCGGATACTGAAGCTGCGGTGTCTCTGCTCCCTGTTATCTGCTATCATCCTCTGTCCGATGGTTTCATGTGGGACCGTCAGTGTGTTAGTCCAGGAATTGCACATAGTAATAACATTCTGGGAATGCTTAGCGGCACATCCCTTGGCAAGCCCACAAATGCACAGTCATTCCAGATAATGGCCAACATAGCTTAACACTTATATTTGTGTCATTTGCCCCATTTCCTAATGTGCAGTAGATCTTACCACCATAGGAAATGTGGAAATGATTGTGTAAATCAGCTGTTCAGCTTTTTATGAATCACGTGACAATGTCACCGCTGCAAGGTCCAGGCGTAAGACGACCTACTCTTGGTAAATGTTTTGTGGTTCCGCCCCTTTGAGGTGAATGGAGATGAGCCTGCTGCATGCGCACATTTGCATCTACAAGTACTTGTATGCGAGAACACTGTTGTCAACGCTCATCTATCCTTAAGCATCAAGCAGAGACTGTTTTGCCTGTGGTCTAAATTGAGTAAATCTTAATAGCTTTTCTCAGCAATCTGAAATATATGTACGGGGTGCCCACGGGAAGCCGAACACTAACGGTGAACTGGTTAAAGGACAACAGGAGGAAGGGTGCCATGATGGCCCTACATTGTTGACCTCCTACCACCATTGTCTTCTACCACCATCATCTCCTTCCTCTCTCCATTCCATCCTCCTTCATCCTACCTGTATACTCCTTTCTTCCCTTTTCTGCCTTCCACATTCTGCCTCTCATTATAAGAACTAGGTTGTTTTATGGTGGTACATGATACATCTCCTGGCTCAGGACTGCAACGGCAGGCCCAATCACCCCTTCCACTGAGAGGAAGAGATCAGATATGTGTCTTACCTCCATGTACAATCAGAGGTCAACGGAACTTATTGGATGCTGTGCTGTTTAACCTGGGTTCTAACAGCACTCTTAACAGTTTGAAGACTACTCTTTAAATCACCACTGTTTTAGGGGTATGTATAGATGTCCCTTTCTCTGTGCAAGTTATTTTCATTGCACTGAGATTTTCAGCGATTTAAATGATCTTGACCAGGATAACTCCTTGCCATTCTTGTCGCTCCCCTCGTCATGGGCAGGCTCATGATTTCCATGGACTGTCACATGGTTAGAGATTGGTGTCTCTGTTGACCAAAGCCATATTTTTTCTCGTTCTGTGGCACTTCAGATGGGAGGTTTGAAAGGTGGTGACAATGATGTTAATGTACAGGCTAACTTGAACTAATTCTGAACCCTTAATCGTGGGGATCCGTGCACACCTGCCATTACTTTGACCTTCCTTCTCGAACATTCGCCTTAGTAGTTGACATTGCTGCAGGCTGTAAAACGAGACAGAAGAAGAAGGTCTGACTTAAATGGATCTATGCACTTGTCCTTGCATCTGCCATTAGGTTTACCCTTACTGTTTTTTCTCTACTTCATTGTATTTAAACTTGTTTTTTCATTTGGGGTTTAGTTTCAGCACGTCAGATAGGATTTCATGAGTGGCGTGAGTGCGAGTACATTCAAGCAGTGCCTCTTTGTCAGCCTTGGGATGGATGCATCCCACACAATGGAAATACTGTGTATTGCAGTTTAATCCAGTTCCTGGAAGTTCTTCCTCGTTTAACTGGATGTTTGTTGCATTTGTGGAATTCGAAGGTGGATGTGTGGTGTGTGGCAGTTGCCTCTAAGTTTGAATGGGTTCCTTAATATTGAAAAGGCAGTCTTCTAGAAGAGTGGGCTTATTGTTCATGGGGAACATCAGGTTAGTGTTCATGATTTCAATTATTACTATTTTTTTCCTAATGTATTAGGTGTGCTAAAGCTACAAAGTAGATTTTCACACCACATGATATAGCAATGCAAATAAAAAAGAAATGTAGTTAGCAATTTAAAAACGTAAAATGGATGTGCGCATCAGCCAGTCATAAAGAACAAAATGGTGATTAATATTTCATTATTTCCATAATCAAAATTAGGTATTATTATGTATGTTAAGTCAGACCTTTTTTGCGTACTAAGACTTCTATATATATATCTTAAATTAGTGTCATTATTTCCAGCCAAAGCTTTACATTGGCTCCGATTAATAGTGGCTGCCCTCCTGCGATGCACCCCAAATGTCATTGTATATAGAAAGTCACAATGGTGTACAAATCGACGCAGATAGTCATTTTGCATACTCAGTCATTTTGCATACTCAGTCATTTTGCATACTCAGTCATTTTGCATACTCAGTCATTTTGCATACTCATAAGTGTCAGGCATTCCATGAGAAGATGCTGTGCTGTTTCTAGGGAGCTTTTTTCCATGAAGATTTGGCAAACTGTAGCTTCTCGAGCAACCTTTCAACAAGCTCCCAAAATGGTGGAACAGGTCAATTGGTTGAGTCATAGCACCATAAATTGGACTTGGAAATTTCAGCAGATATGGCTGCAATCTACCAACCATGTATGTGTGTTCAACACCTTCCTGTATCCGTTTATAGCTTTTTAGCCTCTCAATGTTTTGGCAAAATCCCCATATTTTGACCGTATTCATCAATTGTTTATTTAAAAGGTGTAGATCCGGTTCCCGGTTAATGTGCTGTGGCATTTCCTCGATAAAGGAGCCATTTCTGTCTCCAAATCTAATCAGCACTTTGCTACTCTGTTTCAACATGTCCTTACCCAGTAGCTCATACATAGTGATAGACATAATTTTATGTATGTTTTGCCATATTACACAACTTCTGAAACTAAGCATAGTGTGTAATGACATATGCCCCAGTGCTAATCTGAGGACACAGAATGGCACACAATTGGGGACTCCCAGAACCTGTCTCAATATGGTCCTCTCTAATCGTCGGAGACATATTTCTCTCATTCCTTCACAGCATTCAAGGCCAATTTATAGCTGGAACTGTGCTTTGTTTACACACCAGGCTTTATATGTTAAAGCCATTTTATGTTTTAGTCAAGTTTCTGGTTACTCCTCCTTTCATTTGGCCTTTCACCCCAATGGAAGTGAGATGTGCCTTATATTGATCACCTTCTAGAAAAGGAAGCACCCAAATATATGCACTCTGGGACTACTTCTATACTATAATCTACACACAACATTGCTCTAAAGAGGCCTGCATCTTAGTCCCAAAGTAGGTTACGTGTCTTTTCTTGAGATTCCTGGTTATCACAATTTCTAACAGCTCTGGATCTCTGCAGTCCAATCTGGGTATGATCTAACAGTATTATGCCATCAGCGTATGCCAGCATATTCAAGCGCTCAATTAGCCATTTAGGTGGTAAAGTTCTTGTCCTACATAATGTTTCATGGAGATAGACCGTGTAAAAGTTAACGGTTCAAAGGGGCCAGCAAACGCCCTTGCTTTATTTAACTCCTTGTTGGTACCGATCAATTCAGTAAACTTACCCTCACCGTTCAGTCTGACCCTTACGACGGTGTCAGAATGCAGCTGGCACGACATATTCACCAGTCTCTTATTGATATCCCATTTCTTAAGTTTATCCCAGAGTATGGTTCTATTGACACAGTCAAATGGCCGGCTGTAGTAGATATACGATACATGCAGCGGGGGCCTTTACCTTGCTTAGACCTATCTTTAAGCGTGCTAAGAATTAATATATTCTGTGATGTCGGGCAATAACTACAAACGCTAGTATGTACAACATTCAGTAGTTTTCTTTTCAATCCCCAGTCTTTTAAATCTCTGAGAAGTATTGCTGGGAACACTTTACTGGAGGAGTCTAACATAGCTAAAAGCCCGTAGTGGGCTGGACGATCCCTGTTGCCAAACATACAAACCGTGCCCATTGGGAATACTCTTTTATAATGAGTTAATGAAATTCTACCCTATTGAACAGTGCATGTCCTATTATAATCTTTTTATAGTTATACTATAAAGCCAATATGGACTCATTTGATTTTTAATTGTCACAACTTGATAAGACAATGGAATTTTGAGTGTTGAAATTGTCACAGCCAACACGTATTTTGACCACTGTTCAAGGCTAACAATTGGCATGAATCCCAAATCTATTTTGTACATCATAGTAAAAAATAATAATTCATACATACCAAAATTACATCATTGTGGTTGGTAGAGGATCAAGGAGCATAAAGTTAGGAACAGGAATAGATCAAATAAAAAATATTCTCTCAGAATAAAGAACATAATATAAACATGAAGAGCAAAAGCAAAGTACACAATTATATGGCAGTGAAACAGTTTCCTGCATGTTTCTACAATATGTGTACATGTGCTACCCATATTATAGTGGTTCATGCATTTCATACTGTGAACCTCAAAAGACTTTGCAGCAATAGCACATTTCTTCGTAACAATACATGAGGAATTGATGAGGCAATTGAGGATTAAAACATATAACTGCCATATAATTGTGTACTTTGCTTTTGCTCTTCATGTTTATATTGTGTTCTTTATTCTGAGAGAATATTTTTTATTTGATCTATTCCTGTTCCTAACTGTGTGGACATACAAGGAGGCCGTTAAAACTAATAAGGGGAGATGCAATAGGGCGAATGGCTGGGGTTGGGAAAACTATACTGAGAGAACTCTCAGAGGCAGAACACATAAGCAGAAGGCGGGAAGGGACTGAGGGTACACTGATGGAACTTAAACAGCAGTGTATAGAGCAGTGGGAGAGGCTAGGCAAATTCGATCATGCGAAATACACAGAAAGGCTACATGGAGAAAGGGACAAGCCAGGAAGGCTGCTGGCATGGCTGTGTTGCAAAGTTGAAAAGAGAGAAATGATCTGTGCAATAAAAGATAGTAGACGGGAAATGCCCAGGACACAAGCCGGAGTGAACACAGTGTTTGCCAACTTTTACGAATATTTATATGGCCAAGGGCAGAACCGAGATAGATCAGAGGTAGAGGAAGCATTGTTGGAGTTCATGCAGCCAAGCTGGACCCCGGAACAGGCAGAGCTACTAGATACACCATTGACGGTGGCTGAAAGTCAGGAGGCTATTTTGGCGCTGCCCACGGGTGAAAATGCCAGGGGAAGTGTGGCTACCGGAGCAATTCTACAGAGAGTATGCAGAAACACTGGCGCCCGTTGGAAATGTACGAGGAAGCGTTTGAGAGTGGGAAATTACTGCAGAATCCATAATAGTGCCGGTCTTGAAACCAGGAAAGACCCCATTGGAATGCGGATCGTATAGGCCCCTGTCTATGATAAACACTGACTGTAAGATCTTGAAGGCCACATTGGCGCAGCGGTTGAACAAAGTGATGGCCGAGATAGTGCATTCAGATCAGACAGTGTATGTCCCGGGCAGGAATACTTCCTGGAACCTATGGCAATTGCATTATGTGATCGACTGCACCAACAGTGCACAGGAGAAATGTGCAGTGGTCTACCTGGACGCTATCAAGACATTTTACTCCGTCGAGTGGTATTGGATATACGCTACATTGCAATGCTGTATTATTGCTCACTGCCCTCTGAATTGACACCTGCATCTGTGTGCGCTGCCGCCCTGCAACATTGGGTAGGCTCCATGTTTATGCTTTCTGAATTGACACTTGCATCTGTGTGTGCTGCCGTCCTGCAACATGGGTTCCGGCCCAATGGATGCGTTCGACTTGTACATCTCCCTCGCACTTGGTGCATGAAGTATTACCTCTGAACGTTTCATGATGTAACTCACCTCTTACGCTGCCTTACTGTAACGTGAAACACTTCTTACTGTAACCATATTCTTAAGCTAAAAGTGCCTTGATACCTCAGGGTTTTGTGTTAAAAATAATAAATAAATAATAAATAAATGTCTCAGGCAGCTTGGAGCTTTAAAAAGGAACGTGACAGTGGTGCCCCCTGTCTCCTATGCTACTCACCTGGGCCTTGGAGCCACTGGGAGTATCTCTATGATTAGCATATAGGGATGCAGGCATAGCGATTAGAGGGGAGAGGCATGTTATATCCCTCTATGCAGAGGATACACTGCTTTACCTAAATAGACCAGGGGAAAATCTGCCCCATATATTAGAAGTGTTAGACAGATAGGCAGAACTTTCAGGGATCAAGATCAGCAGGAATACATCCAACCTGTTTCCGTTCGGGCCTTGGAGGAACATCAGCTTCCAGACTTGGGCATCCAATGGACGCGGCAGACATTCAGATACTTGGGATTAGATATTTGGCATGACATCACAGAGACACATACGCAGAATACACAGAGGGTGTGGAATGGTCTGGAGAGGAGCATTGTATTTTGGAAAGTCCTGCTGCTATTGATGACAGGCAGGGCAGCATTGATTAAGATAGTGGCATTGCCGAGGTTATTGTATCACTTCACAAATATACCATACAACGTACCTATGACTTTTTTTTCACAAGCTGGACACAGCTGTTGACGAGTTTCTGTGGATGGGCAGGAGATGCAGGATTGCACTGAGGACACTGCAGGGCAGCCATGAAGAGGCAGGGATTTCTCTGCCCAATTTAGAAGCATATTATTTAGCAAGACAGTTACAGCTTGTCATTGGGTGGTTAGCGGACGAGCCCATGATGGACACGAAATTACTGCACCTATGGGTAGAGCTCCTTTACCTAAAAAGATAATGTGAGCAGAGGACGAACATCGATAGGACATGCCCCACTTGGTATCCCATGGAGTGAAGCTGTGGAAAAGAGCGTGGAAATTGCTAGGAATGAAAGATCCCTATTCCCTGCACATTCCATTGGTTGGGTTAGTAAACAGGCATCCGGGAATGAGAGAGGCAGTCAGAACGCATTGGGAAGAAAATGGAGTATGTACGGTAGGTGTTTTAATGGAAGAAGGGAATTTGCGGGAAATGGAGATGCTGAGGAAATATAATGAAATTTTGAAGGGCCAGTTTCTAACATATATGTGTATGGTGAGACTAATTGAGAAGCGATGGTCTGTACTTCGAGCCGGGATAGAGGCCGATGGGACGCTAACAACCATATATGAAGTCACGGAGGGGGGGTCACACATAGATTATATGATTTATTGATGGGGAAGCAAGTGCTAGGGCTAACAAATGCAAGACCGGGGAGGGAGGCAGACCTGGGTAGAGGCTTCACAGATGTGTAGTGGGGCAACGCTCTTCTCTACATGAAACGGATGTCCAGAAATGCAAGGTTTAAGTTGATTCAGTTGTATGTAACACATTACACTTATATGACGCCGTATAGGATATCCCAGATCCAATGGGTGGAAAAGCAGGGATGCCCGTTGCGCGCAGCAGAAGAGGTGGGAATGTTCCGTTCTGGGCCTGCCACATTATACAAATGTTCTGGACAGCGATTGTGGACAAGGGAGGAGTGGTTATGAAGGGATGGCCGCCAGAGGCATACTTGTTGGGGATGTTCCCAAGGGGTCAAAGAGGGGGAGAACGGGGTAAACAGACAGAGTTCCTGACAGAGATGAAAGACTTAATCTGTATATTGGCAAAAGGGGGATAGCCGTGGCCTGGAAACAGGCCAGGGGCCCAAGTGTAGAAGCATGGTTGGGAGATCTACGGAGATGGGCGATGGCTGAGACTGTAGTGTGGCACAGAGCGATGGAAAGGCACCAAAGGGGGAGAAGTGAAAACGTTCTGGCCTTTATTATGCTTACCTCGAACAGGTTTGAGGCTGTGAGATTAAGTGATGCTAATGGGGAGGACAGTCGAGGGGGAGGGGCCATGCGAAGCCTGCCAGACGGGAGCTAAAATGGCATCAGTAATGAAGGCACTGATGACAGCATAATGATGTGCATATGGGGGGGCGACAAGAAGATCATGATATAACTTGGGCAGTGGGCCCCCAGTGTGCCACATCTGTATAAGTAGGAATTAAAAGAACTTTGCACTCAAGGGCAGAAAAGTTGTGACATTTGGAAGGATCTAGAGACTCGAACAACCCAGAGACTGTATTCCACGGCTGCACATTAAAGTAGATGAAAAACGTGTTTTCTTGAAGGGGTGGGAGGTGATGGGGGCTGGATGGGAAGTTTGTCACTGTTTTATTCTGTTGATGTAGTGAAAACAATAAACAAATGTTTAAAAAAAATGACATTGCCTATGGACATCATTTCACCACCAAATATATATCGCACAAAGTTCATCCTTCAAATACTACTGCCAACTCGAGTTTCGGCCCATGGGTGTAAATGATTCTCATTGGAAAACCCAGCCTTTTGTTCTGGTTGACTATGCAAACCCTAGAATAGCACTGTCTGGGTGATCCCATTTTGGGCTGTAGAAAACAGAAGAGCACTCTTATTCACTCTTTAAGGAATGTTAAATCGTAAATGGGTAGCCATTCCAAGCAAGTTCACACACAAAGAGATAGAATGGTCACTCAAAACCCCAAGATTGAATATAATGTCTATTGGAAGTAGGTACTCATCTATAATTTTCTGTTTGTATGTCCCCTCCATATGTATTCTGTACCTCTTACAATTCTGCAATGATTAGCATGCACAATTGTAGGGAGGAGTGTTAGGCAGAAACCTGTGCAGTTCCCTTAGGGACCACTGCAAAAAGTTTAGGACTACAGGAGTTAGCAGTAAACCCAATTGGTAGCAGTCTGCACCACCAAGATTTACATGGTAGCTGTGGCTGAGCAGTCAGACTTCTCTCAAGAAGAGTTAGGCAGTATACAGAGTATACACAATAGGGCAGGTAAACACAGTAGAACAAGCAAACACTGACCAGAGCTTTGGTATAAAAGATATATAATTATTTATTTAAAAACACATCTAAGAAAACACACTGGTACTAATCTCAAGCAAGTTCAAAAACACAGTTACTAAAGTATATACACTCACTTAAAAGAATATTAGACAAGTCTTAAGTAAAGCCCCACTTATTTTCAGACAGCGGTGAGCGCTTAACGCAGATGGCACTCTAATAATTCGGTTTCAAAGGGAGAGAAAGGCAGAGCATGAATTGAAACAGATCCCAACACTGTCAAAAGAACACAGCAAAAGAGGAAGGCAGAATCAAACCGTGAAGTTAGAGTTCAGAAAGCCGGACCCACTTTAAGAGGATCAGAACGAAATGTGTCCAAGGTCACACGGTTGAAAAGTGCACAAAAGTCTCAAAAGGTTCAGAAAGAAGTTGGACCAAAAGAAAGTGACCAGTTAGAGGTTCAAGAGGCCAGCCCAGTCTAGAAGGTTAAGGATTTACTGTCACCTTGTAGCAATCTGTAGAAAGGGAGGCCAGGCGGACACAGTACCTTGAAATAGTGAGAACACTCCAGCGGGGGCATTTGTTCCTGGCAGCGGTTGTGAGTCGGTGCTTCGTCCGGCAGAAGAGCAGATCTCGGATGGGAGGTAAGAAGGAAGTCGTTGTGCTGCCAGGGAAGAAACCAGCCGTGGAGTTTCTCGATTAAGAGGAGTGGTCCTTTCTTTCGTGGTTCAGTGGTAAGTGGCTATCCGGTTGCCGGGGTGCTTGGCATGGGCAATTCGACCACTAGATGTCCTGGTAGGCGAAAAAGGAAAGCAAACTGGTTGTCCCCACCAGCTCAAGAGGAAGATATTCTCCGGCAAGAAAATCTCCTCTGTCGGCGGGAAGTGGTGAGACGGTTCAGCAGGGCTCCACCGGTGGTGTCATCATTGCAGGTCGGCTCAGCTTCTCCCTCTTCGGATTCTCAGGTCCTGTGGCGACTTCTGAAGTTCCAGTCCCAAAAGCCCTGCTTTTATGCAAGAATCCCCCATTCATTCAGCCTAGCTGTCAATCAAACATGCTAAGTGGTGAGCCGGCCGGCTCACCACTTGGGCCAATCACACAAGAGTGCGACTTGAGTTGCCAAGGCAACTCAGTCCAGGCTGCCTAAACCCCCTCCCACACCCCCTGTGGTACCCATACAGAGTGGCACCACTTTTGGAGGCTTCTGTGGAGAAGCCCGCCAAAAAGTGGAACAAAGGGCTCGACTTGGGTTGGAGTCACAGAAGAGAACACAAACGCCATTTTAGAATCGAGTCCTGGCAAAAAATACCAACCGGTGAATTAATATTAAATAAATAACCCAGCGGTATGTTCGAGGCTATAGGAATTAAATAATTAAAGTTGGTAGCCTCGAACAATGGGAAAATCCCATAGAGATATATTCGTGGCCGAATATAAAAAGTAATATCCACTGCCACCAGCCAAAACTCGATCAGGGGGGACGGAGACGTGCCCCCTCGAATAACAGACCCCGGGCAATCGAATTGCCCCGACCACTATGTCCACAATATGATGGTTTGTACTGGTTTCTGTTCATAATTTGAGACTAGTAAAGCCAATGGTGACTTTACATGCCCTGGGAGACAGTAGTCAGTCCCAGGTTATGGAGTCTATGGTGGGGTGTCACTATGACACCCCTGTGTCACTGCCCTGAGGGTGCTGTGTAACACACATAGTAAAAACACATGAGACCCTATGGAGTAAAAGACCCCATAGCCCATAAAACACATTAACAGTCAAAGGAACCCCTCAAATCATGTCCAAGAGTGTGAGGAAAAGAGACTCACTCTTGGCAGGAGAAAAAAACAAACTCCAGAAATGCAGCAAAGCTGCTGGGGGACACACTAGGTTAGGAAATTCAGCCTAAACAGAGAATTCTCCCTAACAAGGAGGCAGGAAGAAGCAAAGGAAACATGCACAAATATAAAATATCTGGTGGCCTGCCACCCAAATCCACCCCAAATTCTCTTGTGCACCTCTCCCTCCTACTAGAAATTGATAAAGGTACCTGACATTCATCACGTCCTAACTCTTCCTTACAGTTGTCTTTTACAGTTGTCTTGTTTTCTAATGGAGTTGAGGTCGTAGGCCTTTTATAAGTACATGCCCATGGTTTAGGCACTGACAAAACAGCAGTGTCTTCAGTTTCCCTTCCTCAGTTACAGGTCAATTGCAGTGCATGCCTCTCTAATGTGGGTGATCCATGAGTATATTGCATTGAAAGGCCCACAGTTTCCACTTGGTAGCACTGTGCTCTGCACTTGTTATATCAGTGTCTGAGGCATAAGGCCAAGTATGATTCAGGTCATGTTGCAGTGACCCCAGTCTTCCTTCTCGAACCCTTCCCTCAACTACCTCCAACTCTCTGAAGGTCAGAAGGTTTCCCAGGCAGAGAGTGAGGGGGCTATAGCCCTGCGTCTTTTGGTTGTAGCCCCGGATAGAAGATCAGGGGTTACACAAAATGCTAGCTAGCCCCCAATCCTGATAGTCCGAACATTAGCGTAGCCCCGGATCTTTTCCAGATCTAGCAACGTCCCTGCTCTCCTCTGCAGGTGCCTCCCTCTGGAATTGGAATAGCCTCCCTGCCCCTCTCAAACTTGCGTTGGACCACCTGAAGTACCAGAAGCAGCTCAAGACCTTCCCCTGCTGACCACCTGTCTGCACCACTGACTGGTTGCTTGGCTACCCTCACAGTCTCTCTGGGTACCAGGCTCCTCTATGATCAGTCTCCCCTGCACTGTCTGCAGGCCTACTGCTCCACTTTGGGGCTGTCACTGTAACCTCTCCACTGCCCTGCCTCCTTTCACTTACCCGGAGCTGTGCTGTGCTGGCTGTACCTAGCCAGAGCAATGCTGCCCTGATTGCACTTCATCCTTCCCTCTCCCTGACACTTCTGCTTCTCCCTTCCCCGCGCACTTGGTGTTGTCTCACTTGCACGATCTGAATGACACAAGACCCAGTAAGATCGTTTTTTTGTCCTCCCACTGTCTTCCCTCCCTTGTCTTGGTGTGCCTAGAAACACATGTGTATAGGCGCATTATAAATGACCTATCATATAATATACCAGTTTCCTTTACTTCCCTCGTTCGGAGGATGATCAGGAGAGGGATGAGGAAATGCTGCTTTTGACAGCCAGTGGATTATGTCTGTAATGTTAAATGTAGCTTCTTGTTTGTTTTCACTGGTACCTATATGTATTAAATTGCTTGGCAAAAGACTCACACATTCCCCACCCATAGCAATCCACCCATGATTCAATTCCATCGATCTTTGTCAACATCTGCCAAGGAACTAGCATGTTGCCTTCTGGCTTTGACTATCACTTCAACATTGATGACACGTAAATATTCATCTATCCATGCTTGTTCCGTCAAATATGCATCTATATCTGTCCCTTTATCAAATACGGGATGCTACCTCCAAGAACTGCCACAGGCCATAATTTCTCCCACCCTTTTCCTAACATTTGCCCCAGACACCATTGTACCTTTACCACGTGCTCGAAACCTCTGCATCCTTTTCATTGGCTCTCTCAATCTCTCCCTTTTCATGATCTCAACTGCTACCTCCACCCAGGTAAGACAATATAAACTGCTGCAATACACAGCCTCCGTAATGTTACACCTCCGCTCTGTTATTTGTAATCATGCAATTATGCAGGATGTGGCCATTCATGTCCTGGGCATGCCCAACGCTTTGCACGGGACATTAACAGCAATGTCCTTGCCATGAACACTGTAAATGAGGATTCAACAATTCAAATACAAAATAGCCACCTCTTTGAAGTGCCGCTCTGCAGCAAAGTCCTCACTTTAACTCCCTGCACACTTGACTCAAAGCCTACCCTTGTGCAATTTGCTGAGTCTAGTCTTGAATTCATTAAATTACGTTGGAGTTTTTCCAGTGCAGCTATCGCCCACCACACACCGTCTGATCATCTGAGCCAAAGCCCTGTATCATCCATCCCTCCATGATCCATCTAGCCATTCATGAAACCATTGGTTTCTCTCTTTCTCCCTCTGTATCGCCAGGGACGTCATTTCACCAAAATGCCTGGGGTCGCAGAAGTGACATCACATGACCCTTGACCTCTGATGACATCACAGGAAGTGATGTAATTTGACCCCACCCCAAAGTACTAACCCAGGAAACGATGGAACACGATCTTTCACCCCTTGACAAAACAGGAAGTGGCATCACATAGCATTGTTTCGAAGTACTCTACAAAAAATATGGTTACGAAATCACTATAATGTGATATACATTTCATACAAGAATGGATTGCAATATGTATCTTAAGATCAGTGTGTATAGGCCCATATTACCAAATTACTGTAAATGCAAGCAGACGTCCAAGGCCAAATGATAATGATGTGTTAATATATAGCACGCTTAAGCGCTTTATATAGAACAAATATACATGCAATTATCACCCAACTTTTGTTGGTACTCATGACATCAGAAGGATGAAAGGCTGGGTTTGGGTGTTTCAGAACAGACTAAATCAGTGGCTCACCTCCTGAAGTGTGTCTGAAATGAACCTTTAATGAGTCTTGCAATTATTGTATAGAATTCCAGAAAGACAAATTATTTGGTATTCCTATTCTTTCTTATTTAGGATCACTGTTGAAAGGGTTAGACCTGTGGAACCCCTGTTATTTTTTTTAAATGTTTTTTTTTTATTTTTTATGAGGCCCGAACAAGAAAGCCATCCACTCCAGAAGCAAAGAGCCACATTGCATTGACTCCAGGCCAGGACCTTGCATTACAATTTGGTGTAGCAGGGGAGACCACAGGGGTTTTAAGGAAGACCACAGGGATAGCAATTGTGACCCCTGGCGAACCCTAAATGACATCCCTGCATGCCTTCTATCCACTCCCCCTCTCTACCACCTCTCTCCTGTGTCTCTCTCTTTGCCTCTCACTCTCTCTCTGCCCCTCCCTCTCTCCCATACCTTTAACTTTCTCTCCGTCTCTCCCTTGCTCCCTCTTCATCTCTCTCCCCATATCTCTCACTTTGTCTGTCTCTCTCTCTCTCTGCCCCCCCTGACTACCTCCCTCCCTTTCTCCCCCCCCCCGCCCTCTCTCCCTGTCCACGTCTCTCTCTAACTCCCTCTCGTCTCTTTGAGGCATAGAAACTAACATGTAGTAATTCCATCTAGGTTATATTTTACTGAGGTAAAGGTTCCCTGTGTTTGAACGTATATGTTTGTTTACTTACAGGATGGCCATTTGGAAGTACAGTTTGCACAATGAGTGGAATGATCCAGGGGATATCGGTCTCTGCTTCAGTGTTCACTTTGGTCGCCATTGCAGTTGACAGGTAAGCACGTCCCCTTATAATGCAATGTGAAAGATGCATAAACTACAGTTCTTAATAGTGGGTTATTTTCTGAGTCTTCTCGTTCCTACCGAAATCTTTGAAAAAGGCCATGGGTATTGTTCTGACCACGGGGACCAATGTAATGGCAGTCAGAACCTGCCAAATATCGTCAATGGTGTGCTTCAGCATTAAAGCAATAGACTCGAGAAATCAGCAACATAAACTGGTAACTTTCATATCAAATGATTATTCTGTTACTGTTTCAAGTCATTAGCAATAACGCATACGTATTGTTTGCCTTTTGTTTGTGATAAGGTCTTTTGAATTCTGAATTTTCTTTATTTCTGTTTACATTTATAATCTCGCTCTCAGGTGCAGATTAGGCCAGACTACGAGTATATTTCAGAAATCACCAGGGTTACCATTTGGTACTCCTGGCAACTCCCATAATATCCATAGAGTTTCCCGTGTGACTTCTGATTGGGAAGTCACATGGGCAGCGATGTGAACAGCGAGGCAATACAGCTTCATATTTTGCTTAGCTGCCAACCCTTTCCCATACCCTCGCAGGGATGTCATTTCACCAAAATGCCAAGGGTAGCGGAAGTAACCTCACATGACCCTTGACCTCTGATGATATCACATGAAGTGATGTATTTTGACCCCACCACCAAGTGACATCACAGGAAGTGATGGCATACAACCTTTTACCTCATGTCAAAACAGGAAGTGGCATTGTTCCTCGGTACACTAACAAACATATTGTTACAATATCACTGTCATATGATACATTTCATACAAGAATGGATCACCATATGTAGCGTTAATATCAGTGTGTGTTGGCCCATATTACCATATTACTGGGAATGTAAGAAGACGTCCAACACAACAACCTGGACCATTGAACGTCACTCAGGCTAAATTGTAAACAGACAGAGCATCTCGATGAGGCCTAAACCCCAAAGCACAGACATCCAGTGCCTGCCAAGTATCTGGCCACAGTCTGTAAACAGCAACTGATGAACACAAGTCCAACCAGAACACAATCTGAAGATGTACCACTCCTTTTCCCAACCTCACTATGTCAGCTTAAAGCTCCCCATGTTCTGTGAGCCAGAATAGGACAAGGTGGGGCAAGTGATTGCTGCCTGAGCCAGGTAATGGAGCAGTGAGGCATAAACACTGAAGGTAAGAGCAGGTGGTGCATGGGGCATTGGGGTGACGCTGAGAGACAGCACCTGATCATGTGAGACTCAACCTCACTCATGAACACTATGCTAGTTATAGTTATACAAGTATTTAACGCTGCATTATATGGTGTTCATGGGGGATTAGAGGTTCGAAATACCACCTGATGGCAGCCCCTGCACATATGAGTCTCTAGTTTACATAAGGTGACTGTGCTAAGCATAGGTGGAATTTACATGCACTAAATGGCATTACCTAGGCTTTCCAGGTTGAACCTGCCACATGAAACCATAGCTGAACTTTTATTTTAAACATGGTGTCTATTCCTGGAATTAAACTATATTAGTTATATGAGGTAATAACTGCCAACTAGATGGCTTTACTGAGGCACCTGAATGTCCACATGGCATATGATGACACAGCCTGAACATTTTAGGCACCTTTCATATGTTGATTATAGCGGGCATGTGATGCATTAACGGCATACAATGTCAGTATTGGTGCATTTGAGGTCGCACATGGTACATGAAGGCCTGATTGTATCTTGCATATTATGGATAACCATGCTGATGAGGCTATAATTGCCCTTTGGTGGCAATATCAGCGCATAGAAGCCTATACTTGGCATAATATGGCAGCACATGGGAATGTGAGTCTCCGTAATAAAGGATTACTATACCTGGCTTTTGAGGTGATGTACTTTATGATGGAAGTAACTAGATTTATATCAGTATGCACTGACATTTGAAATCTGTACCACTTACCAATGTTCCTCAGCAGATGCCTCCCTCTGGAATGGCCTCCCTGCCCCTCTCAAACTTGAGCCGGACCACCTGAGGTCACGGAAGCAGCTCAATACCTTCCTCTTCTCCTCTGCTTTTGCTCTCTCCCTCCCCTGCTGACCTACCTGTCTGCTGTGCCGACTGGTCGCTGGCTACCCTCAGCGTCTCACTGGGTACCAGGCTCCCCCATGATCAGTCTCCCTTGTACTGCCTCTGGGCTACTGCACACCTGGGGCTGTAACTGTTACCTATACAGTCCCTGCCTCGTTGCACTTAGCCAGAGCCACCCTGCCCTGGCTGAACTTACTCAGAGCAATGCTGCCTGATTGCACTTGCCCATTTCCCTCTTCCTTGCACTTCCCCCTCTCCCTTCATCCTGCACTTGTTTTCGCACTTGCACGATCTGAATGACACAAGACCTAGTAAGATCGTTTGTCTTGTCCTCCCTCTGTCTTCCCTCCCTTGTCTTGTCGCGTCTAGAAACACTTGTGTACACAGACGCGTTATAAATGACTTATCATATCATATCATGTTGAAGTGACCTGGATACCTTGTCTTAGTGAATATATGAAAAGATGTATTTTCCACACAGTTTTGTGGGGTTTTTTTCCCCTTTTTTTTTTAAGGTGCTGCTTTGTAGCAGGTTTGTTTATTTTCTTGGGTTATACCCAAACATGGCGGGGGGCGGGGGGGTGTGATTCTTGATGTCTTGATGCTAATAAGAACCGAACTCGGACCGAACACACACACCAGACCTAAGAGCCCAAACGGAGTCACTGTATACACAGGACCACGCATATAAAACGAGAACCCTACAGGGGGCGCCAGACCGATCAAACATAGCCTTGAGAAAGACCTTCGGGTCGAAACACGTGTCGGCTGACCACATGGGACATCAAGAATCCCCCCCCATGTTTGGGTATAACCCAAGAAAATAAACAAACCGGCTATAAAGCAGCACCTTAAAAAAAACACAAAACTGTGTGGAAAATACATCTTTTCATATATTCACTAAGACAAGGTATCCAGGTCACTTTCTACCAAACAAAAGAGGTGTGGGCTACACCTCAACCACAACCTGTGACCTTGCCGCAACAACAGAAACTGAGAAATCTCATTATCAGAGCTCAGCAAGGTTGGTTCCATTCTAGAGCCCACACAACCCCCCCCCCCCCCATCATACCATATCATGTTGGCTCTGCTGGGTGTAAGAAAGGCTGATCATGATTCCACACATGGCATCTCAAAACAGCACCCTGGTTAAAATATGGCTGGTTCCGAATTAAAATGTTGTGTTCTTTAGTAGTAATTTGCATAACATCTGCACACTAGAATATGTAATTGCAGCTTGCAAACAGACACCCAAAGATAGGCTATATCTGCATTTCATAGATTTTAGTCATGCTTTTGATACTGTGCCCTGCACTTTGCTCTGGCGCAAATTATGTCAATAGGGCATTGATTATTTGCTATTACATTTTATCATCTTGTTATACTCCGAATAAATCGGTAGTTGTTTGACGAAATCAGGAGGGGCACACTACATCGGAAAAATTGATCAACATTGAAGTGAAGCAGGGGTGCGTTCTTGTCCCTGGGCTATACAATCTATACGTGAGTGGCATTGGTCCATCGATCCAATTGGTTTGAAATGTTCCCTCTCAAATTGGGACACAAGCATTGTCTTGGCTTGGTTACGCTGACAACACTGTCCTGTTAGATCGTACACTAATTGGGTTGCAGCAATCTATTAATACATTGGCCATATTTGCACATAGAAATAACTTAATTATTAACACTCTCAAAACCAAAATGTTGGTAGTTGGTGCACATTCTAGTAGGTCAGTGTTCATTTGGTCTATGAATTGGACTAGTCTGGAAGTTGTAGAACAATATATATTTCTGGGGTGTTCCATTTGTAGTTCTCCTAGTTGGAATCTTTTAACCATTTCAGACGCTCTAAAATATTGAAGAAATGGTTTTCTTTTAAAAATGTGTCCGCCTTAAGGGAGGAAACAACATTGAGGGGCAGGTGGCCCTCTATTGGAAATGTATTGTCCCAGGAGTATTATACGGGTTGGCTGCAATTCCTGGACACCTGATGAGTTGGGTGAACAGATTGGATGGGAAAATACTTAGATCAATTTTGGGGTCCCACAGTCAGTACCTGTGGAGGCACTATGTTACGAATTGGGTATCCAATCATTAAGATCCTGTTGGCTTACGCAAAGCAACAACAAGTGTATTCCAGTACTACACGCAATTGACACTCCGAACAGTCTGCAAACACACAGACCTGTAAAAATGTGTTTCTGTTGCAAGTTCGTGAGGATGTAAATGCTCAGCTAACAGACCTGAACATTGCTTTAAACAAATTAACAACCCTGCCTAACTAGGCCCTTATCTTAAAGAGGAAGGGGCGAGCTCTTGATAACTGTAATGATGTTGGTCGACTATCCCCCATGATATTGGTGGCTCATTACAAGTTGGCCAGTAAGGGATACCGGGCACCGGTAAGGAGACCGGTGCAGTAATCCCTTACTGCCAAATTCCGAGGTTCCTTAGCGGGAACCTCAAAGAACGTGTGGTCTGACCACACGTCCTTTACGGGTCCCGCTAAGGGACCAGGGCGCTAATAACGGTACCGCAAATTGCGGTACCGTTATAAGCTACTTCCCCATTCCCATTGAGCCCTATCGGGGCTAAATTGGGAATGGGGAATGGTTTGTTCAATGGGGACTTACCGGCCCCTCCAGGGTCGGAATGCACTGGTAAATCCCCATTGAACAAGACCGGTGCTGGACCTGGTATTGGAGGCAGCCATGGCGCAAATAGCGCCATGGCTACCTCCAATCTCGAAATGAGGCCCATTATATGCTGAAAACAGCACCCACGGTTTCTGCAGACAAGTACCTTGTACATACCTAAGGAAATTTTTTTCCGACCCTATTCAAAGATGTTTTATTTATAGCTGTATGAATATTCTACCCATGCTTGAACATACGGGTAGATGGAAGAAACCGCCCGGGGAAAAAAGAAAATGTCGTCTCTGCAACCGGGTTATAGAGTCAGCCCGCCACATCCTAACACAATGCCTAGCAATGTCTACTTCCTATACAAAAGGCTATGCTCATTTTCTTAAGAATGATTGGAATAGAGAGGGTGATCAGTTTTGGTATCGAAGAATCATGCATAGGCTCCTATGCAGCTCCTGTCACTCAAATAGCAAAGGCTTAAGAAAAGTGTGGATGATTCTGTTGCAGTCTCAGAGCGGTACTGGGGTTGTTTTCTCTTGGTGCCACTGAGGCAAATGCAGCTAACCTTAATCACTACCCAGTACTAGAACAGCACAATTCAATGGCTGTGTTCAGGTCGTTGTGTTACTATCTGCATGCAATTTATAGGACGTCCTAGAAAAGTCAATTGGTGAGGCCAGTGGGCTACGTACGCCAAAATTAACAATGTAGTCTTTTTGGACGCTTTGGGTTGTCTTTTCAGAGTTAGGGGCTGATGTGTATCAACAGTTGTGCCATTCTGAAGGAACAATGTTTTCCATTTGATTTAGCACAGGTGAACTGGCAGACAATATAGGAGGAGGATGGTATCTACTTTGTCACAGGTCACAGAAAGTTCTTGCAAAATATTGATAGTTGATCGATCCTCAATTATTGCTTTCAACCTCTAGTCTCCACAGTCATCTAGGTGAGAATATGTCTCTCTAGAAAGTTTTACACCAGACTGACGTCGCGAAAAGAATGTGCTGTCTTGGCTGTAAGCTAATGGTTGAAACTATAAGGGTTTCTGCAAAAAAAAGAAGGAAATTAACACAATTGCATGTTGTCCGTTTATGGCAGTATCTGCATATTGTTTAGGCTGAACCCTGCACGTCCAATCTGGCTATTGCCATCTTATTGTCAACCTAAGGGGGAGGCGTCAGCTTAACTGTGCTACTTTCTGTTCCCTATTCAAATCTAGTATTGTCTTTTGAGAAGCCTGTGTGCTTCTTTTATTTATTTTATTTATTTTGCATTTATATGAGCCCACTTAGTCCAGAGGCATCTAGGCGCTAGTTACAGGCAGGAGGGAAAGTGCTTGCAAGGCTGGTTAAGCAATGTGCTGCTTTGTTTGAACAAGTGACTCTTTCATAACTGTCCAGAAATTTTTTTTTGCTTTTCTGAAGCTTCTGATCCACCAAATGCAGCTCCTTCCTTTTTGGAAGGGGTGCAGAACGCCTCACGTATTACATCATTTTCCTACGTCTGTTCTTAAATGCTGCCTGAAATTGTGTCATGTTTACATGTATGTGCAAATTGCTAGAGAATGTTGCTTTATTTTCCTATGTGACTTGACTGAGAACCTTTGTTCTCTAGGATGCATGCAATTACTATACTGATATAGAGGCTAGGCAGTGGCATACCGAGTGGGAGGGTAGTGCGGGGTGGGGGCAGTTTCCCTCATCCCTCATTCCCTCATCTTTTAGAGGACGACCGCAACATTTGGCATTGGGACAGGGTGCCGAAAGGGAAATGTGTCCCACTGGCAAGACACTGAGGGCGCCGAGCATGGTATTCCTGCTCAGCAACCTCAGTGTCCTGGCACAGAGCATTTCAATGGGAGCCATTAGACATTTTTGGGAGGGAGGGGAGACAATTTGCAGGGACTTCTGTCCCTTAAGAAATGTGAATGGGTTGATCAGAAGTGGGAAGCCTCCATACTGCGGCATGCTTCATGAAATAATGACTATGGTCCTGATTCATGGAATTTTCTGTGTGGAAATCGAGATTTTACCTTCCCTTCTACGCGCAAAACCTTGTTTGTCAATTCATACAATGGACTGTGTGGGACTTTTCCAGGACTTGCGTTGACTTAGCACAGGTCTTGCACGCCTCTGCGCACAGTCGAGAGCATTGTGCGTGTTAAATGACTTCAATTGAGCAATCCCACTAAGTCAGTGCCTCGTCTGGGACGCCCAACGGAAGCCCTTATTTATATATTTTTATGACAAGTTATACTCTGGATGATAAACCCTTATATAGCGCCCCGCTCTTTGAATCCCCTGACCTCACTGAGCCAAGAAGTAGGTTTGTTTTGCAATTTAAAATATTTATTGGAAAAATTAAACAATATATATATATATTACACTTTTATAATGAATTAATATTTGATATCACACTTACGAATATAACAGTGATCAATACTGGGTGATGTTACACTAGCACACTGATTTAATTACTTAAGAGTTAGTATAGGGAGGAAAAGGTAACTGAGAATGCTTTTATGGTTTCAAGGAAAAACAATGATGGAAAGAATGCAGTACAGAAATAACTGGTAGGGTTTCACAAGAGATAATATGTTCACTTTTCCCCTGGTGGCAATTCACTCCCCCCCTATGCAATAGAAGATGGAAGGAAGAGCACACAGTTCTCAGGAATACAATCAAATGTAGATCAGTTCCCCCCTAGCAAGCTTAGATCACAGGGATGATTTTAAAACACAGGCAAAATCCTTTTAAATGTGGTGGCAATGAAGTAAAATATGCTAAAAATGGTTTTTAATTCCCTATAAGAGATTCAGGGTGGGTGATAGCTACCTTAAATTAGTTCAGGATGCCTTTAGCAATGCTCTTTGAATGATTGTCAGGTTGCAAACGAATTTCAGCAAAGAAAAGCAAGAAGCTGCTATTTTGACAAGTGAAGAAATTTTAGCCAAATCGCAAATCGCGGCACTTTTTCCGAGTGTGTCGAGCGCAATTATGGAGAAAGTATAATGAATAGAAAGTTGGTTCTGGGTTAGTTGGAAAGCCCAGAATCTTCGGTTCAAGAGATACTGACGATTTCGTGAAGGTAGATTTTCAGAAATGAAATAATGATTCAAAATCGCAAAATGACACTTTTACAGGTTTAAAATCGGAGAAGGGACACACGATTCCTATGTCGCAGTTCTGAACAGGTTCAAATGTTTTGAATCAGATTGTTTTAAGCTAAGAGATTGGTTTTGCACAGTTCTGGCTAAGTACTCACACTATGAATTTGAAATAGGCTGTCAGGGTCTGGTCAGGTTGGGACTGTACTCCAGGCGGTTGGTTCTGAAGTCACAGCTATCTGGGTCAGCTCTGCTCTGCTGGTCTGGTCTGGATCTCTGATTCTACTCACAGCGATCGGGTCTGGTCTCTCTGGATACAGCACTGCTTTCTGGGTACTGGTCCTGTTCTGGATTCTGGAGTTCTCCGTCAGCGTGCTGCGCAGGAATTCAGTTGAAGGTTAGAAAATGAATGTCCCTCTCTGGCTTCCAGTGGCTCTTTTTATGTCTTTTGAAAATGGATGTGGATGCTAACTTTCTGTGCCCGCCCCACTCATGATTTGATGGGTCAAGGATTTCTCTTTGACCTAATTTGAGAAGGGAGCAGTGAGTCATCAGGTGCCATCTTTATGGCATGCAGAAAGAACACTCCCCTTTGCTTTTACCTTAGAAAATCATTTTCATAACTAAACACATTTCCCAGATACACAAGTGCTTGACATTACATATACACATCATATATCACATAAGGTAGTTTCTGTTCCAACCCTGATGTTTCTAAGAGCTTGGATTAAGAAATGACAACATTTTGCGCTTTTTGGTTGGTTTACCAATATTGGATTTTTACCAAAAATGACACAGATGTACATCGCCTTTCTACACATATTCCAGTAAATTTTCATTTTTCTAGCGTGAACGCCATGTTTGCAATCTCCATAATTCATGGGGTTTTGCCTCAGAACATGGTACAGAGTTCTAACACCTCTTAAAATGTGCACAGAAAAATCACAAGAATAATGATATTAATTATATAATTTTGACAAGTCCGTACTATGAATCATCCATCTTTTTTTTTAAATTATGCTCTGGCCCAGAGGGGTGTGGTTTCCCAAATCACATGGTGGAATTTCTGGTTTGTCCACTTCCTCCAACTTAAGTTGCTCACAGAGGCACTGCCCCTCCCCGTTTCTCTCAAGAGGAGGCCATTTATGACCCCCCCTAATTTAAAATTTGCCTGAGCTAAGGAAGGCTCATTGTTCAGTTTCCTGCAGTCCCCAGCTGCTCCTCCCCTAATCCAATCAGGGAGGTGTCATCTCCTTTTGGTGGGGGCAGCAGAATGCAGCCAGGCCTGGGAAGAGTGGCTGAGCAAGTTTCAACTCCTGTCGGGGGGTAGTTGCCAGGCAGAATTCAATCTCTTTAAGCCAGGATTCAACTAAATGTCACTTTTGTTCCCAGTTTTTCTTCATCCAAATCAAACTTACAATTTTTACACATGCAGCTAGAATGCTGATTCTAAGTTCACAACTATGACATGTAACAGTTGCAAACTATGTGACACTCAACAGTAGGTCACTCATTTATTTTAAACATTTCGATTTTAGTGGCTTTAAGTCCAATTTCACTTCAGCTGCTGACATCCACAGCTCAGCCAGTTTCATTATGAACATTATTTTGGGCTCTTTCTCTTTCCAGATTTTGTATGCACACAAGTCTACATTCTGCCAAATATCTGCTGGTGTTCAGTGAGATTTTTGAATATCTTGCGAGATTTAAAATAGGCATTTTTAGCTTTCATTTCAGAGAAACAAAGGTGATTTCAAAGCGCTTTTTGAGCTAACCGGCACTGCTGTTTTTCCTTTGGCACACATTTCACCCATGGCACTCCTGGCCCATCATGCTCGCACTGGTGGGTGGCAGGTCAGGGGAACATTTTGGTGTACGCCAAAAATGCGCGGTTTTCCTGGATCCAGGCGCAAATGGGGCTTTTCCGCCATCTTGGATTTCCTAAACCCACAGCACCAAATGTTGCAGCATAATAACTCGAACATGGGTCAAAACCCCTGACAAGCCCCCCCGCCCAACTGTGCTTTGATTTCGATTCGAGGGGGAGTCGGGTGCAAGGGATGTTTTGATCCACGCGCTGGTATGTCCGCATCATCTTCTTCCAATTCCGTAGATGGCATAGTTCAGCACCTTTTCCTCCATCCAGTTGGATCGATCGGTTCTCCTCGCCGGTCCTGATGGGAATATTGGGCGGTACCCCGGGCCCCTCGGATCTTTGCTCCCGGTCCGCGGGTCGTCCTCCTTGGTCAGTCTCCATGGTTTAATCTCTCCTAGGATGATAAAGCAAAGCGGCAATACACATTCCTAGACATTTTTCGACCACTATTAATGGTGCAGCGAACATATACATTTTATACATCAGGATACATTTTGCAGTCTTATTTTAAAAACAAGATATAACAGGATACATTGGCATTTAAGAATCATAATATTTTAGAGACTGTATGTGGGATATTTTAGGGTTGGAACTGAATTACTCTGGAGCGGCCCCCTCTGGGATTCCAGGGGATTCCTCCAGTTGTTGCAGAGTGTGCCTGGGATGGCAACACTTCAGCTGATTGATGTGGACCCACTTGTCTTCCCCCTCTGCCAAACTGCCTTTGGGGAGGCGGATCTTGTATGCAACTGGGGAGATCTTGTCTAGAATTTCAAGAGGTCCATTCCATGTAGGCAAACATTTTCACTGTTTGGCCTGGTTCCTTTGGAAATTGTATAGATAGACCCGGTCTCCCACATTATATTCCTTCCTGGTTGTCTTCAGGTCGTAATGGGTTTTCATGCTATCAGCTGATCTTTCTAGATTCCGCTGAGCATAGGCAAAAGCATGCTGAAAGTGTTTCCTTAAATTCTCCACATACTCATGAGTTGTGGAGGCATTGATCAACGTCTGCTCTTGGGTCCTGTAGAGCAAATGCTGGGGAAGCACCATCTTGCGTCCAGTCATCAACTCAAATGGTGACATTTTGGTTGCAGATGAAGGGATAGATCTGATGGCCATTAGGACCAGAGGTAATCGGATATCCCAACTTGGCCCAGAATCTGCCACAAACTTTTTTAATATGCTCACAATGGTTCTGTTGTATCTCTCTACTGCACCAGAAGAGGCTGGCCGATAAGCAATATGTAGCTTCCTTTTCACCCCCAGTATCTCACACATCTTAGTCATTACTTAGCTGGTAAAATGGCTACCTCTGTCTGACTCAATCCTTTGAGGTAGACCAAAACGGGAAAAGATGTGGTTAATCATCAGGGCAGCTGCTGTTTCTGCCTTGCAGTTTGGGGCCGGGAGACATTCCACCCACTTGGTAAACAAGCATGTGACTGTCAACATGTACTTGTTTCCCCTAGATGAGCGAATCACAGGACCTATGAAGTCGATTTGCAAATCTGACCATGGCAGTGTCATCCCCCTCTTTTGGAGATGCGCACGGTGTGTGAGGGATGATGGCTGAAATTATGCACACACAGACACCCCTTCAAGTATTGGTCGAGGTCCTGCCCCATGTGTGGCCAGTATGCAACTGTCATGATCTCTGCTTCCAAAAGGTCAGGGTTTTCCCAACTCCCTTGGAAGCAGATCCATAACCCAGGTTCCGAGTGCCAACCAGTCCCAATTGGGACCTTTTGGACCCAGTCCTGGCGCCAGTGGCACCAGGCTCATAAATATGCCCAGTCCCAGCGCTGGAAGCGCCGGGCTCATAATGCTTGGGTGGACTTACCTGCAGCAGACCATGCTGCTTACTTCCCTGCCAGTTGAGCCTCTGATCCTCTTCTGTTTGGAACTACTTTTCCTGTTGGGTGGGGCAGGAGCCACTCCCTAGATTCAGAACACTGGAACTCTTCTGGAAAGCAGGAACTCTTTTCTTACCTAGGCGTGGCTGTGGAAGGAGACACCTAAGCACTACAGGAGGATATTTAAACCACACCCGATGGATGAATCTTGCTTTGCGTTATTCTGCATCCTCTGCAGCAGAACGCTCATCGTGTCTTCTGCATCTGATCCTGGGCCTAAGGAAAAAGGCTTACCATCCTGAATCCAGTCTTCAGCAACACCTATAAAGACAAGAAAGAACAGGTTAGCATTACGGTCTTCAGTGACAGCTCTTCACTTACCTGGTCCATCGGCTGTCACCAAGGCCTCGCGCTGCATTCCGGCATCTGAAAGACAAAGGCTTACCTACTCTTCGTGCGCTCCGGAGGTCTTCACACTGCATTCCGGCATCTGAAAGACAAAAGCTTACCAACTCTTCGCACGCTCCGGAGGCCTTCGGCGCTGCATCCCGCATCTGAAAGACAAAACAAGGTGCGTTTAAAGACATTGGGGAACTTTAATACTCACGTGCCATTACTCCTTTCCACATCTAACCCAGTGGGTATTCCGGCACCCTGCAACCGCTCCGAACTTGTACCTGCAAAATAAAAAGACAGTTAGAGCGGATCGTGAAGCAGGCAACAAGCGCTTACGTACGTGCTTCCAGGCGCTTCTATTCATCACACGGGCTCCATCTTCAACTCACTTCAGCCCGTCATCGGCCATCGCCGGAACCCTGCAAAACAAGAAACATCATTACTAAAGACTTTAAAGACATTAGAATTACTGGAAACTTACCGTTCGTGCAGTAAACGACGGACAGCAGTCCTCTGAAGTCAAGAGGCCTGCTCCCCTTATCCAGTGAAGAAACTGGTTACAGGACCCTGCCCCGAGGCAGATGGAGAGCACAGCGTTCACTTACCTAAGGTGAGAGCGTTAACCTTTGGGGTTCTACAGGAGAAGAGAAAGGGAAGAAGAGAGAGACATTCAATAACCCAGTTCCTTAATCCCATATTTTCTATCTGCAGACATCTTACCCTTCGAGTCAGACATACAGTGCACAGAGGTCCAGCCCAAAGAGCCAGCCGTGTGTTACACATCACCTTTGAAGATACATTATACGCCCAGTCAAGACCGGCGCCTCTACGGGAATCAGGTGAGCGTTACAGAACGCAAAGCCTACCACAAAACTCCCGTCCAGGCGCTATGGAAACCTCGGATACCGACCAGCTAGCCCAGTTACTTGGGGAACTAAGGGCAGAAGTGCATGCAGCCCGTCAGGAAACGAACGCTCTAAGAAGGGAACTGATTATTTCCAAGGAGCGAACATATGATCTCGCTAGACAATTGCTACAGTCACAAGCCGGACAGACCCCGTTACCCGCATCTGGGGGAAATCTTCCTTCTACATCCTCTATGAATCCAGTGCAGATCAACCTACCTGGGAATGTACCTCTGGCTCCGCCCGAACGATTTTCTGGTGACCCAAAGAGGTTTGCAGTATTTATCAATCAGTGCCGGTTGCATTTCTTATGCCGGCCAGCAGCCTTTCCAACTGATGAAGCTAAAGTAGCTTTCGTGCTTTCGTACCTTAGTGGCAATGCGGCAGACTGGTCGATCCCTCTAGTAAATCAAGATGATCCGGTCCTCCATGATTTTCAAGCTTTTCAGCTCAGTATGGAAAAACTGTTCGCAAGACATTCACAGGGGCAGGCCTTGGACAATGAGCTTCTTTCGTTGCGACAAGGTAATCAAGACCTTTTGGCTTATATTGCGTCTTTCAACAGACTGATAGTGGAAACTCAATGGCCTGAGGACAAAAGGATTACGCTGTTTTATAGAGGTCTACGTGGAGAGCTCAAAGATGTGTTAGCCCAAGTAGTGAATCCCCCACAAGATTGTTCGGACTATATAGACTTGGTCGTTCAAATAGATCACAGACTGCAGAACAGGAAGGCCGATCGTTCCAAGTTTGATGCTCGAGTATTTTCCAAACCGCCAACTCCTTCCAAAGGAGTAGACTCCGGGGAACCCATGCAAATAGGGGGTCTGAAAGGTCCTCTAACACAAAAGGAGCGGGAAAGGAGAAAACAGTTGCAATTATGCCTCTATTGCGGAAACTCAGGGCACTTTCTTCGAGACTGTCCGGTGAAACCTGCCAAGAAGGCAGTAGGAGCTGCAGTTACCAAAGTTACAAACTCTGAGCAGGGAAACGACCTCGCCCGACAAGAATAGAAGTCCTCTTGCCGAGCGTGAAAACCAGCTCTGTGACCTCGCATTTCGTGATACCTATGGTCCTCATTAGCCCTGATAATCCGGATCGATTACATGCAATTGAAGCTTACGTCGACAGCGGTGCCATCGGCAATTATGTGGATCATGAAATGGTTTTGAGGATGAATCTAACTCTTTGTCCCAAGGCTGTAAAGGACGTCATTACTACGGTGGATGGTACGGAGATAGCCTCCGGGCCAGTAACGCATACCACTCAAGAGGTGACGCTAGTAAGTCAAGATGGACACCATGAGAAGATCGTGTTCGATGTGATCAAGGCCCCTCAGTTTCAGATTATTCTAGGAATACCTTGGTTAGAGAAACACAATCCTCTGATCGATTGGCGAGCAAGAACGGTCCAGTTTCCAGAATGTGTCTCTACTTGTCACCCTCCACCTGGTGTTGCACTGGCAGCAATTTCTTCAGAGACTCCGCAGTTACCTCCCGAATACCTAGAATACCAAGATGTTTTCCGGAAGGATCAGGCTAACTCTCAACCTCCTCATAGGTCTTATGACTGCCAGATAGACCTGATACCTGGATCTACTCCTCCTTGTAGTAGAATTTATGCCCTCACCGAGCCTGAGAACCTTCACCTTGGACAATACCTGGATCAATACCTGGCAAATGGGTTTATTCGTCCTTCCAAGTCCCCTGCTTCTTCAGCTTTGTTCTTCGTTCCAAAAAAGGAAGGAGACCTTAGAACTTGTATAGATTATCGCTCCCTGAACCAGATCACCGTTAAGAATAGATATCTGTTACCTTTGATCCCTGAACTCCTGGACCAAGTCAGAAAAGCATGCATATATACAAAGCTGGATCTTAGAGGAGCTTACCACTTGGTACGAGTAAAAGAGGGCGATGAATGGAAGACAGCCTTCCGCACCAAGTATGGGCTATTTGAATATCAGGTCATGCCCTTCGGACTTTGCAATGCCCCGGCCGCCTTTCAATATTTTATGAACGATGTCCTCAGAGAGCTCATAGATGTGTGTGTTGTTGTTTACATTGACGACATCCTCGTTTAGTCTTCATCGGAATCTGAACATCGGAAACACGTGAAAATGGTCCTCGAAAGATTGCGTCAACACAAACTTTTCGCTAAGTTGGAAAAATGTGTTTTCAACGTGACTGAAGTTGAATTCTTGGGATTCATATTATCACCTGGCGGAGTGCGTATGGATTCAAAGGAGATCGATGCATTTCTCAAATGGCCATCACCATCCTCCGTAAAAGGTGTGCAAAGCATGTTAGGCTTCGCTAACTTTTACCGCAGGTTTATCCCCGAATTCTCTCGAATAGTCCAGCCCATCACTGCCTTGTTAAAGAAAAACAAACGTTTTGAATGGTCTACCGAGGCGGAACAAGCTTTCCAGGATTTGAAGACTAAATTTATCTCTGAACCAATCTTAAAACACCCTCGCCCCGAACTCCCCTACATCGTGGAAACTGATGCTTCAAGCCTTGCCATAGGGGCAGTTCTATCACAAAAGGACCCGGTAACCAATCAGTTGCATCCCGTGGCATTTTGGTCCCGCAAATTCTCGCCTCCTGAAATCAATTACACGATTACTGACAAGGAACTTCTGGCTATCAAGTCTGCCTTTAAGGCTTGGCGGCATTATCTGCTGGGGGCCCGACACACCGTTACTGTGATTACGGATCACCGAAACCTGCAATATTTGAAAACCGCAAAAGCCCAATCCTCTAGACAACTCTGTTGGGCATTATTCTTTGCCGAGTTTGACTTCATAATTACCTATCGACCTGGTACAAAGAACGGTAAAGCTGATGCCCTTTCTCGGATGGGAGTGGAAGAACACTTGATCAACCCTAAACCTGTACCAATCATTCCCAAACAAAGAATTCTGGGTGTAATCGCCACAGAATCCATAGAGGAAGTTAAGGATAAAGCCAGGCAACTTGTAACTCCAGCAGACATACAGAATTGGCATCTGCATGGAAAGGACTTTGCAGTAAAGGACAACTTATTGTATTTCCAAGAACGATTATACCTACCCAGCACAGATTTACAGAAAAAAGTAATCTCTTGTTATCACGATTCTTTAATGGAAGGATATCCCGGTATGGCCAAGACCTCAGAAAAGATCAAGCGCTACTTCTGGTGGCCGTCTTGGAAAAAAGATATCAGAGACTTTATAATGTCCTGTGGAGTATGCGCCCAAAACAAGAGTCAAAAGGAAAGACCAGCAGGCCTCTTACGCCCTATTGACATCCCACCTCGCCCTTGGCATACGCTTTCTATGGACTTCCTCACCGATCTACCTCCATGCTCCGGATACAATACGATTCTAGTAATCGTGGACTTATTCTCCAAGATGGCGCATTTCATTCCGCTCAAAGGCTTGCCAACAGCAGCAACACTGGCCCGAGAATTTCTCGAAAACATCATCCGGCTGCACGGTTTTCCTTCGGTTCTAATTTCGGATCGAGGTAGTCAATTTATTTCTCATTTTTGGCGAAGTTGCTGTCGGTCGGCTCAAATTGATGTGAGACTATCGAACAGTCACCACCCTCAGACCCACGGACAAACCGAGAGGACCAATCAAACTCTGGAACAGTATTTACGCTGCATGCTGCAACAAACTGAAAAAACTTGGAAAGACATCCTTTGGATAGCCGAATATGCCTACAATAACTCTGTCCATTCGGGAACTGGGAAAACCCCGTTTTTTCTTTTGTACGGCAGTCACCCTCGAACCTCGGAGTTGGATCCCCTCCAAGATCTTGAAACACCAGCAGTAGACTACCTGCATTCTATAATCACCCAAGCCTTTAAGGAAGCTGTTTCTCACCGTCAAAGGGCTAAAGAACAATACAAGAAAGGAGCAGATCAACATCGGAAGGAAGCCCCTCAATATCAAGTAGGGGATCAAGTCTGGTTATCCACCAAATATCTACCTCTAAAAGGGCCACGCACATTCAACCCAAGATACCTTGGTCCCTATTCCATCACTACCATAGTAAACCCAGTAGCGGTCAAGTTGGACTTGCCCCCGCACATGAAGATACATCCGGTCTTCCACGTCTCTCTATTAAAACCTGTGCAACCTCAAACCCGACTAACTAAATCTCCAAAACCTATCCTAGTTGATGGAGAACTCGAGTTTGAAGTCAAAAGCATTCTGGACTCCAAGATCTCCAAATCTAAACTATTTTACCTAATTGACTGGAAAGGCTACGGCCCCCAAGAGAGATCCTGGGAACCTGCTGAATATGTCCACGCTCCTCGCCTAATCAAAAGATTTCACCGAACATTTCCTGACAAGCCAAAACCCCCCGAGAAGCCCAGTTTGGGAGGGGCCTTGAGGGGGGGTACTGTCATGATCTCTGCTTCCAAAAGGTCAGGGTTTTCCCAACTCCCTTGGAAGCAGATCCATAACCCAGGTTCCGAGTGCCAACCAGTCCCAATTGGGACCTTTTGGACCCAGTCCTGGCGCCAGTGGCACCAGGCTCATAAATATGCCCAGTCCCAGCGCTGGAAGCGCCGGGCTCATAATGCTTGGGTGGACTTACCTGCAGCAGACCATGCTGCTTACTTGCCTGCCAGTTGAGCCTCTGATCCTCTTCTGTTTGGAACTACTTTTCCTGTTGGGTGGGGCAGGAGCCACTCCCTAGATTCAGAACACTGGAACTCTTCTGGAAAGCAGGAACTCTTTTCTTACCTAGGCGTGGCTGTGGATGGAGACACCTAAGCACTACAGGAGGCTATTTAAACCACACCCGATGGATGAATCTTGCTTTGCGATATTCTGCATCCTCTGCAGCAGAACGCTCATCGTGTCTTCTACATCTGATCCTGGGCCTAAGGAAAAAGGCTTACCATCCTGAATCCAGTCTTCAGCAACACCTATAAAGACAAGAAAGAACAGGTTAGCATTACGGTCTTCATTGACAGCTCTTCACTTACCTGGTCCATCGGCTGTCACCAACGCCTCGTGCTGCATTCCGGCATCTGAAAGACAAAGGCTTACCTACTCTTCGTGCGCTCCGGAGGTCTTCACACTGCATTCCGGCATCTGAAAGACAAAAGCTTACCAACTCTTCGCACGCTCCGGAGGCCTTCGACGCTGCATCCCGCATCTGAAAGACAAAACAAGGTGCGCTTAAAGACATTGGGGAACTTTAATACTCACGTGCCATTACTCCTTTCCACATCTAACCCAGTGTGTATTCCGGCACCCTGCAGCCGCTCCGAACTTGTACCTGCAAAATAAAAAGAGAGTTAGAGCGCATCGTGAAGCAGGCCACAAGCGCTTACTTACGTGCTTCCAGGCGCTTCTATTCATCACACGGGCTCCATCTTCAACTCACTTCAGCCCGTCACCCGCCATCGCCGGAACCCTGCAAAACAAGAAACATCATTACTAAAGACTTTAAAGACATTAGAATTAGTCGAAACTTACCGTTCGTGCAGTAAACGACGGACAGCAGTCCTCTGAAGTCAAGAGGCCTGCTCCCCTTATCCAGTGAAGAAACTGGTTACAGCACCCTGCCCCGAGGCAGATGGAGAGCATAGCGTTCACTTACCTAAGGTGAGAGCGTTAACCTTTGGGGTTCTACAGGAGAAGAGAAAGGGAAGAAGAGAGAGACATTCAATAACCCAGTTCCTTAATCCCATATTTTCTATCTGCAGACATCTTACCCTTCGAGTCAGACATACAGTGCACAGAGGTCCAGCCCAAAGAGCCAGCCGTGTGTTACACATCACCTTTGAAGATACGGTATACGCCCAGTCAAGACCGGCGCCTCTACGGGAATCAGGTGAGCGTTACAGCAACCTCTCTTAAGATCTCAAGTGTTGTAAGAAACCCTGTATGACCGGCGGTGGCCGCATCATGGGTGTGACTTAACATCAGTCTTCGGAATGAGGTAGGGACCACCCACTGATCATGGCCAGCTTTGGATTTCCTTACCAACAAACCGTCTTGGATTGGGAACATCTTTGGACATTTCATCAACACTCTAAGATCCTCTTTCCCAATGTAATCGTTATCTGTCAGGGGAAAGTTCTCGAGTCCTCAATGTGTTGGTTAAACTTACCAATTATTGGATCCCCCTTCTGAGCTGTAATTAAATCAGCATCAGGGGTCTCCCTACTCCATTGTGCAGTTGAAAGATCATTGTGAGCATTTGTCTGGGAGCTAGTGATAGCAGTCACCTGGATTTCCCCCAACAGGGGCTCTATTTCTATTAGATCCCCTTGGATGGCCTCGGTTTTGGCCAGCTGATCAGCTAAGTCATTTCCAGTTTTGTCTGGTCCCTCTACTTTGGAATGACCCTTGATCTTTTTCCAGTAGATGGTCATCCCATTCGATGTGACCAGATCATCAATATTTTGGATTAACTTCCCATGTTTCAGGGGTTTGTCATTAGCACATAACATGCCTCTGGTTTTCCAATTAACCAGGTGCTCCACGAACCCGTTCCGTACATAATCTGAATCTGTGATTATGACCAGTTCGTGGAGTTGATGTTGGACAGCAGTGAGGATGGCTTGATACACAGCCATCAATTTTGCCACCTGACTACTTTGGGGACCAATTTTGTACCCAGTGGAGGGTTCTGGGGACTCCTTCACCCATGCATTCCCTACGCCAGCCACCAGTTCTTTTCCCCCGTGTTTGTCAAACTGGTAAGAGCATCCATCCACATAGACAGTGGGCATTCCCTCACACTTGTCCTCTTCAAAGACTTTCTGTGGGGAATTAAGGTATGCCTCAATGTTGTCCTTGATTTTTAGACTTTCGTCCTCGAGACAGTTTTCTCTGGCACAATCATGCAAGTCAGCCAGACCTTGCGCGAGGGGCTCTTCTTGTTTTGGCCATATCTGACCTCCACAGGAAAGCCTTGCATTGACAGAATCCAGGAAGTAATTCGGGAATTACTCACATTTCCGGCCCGAATTCTGTCACTTTGGAGGTATTGCAGAGGCTGGTGTGGAATCTCTACTATGATGTGTTCCCCCTGGATGAACGGGCGGTAATTCTTCAATGCCCACACCGTTGCCAGGAGTGCCTTCTCACAATCGTTGAATTTTTCTTCCACAGAGGATAAAGTTTTGCTCGCATAGGAGATTACTGTGTTGACCTTGTCATGCTTTTGGTATAATACTGCCGTCAAGAACGTATTAGAGAACCCTGTCTCCAGGAAGAACTCCTTGTTTCTGACAGGGTAAGATAGGCAAGGCGCTTGTGAGAGGCTTCTTTTGAGTTGTCTTATTGCCTCAGATTGTTCTGGACCCCATTCCCACTTGACCCCCCCTTCAAAAGATGAATCAGGGGTCTAGTGATCTCTGCGCAGCCCTCAGTGAACTTGCTGCTGTAATTAGTCAGTCGAAGGAGGCTCCTTAGTTCCCGCAGAGTTGTGGGATCCTTTAGTTTCTGGAGTACTTTCACTTTCTTTTCTTGGGGACAGAGACCCTGAGGAGTAATCTCATGCCCCAAGAAATTAACACGGGTTCTACACCACTGTGCTTTCTGAAAGAAAAGTTTTGCTCCGGCGGCCCTCAACTTGGTCAGAACATAACGGATTTCCGCTATGTGTTCCTCCACAGTTGAGCTTTTAATGAGGACATCATCTACATAAACCAGGTTACCCCTCGCACCCAGGTCGGGCATGGCCTTGTGTAGGAAAATGTTGAATTAATTGCCAGAGTTGAGGTATCCGAAGGGAGTCCGGGTCCATGTGTACTGCTGGCCCCCAAAGGTAAAAGCCAGTTTGTATTGGTCCTCCCTACTGACAGGCACAGTCCAGTATCCATTGGTCAGGTCTATTGCAGTAGTGAATACCTGTGACCCCTGAATCTGGGCCAGCCCTTGGTCAATGTAGGGCAGAGGCCATCGGGAAGTATGGACCCGTTTGTTGAGCTCCCTAAGGTCGGCGCAGTCTCCACTGGCCGTTTGGCTTCAATATTTCCAGCACCGGATTATTGAAGGTGCTTTGTACTGGACGGATTATCCCCCGGGACTCAAGGTTCTTAATTATTTCAGTAAGGGACTCCATGGATGCGAGAGGCAAACGATATTGCTTCACAAACACTGGAGTCATGCCAGGGTCCGTGGGAATTGTTGTTGTGTGGATGTCGGTGCGACCAGAGCCATATGAGTCTACCGCAAAGAAATCTTGGAAATCCAAGAAAACTTGTTTCAAC
Organism: Ambystoma mexicanum; assembly: GCF_040938575.1. Classification (NCBI taxonomy): domain Eukaryota; kingdom Metazoa; phylum Chordata; class Amphibia; order Caudata; family Ambystomatidae; genus Ambystoma; species Ambystoma mexicanum. The sequence goes on along the minus strand of NC_090937.1, from coordinate 203,576,765 downwards.
TTTTGCTTCTGTTCCAGAGTCACGCAGGCATCAGCTAGGTTGACTCTCTCTTCCACCATCTGCCTGAAGCCTGGAAAGACTTCTGGTTTCGCTATCTCAGCGGCCTCCTCCAGCTGGGTGGAGAAGTCCCTGGTCAGAGTGCTGATTCGGACTGGTGGCTTCAGGTGGGAAAGGCAGCCCTCATGGACCTGGAAAATCACCTCATCCCTCCTGAAGTCACAAGTCACATCTTCCTTACCATAAGGGCAGGAAGTGTACACCAGGAAGTTCCCCCCATGCGGGGTAAAGATCCTGTCTGGTGTTGTATTGTCATCACTGTCACTGTCAAAACAGTCCTTGGGGATCGGTCCTAACAGTTAATTTCCTAAATCAATGGATAAATGTCAGTCATCAACCGCCATTCCAATAATGGTGCCCGTGGCTAGAGTAATACTCTTTAAGTCGCTGTTTTCCACCTCTATTGGAATGGTGTCATGTTCTATGTTGACTAATGGTGTTGGTTTTACCCCCAACCCTTGCTGTTGGAGAGAAGCATTTAGATGAATATAAGCATCAAGGTTTTTCAATTTTTGTCTTCTTTTAACTTTCACTCCCAGGGAGAATTGTCGGGTCCTTTCTGGGATGGTGACTTCCTCTTTAGCCTGAATTCCAACTGCATAAGGTAGCCATTGGGCTGACCTAAATGCTTTTTCTGGATCATCAAAGCCCATGGGATTATCCGCTAATCGGGACCAAGCTTTGAAGTTTATTAGGTCCAAACTAATGGCAAAGCGATTGAGAATATCACTGCCTAAGTAAAAGGCGGCAGTGACGTCTCGCACGACCCAACAATTATGGACTATGCTCTTGTTGCCAATGGAGATTTTGAGCATACACCTGCTTGGCAGGAGATGTTTGGAATTGGGTGCTTCCAGGTCCATTTCTCATTTGTCTATCAGTTTGAATGTGGGAATGGCTGGATCTTTTGGGAGTTGGCGGAACATGGCTTCGCTGATGAATCTCTTACCGTTGTTCACACACACTCGGGCGAGAACAGAGTCCTTCCCATCATTTAACTGAACAGGGATGAACAACTGCTCTCCAATTTGCTGAATATCAGCCGGGCTCTGAGCTGATTTCACATCTTTCTGGACTATCGGAGTGGGAATGTCTGATTGTGGGTTAGTAAAGAATTTCAGAGTGTTTCCTTCCAGTGTGGAATACCACCTTAAACTGGAGGGAAGGTTGATTTTCAGAAATAGAGAGGACCCCCCATCACCAGTCTGTTGTCCTACTGCTATTACTGTCACATCTGGAATTTGGTTGTTCTGGAAGTGAAATTCTACTTGGTCAGATTTTTGTTCAACCATGTGGCACGTGCCGTTTAAACTAACATGGTTGACACTCTGGTTTAATTTTATTGGTCGGCTAGTCTGAGTCCATAGGACCTTGTTTACGCAATCTATTAGGGGTGACAACCTTCTCAGGAGGTCATTCCCTAGTAAACAAGGGGTGCCCTCTGGAGTCACTACTATGACCGGGTGTTCCAGCTTGTGTCGCCCAATTTTAATGTCCAAATCTGCAGTCCCCTCGACAGGAATTTCCTTCCCGTCAAAGTTCTGCAGTTGTCCAGGAAGAGAGGTGAGAGAAATACGGTAATTCTCCCCCTTCCTGCATTTAGTTCATCAAAGGCCCTTTTGGACAGAAGAGTAGCTTGGGATCCAGTGTCCACCAGTGCCAAAATTGTACCCTGCCCCTATACTTGTACCGGGGCATAGTATCTTCCCTCCTTCTCTGTAAGGGGGCACAGATAATGCACATTTTTTGGACAACTGGTGGGCTAATTTTCTGGTTGTGGACATTGAGAGAGAAGATATTTGGGCAGAATTCTGTGGAGAGTCTCGGGAATCTGAAAGAAAAAGTTGGCAACTTGAAATGGTTTCGGGTTCTCCTGGATCCGGTCCTGGGCCGCCCCCCCCTTTTGGAGGCAGTCACCAGAATGGGTTTGAACCCGGTGATTTTGATGCTGTTGGTTCTGGGATAGGATGATGGGCGGCGACAGCTCAAACCCCACATCTACCCAGTCTATTGATGCGGTTTTGGGTTCCCTTGGTTCCGGTTCTGGCCCCCCCCCTTTTTGGAGGCAGTCACCAGGATGGGTTTGAACCAGGGGTTTTCGGTCTTGTTGGTTCTGGGATAGAATGATGGGCGGCGACAGCTCGATCCCCACATCTACCCAGTCTGGGTTGGAATCCCTTGGGACCCATTTTTCCTTGGGAGGAGTTCCCCATCTCTGAAGGAGAAGATCCTTTTCCCAGGATCCTCTGAGGATCCCTCTCCCTCAAATTGGAAGACCTGTACCTCCTCCACAAAATGGGTCTGTTTGGGTCCTTTGTTTCTCCTACCTCCTCTTTGCTCCTTGGGTGGCAGACTTTCTGGGGTAGGAGATTTTGTTTCCGGGTCCTGGGTTTCCAGGGGCTGTTTACAAGTGGGGAAGGAAGCTTCCTCCAAGGCTTTACATCCCCTTTCCACTTGTGCCTCCTCCCTTGGAACCGGTGGGTTTTCGGGGTGCTGCCCCCGTCATTGTTCTGGAGCACCAGGTCCAGAGTTTGGGGCATTCTGCGGTGGCATGCTCATCTGAGGGTACTGTTGAGCCCTCAGTATGTGACCCAGATCCCGTGCCATATTTTGGACCTGGCGCTCCAGTTGGGAAACCCGCTCAGGCTGATATGGGGTTCTGTTTTCTCCCCTGGGCTGATCCCGGGAAGGGTAGCTATCCCTTCTCTGGTAGTACCCTGTGTTGGGAAGATTTGGGTACCCCTCCACCCTGGGCCTCCCCTCTCCCGGATTAGGTGGTCTGGGCTCAGGGAAGAGGGGAAAGAAGGATGGATGATTTTGGGGTTGGAAGTTGGGTGGATACCTGGGGAACAAGTTCTGCCCAGAATTTAGTGAATTTCTGCCCTCCTGGGGGAAGTGTGGAGGAAAGTTCCCTGGGTTGGGCGCTTGGTTGGATCCTCCCCCCTATGTCCACACATAACCCAGGATTGGACTGTTTCCCTTGTAGCGGGGACTTACATAGGGGAGCGGGGGACCCCATTTCTGGGACTACCTCCTTGACTCCCTGTCTGTGACTGGCCCGAGGGCCTTCTGGGCTGTGAATTATTTGGTGCAGGCAGGTTTTTAGGTCCCCCCCATCTCCAAATCTAAAACGGGGGCAACCTTTACCTCAGCCACCTTGGCAGCAGCAGGGGTGCTGTTGGTTTTGGGGTTTTTGGGCTGATTCTTATTTTCCACCAGTTTCTGCACCTCATAGATGCGGGTGGCTTGCTCAATGACCCAGTCTAAAGATCTTTTCTCGTGAAAATCTCTCACGAGCTGTGTCATTATGTATTTGGGGAGAGCATGGAAAAATGTGTTGATGAATTCTCTGCTGTCCGTGCGCACCCTTCTGGTGGTCTGCGCAAAGGCACGCTTCAATTCTTGCACAAATTCTTGTTGGGCCTGATCCTCCCCACATTGCAAATTGTAGGCTGCCTAGCGAGCCTCTTGGGGATTCCGGTGAACAGAAAAATGTTTCAAGATGGCCGCCCTATATGTGCACCATCTTGAATGGTTTTGGTCCTCCAGCCCCGCAAAGAAACTGGAGTATTCTGGGGAGAATGTCCATTTGACGTACTGGATGCAGCTACTGCTGTCCTTCAAATGGAAAGTCTCCATCATTTGCTCAAAGAGCTCCAAGTGTTCCCAAACAGAATACTTGGAGTTCTTGTGATAAGGCGTGATGACACTCCTTATTGCCTTGATCTGCTTTAAGGGGTCCTTAAGCAAGGCTCTTTTTTGCCTTATTGGCCTTTTTGTTTCTGGTAACCCTGGTCCATTCATACTCTGACTCAGAAGCACTGCTCCCAGAGGTGCCCGTCTGATCTTCCAGGCTCTCCCGGATTCTGCGAGCCTAGGAATGGCTGGCAGAATGTGGGGACCTGGTCTCCTGTGTCCTGGGCCGCTCAGAGGAGTCTTCAGATCCCTCCTTGCTGCCAGGATTTGATGGGTACCTCCCCCACTGACCTAACTGGGCAGAGGTTTTCAGGATGCCCTTAGTGGGCCTACTCTCCTGGGGTTCCCCATTAAATTGTGCTGTGCTTAAGTGCCCATACCCGGATGCCCGCCCATCCATTCGTGGGAGGTACTGGCCTATGAACCCCATACTTTTGGCTGGATAGTAATCTGCCATCCCTGTGGCCCTGTGCTCATGTGCGCCAGGGCACATGGGGGTGGCAGAGTCTAAGGACTGGGAGAGATGAAGGCCTCTGGTACTAGGGCTCCTGAGGTTATGCTCAGGTGTTTCCCTTTCCCAGCAAACTTCATCTCTGTCAGCCCCTGCTCCCTGTTGCAATGCAAGAGCCTGCACTTTCAGTTCCTCAGTTAAGGCCTTACTAGACTCTATCAGTCTCTCCTGCATGGCTCCTTGTTGCTGGAGCCTATCATTGTGCTGACAGAGAGCCTCATTATCTCTCTGTGCCTCCTGATTGGTCCCGGAATACTGGGCCAGTCTTTGCTGCAGGAGGGTTACCTCCTGAGTCCCATCCCTACTGGCCTGCTCCTTTCTTGCCAGAGCATCTTCCACCCTCCTGGTGTGCTCTAACAAGTTCTGATGCTCTTTTTGGAGGTCACCAAGCCCCTGGAGGGCCAGGTGATTTCCTTCAATTTTTTCTCTTAATCGGCAGACTTCCTGGCCTAAGGTATCCCTTTACTGACTAAAGAGATAATATGTTCACTTTTCCCCTGGTGGCAATTCACTCCCCCACTATGCAATAGAAGATGGAAGGGAGAGCACACAGTTCTCAGGAATACAATCAAATGTAGTCCAGTTCCCCCCTAGCAAGCTTAGATCACAGGGATGATTTTAAGACACAGGCAAAATCCTTTTATATGTGGTGGCAATGAAGTAAAATATGCTAAAAATTGTTTTTAATTCCCTATAAGAGATTCAGGGTGGGTGATAGCTACCTTAAATTAGTTCAGGATGCCTTTAGCAATGCTCTATGAATGATTGTCAGGCTGCAAACGAATTTCAGCAAAGGAAAGCAGGAAGCTGCTATTTTGACAAGTGAAGAAATTTGAGCCAAATCGCAAATCGTGGCACTTTTTCTGAGTGCGTCGAGTGTATAATGAATAGAAAGTCGGTTCTGGGTTCATTGGAAAGCCCAGAATCTTAGCTTTAAAATGAAAGTTAAAACTAGCAGAAACGGTTCAAGAGATACGGACGATTTCGTGAAGGTAGATTTCAGAAATGAAATAATGATTCAAAATGGCAAAATGAGACTTTTACAGGTTTAAAATCGGAGAAGGGACACACGATTCCTATGATGCAGTTCTGGACAGGTTCAAATGTTTTGAATCAGATTGTTTTAAGCTAAGAGATTGGTTTTGCACAGTTCTGGCTAAGTACTCACACTATGAATTTGAAATAGGCCGTCAGGGTCTGGTCAGGTTGGGACTGGACTCCAGACGCTTGGTTCCGAAGTCACGGCTATCTGGGTCAGCTCTGCTGGTCTGGTCTGGATCTCTGGTTCTGCTCACAGCGATCTGGTCTGGTCTCTCTGGATACAGCACTGCTTTCTGGGTACTGGTTCTGTTCTGGATTCTGGAGTTCTCTGTCAGCGTGCTGCCCAGGAATTCAGTTGAAGGTTGGAAAATGAATGTCCCTATCTGGCTTCCAGTGGCTCTTTTTATGTCTTTTGAAAATGAGTGTGAATGCTAACTTCTGTGCCCACCCCACTCATGATTTGATAGGTCAAGGATTTCTCTTTGACCTGATTTGAGAAGGGAGCAGTGAGTCATCAGGTGTCATCTTTATGGCATACAGAAAGAACACTCCCCTTTGCTTTTACCTTAGAAAATCATTTTCATAACTAAACACATTTCCCAGATACACAAGTGGTTGACATTATATATACACATCATATGTCACATAAGGTAGTTGCTGTTCCAACTCTGATGTTTCTAAGAGCTTGGATTAAGAAATGACAACATTTTGCGCTTTTTGGTTGGTTTACCAATATTGGATTTTTGCCAAAAATGACACACATGTACACCGCCTTTCCACACATATTCCAGTAAATTTTCATTTTTCTAGCGTGAACCCTGTGTCTGCAATCTCCATAATTTATGGGGTTTTGCCTCAGAACATGGTACAGAGTTCAAACACCTCTTAAAATGTGCACAGAAAAATCACAAGAATAATGATATTAATTATATAATTTTGACAAGTCCGTACTATGAATTATCCATCTTTTTATAAATTATGCTCTGACCCAGAGGGCTGTGGTTTCCCAAAGCACATGGTGGAATTTCTGGTTTGTCCACTTCATCCAACTCAATTTGCTCACAGAGGCACTGCCCCTTCCCGTTTCTCTCAAGAGGAAGCCATTTACGACCCCCCCTAATTTAACATTTGCCTAAGCCAAGGAAGGCTCATTGTTCAGTTTCCTGCAGTCCCAATCTGCTCCTCCCCTAATCCAATCAGGGAGGTTTCATATCCTTTTGGTGGGGGCAGCAGAATGAGCCAGGCCTGGGAAGAGTGGCTGAGCAAGTTTCAACTCCTGTCGGGGGGAGTTGCCAGGCAGAATTCAATCTCTTTAAGCCAGGCTTCAGCTAAATGTCACTTTTGTTCCCAGTTTTTCTTCATGCAAATCAAACTTACAATTTTTACACATGCAGCTAGAATGCTGATTCTAAGTTCAAAACTATGACATTTAACAGTTGCAAACTATGTGGCTCTCAACAGTAGGCCACTCATTTATTTTAAACATTTTGATTTTAGTGGCTTTAAGTCCAATTTCACTTCAGCTGCTGACATCCACAGCTCAGCCAGTTTCATTATGAACATTATTTTGGGGTCTTTCTCTTTCCAGATTTTGTATGCACACAAGTCTACATTCTGCCAAATGTCTGCTGGTGTTCAGTGAGATTTTTGAATATCTTGCGATGTTAAAAATAGGCATTTTTAGCTTGCATTTCAGAGAAACAAAGGTGATTTCAAAGCGCTTTTTGAGCTAACCGGCACTGCTGTTTTTCCTTTGGCAGACATTTCACCCATGGCACTCCTGGCCCATCACGCTCGCACTGGTGGGTGGCAGATCAGGGGAACATTTTGGTGTGCGCCAAAACTGCACGGTTTTCCTGGATCCTGGCGCAAATGTGGGCTTTTCCGCCATCTTGGATTTCCTAAGCCCACAGCACCAAATGTTGCAGCATAATAACTCGAACATGGGTCAAAACTCCTGACACGCGAGACTCCTTGCAGAGTGTGGATGGGGCCTACCTAGAGTTTACGGCGGAACATGAAAAATGAGGAAGAACAAGATGAAATGTGGGTGTACTGAGGGATGACCTGCTGCCAAGAGATTGCACGCACACAACTGTGCAGAACAAATCATATTCACAGATCTGAGTGTGCAACCTCACGTGGGGGAAATGATCACGCAAAGCTCCTGATCTAACCACCACCCGAAGGAAGGCCTACAGACACTTGTGCATAGGAATCTCAGTGCAGAGGTAAGATTGCATGATGGATTTAGGAGTGCGTGCATGCAGTCAGGGTTCCGATAGGACTTAGGGTTGTGCGTAAGCATTGTAGCAGGGTGCAGGCACGGTTTACAGGGATTTGCAGGCACATTTCTCAAGTTATGGGACATGGTATGCATGTTGTTGGGGGCTGTGAACAGTTATGGGGTACCCTATGCAGTGTCGCCGGGGTGTTGGCTTGGTTACTTGGTTGGCTTGGTTACAGGAGATCCCACACACGATTACCGGAGTGCATGACTTTTCGCCCGAGGACCAGGCATATATTGCCATTAGTGGCTACATTTGATTTGCAGGAGGGGCGTGTCGGGGCGTTCTGGCCACGACTTGTGCATAGGGTTATTTTGCCGGGAAGATTCCATGAATACGCGGATCACGCTCAGGTTCCTCATGCGCGAGGAGGAACTCTTATTCCGTCACACCACGCAAACTTTGCTGCGTCTATGCACACTTTTATATGAATCATTCCCCAAGGGGGATTTGTTAGGCTCACATTTATCTGCATGAGAATGTTGTGACTTTGCATGCAGGAAGTGGAGAACAAAACTAAAGCCATATTTGTGTGGTGATGTATATAGTGTAAAGATTATTGTGAAAGGCTAGTTTATTAGGTTATGTGGTTTGCTTCCAAGGCATTGCTATACATACAGTTTTATTTAAGCACATGAAATGCAAAGCAAAACATAAATAAATATTGATATCAACTAAACCTGGGAACCTGGGAAGTTTTGTTCAGTTGCTTAAATTGTCCACATCCAGGTTTCACCATTTTACCAAAGTGTGTGATCCTGGGCAAATCATTTAATCAACTGTGTTTAATCTGCACCTCCGTAAGTGATTCACTTCACAGCTTACGTTAATATATCATGCTATTATCAAAAAGCCTAATGACTATAGAGTTGCTCCACATATAATAATAGTGCAATTTTGGTATTTTGCACCACAAAGTTATTTGCCACGTGGCTTACTTACAGCAATTTATTCTAAAGTCAGTTCCATTGTGCCTCCAAGTATCAAAGACTGATGCTGTTCCTTGCATTGTCTTTTTTTGTGAAGCCACTTCTGTTGGTGCTATCCATATGCAAATTTGAAGGTGTGCATGTATTTTGCCCCAAAGACTTCTAATAGATGAGTTTCCTTTATCTGTAATGGTCCTGCAGTTGTATTTATTTTTCTTATGTGTATCTAATAAAATGCCATCTGCCACTAATATTACCCAAAAAGTTTATTGGGGTGGGGGAGTGGGGGCAGAGGTGGAAAGGACGTATAGAATAATTCACACTGCATTTAGGGGGTAAAGTAGCAGGAATTCTTTCGTGGCTCGCCCCTCCACCCCCACTCTTGGAATGCTGGATACTCCCCTGTGGCTAGGCATGCCACACTATTACACCATAGGTCTGGGATGCCCCTCTACTCTTGTTCAGAGGAGAATTGCCAAGCATTTCAGTGGGTGGGACCAGACTGATATACAAATAGATATTTCTCCTCTTTGAAAGGTACAGTGAGCTAAAACGTTACTGTAGACCCTCCTGAGTGGGAACCTACCCAGAGAACAAGTTTTTTGGCTATGTTTGTTCTCGGTAGAGGGGCTCCCAGACCATTTGTATACATCTTTAGGGACTTGGGGTTTCACCCTAAGTTACCAAGGTTAATACAGACATGGATACCATGCTCTCTGTGCTTAGAGAGGCACAGCTTCACCTGATGAGGTTCGACTCGGCTGAAACACGTGTCTAGGGTTGTTTTTGGCACTCATGTTGAGGGGAGAATGCTGGACTGAGAGGGCGTTGTACAATTTAGGTCCCAGGGCAGACCCCCTATCCCTCATTTGCCACGTTTTTGATATTTATTAGTTAATGTTATCATGATGCATCCACTTTTTATCAACCTAAAGTTTTGTGAGGGGAGATAATCAGGGTTTCTTTGGTCAAATTGATTGGGCTCTTGTCCAATTAGGCACAGCCAGTCCGACATAACATTTGAATGGCACTTTGAATATAATCAAGTGTCAAGGAGGGTGTTTAGCCCTTACAAGATATGGCCTTTGGTTTTAAGAAACCGTATTGCAGGTCTGTTTTGATCAAATTGCAGAACATATTATATTTTTAAGAGCCCTATTTAGAGAACATCGCAATATTCCACCTTGATCAGGACTATTGTTCGGGTGATTTAAACTTTGTGCCAAAAGTCTACGATGGGTGGGATTTTTCTCAGCATGGAGCTCATTTTAAGTGGAGCGCAAGCCCCCTGATAGGAAAGTGGCAACATGCACTTCCATTGTTTTGTTAACACATGTGTGTTAAATGTGTACAGGAACTCGCATGTTCCAAAGCATTTTCGCACAACACAAATTAATAATTAATGTTGTACCCGCACGACGACCAGTATGATGATCAGCAAATTGATTCTGCCTGTTTGGTACTGTAAATATTATTTGTTGGTGGGATAGGACGACGTATTAATAATGGTACTGGGCTATAACAGATATTATGAGAGCAAACTAAAGATGTTGGTTCAATTTGATCATACCTCCAGAAGGGAGAGGATAAAACCCTCCCCTTCTCATATGGCAACATTCATTCGACTAATCAAAACAAAGGGGAGGATAGTTGGGAGTGCCAGTATCTCAAGATCAGAGGCCAATCCAACGATTAAATGCTGAATCAATAGATGCTGCCTGGGTGGTGTTTATCAAGTATTTAAGGCCAAACACACAGGATATAAAGAGAGTCATCAGGAAATCTGCAGACATAGGGAGCTTACTCGACAGAAGAAGTGCTGATTAAGGGTTCCACCTGGATGTACCTGATAGTAATCCCCCTTTTAAGAAGGCTTTTTTCCATGTCTTTTCCAGGCCTTCTGATGCAGAAGATTTTCCCAAGACAGTACTGGATTGCCTGAAAGGGATTTTGAAAGCTGGGGACAGACTGGGAGCAGATCTTGTTTGGCGGAGCCGCCTGGTGCTGTTGATGTTCTGACCTGTTCTGTGCCTTTAAAAGACAAACTGAACGTGATCATAACAACCCCTGTACATATATATCCCAAAATCAAGTTAAAACCCCTAATGTGAATTGAAAAACTCTTTTAGTGGCATCCTTTACAAGCTAGGCCACTGAATTGGGAACAGAGACTATGTTGCAAGGGAAACTTTCTAGAAATGTATTTAAAACAGAAATGCCCAAGACGTTTGACAGTGCAAAACATGTACTATTCTATGACAGTAGCAAATTATTAATTTGTTCCAGAGTTTTCACAATGGCAATTAATACCTGGAATTGTGACATGATGTTCATTACAATGGGCCTCATTACGAGGTAGGAGGTAGCCATGGTGCTACTAGCACGATGGCTACCCCCTTACCGCATTCTGGGTCCGGGTTCTCGAAATAGGGACTTACCGGGTCATTCCAACTTTGGAGGACCCGGTAAGGCCCCATTCCGGGAACCATTCCCCATTCCCATTCAAGCCCTCATAGGGCTCAATGGGAATGGGGATGGAGCTAATAACGGTACCGCAATTTGCGGTACCGTTATTAGCTCTGAAGTACCTTAACAGGTCCCATTCATAACGCCTGGTAAAACCAGGCGTTAAGGAAGGGACCCACTAAGGGACCTCGGAATAGGGTGGTAAGGGATTACCTGCACCGGTGTCCTTACCGGTGCCGGTAATCCCTTACCACCTACCTCGTAATGAGGCCCAATGTCTTCACAGATTTGAAGGAATGGTTAAACTTCTTGACAGATGGAAACATAGCGTCCATAAAAGAAGACATTTTGAGTACAGTTGTATACCCCACTAGGTTGAAAAGGAAGAAGGTCAGTTGAGCCCCTTTACTCCCAAGAAAATAATGTCAATTTAAGTAAGCAGTGTCAATTTTCCAAAAAGCATTGCAGAGAAAACAAAGGATTGCGATATAAGTCTTTTTAAAATGAAGTGTTGATTTCTTTGTGATCTCAGATCTATTAACCCATGATTGTGTGACCCTTCAAATGAATCAAGATGTTGCGCTCTCCAAAATAAATAATTCTATCCTAAACCCAAGCCTATAGACAAAGCAGACAAACATACCATACCCTGTATTTTTACATCCATGTCCAAATTAGACACGAGCAATGTCTAATATGTAGAGCAGAATCACTCCTAGAATAAGAAAGCTATATGTGAATAGAATATTTCTCTCTGACGCCTACATTTGTCGATGGCATTAAAGAAAGTTAAGTGAAATATATATCATATATTTGGATGAGAATAGTAAAATGTTTTTCTTGGAAATGTGACACTGACAAGCAGTGATCATTTGAATATTCACAACGAGGATCGTATATTTTGTCTAGAATAGTTTTTCTGATTTGCCTATAAAGAAATCAAAGTTTGGTTGCTTTGTGAATGTTTTTCTTCTGTACACAAGCTGCCTTGAGTTGTATGCAATATTGTAAGTGATTTCTCCAGCATTCACAGGGGGCCACTAATAATAAATTTGATTTCTTATTTTAAATAAAACGGAATGTTCAGATTAAACAACAGCTTGTTTCATTTCCCAGAATTTTCAGGGTGATATTGTGCTGGTGTTAGATCAAGGGACGTTTCTTGGTAAAACAAATCTTCAAAACTGAGATAGATTTTATAGATAAAGTCACTACAGTGGGTAGATTGTTGTGTGAGAGAAGGGAGTTGTCTGTGATCATGGAGTTGAGTTCAAGTTGGAGTGTGGAAGACGGGGGAGGTTAAAATCACCCATGAGTGCCACTAGTGCCTATGTAGTAACGGAATCTAAGAGGAGGTCAAAATCATAGAGGAACACTGTTGAGAAGGCCTTGGATTGACAGATTATGAGGATGCTGAAAGGGGCAGGCAGGAGGAGTTGGGTGGCAGGAAAGTCGAAGCAGGGCCCGTTCCTTCTTCCCAGTTTTCTTCTGTTCTTCTGGTCTTCCACTTTCTCGCTGTTACTTCAGGAAAGAGGCAATAATGTTGCACCACTTCACAGGGGGATGATTCTTCCATTACGGGTTTCCTTTCATCCTTTCATACAATGTTTTACTTCACAGTTTCAAGGGGGGTGACTCCTAATTTGAGTCTCCCTTAAGCACACAGTTCTTTAGAATGTTTCTTTCTCTAACTCTCTGGATCTCAGTTATCCTTAAAGGGATATGGTTCTTCCCTTTTCCATTGATTGTCACTGTTCCACAATTTTAAAGGAGGGGTTTTAACCTCTTAGCTTTCTCGATCCTTTTCCTACTCCTGGTGTACTCACATGCCATGGCACGTGCATCTTTATTACTTCTCTCTTTCTCTGGGTCTCAATTATTCTTTTGAAGCGGTATGGTTATTCCCTTTTTGTATTGATGGCCACTGTTTCAAAATTTCAAGGGAGGTTTTTCACCCCTTGGCTTTCTCAATCATTTTTATATTCCTGGTGTACTCTCCTTCCAGGGTATCACAACTGTGTTACTTATACTTAAAAGAGATTTGATTTTTCCCTTTTTATATTGATTATCACTATTCCACAATTTCAGGTTGGAGTTTTTACCCCTATGTTGTCTCACTTCACTTATTACCCATGGTTTACTCTCCTGCAAGTGTATTGTACTTGGGTGTTGGTCCCAGACTTGCACACTGCGTGGTTTACTTTCCTGAGAATGAAAACATTGGGTACTCCCTATTTGTTGATGATGAGGGGTCAGATCTGTGCAACTGGGAGAGAATTAAAGTACAACAGAAAAATGACAGATCGACTACCCCTCTCTATAATCCCTTCATTAACATTAGGCAGTTGAATCGTATAACCTCTTAAACATTTGGTAGATTATACACCTCTTTTAACAAAGACTCTTTTGTCTGCAAATCATACAGTTTTATTTAGTTTTTTGCAGTTATTTAAAAAAAACATTAAATAGACATGTGATCACTTACAACATATTCATAGATCTTAAAAAACCTTTTGCCATATACCATTACAATTCATTAGAGTGCATTTGCAATTTGTATACAGAGATTATCTTTAGATATTTTTACTTCTTTTGTGAAACCTATTATGGGGTATCAAGATAATTAACATTATATTCATGGCAAAACATTGTTTGGTGTTGCGAAAGAGAAAAAGGAAAAATCCAGTTAATATTTCCTATCTGGTCGACATATGTTTCGTCCTCTATTGTGTGTACTGCACCATCTCAAGTGCTGTCACTCAATTCAATGTTTGGGCCATCTTCAGGACAAAACAGTTTATTCATGGAAGTCAATTCAATCCCCAATTGGTAGATCTTCTGATCTAAAATAACAAGTAAAAAACTATTTTACTAATAGTAACGTGTTAAAACAATGAAATGTTAAAATGACAGTGTCTTAAAGGTCATGTCTCACATATCATCTAGATATACCAACATGATTACTTACCTGTTGTCCAAACTGCTAAGTTAGGGACATCTGAGAAATGCCACTGAGTAGTGTTGATCTTAACCTCATCTGCTTTTTTTACTCCCTGAAATGACAGCAAATACCTTTTGTTGTCTTCTGCTATAGATTCCCTTTTTGTTCTTTTGGGTATGGTATTTGTTACAATTTTTCTCACTTACGTGCTGAGGGTCCAACTGGATGTTAAATCCACATGGACTGCGCCCAAATTCAGGTGAGATCGTTAAATGGTGGTTCATTTGAGGTTTGTTGGATCGATTTCCCAGTAACACAACCCCTTTGGTCAGGCCAATTTCTTTATGTGAAGAGGAGAATTACTTACTATCCCTGGCATGCATCATTTCAAAATACTTAGTATGCATTTCAGTATCCTTTAGTGGCATATTTGTTCATTTCCTATTTCATACATCAGCTAGTACATCATGCACTGCACCTTTCTGACGGTTTAATACTGTTTTCTAATGTTTTTTCCTCAAATATGTTGACTAATAAGATGTATGCAAATTGTGGATTGAAAGATGTCCATTACAGACACACACTGTATTTGCCTTTGGTACCTTGGAATCGTCACAAGGTCGAAGACTGTGATTCCTGTCAATCTATGATGGGAAATAGCTTGAAGGAGACGAAGGGGAAACTTGTGCTAGGTAGGCCTCTTTCCCAATCCCCTTCACCCACTCCTTCTATGAGGAGGCATTGGACAAGAGAAATTCGAGGGGCACTTCAACCTCTTCATAAGCGCTCTCTAGCTAAGAGGGTTTTCTCAGCCAGCAGTATGGCATTAAAATCCATCAATGCTCACACTTTGTGGGAGGTGGTGGCTATGGCTGCTGAGCACATCCCCAAGGATAAGAGAGGGAAGGATTTTTCAACATCATACAAGATGGCAAGGATGCCATGTGTCAGTCACATGCAGTCTGGGTTGGATTCAGCTGACAGCGTTAGTAGAGTAATAGCAGCCAGCACTGTGTCACATACGTTTGCCTGGCTACCTAAGTCTAGCTTTGCACCAAATATCCAAGGAAGCCTTTTAAACATGCCTTTTGACAGCTCCCATTTGTCAAGCTCCAAGGCTGCCAAAATCTTGAGAAAACTTCAGTTCACAAAGGCAGTGGCACAATCAGAAGGCAATATCCAACTTAGCCCTCCATTGTCTATGCCTTGGGCACCACCATGGCACCAGCGCAGCTGAGCCCTTCCCAAATGGAATGCTTCACAGCAGTGGCCCAGGGCTGCTCTCCGGCACCTGGCAATCGCCCCTCAAGGAACACCCGACACAAAGCAGATGCAGTCGCCAGTCCCATTGGAAGGGATGCCTAGCGCCGACTGCCACAGCAATCAGCCGGCATCCCCCTAGGGTGGTCTGCCTCCCCCCTCACAGCCGCTGTGAGAGGCAGCCCACACCTGCGGTTCAGCCGGGCTCCAGACAGAGGTCTCCGAGGATACAGGACACCGATCAGATGCTGCCAGTCCTCCCACGAAGGTGCCAGCAACCACCAAATCTGGTTGGCGTTGTCAGGTTTATACAGAATGCGCATCAGTAGCTAGTGACCGCCATTAGCACACGGAGGCTTGCTAGGAAGCCGTCATCTTGCACAGCTGCTCCACAGCATCCCATGTCAAATGTTGTTGGTGTTCCAATGATTGTAAGGCTGGCGCCACCATTGCACTGCACAGGGTCCGCAATCATGTTCTTCACCTTATAGGGACAGTGAATGGGTTTGGGTCTGGGTGCCCATTACTGGTTGTACCTGCAACAGATCATGGTTGTGTGAAAGCATACTGTTTTGTATGTTCATCAGGCAACAAAATGAGTACTTCTGATTGTTGTGTCCCGACGTCCAAGTGGAATAGGGGAGGACATCCAGTGAGCTGTTGTCAGGCAAGTGCTGTAGCCACATTACATGGGAGAGTATGTGGTCTAGTTAGGTAGACTGCGTAATCGTCATGGACCTCTGTAAGCAACATGGTTCATTGGATGCTCTGTCAGGCATTTTAAATTTCATCCAACTCCTGATGTAATTATATAAAAGAATTGTGAAAGGGCAGTGAACTGAGCAATCACCTGCGCTGGGAACCCAATTACTCTTGTTGTGAATGTGTCTCCTGCGGCAAGTGTCTGGGTTAAGAGCCCGCGCCCTGCCGGACTGAGCAAAACTATATAACATAACCAGATACCCAAACCAACAATGGGCATAGAGCAGATTACATGGTGTGATTTAATATGTCATCCGAGCTGGATGATTTTTATGAAACATAAATGCTAGTTAAGCCAACAAGACAAAGGTATTATATGACAACGACAGCCGACACGTGTTTCAACCTGATTGCAGGTCTCTTTCAAGCCCAGTTGAGTAGCATAAGAGAGCACCTGTTATCTAGTATGGCTCTGACACTTTGTATTACTAATTGTCAGAGGCGTTGCTAGGGGGGGGCTAAAGGGGCTATAGCCCCTGGTCTTTTGGTTGTAGCCCCGGATAGAATCCCAGGAGCTACACCCAAATGGCTAGCTAGCCCCCAGTCCCAACAGTTCCGACATCAGCGTAGCCCCGGGTCTTTTCCAGACCTAGCAACTCCCCTGCTAATTGTCATCAATGAAAACCCAATTGGGTTAGTGCATATCAGTTTAAAGCATATGCGTGGGCGTATGCAGTTGTTGTGCAGAACTTTCGGTTTGGTCAAATATTGATTTTAAGTTCAGCAAGAGTACGTTCAGTGCATGGCAGCTTAGTGTGCATGCTATGCTGTCCTTTCAGCACCAAAGCACTGCATGCGCGCTACACTGACATATTAAATCACACCATCTAATCTGCTCCATGCACATTGTGGTCTTGGGCATCTGGTTAGCCCTGGTGTCAGTGCTGTGCACGGAATGAGTAAGTGTGGGTGGTGGGGTGATATGTATTTTGTTTGCTTTATTGCGCTGTGGCACCTTGTTGATGCAAGTACTGTGTGGGTGTGGACTGGGTGTAGAGTGATGTGGATTTGGGGGTGCAGATTATTGGGAGTACTGGGACAAGGGCTGACTTGTGGGTGCTGCCTTAAAATAGAAGGCCAGCGTACAGCTTAGTGGGGGTAGTTGATGGTGCCTTAATGTAGGGGGCCAGGGTGCAGTTTTGTGGGGTTACGTGGGAGCTGCCTTAGTCTAGGGAGGCTAGATGCTGTTTAGCGGGTGTACGTTGCTGCTGCCTTAATGTAGGGAGTAGAGCGCAGTTTAGTGGGGGTATGTGGGTGCTGCCTAAATCTAGGGCTCTGGGTCGCAGTTTTGTGGTGGTAAGTGGGGGGTGCCTTAATCCAGGGGGCTGGGGCACAGTTTAGTGAGGGTATGTGGGTGCTGCCTTAATGCAGAGGCCCTGGGGCACAGTATAGTTGGGGTGTCTGTGTGCTACCTTAATTTATGGGCTGGGGTGCAAATTAGTGTGGGTACTGGGACGAGGACTGATCAGTCGCAGGAGAGGTGTGGAAGTAATGGTGATTGCTTGTAAGTAATCCTTGATTACTTTTTTCCCATGGGTCCCGCGCAAAAGTTGTTTGATGGCGCTACTTATCACGGACTTAGAGCTTGTATTGTAAACGAGGACCATAATATTGCTGGATGGTACCTCTTAAGCTCCGGTGTGCCTGTTGCAGAATCAATAACATGCTTGGTGTGCATGACTCTTCCTTTAATCCTTCTGAGGTTGAACAACTGAGTTGAGCAACTGAGGACAATAGTTAGGCAATATGCCGAGAGCCTGCGAGCCATTACCGCATAAGGTAACGCCCCCGGGGCCATACGCTCGGGCCTTAGCGAAGACCACAGGGGCATTACCTTATGCGGAAATGGCCCGCAGGCAAGGGGTTTATTGCCATTAGTACACCAGCCCGTTAGACCAGGGTTCTAAAGGCATTTCTTTTTCTGTTATGAAATGCTCTGGCTCTGTGGATTATGCGACAAAGACTTGCCTGATTCCCCGGTGAGGAGAGATGGCGGCCGCTAGCCGTGAGGAGGCTCAAGGCAGCGGGATTAACGTCTGGTAATGCCCGCATTCTGGGCCTTCCCATTGGTTTTGAGGCCACCACACCCCCCTCGCCGGGTACTAATGTTGGGTAATGTTTAATTGTGAGTGTTCTTGAAGTCTCATGTTAGATGTGTTTTACTCACCCTTTAATTCATCTCAGGATGATATATGTATATGATGTACAACTTAAAAGGATACAATTACAAATACTAAGAGCCTCATTAGGAGCTCAGTGGATTACGTTTACCCAATTTCTGCCTACCGTAATTGTCATTATTAGGAATGATTAGGGTTTAACTGACTACCGTGGAATTTCGGAAATACAGCATGCAACATTTCCAAAAATCTGCATATTATGCGTTTGTCACTTTTTGAAAATGCATTTCTATCCCTTTTTGGAGTATAGAAATGGATTCGACACAGAAGCTTATTTCACTGCTAAGGTCACATGTAAAATAAGGCACAGAAGAAGACCATGTGTCCTTTCTGTGTATTACAATCCTAAAGTGGCGCGCAAAACTCAGAAGGATTAATGGAGGAATCAAACAAAGCTGATATTTGACTAATTGTGCTCGACCGAGGCCAGCTTCAAAGAGGAATCAGCCAGCGATATAAAATCTCCATTGTGTAAGTCCTCTAGAAAATATGTACCTCTGGGGTCGGAGCGGATATTGTATATGTTCACCTGTCACATTTGGGTGGAGGTAAAAATTGAAGAATTTGTTTGGAGGTAATTCACTTTTAATCCATGGTAGAGCTTGTTTTGCTCATAATCGTTATTTGACGGTGGGGAGCTGTTATGTCAGTACGGCAACGTGAATGGCTCACCACTGCCACATTTGTGTCATTTGCACAGCAGAGTGCAAATGTGCAGGGCAAAAGACAGTATACACGTGTGCTTGTCACCTTTTCCTTGCACTTTTGCACTCCACTGTATAAAGTGAGTGAACGCTGCCTTATTATGAGCACCACTTGCCATGCTTGCAGGCCAAGCAGCGCTCACAATCACAACTAAACATGACCCGACATGCTCACATGTCAGGCAGTGTTTCATTTTCACTGTGAACACTGCTTACCAACCACGTATGCTAAGCAGTGTTCACAATCACAATTAAAAGCTGTACGACATGCAAGCATGTTGTGCTGTATTTAACTGCATCTGTATACGCTGCCTACCATGCAATGGGTCCCTACTGGCTTTGTCTCCTTTATGCTGGTGCATAAAGCAGGCCGACTGCATAGGGATCTCTAGCATTTGCACTGGCATTGAAATCCATACTTGTGCAAACGCTGGAGCACCCTACCTCTCTACCCTACAAGTGATTGAAAATGTGGGGTGGCATGAATGGAAGGCGTTAAAGCCTTACTGAAGGCTTTAACGCCTTCCATTCACATTAAGGCACAATAGAACATGAGCTCCACAGTATTTACTGCATGTGGTTGTCGTGTAGAGTACCGCATGGGTTACATTCATCATGAGTTATACTTAAGCAAAAGGTTGAAATAGTAAGGGGCTCATGCTCATCAAAGCTGTAACATTATGGAAAAGAGTAAAAGCCTTTCCTAAGCATGTGTGCATTTGTGTTTCTGCCGCCTCCCTTCCTCTCTGCCATACAAAAGCTCCAGCATTTGCACTGGCAAACAGGCAAGTGGCTGCACCATAGGAACCATGGCAATGAGATGAGGAACC
This sequence comes from Ambystoma mexicanum, assembly GCF_040938575.1. Classification (NCBI taxonomy): domain Eukaryota; kingdom Metazoa; phylum Chordata; class Amphibia; order Caudata; family Ambystomatidae; genus Ambystoma; species Ambystoma mexicanum. The sequence goes on along the minus strand of NC_090937.1, from coordinate 203,557,100 downwards.
ATGTGCCCCAGTGGCACAGCAGGGTGTAGTGGGTAATCATGCCTTCAGAGGTTAGCAATCATGCAGCCACCAACATTGACAGCTCCAGCTATGGTGAGAAGCAGGGACATAGTATGTCCCACGACCAGGGTGCAGCACAACAATGACATTGGCCTGTCCCTATTAAACTCCTGGCTCTGTCCAGCCTGTCAATCTGTGTGAGTGGCTCTAACAACTCTGTACAGCGGCAGGCCCTTTTTGCCAGCACCACACCTCCAGAGGTGATTGGTGGCATTTGCCTCACACACAGCAGCACACATGTTTGGGAAAGACACCTGGTAATATTATGCGGCATGGAAGACCTACTGCCTTTATTGTGGATTGCCAGTTGGCACTCAGGTAGTGTTGGTGGGAGAATGAGCAAGCTCCACCAAGCTTCACTTCTGTAGGGCATCCTACAGGGGTAAAGGAGTGAGGCAGTCATGGAGAAGGGAAGGGCCTCCATGGGCATTGGGGTAACAGTCTCTGAGGGGGCTGGAGCATGTTATGAAATATTCTGTGGAGAGCTGGGCCCTGTGAAATACCACTGAGAACCTTAAGTAATGGGTGCCCCCGGTGAAAAAACCTGAGAATCTAATGAGTGGCTTTGCCCTGGAAAAACACTGCAGTGAGCAAATGAGCCCCATCAGAAACACCAGAGAACATCACGGGATGCTGCATACTATGAAATAAACAGCAACCAGGGGAAAACAGGAAAATGTCTGCTAAGTGTGTGCTCAGGATTCAAATATACTAGTGACAGTATAGTCGATGCAATGGAATGTGTATGGCAGCAACTGGTCAGGGCTTTACAGTCACAGCCAATACTACAGCTTTCCACTTTCGGCAAAAGTGTGGGAACCCCCTCTACAGAGAACGATCAAGGACAAAATGCCTGGATTCTGGGATGGCTGGCTCCAATCAGGATGTTCTACAGTTACATGTTTGCTACCTGTCCCTGTCACACAGGAGAAACATCTCTCAGAACTCACGCTTGAGAGGTAGTGACAGCCTAGGGATTCTGCAGCAACTTGCACAAGTGCTGATGCCAGATGAACCGCTTGCTTCAACAATACTGTAATTGGTCATCATCTCTTCCTACCAATGACGTGTACAGTCGATAGGCAGCAAGCGTCTCTGCAGCTTTGGGCCCTCCAAGGGGGGCCAGCCCCTTATTTCGAAGACCACTGCTATAGGCTGTGCCTGCACTTTTGTCAAAGTTGTTAACGGGTGGCCGTGATGTAATGTCCCTTGATGCTCCAGACATCTGTTGGCTTGACATGCCTAGTAAACTTGGCAACATGTTGGCTGACTGGTGCCTTTCCTGCTGCTTAAGGTCTTGTAGCAGTTGGTGTTGCAACCTCTTTAGCTCAGCCTCCTTGAACATTTGCACAGTATCTCCTCCTTGTGCAGCTTGCTGCAAGACCACCCCCCTGAGACGTATACATACAAAGTGTCCCATTTTACTTTGAGACATGGGTTCAAAAGAAGTCAGAAAGTAGCCAATGTTACCTTTAAATGCAACTAGGCATAGATCACCATGCAAGGCTTAGGGCAGGTCCATCATCAGCTGTTCTGCATCAGTATTTCCTGACAAGGCAAGGAGTGCCAATTACTGATGCAGCTGAAGTATTTTCAGCGATAATAATGTGGACTGGTAGAGGTTAGTTGCTTATCTGATGGTACAGGGATGTATTAACCCCAGATCTTTTGACTTGTTCCCATATTTGTGCACGCTGCTACTGCATATGGGACTGCATGCATGTGGCCCCAATGTCTCCCTGCCTTCGCTTAGCACACCTTTCTCTGGCAGAGTGTCCATGGCACAAGTTAGGTTGTTGTTTCTTTTTTATGAAGAACTACCACACATTTGCCTTCTGCATTGGTCTAGAAGCCCACATGCTGGATTAATGTGCATGGTGATGCTGGAGATGGCGGTGCTAGTGGAGTTCTGTAGGCCACAAAATGATGTGATGTCCTTTTGGATCTGCAATGCAACATCTTTTTTTCAATGAGTCTGTGTACAGTTGGGGGGGCAATCGTCCATTAAAACTATAGATTCTCCATCATTGGGGTGTCATTGTCATCTTCTGTCTCACTATCCTTGCTCCACAACAGCAATACTTGTTCCCATCTGTAGTTTTCTGGGGCATATTCTTTGTCTCTACCATCATGCATCTTGTCAGAATTACTGTCTTATCCACTAGATGGAGGTGGTGGTCGTAGATACAAGGGATTTTCAGTCATCAAGTATTTTCATCTGTCACCTTCCCTGATCTTCTTCAACATATCTCCCCCACAAGCTGCCTTAAGGGTTTCCAAGCTCCTTTCTCACCTCCTCCCAGGTGTCACCTGATGGCACGTGTCGCACCCATTCACTCCAAGATCCAGACATTTACTGGTCCGTCAACCCAGCCTCCCCAATTCAATGCTTCTCGCTCTCAGCAAAATCAGGTAATTGTGACCTTCCCACAAGCTGCTCTGTGGTAATCTGGTTCCTCCCACTCGTCCTCTCATGTATCACCTCATGCCATGTGCCTCACCAACTCACGTCAAGAGATTACCATGGACTGGTTTGACTCCCCCTCCCTGAATCTGTGCTGCTACCTCCGATCAAAATCAGACAAGAGTGTCACCCCCACAGTTTGTCCTCAGGGATTTCTGGCTCGTGCCACTTCTTTTCCCAGGTGTCATTCAGTTGCATGAGCCCCATCTACTTACTTCAAGAGACGGATACTGACTTGTGTTTCACCCACCTTTCTGAATCTCTCTTGCTCACTTCCATTAAAACCAGTGAAGCATGCCTCTCCCAAATCTACCTTCAGTGTTGCCTTATGTGTCGTCTCACAGGTGTTACCTGATGGCAAGTATCTAGTCCATTGGAGACGAAAAGTGACTTGTGTGTCACCAACCCCTAAATTCTCTGTGAATGGCACTTGTGTTTTTCAGACACACCAATGTTGTTAACGTTTCTCACAGAGCTTTGTTGGCTAAACCAACCCTAAATGTCGCTCTCTGTGTGGATCCTAGTCACTCACTCCATCTCCGTACCCTTTTTCTTACAATTTCTATAAATATACCTCCAATTCCCTCAATAACCCAAGTCTGCCTCCAGCAATGACCTCCTTTGAAAGCTGATTGAAAGTGAATGGGGGGAGGAGGGTCCAACAACATGGCTCCCATGAACCCATGTGGACAAACTTCAGACAAACATTTCCAAAGGTTCACCCGAGGTTCATTCCTAATAATCCAAAGGTTCACCAGAGGTTCATTCCTAATAAATCACTCAAAATGTGTGCGATTTGGGTTTGTTGCAGGAAGGTTTCCCCAGGCCTAGTCGTAAAACTTCTACTAAGAATGAAGCAGTCCTACAAGTAACCACAGGGCACTATTTATAGGCTATGGCAGTTCCCACCAACTTGCATCCCTCTGCATAATTAGGACCTCTTACAGTGAGAGCTCTGTTTTATCGTACCCACACCTCCTACTTAGCCTTATCTTGAACGGCCATGATTAAATGCTGGGGGTAGAGGCTTTATTTTGGTGTAGCACAGATACTGCTCCTGCCATGTTGATGGCAGTGCAGATTCCCTTTTCCATGCTCTCCAGGATCCTATGCCCTCTGCGGGCATGGGGGATTAAATAGTATGGCACACATCTATGGGCCATGCTAGAGAGCGAAACTGAAACAGAAATGATCCCGACTGCCCCAGCTGGTGTCCTGTCCCAGAAATCATTGGCAGTCAATCCTAAGTAGTCACTGTTGCAGCCTGACTTCTGAATGATGTGAGAGCTCCATCAGTGGAAATATTCACTTCCAGACTCTGAGTTGGATTAGCCGTCACTACTGTCAGATCCGGTCAGGGAGATTTGGTTGCTTAGTAAAACAAGACTTGTAAGTAAACATGTACTGCGAGTACTGGTTTAAGGATTAGGAATCATTATGTGCGCCCAGAGTATCCTCTGAGATATAAATGGATTGCAAGATAGTCCTTCGCTTCGGTTGCATGATGTGCAGTTTGAGACATTTAAGTAAACACTTTGCAAACATTGACAGGGAATAACCATGGGGCCCTTGTACCTTGAAAGGTCATGGCTTGCAAGTGAAACCCTTGCTGGAGCTGTATTTTGAGGTGTTAGGGTCATAAGAGACATTCGCAGGATTGTGACTGCTAACACAGAGAAGAAAAGTAAACTATCGTTGCCTCTGTTTACACTGGCTTCAACCCATCCTGTAACTTGGGTTGTTATTTGTGCAGTGAATTCTAGTGGGGCTTCAGCAGGGATACTATGGAATATATGAGAAATACATGCAAAGACACATGGTAGTCCATGTCAAGTATCATAGAAACAAAATGTGCCATCTAGTGAAATTCTTCATACAGGGCTGGTGAAGACTGGCATCTTATTGCTATCAGAGTAAGAGCTGTATCTTATGCCACTTTGCAGATGGCACTGTAAACAAAAGTCTAATCAACCTTCTTGCTGGCAAAAGCACCACAACGTTAAATACAACTGAAAAACACCGTTATTATAAAGAATAGAAAACTTGCTGGATGGTCCTGAAAGGACTATTGTCAAGGCTCTTTGGGTAAGGTCTGAGTACTGTTCCTGAACTAAGAGAAAAAGGCTCTCTGAGCTTCCTTTTGGTCACCTATTGGCATATGTGGCCAAACGATTTAAGCAAAGGTATTGGGAGGGGGAAAATGAACGTCCAGCGAAATGTGAAATCTCTTATGTTTAGGGTCATTCCATATGAACACCGAGAGGCATTGCTGTTTGCAGTATGGCACAAGTCTCTAGCGGCAAGTGTCTGTCGTTCACCAATCATAACGGCTGAAGTGTGAGTGCACTGGAGTTTCCCGGCTCGGTAAAATTCTTAAATAGTCAGTAGGTCCCCCGAAGCAACATTTCACAATTGTCAACTCAACTGTGATACCAGGATAGCTTATTTTTCAAGTAGGCAGCCAGCCAGAGATTTATTAGCTGAGAAGGAAATGTTGATTGCCACCTCAAGGTCTACCTGGGTCTTTCACCTCAAACATATGTTTACTTATTTCTGATGCTCAAAAAATAGTCCATAAGCGCCCCTCTGTGAGAACGAACACGGCCCATTCACCTGTTCTTTGGGTAGGTACCCACTCTAGAGTCTGCAGCCACACTTTAGCTCCCTGTACCTTTCACAGATGGGAAATAGCAATTTGCATATCAGTCTTTGTCCATTCCTGATGCTGACGTCGGATAACATTTGATGCGGCACATGTCTGTGGCTCCCAGCGCTTGTTTCTGGGATTCTAGTTGTCTTGCAGTCCTATTTCTTACAATTTGCTTGTATGACTTGGCTGCAAAAGGTCGCATTTGGATCATGATGTCAAGTTCACTTTGTGTGGTTAGAATAATTTTCTCAAGAGGTCAGCAGAGAACATGAGTCTCAAAAAATGTCTTAGCATGCCTGGGGGTATTACTGACAGTTCCACTATAGATGAGGTAGGACAGATGACTGCTGGTGGACCCCCCTCCACACCCAAGACCTGGTAAAGGGGCACTCTCAGGAGTGTAGGTACAATCAGCTAGAGTGGTGAGTGGGTGCCCTTTGCAGGCTTGGACAGCTGCAGATATCTAGCTCTGTACACTATTAGTTATCTTAATTCACGGGTGCCACATTCCCAGCAGCAGAAATGCTTGATCTGTGTAGGTGAGACTTGGAGAGTAGGGATATTGACTCTTTCTTTCAAGGATTGTCCTGCCACAACCAGGCAGGTGAGCACAAGTCCTGGTCTCGCCCTTTTAGTTTGCAAATTAGTTTGACAAGAAACTAGGTTGAACTTTTTCATCTGATCTCCAAGAGTCTTTTTTGCAGGTTGCATAGCATGGGTTCCTCACTCTACCTTAAGATGGATATTTTCCAGGGACGTCATTTGGTGATTTGGTGGTAACCAGGGGTCACACCTGTGACCCCTGAGGCCTTTCTTGCAACCCCCCTGGTCTCTCTTAGGAACAATGCTATGTGATGCCACTTCCTGTTTTGTCAAGGGGTGAAAGGTTGTGTTTCATCGCTTCCCTTGATGTCACTTTGGGGTGGGGTCAAATCACATGACTTACTGAGATGGAGATGTCATCAGTGGTCAAGGGTCGTGCGATGTCACTTCCACTACCCCTGGCTTGTTGGTAAAATGATGTCCCTGGTATTTTCTAAATTATTTAAAAATATTTAAAATAGCCTGAGTAGGCCATATGCATTCATTTCAGAGATGGGGCAAACAATTGTGAAACACCTGTCACCTCTTGAAAGTGATCTAGATTTTGGCATCATAAGTAGGAGAGCCTTGGCAGATCATGAAGCTCGAAGAGGAGAGTAGGGAGAAATGTTATTGGTGAGTTAGAAAGAGACTTGATGTTGTAGACTTTTGATAATGAAACAAAAGATGGTATACTTAATTCTCTATTTAATAGGGAACCCGCAAAGTGATCTTTGTGCATTAAACACTGAATTCAATCTGCCACTGTTTTATGTTGTAGAAAACGGTTTACTGTTAAAATATGTTCAAAACCTAGCACTGAAAGGTAAAGTAACAGCCACATATGTGGCAAGTATCGACTTGACAGCTGCCTTTGATCGGGTGAACAGAGCACTCCTGTGGAAAGAATTGGCAGGGTGGAATATACCTACAGGGTTATTTAGACTCGTAATAGCACTTCATGAAAATACCAAAATCAAGGTCAGACTGAATGGGAGGGGTGAAACAACAGACCCCATTCAGACATGTTCTGGTGTTAGACAGGGGTGTATGTTGCCCCCCCCTGCTTCTTTAATTTATATCTGTCTGATGTGGGAGAGACCTAAGACAATAATGCTTGTGCGTCACCAACTTTGAATAATCAGCGTCTGACGTGGATTTCATATGCAGATGACTTTTGTTATTCGATTTAACTCCACACAGCCTACAGAAGTTGTTGGACGCTTTTAATATCTATGCAAAGTCCCATGATCTGGTTATCAATAGCTCCAAATAAAATCTTATTGTATCATCAAGGCCAAGAAAGAAGGTGACAGATTAATGGTGGGTCAATGGACATAAGTTAGAGATGGTCGATTCATTGCTTTACCTGGGATTTTATGTAAATGTCCAAACGTACGAAGTTAAAACTGAGAGAAAATCTCGTCCAGAGAACTCTGACCTATTGAATGAACTCAAAAAGGTTGAGAAAAAATGTGTGAAATTCTTAATTTTTCCAGCATAAAAATTCTACCAAGGAAAAATCATACCAAAACTACTTCATGGCGTCAAAATCCTGGACTTTTCCATTCTGGATTTTCTCCCCAAATTAGAAGGGTATCTGATTCACTTCCTGTGGTACTGCTGAGGCATGAGCTGGGTATCCAATCTCTTCGATCAAGGGGAATGTGGAATTTGTTTAATGTTTAACAAAAAAATCTTTTAATAGCCAAAGTGGGAATATTCTATGATGATGTCAGGTTGTTTCTGGTTACTACATCAAATGGTGAGCACTCGAAATGTCCATTTATATATGTGAAAATATGTGAGGATCTCTTATTGGAAATTGGATCCAGCCAGGAAGAGCTCAAATTTAGACCCCACTCTACCAAAAATCACCTGAGGGTAAGGGATTGGAGTGAAACTACTGAGTTATTACATAATTATCCATCCCCGTTACATCTAAGCCTTAAGCATAAGGAACAAGGGGTCACTCCACTTGGAATAGCTATTAGTTTCTAGTGGAGTTGCTTTGCTTTGTCATATTTTGTCGAATGGATGGTCTTACTATATTGATAAGCAGCGGCTGTGTGTCTGGCTATGTCATGTGGCATTTGGGCAATGGCCAGGAGGAGCTGGGGTTTGTTCATAATAACATTGTCGTACTGAGCAATCATAAATGCTGCCCACAATGTCATTGCCTCATTACACGGACGGCGGTAAGGGTTAACGGTTAACCCTTACCGCCGTACTACGAGGTCCCTTTGCGGGTTGGGGAATTTAACGCCTGCTTTTTGCAGGCGTTAAAAACCAACCCGCAAAGGGACCTTGGTGCTAATTACGGCACCGCAAATTTGCAGTACCGTAATTAGCACCTTCCCCATTCCCATTATGCCCTATGGGGCAAAAACGGGAAAGGTTGGAAGGGGGAATTACCGCCCCACCAACCTTGGAGTAGGGCGGTAATTCCCCTTTCCGCCAAGGCGGTGCCGGTAATTTACCGGCATGGACCAAGGTGCTAATAGCTAATAGCAAGGTGCTCATAGCACCTTGGTCCACCGCCTACCGTGTAATGAGGCCCATTGTATTGCAGAGCATTTACCAGAATCCCAAAGGTTCTGTCGGGTTTTTGCAGACAATAGTCTCTTCACCCAGATAAAAATGCACGTGTGCATCTGGGAGAGGCTGATGTGTACCTAATACACTTCCCATCAGCTCTGTATAGAAGTGGCACACACATTGCACGGTCTCCACCAGTAAAGTACAAACTGTGTGCTCATCAAATTGTGCAACTTTGTGTTGAATATCTTCTTCAGAATGCAAGACTTAACTGTTTCATTTCCATGTAGTACTTATTTTGTCTCTAAAAAATAAACGAAGAGCACGCAGAATGTTAACTTTTCATTTCTCATTGCAGGTTTCGATGCATTGTGTACCCGTTCAAGCAGAAGCTTACCATAACCACAGCTATTTTAATAATTGCTGTCATCTGGGTGCTTGCCATTGCCATCATGTGCCCTACTGCAGTCATGTCGCATGTGACGGAGGACCGATATTTTAGGGTGATCCTGGGATACCATAATCAAACAAGCCCAATCTACTGGTGCCGGGAAGACTGGCCCAATCCAGAAATGCGCAGAATCTACACCACTGTGCTCTTTGCTAACATCTACTTGGCTCCACTGTCGCTCATTGTTATCATGTATGCTCGAATAGGAATTGCTCTCTTCAAGAGTTCCGGGCCGGCCGGCGGCAAGCAAGGCCCGGAGAATCGCCACGGAGTCTCCAAAAAAAAGCAGAAAGTAATAAAGATGCTGATCATCATTGCCTCACTCTTCATTCTGTCGTGGCTCCCACTGTGGACTTTGATGATGCTCTCGGACTACGCCAATCTGACGGAAGTCCAGTCGCAGGTCATCAACATTTACATCTATCCATTTGCCCACTGGTTGGCCTTTTGCAACAGCAGCGTCAACCCCATCATTTACGGTTTCTTTAACGAGAACTTCCGTCGTGGTTTCCAGGCCGCGTTCAAGCTTCACCTCTGCTTCGGTGAAGTAGGCCACGTGCAGACCTACTCGCGCAGAGTCACTGGGAACACCATTTTACCAGCCAGAAACCACAGCCAAGTGGCTCCTGACCAGGCTAATCAAAACGCAAACTATGGCCAGAAACAGCTCCAAGGCCCTGACAGAGAGGAGCAAAGCTTAGTGATGGAAAACCTCGAAAAGGTGGCCAACAATAATGGCCTTCGACAGGATCCGTCATGAAGGAGTTTTGCAAAACAAATATACAGACTGCATCGTAAATTGAACAGTTGTCATGGATACGTTTAATTGTCCAAAGAATACAGCAGGAACAATACGCAGAGACAACAAACATGATAAGCTATTGTCATTTATTTTGTATTTTTTGACAAAATATAATGACAAAATACACTCGTTGGTTTGTAAATTGTTTTTTTCTTTGTCAACACACGCCACTTACTATCTCATGTATTATTAAGTGGTGGCTAATGTTTGTTGTGTCCTAAAGTTTTTGTCCAAAATATTTACAACAAGGAATATATAACGAGCTTAATGTGGAGGCACATTGCACCTGCACAGTACAGTACCCGTGAAAATTAATTGTATAGTGAGATCTACCTGTAGGTTCAATGGATTGTGATATATGTCAGTGGTACTGTAGGGATCTGCCGCTGTTTTATATAGTCTCTTTGTGAGGCACTGCCAGTTATTATTAGTGTGTTCTGAAACAGTTTGTTTTTTAATGTTGTATAAAATACTCCTCCTCTTGCGAAATATGTTGTAGACGGACATTTCAAGTACTAGCCTGCCTTTTGATTCAGCATTGAGGAAAAAGACTGTCCAATTATTCATTTTTCTGATTGGCTATTGTACTAAAAGTATTCAGGTTGGCGGTATTGTCCTTTCCGACTAGAACTAGTTTGACAAGGCGAACAGTTTTGGCTTTTGTTAGAGCATTGTGCAGAACCTTCCAGGCACTCACCAAATGCCCTTCATTTCCATTTCATGCCATGGCACTGACATGATGGCCAAGTATAGTTAAGCCGAAGTGAGAAATGAAAACGTGCCTTCGGAATTGCAGCCCGGGATGCATGCTGCCCTTACCTCAGGCAGGTTGTAACCATTGCGCACCGTGCTATGTGTATCCTCTTGAGACACACACGCATGCATGCATACACACACTTGCATGCATGCATGCATAAACACACTTGCATGCATGCATGCACACGCACACACACACACACACACACTGGAATGATTGGACTCAGCAACTATTTTATATATTTCATTTATTTTATTGGGTATTTGTAAGGTGCCTATAAATCAAATAGTGTTTCCAGGCGGCCAGGAACAAATGGAGTAAATAAACAGTAAAAATAACAATAAATAAACATTAACAGTCCTACCAGGCCGTGTGACATTAGGAACATGCAAGTGCGGTGACAGGAAGTGCAGGAGGGTTGAAAGGGAGGGTCAGTGTAGGGGGGACCAGAAAGAAATAGTGGTAGCCCAAAGGGGAAGTGCCACAGGGAGCCAGAGGAGGAAGCCACTGGCCAAGTACTATGGCAGAGGTGACCCAAAACACCCAGCAGTCATGTGGGGGGGCGAGAGGGCAGTGCTGAGAGGGGGGTGCTGGTGTCAACTTGGTGGAGGGCCTAGTAGCCTATAAGGCTCATGAGGGACCAGGTGGTCAGTTTCAGCGGCAGTGGGGAAATTAGCAGGGGAGGGAAAGGGGGAGGAAGCATAGAAAATACATGCTTTGAGAAGTTTCCAGAACTAAAGGTGGTCCGGTTCAATTTAGAGAGGGGCAGGGACGCCGTTCCAATGGGAGGCACCAGCCGTGGAAATAGATCTGCCCCCCCGCCCCTCTGCTTGGAGAAGCGTTGGATCAGCAGAGAGTTGGAGCTGGAAGATCGAAGGGATCTGGAAGGTAAGTATTTAGGGAGTAAAAGTTGGAGATAGCTTGGTACCAGGCCCCAGAAAGCCTTGTGGATGATGCAGAGGTCTTGAATCTGATCCTAGCAGCCACCGGGAGCCAGTGGAGAGATTTTAGATCTGGGGAAAAATTGCCTTTTCTGGATTAGTTGAAGGGGACGAATGGAGGAAAGGGGCAGATTGAGGAAGAGGCTGTTGCAGTAGTCTAGCCTGAAGAGGACCAGCGTTCTGGAGACATTGACCTTCTGGGGGAATGTGAGGAAAAGGAGAATGCCTCTAAGGAGGTGACCCCAAGGTTTTTGGCCTCAGTGTAAGGTGAGGGAAGAGGGCCTAAGGAGGGCAGCCAGAGGTTCAGAGGGAAGCAGGATGCAGGTGTCCCAAAAAGAAGAATCTCAGTCTTACTGGCATTAAGACAAAGATCGTTAGAAGTATGGCATGCCTGAATAGCAGTCAGGCAATCTGAAATGAGAGGAGAAGAGGAGGAAGTAATGGGGAGCTTGAACGATTTGTGTGTCATCAGCATAACACTGGAAGTGAGGAGAGAAGGAGGAGATTGGGTGGGCAGGAGGGGAAAGGTAGATGTATAAAAGCCAGGGTGAAAGGATAGAGCCCTATGAACACCAAAGAAGAGAGAGAGGTGGAACGGGATAAAGGGCACAGTTGAACCTGGTAAGGGCGGTTAATTATGAAAGAGGTCAGCCAATCCAATGCCCGGTCCTTGATGCCAGCAGTGTCATGGAGCCGTTTTATGAGGATAGAATGGTTGACCATGTTAAAGGCAGAGGACAGATCAAGGAGAATGAGAACAGCAGGAGAGTTAAAGTCAAGATAAGCGAGCAAGTCTTTACGGGTGTTCAGGAGAGCAGTTTCAGTGCCTCTGGATGCCCGGAATCCAGATTGATGGTTGTGGAGGCAACCAGAAAGTAGCTTCTCCAAGAGTTTGCCCAGGAAGGGGGTAGTAGAGATAGGGTGATAGTTAGCCGGGCAAGGAGGGTCTTCAGGTGGCTTTTTTAGGAGATGGTGCACAAGGGAGTGCTTGAGGGATAGAGGGAAAGAGTCAGTGGCAAAGGAGTGGTTACAGAAATCGTAAGAGAGGCGATATTGTCCTTAATAGTTCTGGAAGAGCCGGGGGACACCTGTTTGGATGAGACCTTAATAGAGCAGGCAGCTATAGAGATCACATCAGATCTTATGGGTGAGAAGGAGGAGAGATGGAAGTGGAGGAAGAGAGGCCATGGGAGGCAGGAGAGCAGGGTGGGAAGTAGAGGTAGGGGTGGAGGAGAGTGAGGACCTGATGCCATGAGTTTTAGATGTGAAGTGGGTGGCAGTGCAGTGCAGAGGGCCTGAGAAGTAAGGGGAGAGGTAGAGACTGCAGTTGGATTGGCAAGTTCCTTGCAGATTTTCCCGTGTTGTTGGTGGCGCCAGAGATTCAGGCTTGAATGTTGGCACTCTTCTTGGAGCGGATGGATAAATGGTATTGCCTTTGGAGTAGGTAACAGGCCAGTTCGTCAGTGGATGTACCTGAGGTCTGCCACTTGTGTTCTCTGCACTCATGTTTCAGAGAGGCTAGATCAGAGTCATACCAGCCATTACATTTGGAGACAGGTTTCAGGTGGATCCTCATGACAGGGGAAAGGATGTTAAGAGTATTAGAGATAGCGAGGTGTAGGTTAACAAGGACTGAGTCAGTGGGAGAGTCAATAGCAGGGTTAGGAGGGGGGATGAAAGTAGAAGCAAAAGCAGCAACTGCACCCGCTTAATCAGTTGAATTACTGCAAAGGAGTCTGGCAGTGCGGGAGGCAGCTCGGTCAGAGGGACAAGGGGCCCAAGCGGGAAGTGAGGAGAGAGTGGTTAGACCAGGAGAGGTGGTTGTGAGGGGGTTGGAGATAGGGAGGTCAGCAGAGATGAAAGCATCTAGAGTGTGTCCGGCTGAATGAGTTGGACCAGAAGGAAGAATGGTAAGGGGGATGGAGTTACAGAGGTCACGGAAACAACAGTGACGTGGCGGATTCAGTAGAGTCATGGTGGATGTTGAAATCTGCAAGGCAGAGTTTAGAAGTAGTGGTCAAGAGAGAAGAGGTGAGGTCAGCCCATTCCTAGAGGAAGAGAGAGACAGGCCCAAGGGGTGGTGATGGTAAGAGAGAGAGAGTAGGAGAGATGCAGAGCCTACAGACAAGGCATTCAAAAGAGGAGTAGGGTTGAGTAGGTATGATAGAAACAGGAACTCACTCACGGAAGATCAGGGCCACTCCACCACCAGACCGGTTAGGCCTGGGTTTGGAGAGGAGCTTGTAGCCCTCAGGAAGGAAAGTGTCAAAAGCAGTGACAGAGCAGACATTGAAATACATCTCGGTAAGGGCGAGGACATCGAGGTCAAAGTCTTGAAGAAGGAGAAAGATGTCAGAGGAGTGTTTGAGAGCAGAACAAGCATTCAAGTGGCCAAGTGGAAATGGTTACCACCTTTGAAAGTTTTCCAAAGGCGGGTACAGGGGTGTGATACTACAGTCAGTGGTGTGAAGAAGATAGAAGGGAGGAAGAAGGAGGAATAGCAGGAGAAGGGAGGAAGCTAATGAGAGATGACAGGCACAGATCAAGGAGGAGCAGATTGGGATGAGAACCCTGAGCCATGACAGTGCCATTGTGATAGACATTAAAGATGCACCTGGAGGATGAAAAGTGTGCCAAGAGTACTTTCCATCTAGTGCCACCATTAATGGGTGAAGAGGAAAAAGGGGAGAGGGTTGAGACCAAATGGGGGGGTTCCATAGATCCTAGGAGGGGACAGAAAAGAGGATATCAGTAATAGTCTGCCTGGATCAAGCATTGACATAGGTGTCAGCAATAGGTAGGTCAGGATTAGAGGCCAGAAGAGGTTTTCAAAATTGTTTTCTTCCAGGCTTGAAGAGTGAGATAGGATAGGTGATAGAGTAACAGTTAGGGTAGATTGGGGGGATGGAGAGCACCATGAGGTAGAGGGGAGAGATACACACAGAAGAGCTGCACTGTGCACAAATAAACTCACCATGCGGCCTAGCAGCTATAGACAGGCAGGTGGAAGTCCAAACCAATGAGTCTTCAAAGACCGAAGGCCAGACACAGCCCCTCCTTTAGCAGGGTGGCCCCATCTTAGATGTAGAAGGTGAGACAGGTGGCCTATCAGCAATGAACAGGCATTGAGAAGACCAAGAACAAACTCTTCAACTAGTATAGTTGATTTCCTTAACCCTCCACCATGTATATGAGAACAATTGACAATGTGTCCTGTTATTCTAATTTGTTTTCTCATCTTGGCTTCTTCTATAATCTAGTAATGTGTGCCAGGTTCATATATATTCAGTTCTATTATTGTAGCTCAATTAAGATCCACTTCTTTATATTGTAATTAAACCTCTGACATAAATCCCTCAGGTGGATTAATTAGATAGCAACCAAATCAAATTAAATTCTCAGCAGCCACGTATTCCCAGTCAGTCAGCTGGTGTGATGAGAATATTATAAAGGGGATTCAATTGTGCTGTGCCCTTTACAACATGGCACTATAATATTAAGCGATCACTGTTATCATAGGAGGATGCCATACAAAGCTCTCAGGACAAATGTATAACTACTGCAGTGGTGTTTTCAGGTTCACAACGTGACCATATATTTAACATCTTTTAGTACATGGGATGCAAAGCACAATACAGTATTAGGCAACATGTTCCATACATGTTCTGACTTGGGTCGTTTTTCCATTCTCTGTTCCTCCTATTAGGAAAAAGTGTTTGCATTTCTAATTCATTCAGTGACTTGTAAATATACAACAATGCAGCTTTTGATATTTTTATGATAAGATTATTTATAAACTAATAGTGCATGGTTGATTTAAGTGATGGGCTAAATGAGACTTAGCTTCCTCTTTAAGAAAATACACATGGAGTCTATTTTACTCAAACCAACGTAATGTTTCCCTGATCTTTCTCAAGGTTTCTACAAATCATGTAAATGAAAAGGTTCAAATGTGGCAATGATGTAAATAAGGGTATTGGTCTGATTGACATGGGCTCTTTTTCCATGTCTAGTCATAGCTTTGAATATAAAGGGGATAGTTAACCTTTGCAGACATAATTTAATCTCAATTAATGCACGTATTTTACATCCTGAAACAAGATGGCGTTCACCATGGAACTCAAGATGACATGTGGAAGAGTTCCAAACAATAGCAGAGAACAACAGTGCAGCAGGATGGCCAAGGATATAAAGGGTAGATGGATTTATTACAAATGTATGTGTGAATAATTTAAAAATGAAAGGTATGCTGAGGGTTGCAAAATATAAATGTGTTACAATGATTCATACAGTTCTGACAGCATGTAAATGTCTAATGGTAGGTATGGTTAATACCACCATTTCTGATCCCTAAAGCACCACGATAAACTTTGATGACATGTTGACCAACGTTTTCCTAGCATTTTTGATGTTTACATTGCTTACCATATCCTTTATATTTCTTCTAAAATAAAATGTGCAATATTTTAAGCTGCACTTCCACAGAACCTTAAGTTCTTGCCTCCCACAAGTCTAAGGAAGTTGTGGTCATGTCTGAGTTTCCACACGACCCCTTTCCCTCATCTGCAAACTTGAAGATGCTTGTTCTGTTCGTCATGGGATACAATGTATCTATGTGATTCAGAGAGAGAGAGAGAGAGAGAGAGAGAGAGGCAGAGAGAGAGAGAGAGAGAGAGAGAGAGAGAGAGAGAGAGAGAGAGAGAGAGAGAAAGAGAGAGAAAGAGAAAGAGAGAGCGAGAGAGAGAGAAAGAGAGAGAGAGAGAGAGAGAGAGAGAGAGAGAGAAGGGGGGAGAGAGAGAGAGGTGGCATTGGGAGCTAGAGATATGGTATCGGTCTGCAAATGGCCTGGGGTAGGAGTGCAGGGTTGCAGATTGTTTTGCCTCGAAGGCCTACTCCCACCTTACCCCAACTATCTGACTCCCTTCTAAGATCTCCTACCACTTTACACTACACACACAAAAAAACACACTGATGGCCACCACAGGCCCTGCCCTTAGCACATTAACACTAACTGAGCCACAGCTAAGCTCTCCTATTTAGCCCTGTCCCACTCTGGGAAGGTTATTATGCAGGTGCAAGGGTCCCAGGTAGGCCATTTGATCTAGTGATGGAGAGGGCGGGAGGCTGCTTCGCATTAACGTACAAGCAAAATCAAGGCAACAGAAAGCATTCATGAAGTATGTACCTCTATATCATTGCCAACAAGCTCCATGTACGGCTCCCATGAGGAGCGACCCCCGGCAACACTTGGGGATGGTGCCCTTCGTTTTGTAGTCGAAGCGGGCATGGCTGCCTTCATGCCTCCTGCACCAGGGACAGTGTTAGGCGTGGATTCTCTATTATGGTGCCTTTCTAGCAAGGTACGGCACTTTGTCGTTGGTGCATGCACCAAAGCTCCAAATAGGGCACATGCTGTGTGTGACGTCATTCACACCTGTATCTGCGCAGCCATGCATTCCCTAGCACCGAAATCAGATGCCGAGGCTCACTGCGACCCGCTGGCCGTGCAGACATCACCTGGTGTGGTCGCAGCGATAACCTTGTTGTGGGGCCAACCACATCTGACGTGCAGATAAGTGCAATAAGGCTGGAGGTAACTCCAAAATCGACGTTTGGAACAGATGGTGCGACATCCAAGGTAGGTGATAAACTGATCTGAGTTATCTGCTTGTGGTGCCGCTGTGGGGATTTTCCTGGACACTTTGTGAAGCTGGTGAAGCCTTGTGTGCTTGGACCTCCAATGTGTATGGCATCACCAGGACCTGTGAAAATCAAATCAAATGGGGCCAGTGTAAAAACGGTTTCATGTACTATCTAAGAGCATTTGTGGACATTGCCAATGATAGAAATGTGTCACTTTTAAAGCACTTTTTGCAGTATGAAGGCTACCGATTTAGGAGAAGCGGCTGACTCTGGCACTACAAACGATTGGTATCTTGCTATGCTGAAACTGGATGCTCATTTAAACCCAAATACATGCACAATGTTGGAGAGGTATAATTAGGGAATTAGGGAGCATTTAAGTGTTGAACGCATGGAGGATGACATCATTGCCCTGTGACGTTTAGCACTAACATACACGTTTGAAAATACTATGGATGAGCACATTATCGATCAATTCATGATCCATTGCAGTAATAATAGGATCGGAGAAGAGTTATGGCTTAAAGATGATCCCAGTCTGGAGGAAGTCATCAGCATAGCGAAACATGTTGAACATTCAATGGTGTGTGTAGCAAAATGGACTAAGCTTGAGAGCAAGACAATGGCGCCTGAAGTACTAAAAGTGACGACAGAGGAGAAGGTGAAGAAGATGAACAAGGGACATCAACAGCACCAGAAGGGGCAACCAACCTGAAGGGTGATAAAACAAGCCCTAATGGGGCAAAAGGGGGAGGAGAGGTTATGCTTTAGATGTGCTAGTAAAAGTCACTTTTCTGCATCGCAGATATGCTCTGGGAGAAAGGGGAACTGCTCAAAGTACAAGAGATGGGGGACATTACGCAAATTGTGCCCAGAAAGAAAAAGGTGTTAAATGTGTCAGGTGAAGAAAGAGCGGGGAGGAGGCGGTATTTGAGGTGTGGTGTGGGGAACAAGGGGAAATGTTTGTGTCGTGGTTGGGTGTGCGTGTGCATGGGTGTGAGGTGGATACAATGAAGGGAGTGGAATGCAGAATGCTGGTGGAGTGAATGCTATCATGCAGTTGCAAGAGTTCCAGGGGGGCATTTGATCTAGTGATGGAGAGGGCTGGAGGCTGCTTCACATGATCTTACAAACAAAATAAAAGCAACATAAAGCATCCGTGGAGTATGTACGTTTATTTCAGGTAATGAAGCATTTATCGTGGTAGTAAATGGGGATAAGCAAGTATGTGCTTGTCAATCTTAAAAGCAGATTTGCTTCAAACGAGACCGGATGCAAATGCTCTTGCAGCAGCTGTATCGTTGCCTAGCAATTGGACTAGCATAACCAATTTGATGATTCAGCATATCACCCACGTGTTTAGTTTTTTTGTTTCAACAAAACATTTAGAAAGTATCCAAAGATTTGACAGAGGAAATTATAGGTTCCACTGGGGGATACAATGTAGGGCCCAGTAGTGGAGGGCAGGCCGCTGCCATCCCCCAGAGCACCCTGTAGCAATCCCTACTGATGTACTGTGGCCAGGCATGATCCTGCAGGACAGTGCAGCCTATTCAATTTTGCCAGTTAAAATAGAACATAAAAACATAATTTTTGGTGTGTAGTGAAAGTGAGGAAGGCCATGGGAAGACATGGGAGTGGGGGCATGAGGAGGTGTAGGGGTACTTTTAGGAGGTGTAGTCGGGGTAGGTTTGCTGCTACAAAAGTGCCATGTGAAAATCTGAAGGAAAAATCATGATTGGCTATGTGCCTCGCTAATGCTTCTGCGGTACTTTTAGCGTCATTTCTACGACTGTACTTAGAAAAGCAATCTGCTCTCGCTCATGCTGTTGTCCCTCTTCTATCTCAGCAACACAGCATTTCAATAAGGTGAGGTGCTCTATTGTCAGGGTGTCGAGTGAAGCACCAAAGGACAAACAGATGTCTTAGCTCAGTAGGCAGAAGTGAGAGAAGCTTAATAAGCAATTATAAATATGGCTATAGCACCATGACCCTTATGTTTATGGAGGACTTCTATATAACAATGTTTTTCCCAGTTCAGGCAACCCCACCAACAGGACATGTGCATCATCCACAAATGGTTCCTACTGCTCCCAGGAGGTAACCGCTGGTGCCATCTGTTGACATGTTAAACAGGGAAGCACCAACTTTACATCAAAGCCCTGGCAGTTCTAGCTTCCATACTGCAAAATACCTTAACCAGGGAGTTCAAAGTAAACAGTATGCATGGGATTAACAGCGCTTTGTTGTGGTATATTGTGAGCCTGCTCCCTCTCCTCACCTGCTCCTTCCCCAAAATACAGCGCAAGGCAGCAGGGTGTCTCCTGGTGAAGGATGGGTGAAACTCAGACTCCAAATCTCCTTCCCAATCTTGGAGCAATCAGTTAGGCTCACATGTCCGTCGCATTCTTGGATACATTAGTTGTGCTCCATGATTCAAGGGTGGCAGCATGAGGAAGGATAACCACTTCTACTCTACTTCTGCCCCATGACACTGCACTTCTGTGTCCTGTGGGAAAGAGAGGAACGTATTTGTGGCTGATTAGTGGTAGAATGCTTGGCTTGACGGCTCCTTCTTGCCCGTGGTCCTTGTACAATAGTTCTCTCATGGCTCCATGCCAGTGACTTGCACTTTCTTAAAGACACTCAATAGCTTTAGTAGGAATGTACAAGTTTGCTCAATGGCTCCAGAGCTGGGTAGAAATTTCCAACAGGGTGCACAATTTCAAGCTGCAATCTACTAGCTACTCATAAAAGCTATTCACCTCATGTCAGGTCAATAGCTCAAGAACAACATTTCTTTTTTTTTTGGATTTGTATAACGCACATCTGCCCGGGGGCATCGTAGCGCTGTTCCATTTGTGGTAGGACGTGGCAAGTCCCCACTCCTACATTCACCTGCAGCGCTTTCCACACCACTCTATATCACTTAGGTCATTGCGCTGAATCTTGCTGTCCTTTATTTGCCAACCCTGTCTTTAGCGCTGTAAGTAGTCTTACTTGTTACATAACATACATGATGCATAGATTAAGACAGGACAAAGCATAGTTACATACAGTTGTAATATACAGTAGGATAAGATGGGTGGAGAGGGTTAGTTGAACAGCATGGTTTTGAGTAGTCTGCGGAAAGCATGGTATGATTTTTTTGTTCCTTAGTTTGGTGGGGAGTGCGTTCCAGTTTTTGGGTGCTAGGTGTTGGAAGCTGGACCCTCTGTCTTTGCTTCTTTTGAATGTGGGTACATAGGTCTGGTTAGTCAGGTGCGACCTGGTGGGTCTAGTGGATGTATTGAGGGTAATTCTTTCAGAAAGATAGGGCAGGGCTTTGGCAGAGAGGCATTTCTGGGTGATGGCCATGGATTTGAATAGGATACGTTCTTTTATTGGTAACCAGTGGGCTTGTTTTCTGGCTTGGGAGATGTTCTCCCTTTTTGAGATACTCAGGGCTGCTCTCAGGGCATTGTTTTGTGTGACTTGCATTTTTTTTAGGTTTTTTGCAGACATGCCCAGGAAGAGGGCATTGCAGTAGTCCAGCGTGGTGCCTACTGTGGCTCTGGCTATGGCCAGGCAGTTTTTAGTGGATAGCAAGGGTTTAAATGCATTCATTACCTTCGTGGTAAGCACAGCAGAGGAGGCTATGGCGTTGACCTGCCGTGTCATGGAGAGAGTGGAGTCAAGGTATACCTCTAGCGTTTTTACTTCAGTGGAGACTGTGATGGTGGCGTTATCAATGTTAAACAATTTGTAATGCGACGGGAGTTTGTTTAGTGTTTCTTTGGTGCCAACTAGTGGGAACTCTGTTTTGTCCCCATTTAAGCAGAGGCCGTTGGCTGCAATCCAGGTTTGGATGGCTGTATAGATCTTGGTTAATGCCGCAGCATCTTGTTCATAGACCCCTGTGAGGGGGAGCCGGACTTGCGTATCGTCAGCATAGTTGGTGTAAGCTATGTGACGACGATCCAGGTCATTGAACAGTGAGAGTGTGAAGTTGTTGTATAGGGTGGGGGCAGTGCAAGACCCTTGTGGGACGCCACAGTGGATTGTGGTGGGGGTAGCGCTCGCTGAGTCGGAAAAAACTTTCATAAATTGACCCTCGAGGAAGGATTTGACCCAAGAGATGGCTTCGGGTGAGAAGTCAGCTTCATTTTTGAGTTGCGTGCCTAGTATGTCATGGTTGACCAGGTGAAAGGCAGCGGATAGGTCTAGCAGGAGCAGGAGTGCTGGTTTCCCTTTGTCCATGATGTCATTGAGTTGGATGGTTTCCTTTGGCACCAAACAAGGGTTTGAAAACCACGATCATCATCCTTACAAGGACTATAAACCAAGTACCATTGATGGTTAATACAAATATTTAATAATAGAGTATTTAAAAGCAATCGACTGCATGAAGTGCCTAATAAATTCCCACATTCCTATTATTATTTTTTAACTCAAGAGCAATGCATGAGATGGACATATGCACCCCAAAATTGCTTCCTGCAATATTAAGAGTCTTGTTCTTATTGCAAATTTAATTATTTATGTATATGTATTTATTTATTTAATTTGTATCAGTTCAAAAAAAGTTTTACATGTATATCAAATATATATCAAATTCATAATAAAACATTTCAGAATCAATGAAATACATACATAGCACATGTTTATAACAATCATTACATCCCATTAGCCCAAGATTCTCAATTAATATACAATCACATTCACTCAGCGGAAGAGATTATTTACATTTCATTTAATACTGCATACCTTTAATCCATATTATGGATCAAAATTAAGGACCCCATGTTGCCATACTGTTTAGAAGGTGATTTTAATTGCCATATTATCCTTTTTTAAAGAATGGTCCCAAAATTCATCAGACTATGTGCCCTTATATTCATGTACATATGTATCCAAAACATTTATGTATATACTACCCAGGTTTTTGCATAAGGTTAGGACATGCCTATTTGTCTCAATCATATTCGGTACTCTACAAATCCTGCATACTTTATTAGCTGGCTGCCGGTTTGTGGGCCTGCCACAGAAAGGGTAGGTATCTGTCTCAGTCTGAGAATATGAATTAATCTTCTAAATTTAGGTGCTGTGCAGACTAAAAAATAATGCTGTGCTTTGAGAATGGTGTGGTCCATGCGCGAGAACTCACAGAATATTTTTCAAAGACACCAGATGATTGTAATTATTTTGCCAATCATCTAGTTGCATCTTCTTTAGAAAATCATGTTTTAATATTGAGAAATCCTCATCCCAATCTGGGATCTACCCAATGTCAGCATGATTTAATGAACTGGCTCAACAAAGGGCACAAAGGGCTTTAATGGTATCAGGTAATATTGTCCCTGTATATAATGTCACCATACATATAGTCACCGGGAAACGGCATAGTCGACATTATATATAAGGACAATATATGGGGTAAAAGGGAACGAGGGTTGCGGGGGTGTATCCCATTCCCCTTTAAAAAGAAAAAGTCAGGGTTTGCGGGGGTGTCCCCTCATGTTCCTAATGATAATGTAGCCGCAAAAAAAGGCGCCATTCTTGCATGGCGACATTTTTGGGGGGACATTATCAAATGGAATCTTTTTAATGTACTTAACACCCAGTCTGCACCTTAGTAGGCCTGCTAATGATAATGATGTAAGGCCCAGCTCTAATCACAGGGCAGCCATAGGGACGCTCTGCGAGATACCCAAGATGCTTCTCCAAAACCTTCCCTCAATGATATTCTTAGTTCTTGCCATCCTCAAATATAGCTTCCAAAGCACAGATGATGGTAGGGTAGTAACACTGTTTATACAGAATAATTCTACCTTTGAGGGTATATCCAGCATTCTGGAGAGTTATCTTCATGATCATTCCACCTGTAACCAAGACCTTTTTTTTATAGATTATAATCTCCTCTTCAATGTTATGTGTCTTAATAGGCAGGCTTAAGTATATATAAAAGCATGTTTGTTCTATGTTGCCAATCGAAATATATAATTTACCATGTGCATGTTTTTGAGAACCAAAGTACATAGACTTGGTTTTATAAGGGTTCATAATAAGTCTATTTTCCATTGTATATTCACTTAAGGCTTTCACCGATCTGTGTACGCCAATGTTAGTATGGTAAAGTAGAACAATGTCATCTTCGTAGGACAACCATGTGAGTTGCCATCCGCCCAAGAGCAGAGGAACATTTCAAGACGCCTTTATCTATTTATTTTTGAGTTAGGTTATGTGCTTGCTCGCCAAGGAGCTGCTTCACAGCACCTGGGAAAAAGTAAGCAGGAAACCACATACAATTCAAGGTGGGACATATCCAAGGAGTAGAAAGCATGGGACGAGGTTGCCTGACTAAGTACGCTGCTACATGAGGCCCGAGCTAACAATGTGGTTACATACCATGGTTGAGGCTTTTGCTTAAGCCCCATTAATTATAGAAATCATGTTACTAGTATGTTATTAATATTAAAACAAACTTTAAACAAGTAAATTCAGGGTCAAGTAAGATAAACATTTGCAGGCCCAAGACAGGCACATTTCAAGTTATCAAGTAATGGCTACATTTGGGCGTGGTGCAGAAGTGCTAGTCATAAGATATACACCACACCGAAGGCCCACACTTAAAAGCATGAAGGTTTCCTACCTGACCCATTTGCAATCAGAGAGCACAGGAGTGCCTCTCCCCTTCTTTGCCCCAGCTCCAGCACCAGTCAAGACCTGGTGGGCGGCACCGAAAGAAAGAAGTAGACCTGCACAAGATGGCCACAGCTGCAGCACTCGTTCACCCCCGTGCCGCAACATCGAGGATGTGCCAATCCCATCGAGGAGCCATTTGGGCAGTCTGCCCTCTCATTGAGCAGCTTCCCTCGACTCCACAAGCTTTGAAGGCCCACACTTAAGGGCATTAACTTTCCGTCTGGCCCTGTCTGGATCCTGCCTGGGAATTGCTGTTGACCTGGAAACTATGGTACATACTTAATCCCACGCTCTCTTTCAAGCTATCTGTTCCCTCCATTCTACCTTTCTCGTATTCTGTCCCTCCTTCTCTCTCTCTCTACCAGATGCCGTATATATCCACATAAGCTCTTCCCCGCCACCTCTACTGTAATCTCACCGTTACATCTCCCCAAGACTAGATCACACCACTGCGTTCAACTCTGTAATGCACGACTATCAAGCTTCACTATGTTGAACGTCTGCCACAGAGTTATACCGATACCCACTACCAGAAGAAACCTACGAATCAGCTCCAGAATCGTCTCCCATAAGAAGCCACCTTTACTTTACCGCCTGGCACCTTTCCTCACACACTATATCCCAAGCAGCACCCCGAAACAACTTGGCGACAAACCTAGTATGAGCACCGCCAAGCCAAAGTCTGCACTCTCTGCCTCTTTCCCCCTCTCTGCATCACAAGGTTTAATACCCCGACGTAGTAACAGCCATAGGCCAAACACTGGAACAACTATAATGCCTAATCACAGCAAGGCACTACTGCAAAGTTCCACTTCTGCGCCTTCATCAAATGTTAGCACTGCCTTAATGCCCAATGCATTCATTGTGCCTATGTCAAATGCTAGCACTGCCTTAATGCCCAATGCATCCATTGTGCCTATGTCAGATGTTAGCACCACCTTAATGCCTAATGCATCCATTGTGCCTATGTCAAATGTTAGCACGGCCTTAATGCCCAATGCATTCATTGTGCCTATGTCAAATTCTAGCACCGTCTTAATGCCCAATGCATCCATTGTGCCTATGTGAACTGTTTTCACTGCCTTAATACCCAATGCATCCATTGTGCATATGTCAACTGCTAGCACCACCTTAATGCCCAATGCATCCATTTTGCCTATGTCAAATGTTAACACCGCCTTAATGCCCAATGCCTTAATGCCCAATGCATCCATTGTGCCTATGTCAAATGTTAGCACCACCTTAATGCCCAATGCATCCATTGTGCCCATGTCAGATGTTAGCACTTCAATAATACCTATTGCCAGAATTACGCCTTTGACAAATGCCAGCGGTACCCCCATGCCAAAAACTAGCAGCCAGAGCCCTGCACTCGCCAACAACAACACCTCCCCTAACTCACACTGAGTTCACTCTCTACCGTACTTCATGTCCTCAACCTAGCCCTCATCAATGCCTGGTCACTGACAGCACATCCCTTAGATATCCATGACCTCCTAACTATGAACAACTTAGACACCTTTGCCATTAAAGAAACCTGGCTCGATCCCCAATCTGGTCCCTCGCTTTCTCTAGACATCCATGTAGGCTATACTATCCTCAGAAGCGACAGGCCCAACCCAAGGACCACAAGACCATCAGACAGATGCCTTCCACTTTGAACAACAATATCGACCTCCTCTCTCTAAAATGGACCACCTCCCACACCAACATGATCACTATTCACCTCATTTATCGCCTGCCAGGTCCCACCCTCATATTAGAAGAGGAAATACTCCTCCTACTAAGTAACAATCGCAATCCCACATCCCAAGTTCTTCTTCTGGGGGATTTTAACTTGGGCCTCAAAGACCCCCAAGTCCTAGCAGCCACTTCACTAGCCACTGCCCTCAGTGATCTTGGCATCGACCAATGTATCTGTAAACCTACTCATATCAAAGGGCGTACATTAGATTGGCTGACTGACTGTCACACGTCCACTAAAACCATCGCATCATGCCCCTGGTCTGACCATCAGGTGATCAGCGTGCCAAGCCTTCTACCAGCCACACCCCTTCAACACTTGCTCGCAGCTCATGTAAACTCACAAAGGAGAACCTCACACCTTTCCTTAACACAATTAACCCTGACCTTCTGGAATCTATGGACCCTGAGCTCTTAGTACAACATTATGCCACCACCCTCACCAAAGATATTGACACCATTGCCCCCCTATAAAGCCAAACCGCTGATCCACACTAATGCCTGGTACACCCCTGAAGTCTCTACTCTTAGAGCTGAAAAAAAGACTTGCTTAGTCTAGCTGGAAAAAAGAACCCTCTGCAGCATCTAAGTGTGCCTTCTCTACCCTCCACAACAATTACAAAAAAGCCATTCTCGATGCCAATGGCGCCTCCTTCAATACAAGGATTGCCAATGCCAATTCCGACTCGAAGGAATCATTTGCCATCATTAAAGAATTTGAAACACCACTCCTCCAGGTCTCCAGGATCCTCAAGGACTCGACTTGGTGTAACTCTATCCAGACCGCCCTCGTGCACAAAATTGACACGCTAAAAGAGAAAATCCGGGAAAAAAAGCTTGCAATCTGCAACATCCTTTGCCAATTCACATCCCCCCGCAAACGGAGCAGATGTTCCATTGTTTCAGCTTCAATAAAGTCACGATACAAGATACACTCTGTATCTTTCAAAGTCTAAAGCCGTCCAGATGCAAAGGAGATATCTGCCCAGCACATCTAATCAAAGACTGCACTCCGAACTAGCCCCATTCATCACAGCCTTTATTAATGCCCCCTTCAACAGAGGTATAGTACCCACCTTGCCGCAAGGATGCATGGGTACTCCCACTAATAAAGAAACACACGCTCGACACCACAGTCGCAAATAACCGCCAGCCCATTACCACTGTACCGTTATTCCTCAAACTTCTTGACAGAGCAGCTTAAAAACAAATTCAATGCCACTTCCTAGGTATCCACCAGTCAGGTTTCTGCCCTGGCCATGGCACTGAGTCTGCTCTCTTGGACCTTAAAATCCAGCTGGACATCATCAAAGATGAAGGAAAGCTGGCCGTGCTCCTTCTCCTTGATCTTTCTGCAGCCTTCGACCTAGTCGATCACAATATCCAATGCCATCATCTCACCTCCTCAGCTGCCTTTTAACAGGAAGATGCTGCCTGGATAGCCTCCTTCCTCGAAGGTAGAGCGACCCACGGCCTATGCCTCAATGATGAGAAAACCAAACTTCTCATAGTTGGATCGGCAGCTGCATTAAACTCACTCGACTCCACATACTCCAGCTTCAACATTGATGGAGCAGTGATCCCAGTTTCCTCCTCGGTAAAAACACTTTTAATCTATCTCGACGCCACTCTCTACCTAACTTGCCAAGTAAACGCTATTTCCTCTGCAGCAGCCTACTCCATGAAATTGCTCACCACTGCCAGACTCCTTCCTATCCACTGACAATTGCCTAACAATCTCCCAGGCAGTGGTGGGCACCAGGTTAGACTACTGAAATGCCCTTTTCGCTGGCACGTCATCGCAAAACTTAAACAACCTATAAACCATCCAAAATAATGCCTTACACCCTGCCCTCAACATCCCACACTGAGAGCACATCTTGCTGCCTGCAGAGCCGCTCACTGGCTACCCATCAATGAAAGAATCCTTTTCAAGACCCTCTCCATCATCCATAAGTGTATCTCCAACACAGACCCACCATATCTGGCTCAGACACCCATCAAAGCTCAATCCAGCAGGCCAATCAGAGCCCCATACTCTCACAGATTGGTCCAACCCAGGTTCAAACGAACTAAAGCAGGACGGTCGAGATTCCAAGTCCTTGCCGCTAAGCACTGGAACTCTCTCCCACTGGCCTTGAGAGCGGAAGAATCCTATTGGGTCTTCCGTAAAGCCCTGAAAACGTGTCTGTTAAACGAATCAAACTAACTGGTTCATTCTTGCTAAATGGTTAGCATTGTGCCAAGCTTGTAAGTGCTTGCTTGCTTCACCTGATCATTTGTTCAACTGCTGTAATTGTTAAATGTACTTATATTTGCCCTACCACGGGCCCCATGTAACTGGTAAAAAGCGCCCTGATGCCTTAGGGCTTGTGAAGGCTATACAAATGGAAAATAAATTAATAAATAAATATGGGTACGGTAGAGTCAAGTAAAGAAGTAATTGGCGGGAATGACAGTTACTTGGTTAATGGCTGGCGCTTCGAACAGCAGCATTAAAAATCTCAGAGTCACCCAAAACAACGCCTTTCGAGCGGCACTAAATATCCCTCGGAGAGAGCAGGTCTCAGAAACAAGACGCAAAGCTCACTGGCTACCGATCCAGGACAGAATCATTATACTAATACAAAATACTAGCAACAACACACACATGCCTTATTAATACGGCTCCCAAATACCTTACTAACCTCTTGACTCCAATCCATACAACGAAACACACACGTGCCTCCATGGCCTCTCTCCCCACAGTTCCTAAATTCAAAAGAACTAAGGCCGGAGGACGCAGCTTCCCAGTAGTAGCTACCAAAGAATGGAACACCCTCCCGCTAGCCATCAGATCTGACCCCTCACAAACATCTTTCCGCAGAAAACTCAAAAACTGGCTCCTCACGTTCAAATGATAGCACCTTTAGATCCTTGAAGATACCTTGGCATATTATAAATATCTGTAATACCTGTAAATACTCTACATTGTAAATTATATCACATACTGCCTAATTTTGATGCAATTGTAAAAATGTCTGTAAATATCTGTCCACCGCCTATATACCCAGGGGTTAGGCGCGCTTTACAAATGCTACATAAATAAATAAATAAATAAAAAATGTGCATGGGTCTGATTTCGATGTTCTGGCCATGGATCCAGATTTACATATTTCATTTCAACCTCTTGCAGGTATATTCTATGTTCAGGATTGTGAGCAGATTATTTTCTAGAATTTGTTACCTAGTACTGTAAATTATCTCCACGCATGTTTAGTTAGGTTGTTAGCTAGTGGTGATCTTGGTGGTCTTGTAGGTACATGTTTGTTTATGCAACAGTACAGGCAGTGGTCAAAGTGTACAAAAAGAAGTAGTGGAACTATTTTCCGTGCTGGCCTGACCCATCTCCCCACAAGCCCCATTGCCAGTGCTCCTCCTACGCGCAATTCAAACCCCCAAACAAACACGCCTGCTGTTTAAGGAAACGTTCGGTGCGGTGCACTGAAGTGCCAGTTTCAGCTTCTTCCTACACTTTTATGTTTAAACTAAACCATTCCAGAACGGTTTCTGTTTACAAATAAAGTATAGGAACAATAAAACTTAATTAAAATAAAGTTGGGGGTCACCGTTCCCAACTGCTCCTGCCCACTTTGATCACTGAATACAGGTATTTAAGAGAATGTTAGTGCAAATTTCGGAAGTAACACAGTTGATTTTGTGTGTTATTCATCTTGCAACAGGGAGCCAGTTCAGTTATCCAGACCATGTGCGATATGGTCCAAGGGGTTCAGTTTCAAAATAAGCCTAGCTGCATTATTTAAGATATGTTGCAGTTGCTTTAGTTGTGTTTTGCTTAGTCCTAGGAAGTGACTATTGCACTATGCTGTGCAAGAGAAGGCAAGGGCTCTGGTCACCTCAGTTTTCTGTGTTATTTCCTGGTAGGGACAAGAGGAAAATCAGTTGAATGCTCTCATGCACTCGATGATTAAGAAAAGATTGTGCATTTCAGTCACCATTTGCCCATGACAGTCATGCATGCTCTTTCAGGCAGGCCCATGAAACATGTATTTTGTCCTTGCATTTTGTGTCAGTTGTCCAGAGGAATTCCACACAGACGTCAGTTAAGTGACAATGCCGTATACAATTGATAGAACGTGTTAATTAGCAAAAGAGATCCAAGACATTGAGACAAGCAGGGAACTCTTTCCAGGGACTGGCTGCAAGTACTATAATGTGTTGACCTCCTAGGCTTTCCCTTTTGTATTTAGGAGCAACTAGTAGCTGGGGGCAGGATGAGCACAGATGTCTAGGAGAATTACTCCATTGCATTGTACTGGATGTAGCCGATGTTTCGATTGCATAGACTGATTTACGTCCTTGGCTTGCAAGGACCTCAAACCTGGGGAAATGTTTTCATACTTTGGACCTTAAGTATCAGCCTGGTTGCCACCTTTTGGACTCTGAAATCCCGGCAGGCAGACATAACGGTGTTCATAGCAATACATTTGTGAGGAATAAACAAGGCCAAAGTGAAAAGGTCTGTATCAGTTCTCAATCAGAAAAAAATTGTGTTGTATTCGGGTGGACGCCTGGATGGATAGGCTAAGATCTGTATCCATCATGATGCCTGAATTGCGTACTAACAGCACAGGTGTTGGACAGGGGCTAGAAGATTCTGGCCGGAATGTGACATTCCATGGGCTTGGGTATCATATACAGCAAGAGCCTCACAGGCCGATTCATGGAATAATTAGCGCGGCGCAAGTGGGCAAAAACGTGCGAATCGCAGTGGAATAGCGAAAATCGCAGTGCAAGTGCGAAAATCGCACGAAAAGCAGCGCACGTCGATTCATGGAAGGCCGTGCGCGAGAAAACCAGCGGATGTGCGATAAAAAAGTGCGCGGCGCACGTTGGCGCACAGGCCATCTAACAGCGTGCGCCAGGTCACAGCGAAAATCGCACAGGCCACAGCGAAATTCGCACATAGCGCGGTGCACGCAACAAAAGTAGGCGGAACACGGGCGTAACACTCGGAATGGGGAACAACTTGCCAAAACGTGGGCGTCACGGGGGAAGTACAGGGCACAAGTGCGCGGAACGCCCACACGCTCGCCTACAACACGTATTAATGGAATAGAATAGGGCAAAAAAGCGCACGCTCAAACCAGCGCACAGGCACAAACACGACCGCCACAAGAAAGCAGGCGGTAGCGTCTCTGCGGCTGTAAGAAATGTGCGCCAAAAGGTGCGCCAACAAATAGCACCTATATACTGCCATGATGAATGTCCCATACTGTGGCCCTCCAGGAAAAATGACGTGCAAAGGGGTACCCACAAACACGGACACCCGCTGACAAAAAAAATGTGTGCGTGTATACCGGGGTGCGCGGGAAGTCTCACACGCGATTTGCAGGGTACGTGCATCACAGGGGTTCGCGTGAAGTTTCTCACGTGATCGGGCCTGGGGGAGCGTGCTACGTGTATTTCAGGGGTTCGCGTGAAGTTTCACACGCGATCGGGCCTGGGGGAGCGGGCTACGTGTATTACAGGGGTTCGCGTGAAGTTCCTCACGCGATCGGGCCTAGGGGAGCGGGCTACGTGTATTCCAGGGGTGCGCGGGAAGTTCCACACGCGAATAGCCTGGGCGCGTGTATTTCAGGGGTGCGCGGGGAGTTCCACACGCGAATAGCCTGGGCGCGTGTATTTCAGGGGTGCGCGGGGAGTTCCACACGCGAATAACCTGGGCGCGTGTATTTCAGGGGTGCACGGGGAGTTCCACACGCGAATAGCCTGGGCGCGTGTATTTCAGGGGTGCGCGGGAAGTTCCACACGCGAATAGCCTGGACGCGTGTATTACAGGGGTGCGCGGGGAGTTCCACACGCGAATAGCCTGGGCGCGTGTATTTCAGGGGTGCGCGGGAAGTTCCACACGCGAATAGCCTGGGCGCGTGTATTTCAGGGGTGCGCGGGAAGTTCCACACGCGAATAGCCTGGGCGCGTGTATTTCAGGGGTGCGCGGGAAGTTCCACACGCGAATAGCCTGGGCGCGTGTATTTCAGGGGTGCGCGGGAAGTTCCACACGCGAATAGCCTGGGCGCGTGTACTTCAGGGGTGCGCGGGAAGTTTTACACGCGATTTCTGCACGGTACGTGTATTTCAGGGGTGCCGGGGAGTCCCACATGTGATTTGACAGTGTGGGTCCTCCCAGGTGTACCCTGTACACCCTCCACGGCCCCTGCAGGCAGCCCACACCACAGGGGACTACCCTGCATCCCTGGTCATGTCCCGCAGGCAGCCCACCCAACATGGGCATGCCCCCCAGCAAAGGCACATGTCTCCTTGAACTAATGAACACCAACTCATGTCCCCTTGCACCCCCACCCCCCAGCACTGTGGGGCACCTGCCAGCAGGCCCCCACCCATGTCCAACTCATGTCCCCCACCACCCCCACCCCCCAGCACTGTGGGGCACCTGCCAGCAGGCCCCCACCCATGTCCAACTCATGTCTCCCACCACCCCCACCCCCCAGCCACCAGGGGCACCCTCCACCAGGCCCCCACCCATGTCCCCTATCACCCCCACCCCCCAGCCACCAGGGGCACCCTCCACCAGGCCCCCACCCATGTCCCCTATCACCCCCACACCCCAGCCACCAGGGGCACCCTCCACCAGGCCCCCACTCATGTCTCCCACCACCCCCACACCCCAGCAGTGCAGGGGCACCCTCCACCAGGCCCCCACTCATGTCTCCCACCACCCCCACCCCCCAGCCACCAGGGGCACCCTCCACCAGGCCCCCACTCATGTCTCCCACCACCCCCACACCCCAGCAGTGCAGGGGCACCCTCCACCAGGCCCCCACTCATGTCTCCCACCACCCCCACCCCCCAGCACTGTGGGGCACCTGCCAGCAGGCCCCCACCCATGTCCAACTCATGTCTCCCACCACCCCCACCCCCCAGCCACCAGGGGCACCCTCCACCAGGCCCCCACCCATGTCCCCTATCACCCCCACCCCCCAGCCACCAGGGGCACCCTCCACCAGGCCCCCACTCATGTCACCCACAACCCCCACCCCCCAGCCACCAGGGTCACCCTCCACCAGGCCCCCACTCATGTCTCCCACCACCCCCACACCCCAGCAGTGCAGGGGCACCCTCCACCAGGCCCCCACTCATGTCTCCCACCACCCCCACACCCCAGCAGTGCAGGGGCAGCCTCCACCAGGCCCCCACTCATGTCACCCACCACCCCCACCCCCCAGCCACCAGGGGCACCCTCCACCAGGCCCCCACTCATGTCTACCACCACCCCCACACCCCAGCAGTGCAGGGTCACCCTCCACCAGGCCCCCACCCATGTCTCCCACCACCCCCACACCCCAGCCACCAGGGGCACCCTCCACCAGGCCCCCACTCATGTCTCCCACCACCCCCACACCCCAGCAGTGCAGGGGCACCCTCCACCAGACCCCACTCATGTCTCCCACCACCCCCACCCCCCAGCCACCAGGGGCACCCTCCACCAGGCCCCCACTCATGTCTCCCACCACCCCCACACCCCAGCAGTGCAGAGTCACCCTCCACCAGGCCCCCACCCATGTCTCCCACCACCCCCACACCCCAGCAGTGCAGGGGCACCCTCCACCAGGCCCCCACTCATGTCACCCACCACCCCCACCCCCCAGCCACCAGGGTCACCCTCCACCAGGCCCCCACTCATGTCTCCCACCACCCCCACACCCCAGCAGTGCAGGGGCACCCTCCACCAGGCCCCCACTCATGTCTCCCACCACCCCCACACCCCAGCAGTGCAGGGGCTCCCTCCACCAGGCCCCCACTCATGTCTCCCACCACCCCCACACCCCAGCAGTGCAGGGGCAGCCTCCACCAGGCCCCCACTCATGTCTCCCACCACCCCCACACCCCAGCAGTGCAGGGGCAGCCTCCACCAGGCCCCCACTCATGTCTCCCACCACCCCCACACCCCAGCAGTGCAGGGGCAGCCTCCACCAGGCCCCCACTCATGTATCCCACCACCCCCACCCCCCAGCCACCAGGGGCACCCTCCACCAGGCCCCCACCCATGTCCCCTATCACCCCCACCCCCCAGCCACCAGGGGCACCCTCCACCAGGCCCCCACTCATGTCACCCACCACCCCCACCCCCCAGCCACCAGGGTCACCCTCCACCAGGCCCCCACTCATGTCTCCCACCACCCCCACACCCCAGCAGTGCAGGGGCACCCTCCACCAGGCCCCCACTCATGTCTCCCACCACCCCCACACCCCAGCAGTGCAGGGGCACCCTCCACCAGGCCCCCACTCATGTCTCCCACCACACCCACACCCCAGCAGTGCAGGGGCAGCCTCCACCAGGCCCCCACTCATGTCTCCCACCACCCCCACACCCCAGCAGTGCAGGGGCAGCCTCCACCATGCCCCCACTCATGTCTCCCACCACCCCCACACCCCAGCAGTGCAGGGGCAGCCTCCACCAGGCCCCCACTCATGTCTCCCACCACCCCCACACCCCAGCAGTGCAGGGGCAGCCTCCACCAGGCCCCCACTCATGTCTCCCACCACCCCCACCCCCCAGCCACCAGGGGCAGCCTCCACCAGGCCCCCACTCATGTCTCCCACCACCCCCACCCCCCAGCAGTGCAGGGGCAGCCTCCACCAGGCACCCACACATGTCCCCCTGCCCCCAGGTCCTGACGATACTCAATCATGGCAGTAATGGGCAGCATACCCAGCACAAACACCCAGGCAAGGATTGCATCCACCCACATAGTGAATGCAAGTACATGATACAACCCCAATGGCAAGTCTGTAAATGAACACATGTCCGTCACACACACATACACAATGGGTGCAAGTCAATGTCAAAACCCATATCATGACATGTATGAAACCAATGAGAAAATACCACAAGTGAAAGTTAAAAATAACATGTATTAAAGATGAAAAATAAGTAAAAAAATCAAACATACAACAATGGCGATAACAAAATAAATGGTCCATGTCCGAGAACAAATGTAAAAATAAAAAAAACAAAGTAATCCAAAAACAAATGTTGTCCAAAGCAAAATCATGTGGAAGTAAAATAATGAAAAACCATTTCCTCATGCTGAACACAATAATTAATAAAAAAAATGTTTCTTCAAAAAGCAAACTATATACACGAAAATTCCAGGGTCCATGAGCCCAACACCATAAATGAAACCTACTACTACCTAATGAAAATAATATATACAAAAAAGTGGCCATTGTCCGAGCGGTCCAAAAAAAAAAAAATTAATAAAGGAAACCTAACACTAGCTAACTAAATAACTATATACAAAGGCAGCGGGCAAGTCCTGCGGCTCACTCGGTGATGTTGCTGGCCAGGGCATCATCGAACTCCATGTCGATGTCCTGGAGGCGGGACTCTGTCCTGGCCCCGAGGTCTCGCAGGGATAACCCCATGTCCAGCTCAAACTCCCTGCGAGCTTCCTCGAGGCACTCAGCCCGCCTCAATGCCCGACGCATGGAGAACTCCGCCCTGACCATGGTGAGCCGCTCCTCTTCCGCCCGCTGCCGCTCCGCACCTATCCGCTGGACCAACTGCTCCCACACGGAAGACACCACCATCCCAGGGTTGCCCTGCCCTCCGGCCGATGCCTGCCCCTCTGATCTTGAAGGCCCCGAGCCATGATGCCTCCCACGTCGATCCTGCTGCTGCCTCCGACGCCACTGCCTCTGCCAGCACGACGGCATCCAGGCTGATGGAAACCACCGACGCCGTCGTGCACGTGCCCTGCCTGATGATGCTGTCACATCTTCCACCTGCTGGGGTCCAGTTGCTGTGTTGTCCACCCCTGCTGGACCTCCGACTCCCAACTGTGGCAGGGATGGGATCCCCACCGAGCTGGCTGCATTGGTCGGGGCAGGTCCACAGGGGGCCCTGGTGGCATCTGGGCCGGAAGACGGCAAGGAGAACGACTGGTGTATAGCCTGCACAGAGGAGGAGAGGGCCGCCAGATTGGACAACACATGCAGAAAACCCCCGAACATGGCCGATCCCAATTGGGCCACGTCGGCACGGTGCACTTCGTGATGACGTGCGTCGTCCTCCCGGGAAGCACGCACGGCATCACGAATCACAGCCGTGCGCATCGCGACCCCAATCAGGACCTTCTCCACACGGCCAGGGGTTCCCACGTCCGCAGGTGGAGGGGAGTCAGGTGACATGGACATCCCCTCTACCTGCGGACGGGCCTGGGACGGGGCATCCCTGCTGGTGCATGGTGGTGCACTCACAGGGTCAGGGACAGCGACATGCACAGGCCCCTCCACGGTGACCTGTGCTGCCTCCTGCCCCTGGCCCTGGACTGCACCACTTGCACCAGCAGGGATGCCCCCACCAGGCCCCATGTGTGCCCCAGTGGCGGCCTCCTCCTCCTCTGTGCAAACCACCAACCTGGATGGCTCCTCACCGTCTCCCACCGTAGCAGGCGCCTGTGGGGGCTCACCCACCCCTTCCGCTGCAGCCGTGGGGGCATCCCCGCCGCCTTGCTCCACAGCGCCGTCTCCGCCCTCTTCTTCACTAGCCGCTGCGTAGAGGGAGACAAAGAACACAAGCATCAGGGCACTGTACAATGGTCCCCTAGACAGGAAGCAATAGCAGATGAGCACCACTGTCAAAGTACACTTCCATCATGTCCCTCCACAACACATGGGTCAGTCCAGGCAAAACACACACAGTAACAGGCATGGTGCATGCCATGGACATTTCCATGCATGTCCAATGGACTCTTGAAACATTCAATGATATGTAACTCACATGCATCATGGCTCATGCCTATCACATGCACACACTTCACCTCAGTCACATCCATCTGGCCCCAAACACACCAAACACAGCGGATACAAGGGTAATTTGGCTGCTTCACTGAATCTGTGCATTGTCACACACATGTGTCATGCATCCATGGCATGCACAAGTCACAGACACGCAGGTCAGGCACACAGACATGGCTACCATATATGTACATCAGCACCCATCCCTCACCCCCACCCATGTCCAGGTACAGAGACTGGCATGCTCTCATGTTCAAAATCTGCATAGGGCTCCCCATGCGGCATTTGAACACATGCAACAACCATGTGGGTCACACATCACTGGTCGCACATGCATTACCATGATGTCCCTGCACACATACATGCATACATGGCCTATGGCACACATACAGGCAAGTATCATAGAACCAGCACACCGCAACATGCCCTGTCTCACACAGTAATGCTTGGACACTTACCGCTCAACTCCAGACGGGCCTCCCTCTCAAGGATCTGGGCGTGGAGCGCTGGGCGTACGCGTTCCAGGACCCTCATCTGGATGGAACTCATGCGGCCCCGGCCCCCCTCCATGAGGCGCCGGGCCTTCACAAGGGTCCTGGACCTCAAGTCCTCCCAGCGCTTCTTGATCTTCAGGACGCCGCGGGTTGCCACCCGCTCCGCGTTGATGGCAACCACACAGTCGGCCCAGATCCTCTGCCGTCCTTCCTTGCTGGCGCGGGACGATCCAAAGAGGGCATCATACTGTCCCAGGACATGCTCCACCAGGACACCAACTTCGGTGTCAGTGAAGCTGGTGCCCCTCTGGCCTGGGGTTGCCACTGGTGCCAGATGTGGAAGTGCCCGACATGGCAACCCCAGAGGCAGGTGTGGGTGGGCAACTGGGTCCTGGGGCTGGGCTGTGGAGCGATGTAATCCCAGTCGGAAGTCTT
The DNA here is from genome assembly GCF_040938575.1 of Ambystoma mexicanum. Lineage (NCBI taxonomy): Eukaryota > Metazoa > Chordata > Amphibia > Caudata > Ambystomatidae > Ambystoma > Ambystoma mexicanum. Next base: position 203,520,032 of record NC_090937.1, on the reverse strand, counting down.
CAGTTTCAGCAGGGGTGGACACAGCAACTGGACCCCTGCAGATGGCTGATGTGCAGGCACCAAATGGCAGGGCACGGTGGCAGCAGGCAGGCAGGCAGGCAGGCAGCAGCAGATGGCACGTGGGAGGCTGCTCGGGGCACTGGGGGGCAGTAACTCGGCCTTCTGGGCAGGAGCGTGGTCTTCCGTGTGTTTTCGCGTGGCCAGCTTGATACGGAGTGATTTGGCACGTGAAAATCCTGCACGTCAGCGTGAAATCCGAGGAAAGGCCCTTAGCGCGTAAGCGCGTCAGCACGCATACGCGATTCTATTGGACCAGAGTCCCTCAGCGCGTAAGCGCGTCTGTGACGTGACCCGCACGGGTGTTCCCCACTCAGCACGTGATGACGGGGCACACGTGGAAATACTGCACGTCAGAGTGTCATCGCGTGTAATTGGACAAAAGTGCGCGTACACGCGATTGGTCTATGTACGTGTATTTCATGGGTGCGCGGGCACTTACACACGCAAGTACGTCAGCGAACCTGTATCCCGTGGTGCGTGTGAATTTCCACACGCTATTGGACTGTGAACTGGATTCCAGGGGTGCGCGGGTCACACGCTGTATCCCGTGGTGCGTGTGAATTTCAACACGCTATTGGACTGGGAACTGGATTCCAGGGGTGCGCGGGTCACACGCTGTATCCCGTGGTGCGTGTGAATTTCAACACGCTATTGGACTGGGAACTGGATTCCAGGGGTGCGCGGGTCACACGCTGTATCCCGTGGTGCGTGTGAATTTCAACACGCTATTGGACTGGGAACTGGATTCCAGGGGTGCGCGGGTCACACGCTCGGCTAGAACACGCGCAAAGCATAAATTTGCGCACTTTAACAATAACAAGCTCAGACGCCAGGATGAACATACCATTCCTAGCAGCAGTGGCAGTGGGCTACCAAAGGAGGAGGAGGAGGATAGTCAGGGCCAGAATATTCACACCCAGAACCAGCCTTTTCGGGATGCCTGATGACCAGGTGTATGGGAGCTACAGGTTTCCACCACACATTATACTGGACCTGGTGAGTGAGTGGGAGGATGACCTCACATCACCCACCCTGTGCTCCCAAGCACTCAGCCCCCTGGAGAAGGTCCTCAATGTACTGCACTTCTTAGCCACTGGATCATTTCAGCGGACAAGTGCCATAGTGGGTGGGGTGTCACAGGCCACCCAGTCACGCTGCCTACACCAGGTCTTGAACATCATGACTGCACGCCCATCAGTCCGCAGGCACATATACCTGCCCAGAACACCTGCAGAAAGGCATGCTGCCGCCCTGGATTTTTACGGTGTGGCACGATTCCCCAAAGTGCTAGGTGCCATCGACTGCACCCATGTGGCTCTACGTCCCCCCAGGGCATCTGAGCACATCTATAGGAACCGCAAGCACTGGCATTCCATCAACGTGCAGGTAGCATGTAATGCCAAGGGAATCATCACCTCAGTATATGCCAACTATCCCGGCTCCACCCACGACAGCTTCATTTACCGAATGTCCACCCTAAGCCGGGACCTAGAAGCTGGGCGGCATGGCGATACATGGCTGCTTGGTGAGTATGTATGCCACTGCACATGCATGCATGTTGGATACTGAGCAAGGTCACAACCCCACCAATGATACCAATCACCACCTCCACAGGGGACAGTGCCTACCCTCTCAGCCCCCACATGATGACACCAATTCGGAACCCCACCACGCCACCCGAGGTAAGATATAACACAGCCCACATTACGACCCGGGGCATAGTGGAGCGCACATTCGGAGTGCTAAAGTCACGCTTTCGCTCCCTTGACCGTTCTGGCGGGCAGCTGTTATACGCTCCCCCAGTAGTGTGCAGGATCATAGTGGCAGCATGTGTCCTGCACAACGTTGCAACACGCCAGGGCCTGGCCGTGGACATGGTGGTGGCCCCACATCCCCAACCACATGCACAGCCGCTGCGCATGGGAGGGGAAAGGGCACGGGGGGAGGCAGCCCGTACACAGCTAGTGGCTAATTACTTCACATAGAAATCACACCCCTGTGGAGTGCACACTGCCCTGGCACATTCCATCTGACAATCAATGATGACTCAACCTGACACTGATCCTGAATGTCTGGAGAATGAACCGTGAATACCATATCAGCCTGAGATTGTTCACCTGGAAGTGTCACAATGTGTGCATCCCTACCCACACAGACACCACCAATGCAGTTTTGTGAAGTTACACATTCAAGCAGCTAAAATGAATACCCACTTGCAAAATGCAACAAGAGGACAGTGCCATGTCAGCCAACCCAACCCCAGCACCACCACACGACACACCGTGCCATGTCATGCTAATTGCAGGTAAACAAAGTAATCCCCACAACATGACACTAGTCTCACTATGTACAGTGTCCCTATTAGAAACCTGCAACACCTGAAATGCTCACAGCAATGCCGGACCAACAACATACTTGAGCACGTAGTACCATTAACATGACATCACAAATGTTACATATTAGTAGTCTCACCACATGGAAATGCCTGCACTCCCACCACTACCAACTGTGCAGTGTTGGCGCCATGTAGAGTTGTAGGTGCACTGCTGCCAACATGGACCCCATCTCCAGACTAGAGGTCCTTGTGTAGACATGAGGAAGGGACCTGCAAATTAGGAGGTAGACACAGAAGAAGAGTTACACATCAATGCAACATGCAGTGTACAACACAACAGCAATATGCACTAGGAATGTATACACAGTATTGACTACAGACTGCCCACACAGCTCATGGGAGTACAACGTCACTGTGTAATTCACTGTCACTTGGGCACACCCTTTGCAAGCCCATGGAAACGGGAAGCAGGAGGGGTGTGTGTGACTCAAACCCAAGCATCTGAACCAAATACATTACAAGCCTGCATGTGCCCAGCCACAATGCAGCGTATGCCCACAGTAACCACGGAAGCCAACAAATCGTCCCAAAAAAATTGGGAATAAAAGAAATCAAAATAAAAATAAAAATAAGAAACAATCAAAAATGGCCATTGATGGGCCCGGGGGGGTTGGGGAGGCCACCCAGGAGGTCCGAGGACAGGATGCACACCAGAACCCACCTGCGTGGATCCTGGGAAGATAAAACACCTCCATGGGCTCATGGCCCACACGGCTACCCTGTTGTGGGAGTATCACTGCTGTCGCTATTATCACCCTGTGCAGCTGCATCTGGAGGTGGTTGCACTATGGGAGGCAGCCCACGCAAGGCCCTAGTCTGCTCCTCCATGGCTGCAAGCATGCGGGTGTGGTAGGTCTGGTTCTGGAGGATGAGTGTGCGGAGGTCCCCATGCAACAACTCACGGGATGCCCGGACCTCCGCCCTCGTTGCCTGCATCTCAGCTGAGAGCGTACGGGTGAGACGCTCCAGCTGCTGTTCTGTCCTTTAGTGTGTTGAAGCCTCAAGCTCAACAAGAGTCGTCCTGAGGTGAAGGAGCTCCTGCCTCAGGGCTTCCCTGTGGCCCTGGGACTCAATGGAGATGGCCTCCTGCAGAGTCGCCAGTGCCGCCCGCCTGTCCCTGTTGGACCCCAACATGTCCTCCCTGTGTGACTGGCAGATGGAGTCGGTTGCCTGCTCTAGTCGCTCCATCAGCCTTTCTGGGGGGACAATGGAAGTGGCCACCCTATCCATGGCCTGAGCCATCATCTCGGATGATGCAGCCTGTTGGGTTGCCATACCGTAAATGGATTGCTCCCATGCGGTATTGCACGTCGGCGGGCACCACACCTGTCTGGGGCAAGGCGAACTGCGCCTTGCTGTGCCGGCACTGCCTGAGGCTGCAGGACTGCATTCCCCCTCTGATCTGCTGGCCCAGGAACAGGATCAGATGTCGCGGAGTGTGACCCTGCATCCGTAACCACCGAAGGCGTAGCTGCCAACACTGACATCCCCATGGAGGGTTCTGACCCTGGTGCAGGTGGGTGAGACAGAACAGAATCCCTCCCTGGAACACTCACCTGCGACGGCACGTAGGTCTCATCCGAATCAACACCTGAGTACAGCTCGGGGGAGGTGCAGCCAGAGACACCCCTTGAGAGCACGACCTGCAGCACTTGTGGGTTCTCCCCCACCACCACACCACGTCCCTCACTGGTGGTTGGTCGGCCCTCGGACCCCTCCTGGGTCTGCACCATCTCCACAACCCCAGCAGTATCAGGTGCGTCTTCCCCTGCAAAGACATGAAAACAAAGAAATGGAAACAGGCATTAGCACCATGGCACACAATGAGGGCTGAGAAGCAAGAGAACCAGTACTTGATTGACACATGTCCCACATGACTGAAACCCTCCCATGCATGCACCCTCACTGCGTATGAAGTGCAGGCAAATGGCACATACTGATGACACCAAGATGGAAGATGAACACATTTTCTGCATGCTGCCTGGCAGTGGCATCACACATTGGCCTGTGATTGCCAGGTGATACACACATGCCATCACACAGATGGCATGTACCATTGCTATTGAGTGAAGATGGAGAGGAGGGCAGCACCTATTCATTCAGTCCAGTTCCCGCATGTAATCGCTTTTCTAATTCTAACAGGTCAGATTTTTCACCTGGAGCTGCCAGTCTGAAATGGTCCAATTGCACAGGGACATGTGTGTACAAATGATATCCAGGTAACAAAGTCACTCCACTTTACCATAGCCATGTCAGACATGTGACTAGTGGACAGCGACATGCCTAGTGAAAGTGGTGGAATGCAAACAAACTGACTGAATGAACAGTGAAAAATAAGCAACTATGTTGTGGCAAGGTGACACTTCAAGGGCAACTGGCGTGCAGTTGGGCTAGATGTGTACTGTTGGCAGAAGGGATACTGCTATGGCCAAATGCAGCTGCGCAGGAAGTATTGCATGAAGCACATGGCTGACCCATACGACTCAGGCGCACACACTCTCACCTGGCACACAAACAGAAGCCCTCACACACACACCATGCACATGGATGACACACACATGCATGTACACTCACCGGACAATGCCTCGTAATCAGCCAGATCTCCCACGCCTTGGATCTGTTCCTCGTGACGTAGGTCCCAGCGACTGACTCATGTGGAGTGAGTTCCATGTCTACTACTGGAGACCCACCTCCAGTCACTAGAGTTGCGGCATGACTTGAGGCCAGCTTACTCTTTGCCCTGCGCTTTAGGTCATTCCAGCGCTTATAGCAATCATTGGCTGTGCGCCTCACGATTCCAAGGGCACTTACGATGTCCGCAACGGTCTGCCAGTGTGCCTGGCGTTGTGCAGGTGTGGTCTTGGATCCTGCAACAATGACCATCTCGTTGTCATGTCCGGACACATACTCGACAAGTGCATTCAGTTCGTCATCCGTGAAGCTGGGCTTCCTGGATGGGCCGGACTGTGTAGCCGTGTCTGGGGCATCAGCCTGTGCCGGACGAGCACTCTTCCTCTTCCGCTTGGAAGGTGGTGGTGATCCTGAGTGTCCTGCGCCGCTCTGGACACTAGGGGCAGGAGCCCTGGTGGACTCTGTATCAGGAGTGTGGGATTGCACACTCAGCATGGGAGTTGGTGCAGGCATTGGCTCTAGTGTGATGGTGTCAGGGGGAATGTCAGCAGCATGGACTAGGACCGACACTGTCCTGGCTGGGTGTGTGAGGGCTGGGGTGGATGGAGCCGCAGCTGCCCCTGCAGCCTCTCCGCCCTGCCTCCTTGGTGCAGCAGATGACCTTGCTGGCCCAGATGCACGTGGCATGGTGACATCAACGTGCACCAGCGCACGTGTCATAGGCCTGCTGACCTGGAAGTCAGCCATGGAGTCAGCCAGATCTGGTGCCACAATGGGCTGGTCCAACAAGGGCTGAGCATGGATGGTGTCAGCCACATCAGCCTCAACGGGAGGGTGGGGGGGATTATGGGTGCCCTTGACTGGTCCTCCACACGTGGGGGGACAGGCTCACCCTGCAAGTAACGACCACGTCCCCTACCGGATCCACCACGGCCACCACTTGTGGCTCTTCCACCTTTGCCACCCTTACGGAATCCTCGCCTCCCAGCCATGGCACTGATGTAAATGTGCGTATGGGAGTGGCTGTAAACTATTGTCCTGGGCAATTGGGGGTCAAAGGGGTTGGGTGCCAGATGGTAATTGTACCCTAGTGCTCTTGCAAGGCTGATTGTAACCCCTGGGGAAAGATGACGGGTCACACTACGCACAGGAGCCCCAAAAAAGGGAGATGACGTGCACGCAACCCCTCCTAGACCACGTGTGCAGAAAGAAAAACCTGCACTACGCTGTGGCACCCAGTAACACAAGAATGAACGTATGCGTGTCACACGCCGCCTAGAATGACCTCTGAAGGGGTAGGCTACACACGGGGCAAGCACAGATGTTAGATACGTGCGTGACTCACCGTCTGCCTGGTAAACGAGCGTGTAAAAGGAGTACGTTTGGTTGGCAACACCCCCGCCAAAAGAAGATTTGTACGCTGTCTGAGGAGACAGGACAACAGTAGAAGGGAACACTGTTTGAGGGAACAGGCCCAGGTAAACCAGTAAAAGCGAAAAAAGAGAAAAAGCTGTCAGAGGTAACAGGGAATACGAACTTGAAACGCCGTGAAGTAAATCGCGTGTGAAACGACAAGAAGTACAGAATTCACCCACTCGCTCTCCACGAAAAGCACGTACAAGGAAAACGTGTTCTACACATACCTTTTATACAGGGCCACACGTCCAGCGTCACTTACGCGGTGTGTACGCGCTAGGGCCATTTCCACCAATTACACGCTTTGTCACTTCTGCGTGTAGGGACATTTCCACCAATTACACGCTTTGTCACTTCTGCGTGTAGGGACATTTCCACCAATTACACGCTTTGTCACTTCTGCGTGTAGGGCCATTTCCACCAATTACACGCTTTGTCACTTCTGCGTGTAGGGCCATTTCCACCAATCACACGCAATTACACTCTGACGTGCAGTCTTTCCACGTGTGCTCTGTCATCACGTGCTGTGTGGGAAACACCCGTGCGGGTCACGTCACAGACGCGCTTACGCGCTGAGGGCCTTTCCTCGGTTTTCACGCTGACGTGCAGGATTTTCACGTGCAAAATCACTCTGTACCAAGCTGGACACGCCTACGCACACGGAATACCACGCTCCTGCCCGGAAGGCCGAACTACTGCCCCCCAGAGCCCCGAGCACGCTCCCACCTGCTGCTGCCTGACTGCCTGCTGCCCCTGCACTGCTGGGGGGTGGGGGTGATAGGGGACATGGGTGGGGGCCTGGTGGAGGGTGCCCCTGGTGGCTGGGGGGTGGGGGTGTTGGGAGACATGGGTGGGGGCCTGGTGGAGGGTGCCCCTGGTGGCTGGGGGGTGGGGGTGGTGGGAGACATGAGTGGGGGCCTGGTGGAGGGTGCCCCTGCACTGCTGGGGGGTGGGGGTGATAGGGGACATGGGTGGGGGCCTGGTGGAGGGTGCCCCTGGTGGCTGGGGGGTGGGGGTGGTGGGAGACATGAGTGGGGGCCTGGTGAAGGGTGCCCCTGCACTGCTGGGGGGTGGGGGTGTTGGGAGACATGGGTGGGGGCCTGGTGGAGGGTGCCCCTGGTGGCTGGGGGGTGGGGGTGTTGGGAGACATGGGTGGGGGCCTGGTGGAGGGTGCCCCTGGTGGCTGGGGGGTGGGGGTGGTGGGAGACATGAGTGGGGGCCTGGTGGAGGGTGCCCCTGCACTGCTGGGGGGTGGGGGTGATAGGGGACATGGGTGGGGGCCTGGTGGAGGGTGCCCCTGCACTGCTGGGGGGTGGGGGTGATAGGGGACATGGGTGGGGGCCTGGTGGAGGGTGCCCCTGGTGGCGGGGGGGTTGGGGGTGATAGGGGACATGGGTGGGGGCCTGGTGGAGGGTGCCCCTAGTGGCGGAGGGTGGGGGTGATAGGGGACATGGGTGGGGGCCTGGTGGATGGTGCCCCTGCACTGCTGGGGGGTGGGGGTGATAGGGGACATGGGTGGGGTCCTGGTGGAGGGTGCCCCTGGTGGCTGGGGGGTGGGGGTGATAGGGGACATGGGTGGGGGCCTGGTGGAGGGTGCCCCTGCACTGCTGGGGGGTGGGGGTGATAGGGGACATGGGTGGGGGCCTGGTGGAGGGTGCCCCTGGTGGCGGGGGGGTGGGGGTGATAGGGGACATGGGTGGGGGCCTGGTGGAGGGTGCCCCTGGTGGCGGGGGGGTGGGGGTGATAGGGGACATGGGTGGGGGCCTGGTGGAGGGTGCCCCTGGTGGCTGGGGGGTGGGGGTGGTGGGAGACATGAGTGGGGGCCTGGTGGAGGGTGCCCCTGCACTGCTGGGGGGTGGGGGTGTTGGGAGACATGGGTGGGGGCCTGGTGGAGGGTGCCCCTGCACTGCTGGGGGGTGGGGGTGTTGGGAGACATGGGTGGGGGCCTGGTGGAGGGTGCCCCTGGTGGCTGGGGGGTTGGGGTGGTGGGAGACATGAGTGGGGGCCTGGTGGAGGGTGCCCCTGCACTGCTGGGGGGTGGGGGTGATAGGGGACATGGGTGGGGGCCTGGTGGAGGGTGCCCCTGGTGGCTGGGGGGTGGGGGTGGTGGGAGACATGAGTGGGGGCCTGGTGGAGGGTGCCCCTGCACTGCTGGGGGGTGGGGGTGTTGGGAGACATGGGTGGGGGCCTGGTGGAGGGTGCCCCTGCACTGCTGGGGGGTGGGGGTGCAGGGGGACATGAGCAGGTGTGCAGGGTAGTCCCCTGTTTTGTGGGCTGCCTGCAGGGGCCGTGGAGGGTGTACAGGGAACACCTGTGAGGACCCACCCAGCCTAATTGCGTGTGATAATTCCCGCACACCCCTGTAATACACGTACCTGGCCAAATCGCGTGTGATAATTCCCGCGCACCCCTGTAATACACGTACCTGGCCAAATCGCATGTGAGAATTCCCACGCACCCCTGTAATACACGTACCCAGCCGAATCGCGTGTAGAACTTCCCGCACACCCCTGTAATACACGTACCCTGGCCAATCGCGTGTAGAACTTCCCACGCACCCCTGTAATACACGTAGCAAGCCAAATCGCGTGTGATAATTCCCGCGCACCCCTGTAATTCACGTACCCTGGCCAATCGCGTGTAGAACTTCCCACGCACCCCTGTAATACACGTACCCTGGCCAATCGCGTGTAGAACTTCCCACGCACCCCTGTAATACACGTACCAGGCCAAATCGCGTGTGATAATTCCCGCGCACCCCTGTAATACACGTACCTGGCCAAATCGCATGTGAGAATTACCGCGCACCCCTGTAATACACGTACCCAGCCGAATCCCGTGTAGAACTTCCCGCACACCCCTGTAATACACGTACCCTGCCCAACCGCGTGTAGTACTTCCCGCGTACCCCTGTAGTACACGTACCCTGGCCAATCGCGTGTATGACTTCACGCGTACCCCTGATATGCACGTTACCCGCTTTGCGTTCCTTGTTTGGCAGCCCTGAAGACTGGTCCAGGGTTAGCGCAGCCCTTTGCGATGATTTAGCGATTTTGATGGCTTTTCCTTGCGCGAGGGCGTTCTTGGGGGCGTTACTGGCGCTGCTGCAGGGTCGCTGCGATACTCTGTGCCACGGCTGGTTTGGGAGCCTGAAATCCATGAATACGCTGTGCGCGGAAATCGGTTTTAGCGCACGTGCCTGGCGCAGGCAATCGCACGCGGACACTCTGCGCCAGCCGCTTGCAACACTTTTCTGCGAAATTCTATGAATTACCCTGTCAGTCTTTCCAGGGTTTATTTTCAGGAAGTCATCTAACATTCATTTCTGTGCTGCTGATTGACTTTGAAATTGCAAAATGTAAAACGGCGATTGACAGTTTCGCAAAAACCTGCACATCGTCGGCATAGCTTACAAAGAAAAAAAAAAAAACTTGCTGTAGAAATGTTGCCAATGGACAGATATATACATAGAAAAGTCGCACAACAGGACTAAACCCTGTGGCTTTCCCTATTAACAGGCAGAGAAGTGGAACTGAAAGGTGACAGCTGCATAGCTTGTGGCCTGCTTGACAAAAAAAAAAAATCATCAAACTGAGTACCGAGCCACTCACACCTGTCCTTTCCAGCCGGGTCTTTGGAAGCATCAGTGTGATAAAAGAATTGCTGCTCTAATGGAGTACAGAGATGAGTAATGGCTAAATCACGTACTCATCCCCACACTACTAACAAACCAGCAGTAATGCCAATCATAAAGGTAAAATAGACACAGCCTGTGGGTATATCTAAATAATCTTTTGTATTAACATGGGACGAGGGCAGAGGCGAGGTGCGAAGTGATCACAGTAGTAACCCAAAACGCTATAATATAAAAATTCCAAGATTAAAAAAATGCCCTTCAACGTTTTATGACATATTTATACACAGGTTTAGCCTTGTCTTGATAGTTATTTACATGTCTCTGTTTTAGTGAAAATTATATATTATTAAAATTATATATTATTGGGGGGCATGGCCAGGCTGCAACTAAGATGGCAGCAAGGAGAGGAGCTCCCCTGACAGAGAGATATCTTCGTTAATATGGACTTCTGCAATAACCATTTATCACACAGAAATCATTGTGGAATATTAGAGAAGCAACCATACTTCATTTTCATTTCTTAGCTGAAATATCAAAGGATTCGCCAAACGCAAAGCTGAAGCTCTGTCTAACCGAGCGGCTGGTGCCCACAGCCTGCGGTTCCACCACAACAACTCTTCATACGGACCCGGCAGTCGATAACTACTCACATACAAAAGGAGAGGATTTCTTTGTTAGTTCACCAAAGAGTTTCTGCCTGATGTTGTATTCTTGACTCTCTGATGCCATATTCTTCTCTGAGGTAATTGTCCCAGGACGCAAACAAGTTTGTACCTGAAAAACGTTTTCTCTCTTTCAACCCTTCATTTGAGAATAAGGAAGGCCTGCTTGCAGCCCTGTAACCCACTTCTACCTTAAAGTACTACCTTACGCCCATCGTTGCGCCTTCCTTTCTCCTCACATTGCTGCCTCATACCCAGTTCGCCGGCGTGGCTGATCACGTTACTCCGCGGCTTCCTGATTCTGCGTGGAGGCCTACTCAGTGCTGACACCCGGTGCCATAAAAGCTTATTGCAGGCCTTCCAATTATCATAACTTTTCGCTCATTATCATCAAACCTCAGAGGATTATGGCTAATAATATTCAAGCTTTGTCAGACAGTTCCACATTTAACTCTTGTATGCACAAAATACTTGAATAATTAGGCAGTATTCACTCCTCGATCACAACACTTGACTCACAAACTTCCGACATTCAAGAAGAAATTTAAGGTTTCAAATATGAAATAAAAGTGTTTACTGACAGATTGGATGACGCTGAAGAAAGAATATCTTTTGTGGAGGACAGGATGGAAGGTCTAGAAAACATGCAGCAAAAAATACTTCAGTTGGAGCTCGATGTTACTGAATTGGAGGACAGAAATCGTACAGACATTCGGCGCTTCTATGGAATACCCAAAAGACTAGAACTGGATAACACCATCAACTTTGTTATCAAATGGATTCCATATACTCTTGGCATCATCTTCACACCACCATTAGAACTACAACGTGTTAATAGAATCAGGCCTCAGCACGCCTCCAACAATCCTACACCAAGACCATTTATTGCTTGTTTCCTCAGGCATAAACAAGTACGTCTAACTGTGCTGCCAGCCAAGAAAAACTCTCCTATCCTATTTAAGTTCAGAAAATCTTTATTTCCCTTGATTTATCCAAGTCATCACAATCCAAAAGGAAAATATTTCTAGACATCATACCCCTCCTGAAGAACCTTGGCATCATGTATGGTTTGCTTGAACCTGCTAAAATGATTATTACAATTCCAGATGGCCTGACCAAAGAATTCATCAGTCCCAATGATATTTTCAATCTACTTCAATCACCCCAATCGACTCAGATAGAAACCTCTTTTCACTCGGACTCAACTATCCACCCTGCTAATCTTGACCATCACGCACAACATTTGCAACATCCAATCTATAAGAAAGCAAAGAACAAACAAAACAACTTCAGTTCAACAGGAAGCAGATCCAAATCGGCTCCCTTAGATCTTCCGCTCAGTCCAAATTTTTCCAGAGACAAATCCAGATCGCCTATCAAAACTGAAGAACCTTCTCTAGTTGCCCTACAAACCTAAATCTTGACTCTCCATTGCTTTATTCCACTCTGACGATTTAACATTAACGTACTATTCATGCAAATAACTTCATTTTGATATACTATTGTTTATATAATATCTGTTACCAATTCTCATCACTGTCCTATCCCTCCCACAATACTGATATTGATCACTGTCTCCAGTGGGCCAGCTCATATCTCTTGTGTGATTCCCATCATTTTGCTCTTGTAACTCCCATGATTCTATCCTTGAATAGTAATGTTATGTGGTGTACTTACCATCAACCTATTTATGTATTTCTTCTTCTCCACATTAATCCTCTCACAATGATTGCCTTTTCATTTTATTTCCTTTCCGTGTGTCCTTGTTCCCATCCTCATATATTCTCCAATATAATCTTGATGCAGGGTTATTAACTTATCTACCATATGCAACCATAAATAATAAAATGTTCATTATCATTCTCCATACTTATATTTCTTTTTATGCTGTACACTGTATGGTTAACTTGCATTTATATAACTGCTAATGACTATTAAGATTGCCACTTGGTCTGTTAAAGGTTTAAACCATCCTATAAAGTGTCACAAAGTAATTTATGAACTTACTAAATGCAAAGTAGACATTGCATGGCTTCAAGAGACACATTTGAACTCTGACTGTTAAAATAATAGGATTAACGCATCCTGGACTTCTCGAAGGCTCTAGAAAAAAAGGAGGTGTCTCAATTTTGATTAAAACACGTTTGACTTTCTCCTTAGTTAACGAAGAAAATGATTCTGAAGGTCGTTGGATCATTATTGATACAATTATTAACAATATACCACTAACTGTGGTTAATATCTATGGCCTACTGCACCTGAAATCCTCTTCTGGTCTAATTTTAAACTGAAATGTGCACAGAAAAACTTTGATTGACTCATTGCATGTGGCGACTTTAATCAAATCATTGACTTCACTCTAGATCAAAAATCAACATCCAACTTTGTTAATTCCAAGTCCCGCAAAAACATTCTCAATATGGTAGATAATCTTAACTTGGTCGACTCTTGGCGCTTTTGTCACCCTGATATTTAAGATTTTACTTTTTACTCCCCCCCTCATCAATCCTTCTTCAGGTTAATTATCTATTTACTAACCTTTCACTAACCTCATACATAATTAATTATGAAATTGGCTCTATAACGATCTCAGACCATGCTCCTGTTATTACCACCATAGGATGGATATTGGTACCCAAATTCTCCCCAAGATAGAAATTCAATTTTTTTCTTTTAAAGGATAGTCTCAGGTTTGACAGGTTGATCAAGTACATTGTCTACACAACTAGCCCCACTAGCCCACTCCTCACCTGATGAATCTGTTGGAGACGCAGTAGATTCGTCTGTAGAACTTTCCTTCTTCTTTTCTCTCCAGGTGGTTCTTGTGGACTTGGTTTCAATCTTGTTCTTGGATTTGAAGATAAAAGGACGGGCTTGCCTAGAGTCCACTTTGCCAAAAAGGCTATGTGCCCAGCAGCGGGAACTCCAGGGAGCCCACCCCAAACCAGGGAAAAACCGGATGAAAAAACCCTGGTAGATCTTGATATGGATGGTAGTTGATGCAGTTCACAGAGAAATCCAGTAAGAGTGAAGGCAAGAGTAGTATTGCCTACAAGTACCAGAATGCACTGGTTGTTGTCGTAGTAGGCGATTGCCTGTTGTCCGGGTAGAGGTCCAGCTGGCGTGCGGAACACACGCGGATATAGTGGTACACAAGGAAAGGACTGTGTGTCGGGAACACACCACTCCAACGGTAGACACCGCTCACAGAAAACAATGAAAGCTGGGGAACTGCCCAGCGCGGGAGAGAATACAGCAGTAGCAGGAAGGGCTGAGAGAGATGCAAACAGGTTACGGCGACAGACGCCACACAAGCGGAGAGGAAAGTAGTCCAGAACGGAACGAGGCAAGGAGCCGTTCGAGTGGGAAGCGACACACTAACAAACGACCAACAAGGTAGGCAGAAACTGGGAAGGGAACACAAGAGGGAGCGTAAGTAAACTTACTTGCGGGAACAAAGTAAGGAAGTTGCAACGCACAGGTGCTTCTCATCTGCTGGTCTTTAAGGCGGCTAATACTGGAAGACTAGAACGCGCTGTGCGTTGCATGGAATAATTCAGTCCTTCTTCCATATCGACCATCTCCTCCATACTTTCCATGAGCGATATGTGACAGATAGCTCCTTCATTGAGAAAATAAACTCTTTAATTGAAGAGTTTTTCATGCACAAGCGTCCAGAACATACCTCTGTCCATAACAACTGGGATGCTTTCAAAGCCACTCTTCGTGGGTATATTATTACATTTTCTGCGTCCATAAAAACGGCACTCTGTATCCATAAATAACGAATTGTTAGCATCCATTTGTAATTTAGAAAAATCATATTATAGAAACTCAGACCCTGCTATAGCTAAAACTCTCATGAGCAAACGCAACAAATTCAACAAACTATGCACTGATAAAGCGGCTAACTCTATACTCCATTCCAAATCTAAATGTTATAGTGATTCAAATAAGGCAGGGACAATTCTAGCCTCCTGCCTTACAAACAAAAAAAATAAAATCTCTCATTACATCAATATCCTCTTCTGATGGCACAAGATTAACACAAATCAAAATGATATTAACAAGGCCTTTCTAGATTTCTATTCAAATCTATATTCAGATTTTCCCACTATCAAAATGTCTGAAATCCAATCCTTCTTTACTCAGAATAAGAAAAACTCTATAGACCCTGTCGATCTATCTTCTCTTAATACGCCTTTATTATTATCAGAAATCAAACAAGCTATATTAGAACTTAAACCCGAAACAGCCCCCGACCTTGACGGATACTCCATCGATTTTTCAAAGAAATGTTTCGATTCTTTTTCTCCCAAACTGCTAGAATTATATGCACACTTTGCAGATATAGGCCGCAGTAATTGCTCCTTCAGAGAGGAGCTTCTCATATTATTTCCCAAACCTAATAAAGACCCCTCTCTCATCAAAAACTATAGACCTATTTCACTAATTAATTCAGACTCCAAAATATTTGCCAAAATCTTGGCTAATTGTTGCCTTTCTTCCTAAACTAATACCTATTGATCAATCTGGTTTTTATCAAAGATCGATATGCTTCTTGGAACACTAGACTACTTTGTAATGTCCTGTCCCACTCTCAGAAATTCAATGACTCCCTAGCCCTTCTTGCACTAGATGCAGATAAAGCCTTTAATCGTGTTTCATGGAGCGGTATGCTGCAATCCTTAAAATGGCATGGTTTCTCTACTTTTTTCATTAACCTTATCCAAATATTATACTCTACTCTTTTCACTCGACTCCTCATTATTAACTCTCTTTCTCCTTCCTTCCAGATACAGAGAGGCACTCGACAATGCTGTCCGCTTTCACCACTGTCCTTCAATCTAGCTTTGGAACCCCTCTTACAGAGTAAAAAACCTAATATTAATATCAAAGGCATTCTGGTTAAAAACATAGAAATTTAAATCTCTGCATATGCAGATGATATTTTACTTTACTTATCCGACCCTGTCTCTTCCATTCCACACCTAATCTCCACCATAAATTACTTCTCATGTCTTTCTGGATACCAACCTAACTTTGATAAATCTGAAATTATGCCTCTCACCAATGCTTGCACATTAACCAACACTCCACTGTTTGGTATGTCATGGCAACCCACTCATATTAAATATCTTGGACTTTATATCGCTAAAGATGGCCATACTATGGTTATCTTTAGCCATAGTATGATTAACCATAACCATATGGTTATGGTTAATCTTAACATAAATATCATGATAGAGAAAGCATCAAATATGGTCTCCAGATGGTCAACTCTTTTCTTATCATGTTGGGGACATCTAGGCTCTGTAAAAATGAGGATTAGCCCAACTATATTTTATTTTTTGACAATGATACCCGTAATGACCACTTAATTTATTCAAAAAACTTGACTCCCTACTTACTAAATTTTGATGGAGCCAAAAAACACCCAGAATTGCCATCAATAAATTGAGACTTCCTAAACAACATGCAGGAGGGGTAACATTCCCCAATTTTGTTTTATATCATAAAGCCTTTATACTAAAGCAAATGGCAATATTATGGAAAATCTTCTTGAAGAGGCCCCCACTTTGATCAAGCTTGAGGCCAATAGTATTGCTCCTCTTTTCCTCTCTCATTTCCTAAGAGCACTTTTGTGGCCAAACTTTACATCACACCCACCCTTACACTTCTTTAAATCTATACGGGGTAGACTTCCAAACTCTTTTTCCCTCACTGAATTAGGTGATATATTCTTTTGGTTCAACAGACAGTTCCCTGATAACAATACTAATTCTACCATATTCAATAGATGTACTCCTCTTTTATCAAACTTATTTAACATTTGTTTTAAGATACTATAGAAATTCCTCTTGTGCAGCTATGCCACCAGTACAATGATCTTCAATCAGATATACACTTTCATCGACCCAATTCCTTAAATAAATCTTTGCCTACACTAACTCAAAAATCTGCATCACATCTCCTAACATCCCTTCTATCTAAATCATCCATCAAAGCGGCCTAATTATACTCCTTCCTTGATGATGCTTCCACGACCAACATGCTCAACTCCACTACCATTAGACAATGGGAACTAGACTGGAATGTCCAACCTTCTCCAGATATGTGGATCGATTTTTGAAACCTATATCATTCATCATCAACTGCAGCAAAGCTGACTCAAACACATTTCTTTATCCTACAATGTGCATTTCTTTCCCCAGTAAGAATTACAAAGTTGCCAATAATACTCCCAATACATGTTGGTCATGTCATACACCCAAAGCAAATTTCTTTCATTTAATGTGATTGTAAATTTGTACAAGCTTTTTGGTCTAAAATGTGGCTATGCCTTCAAAAGATTTTTCTCTTTCAAAAACCACTATCACTTTGCAATCTCATGATTGGTCCTATGGTAAACCCTTATCTCCAATCCATTGAATCACCATGTTTATTCAATCTATTTATAAGCATTGCATTCTACAACATTACCTCCAATTTGAAAAATTCCCCCAAATTGTCATTTACTATGTGGTGGAATTATATCTGTTCTATTCATCGTATAGAAAAATGCCATGCTTTCTCTTCCAATTGTTTGCATAAATTTGATAAAAAGTGGATATTTTCACCAAATACCTTAACAGAACTGATTAGTGATAGTGTAATATGCATATAAGATATTGATTTTCATAGACATGAACTGTCCCTCCCCCAACCTTCCCTCTTGTTCTGCGTCTTGTCTGTCTTCCCTGTCTGTACTCATTCTCTTTTACAATATTAATGCTTTATTAATATGTTATCGATATTTAAATTTGTTTGCCCAATGTTAAAATGTTTTGTTATTCACAAATGCTTCCATGATGGCATATTTTCATTGTTTATCAAAATGTCTTAATAAAAATGATCAAACAAAAAAAAAATGATACATTATTGTGCGGCGGTCGCTACACTATAGTTGAGTATCGCAGTACATAGGAAACCCGAAACATGAATTGCTAATAACTTTTGACTCGCATTATGGATTTGGCTGACATATTGCAGACAACAATGTACTCACTAGCCAGGGCCAGTGGTCCCAAAAGAGAGGGACCCAAAGGCCATGACTAGTGGCCTAGTAGTTTTTTAAAATGTAGAGTCGGTAGGGCTGAAGTCCATGCTCACTAGCCAGGGCCTCTGGCTCTGGTTAGTGGGCCCAAAAGACATTTAAAGTGACCACAGCCAAAGGATGAGGCCACCTTGTGGATGTAAAAGAAACATATTGGTGGAAAATGTACAGTGGACAGAGCCGAGGGCCATGGCATTGGCACACAAAACAACTATGGTATAACAAAACCCTTAAAAATTCACCAATTTCTTTTTAGGTAATGTGTAGTTAAGTTGACCAGATCTATTGCAACAAATTCCTTGAAATTCAGCGTATGTGAGAAGTCATAACCGGGTTAACTCGGCGTGCTCCCGTTGATGTCCTCCATAACGCTATTTTAACATGTATGTGCTCATTGGCTTTGCAACGGGAACGCGCTGAGTTAAGCTGGTTATGACTTCCCACATCCACTGAATTTCAAGGGTTTGGTTGTGATAAATCTGGTTAATTTAACTACACTTTAATTAAAAATGTTTTGGTGAATATATAGTGACCAAACAATTGCCACTCTATAGGTGACAGAAATAGGCAGGATTCACAATTGCAATACAACCTGCAAAGACCCCCAACCTTTGGCATGGACCGATCACCACATGATCCCCCTTGAGGTCAACACCAATCAGGTACTGCCCAATAAGCACCCGATGGCACCAGCATGTCCCACCAGGAATAAACGCAACATTACTGCTGAAGCTCTACTACCACTGGTCTTACCTACCCTCAATGCTCTCCCTGCCAACACTGACTTAAACCTGCTGATCGACACCTTCAATGATTCCATGGCCAGAGCAATGGACACCGTTGCCCCCTTTAAAATACGCAAAGTTAAACCCAAAGCTCATCTGAACTCGTGGTACATCCCTGAGCTCAAACTACTCAGGAAAGAGAAAGCTAAGGCTCATCACACCTGGAAGACTAACCCCACCGCGGAAAACAAATCCAACCTCACTAACTTATCCTCACTTTACAAAAGCGAGATAATCCGGACCAAAAAAGATGCATACAACACCAGGATCACTCAGGTAGGATCCTCCACTAAAGAATTATTTAAAATTCTGAAGGAACTAGAAAACCCTATCTAACCTCCAGAAACCTGCCTGAAAGACAAATCCTGGTGCACCAACATCCAGAACGCCCTCAACAATAAAATTTTAGGACTCCAAACTAAAATCGAAGACAAACGGCAACAACTCTTCAACAATAAGGTCACCAACCTTAGCCTACCCACACCCAACAACACCAGCGCAGGCTTCGCGTTCAAAAAAGTCACCATCCCGGAAGTTAAAAAAATCATCACCTCCCTGAAACCCTCTAACTGTAAAGGAGACAGCTGCCCGGCACAGATCATAAAAGATGCAGCCAGAGAGCTCTCCCCCTTCATTACCAAACTCATCAACCTATCCTTCACCAATAACTCTATCCCCAGCAACTTAAAACAATCATGGGTTCTCCCACTCCTGAAAAAACAATCCCTCGACCCGGCCATACCCACCAACTACAGGCCCATCACCACAGTCCCCTTCCTACTGAAAATCCTGGACAGAGTTGCCTACATCCAAATTCAGGAATACCTGGAATCCAACCAACTGCTAGAAATACGTCAATCTGGCTTCAGAACTCAACACGGAACTGAAACCGCCCTTGTTGATCTCAAAAGCCAGATTGATGAAATTAAAGACAAAGGCAATGCTGCAATCCGACTCCTACTAGACCTCTCAGCGGCCTTTGACCTGGTCAGCCATGAAGTCCTCTGTAATCACCTTGCCACCGCAGCCCACTTCTCCTCCTCTGCCATCACATGGATACAATCCTTCCTGGCAAACAGAACCATGCGAGTCTTTTCCACTACAGCTGCAGCAGACCCTATCCCCATCACATGCGGGGTCCCACAAGGATCCTGTGTATCCCCCACTTTGTACAACATATTTACAAAGCCTCTATTTGACCAACTGGACCGTCTGGGTGTCACCTACACAAACTACGCAGATGACACCCAGATACTCCTCACCATCTCTGGTAATTACCAAGAAGACTCCGCCCGGATCAACAAAATATTCTCCATCATTCAGGCATGGATGGCCTCCCATGGTCTCTGCCTGAATGATGAGAAGACAGAGCTCCTAATCGTCGGCTCCCCCAACACTATAACTAAACTTGACCCTAGCTATAACAACATCACCATCGATGGCCATGCCATCCCCATAGCCAAAAGCGTAAAAACCCTTGGTTTCTATCTAGATGCCAACACCAACCTTAGCAAACACACCAATATGACCGCCTCAGCCGCTGCCTATACCGGCACGCTCATTAGGGCCAGCAGACCTTTCCTATCACCCAACAGCTGCCTCACCCTTGCCAGGGCCCTAATACAATCCAAACTGGATTACTGCAACAGCCTGTACCTAGGTGCTAATCAATCCGTACTCAACAAGCTGCAGGTAATACAAAATAACGCTTTGTGCGTAGCCCTCAACATTCCCAGACAAGAGCATATCTCCGCTACTAGGAAAGCCTGCAAATGGCTATCCATACGCCAAAAAATTGATCTCAAAACCATCTGCCTCACGTACAAATCCCTCAATCACCTAGCACCACCATATCTAGCTAATAAATTCACCCTGAAACCTGCCACCAGATCCACCAGATCCTCCAACACTCTTTGCTTATTAGTGCCCAGGTTCCACCTAAAAAGAGCTGGAGGGGTAAGCTTCACAGTGCTTGCCCCCCAACTCTGGAACTCCCTACCGCTTAACATCAAAACTGTTGAATCCTTCCAGATCTTTAGGAAGCAGGTCATCAGCTGGCTGCTAAACAAAGAATAACGCCATTAACACCAGACCCGTGCGGTAACTGGCTTAGACACTGTATTTATACTGAAAATGGTATATTGTACGTACTGCATATGCTCTGTTTATTGATCACTGTATATATATATGTATATATTATAAACTTGTACGAAGTATGCAACACAAAGATACTTCTCAACGCTGTAACCAAATTCTTAAGCGCCCTTATACCTCTGGGTTTGGAGCGCCATACAAATAAAAGAAACAAACTAACAAACAAACAAACACAGTGGCATGTGATATCACATTACATGTGAAAAGAGGGAAGAACGGACAAAAACGTACATATTGCCTGATAGGTTTTATTGGATCATTCTGCTATAAAACCCACATTTTGTTGCCTCTGCAGTTTAGTCATGTTTGGAAAGACTAATAAACATTGAAAAAGGACAACATTCAAATACTATTCCTCTTCTTTTTTCTTTGTGTTGATGAACATAGAAATAGGACAGTCAGACCCAGAACGTACATTGTTGCAAGCCAATACCTTTAAACATGTTTAACATTTCATATTATTTTAATACAAACGAAATTTCATAATGTGAAGTGCAAAGTGCATATTAATGTGCAATGTTGTAATATTAAAGTGCAAAACAGATAGCCATATCTTTGGTATAAAACATCAGGCAGAGAGTATGATACAAGCAAAGTACAATGCACACAGACCTTCAGACTGATTATATTGTGTATGTCCTAATTAATACATCCATCCATTCATGTCCTAGTGGCCATGATTGGTATTTCCAATATTTGAGAGTAGCACCAAATGTCAGTTTCATAATGACGAATTGTTAATTTACATAATAAAATAGCTTTGTGATCAGTTTGTATTCATTTTTATAGTTGATTCATTTAAGCCTTAATGGCCATAATTGACCTTGAATAAATTCAAGAGTCATGTTGTGACATTAGAATTATGATAAAAGAAAGATATTGGTTATTCCTAGTACACGCTAGAATGAATATTACTCACATGGCTTTCACAATGTTTGAGTAAACCCTCAATTTTGAATGGTGTGAAATGTACTGCGCTAATGGAGCAAATGAATGTTCTCTGTCCTATTAGTCTAAGACATGCTTATACATAATGAAACTTTGTTGTGCAAGATAGCAAATAAAGTGCAGAACAGTTTAAAAAGAGATTATCTAATAACATTACACACTGAACATATTTACAGACCTAAAATTACTCCTTACTAATTCAAAGTTCTTTCTTACAAATAAAGCTTGACAATTAGACAAAGTTGTATGAATGATCTAAACATGATAAAAAAGTGCAATGTGGTCTATAAACTAAACGAAAAACAATAACAAGTATTACACTCTGGCAAACTGAGAAGTGCAAGGGAAAATATCTAGTTCTCCGATATGAGATGAAAACGGCAATGATTCACATTTAGAATTACAACAAAAAATTAAATGTATCACAGATAACAGACTGCTACTACAAACCAACTGCATCCATACTCATATGTTGTATTATAAGCCGTTTATGTCTAATCATATGTTCTGATATTTGGATGGGTGACATTACTTTACAAAAAGGCAGAATAACCCTCAGTGATGTCACTGATTTTGAGGCCATATGGACATTTTCTGTTAAAGCGTTTGGTTGGTTTTGTTTCCAGTTTCTAAGTGTCTATTCCCTGTCACCACCCCGACGGTTGATTTTTACTGTGCTAAGACCTACCTATTTCAACAAATTGCTATCATTGTTATGTTCTTCCAGAAAAGTCTATAGATACTGAGTCATTTTTGTCTGCTTTTTTGATAACCCTAATGTGTTCTGAAATTCAGAACTTCACTTTTCTAATGATTCTACCAATATACAGCTTAGGACATGTGGATATTAGTCCACACACCACATAGTTGGAATTACAATTAATATAGTCCCTAGTGTAGTGGATCCAGTTGGTTCTTCTCATTTCAAATTTGTTGGTATTCATAATTTTTGTACATATGAAGCAAGACCCACGAAAGAATGAACCTGATAGTCATCTCAACCAATCCTTATTAATCGATGGAGAATACAAACTATGGGTCTCATTATAAACTTGGTGGTCCAGAAATTACAGTGCTGGTAACAAAGTACCGGCACCCTTTTGGGACCACCAAACTGTGCATTTGCTGGTCGGGACACGGAACTATGGCAGTCCTGACCTGTCAGGAGTTCAGGCCCCTACCGGCATGCTTTTCCCTGAAGCACTGGCACCGTTATTAATAGTGCTGGTGTTACAGGTTTCCCATTTCCATGGAGTCCTATGGGAATCCATGGGAGTGGGAAATAACCGTTTAGCTGCCACCTATGATATCCTGGTAGCACTGGGATGTCAGGCAGTGGAAACAGTGTTACGGGGTTGGTTGTAACCCGCCGTAGAAACGGCAGGTTACCACCAACCTTGTAATGAGGCCCTGTTAAAAGGTCTCCTATGTTCTTCTCACATCTAAGGCTAAACTGTGGTTAAAACGCAGGATTCTTTTGGAGGAAATGCCAGTGTTTTCATAAACATTTACGAATCTCGTTAGTCTGTAGACCATATGTGTTAATACACTGAATACACTGAATAAACATATTACTTTATTTATATTTAGGACCAAGTATTTCCAACATTGTTTTGTTTTTAGTTTTCTGGAAAGCTTTATGCAAAACGTTCTTGGAAAACCGTCTCTTTAAAAAGCGGGAACTCATATCCATACATGTGGCAACAAAATCATTTTCCTGACAGCAAATCCTGTTAGCCCATACAAATTCAGAATATGGGATATTGTGGATATTATGTAGAGGATGACAAGAGGTAGCTTCCAAAATTGAGTTGCCAGCAGTGGCATTGGAGTCCATCATAGAATGTATACCGCCATCCTGAACTTTCACTGTTAAGTCAAAAATGTCAATGAAAGTAATGATAACATTAAAACTAAATTTAAGATTCAAATTGTTATTGTTAATGTAAAAAAGATAATCATTTAAGGAAGATACATTGCCTTTCCACAGTATGAATAAATCATCAATGAATCGTAGCCACAAACCTATATTGCAGTTCCATTAATTTTCCTCATTCTGAAATATTTTTGATTTGGAACAGCTAGTTACTGCCTTGCTGATATATTTTTAACATTTTAGGATAGTTAATAGAAATTGCCTAAAATCAATTTTTAAAATATCGTTCTT
This sequence comes from Ambystoma mexicanum, assembly GCF_040938575.1. Classification (NCBI taxonomy): domain Eukaryota; kingdom Metazoa; phylum Chordata; class Amphibia; order Caudata; family Ambystomatidae; genus Ambystoma; species Ambystoma mexicanum. The sequence goes on along the minus strand of NC_090937.1, from coordinate 203,496,081 downwards.
GCATCATTTGAATCCTTGTGCCGCTTATACCATTTTATTGCAAAGTCTCTTGCTTCCACATTGTTAGAGACCATTTAACTTGCCCCATTGCATTTTTCTAGCACTCAGACTACATCTCCCAGCAATATTGCAGTTCTCACGCTCCTTTTTATCCGGCGACAGGTTTTTGCAGTGTATATATGTCGATCATAGTACCCACCTTGAAAATAGTGTTGTTAACTAGGTGCTCCTTGGAGCATCATGCTGTGGAATTGGCAGTTTTTATTGTTGATTCACAAGCTGATCTTGTTGCCATTATGGAAACTTGGCTCCAAGGTACAGCTTTAAATGCCACCAGGCTTGCTACCCGTAAGGCTTATAAGATTTTACATTCTGATCGCATCTGATCAAGATGAGCAGGAGTTGCCTTCATCTATAAAGAATACTTAAATATCTTTAGATTTCACACCTTAGAGCTGGATAATTGTGAATCCATGCTGATCAAGCTAAATTTTAATCCCACTGCCTCTTTTAGTATTTGCCTACTTTACAGACCCCCTACTCAAACTCCAGACTTCGAGGAACAACGGTTAGCTTCTCTTGGAGTTCATTGTAAACCTTCTTTGTCGTCTCTTATACTTGGAGATTTTAACTTCTGGTATAATAATACTTTAGATGAAGCTGTGCCCTCACTGTTGAATGTATCAGGGGTCCTTGGCTACCAACAACAAGTCAAACCAGCTACACATAGTGGGGGAATACCCTGGATTGGGTCATGACCAGAAATCCAGCCATTTCGCCCACAGTAATTCAACACTGTATATGGTCTGACCACTCTTTCCTTGTTTTCCCAGTTTTCAACCTCAAGGCCTCATGCCCTGTTTTCTCAGAATGCTATTTAGTTAAAGAACCTGTGTTATCTAGGAATACATGGAAAGTCACACAGGAGGCCTTTGATTCATTGGTTCTTCCTCAGTTATCTATTCTTGATGATGATATTTCTCTGGTTAATCTGACTAGCGATTTGAGAAACATTACTAATGATTACTTTGCTACCTCAGCACCACTTTGTTCTAGATATCAGAAGAAAACAAATAAACAGAACCAGTGGTTTACACCCGCAGTATTAACTTCCAGGAAGGTCAAATGAATGGGTGAACGTAGCTTGAGGCAACATCCTTCTTATTCCAATCTCAAGGTCTATAAAGCTGCTGTAAAAAGTGTTAAAGAGATCATTTTTAAAGCTAAGGAAACGAAACTCAATGATGGTATTAAAGCAGCAAAATCAAATTCAAGAGAAATGTTTTCCATTTTGCATCAACTGGAAGGTATACCGGTCAAACCTCATATTGCAATTGATAATAAATGGTGTCAAAAGATTAATCACGATCTCTTAATGGACAGATTGGTCGGGATAGGAAAGTGCTGTAATAGTGCCACAAACTGGTTTAAATCATTCCTTGGCCCAAAACAGGTGAAAGTTGCCAGAGATAATGCACAATCCCTACCAACCTCTCTTACCTGTGGTGTACCGCAGGGCTCCTGCCTTTCACCTTTGTTGTTCAATGTAAACTCTAGGCCATTATGTGATCTCTTGGATGGTCTTGGTGCGCAATTTCATAATTATGTGGCCCAGATTAACCTTGAGTTGTCAGGGACATATGCCGAATACTTGGAAAGAGTAAATTAGTTTTTTTGCAGCCATTCAATTTTGGATGGCCTTGAACACACTTCCTTCGAAAACAGAGCTCCTCATTCTCGGAACAAGCTCTAAGATAAAAACATTGGACCCTGAATATGGAGATTTTACAATTGCAGGCAATGTCATCCCTGTTTCTGAGCATGTAAAAACTTGTGGAGTATTTCTAGACTCACAATTAACTTTCAAGAAACAAGTGTCACATTTAAGCTCTTCTTGTTCCTATGTGACACATTTACTTTGGCATATTCGCCCTTATTTATCAGAAGAAAATAGGGCGCTTATTGTGGCTGCAACTATAAATACCAGATTAGATTATTGCAATAGCCTTCTTGTAGGCACTACCTAGGCCAATATCAAGATGCTACAGGTCACTCAAAATGGAGCCGTTTGCGCAGTTTGTGGCATAGGGCGACGGTCTCACATGTCCAAAGCCTGTCGCGCAATGAATTGGCTGCCATTTAAATAAAGAGTACAATTCAAGGCTTCCACCTTGGTGTATACATTTTGGCGGGAAATGCTCCCGCCTGTCTCTGTTCTCGCTTAAAAAGAATACCTATCAGACACACTATGTGATCAAAAGAAGATGCCCTGCTGTTTAGACCCTGCTTCTCGCTAAAAAAAATTGGACGTTCAGGTTTTGACGTATGGGTACCATTTCACTGTGATGTTCTTCCTCTTCCACTCAGATCTGTTCCATCATGAGCACAATTTGAAATGTGCTTGAAACACTCCTCTTTGATAAGGGCATTGACTGATTTCTTCTACCCTCTGTTCCCATTATCTCTTCCTTTATTGTTTTGTTGTTTTGTCTTGTGAGCACCGTGAGGCCATCGGACATGTGTCCCAATATAAAAATCTATAGAATAGAATAAAAGTCTCCTCCCAATAACCCATAAGTAAAGTGCCATAATGGGAGCATGTTTTTGCAAATAAAAAAACCTGATTGAACAGTAAATAATTATGTGCAGATGCAAATTAAATCATATCCAATAACATTTCTATGTGTTGGATAAAGGATGCTGATCGATATCTCAGAACAAGAAAAAAACTCACAGGCGCTAGTATCATAATATTGACAGATTGCAGTGTACAGGGATGTTACATATAATGTTACTAATAAGTAGTCAGAGTTCCATAGAATATTAATAAATCTATTGAGGACATAACCGGTATCTTTTACGTACGATGGTAAACTAGACACAAAGGGCAACATAACATTTCTACATAGCTGGAAATAGGTTCAGTAAGGGAACCAATCAAACTCACAATTGGTCTCTCTGATGGACAATCCTTATTTGTATGTACTTTCTGTAAAATATAGAAGACTGGGATCATGGGATGCTTAACATATAAAAATGGAACTAATCCTTATTGATGAGACTGATGCTTTGCCAGTAAGTCAACTCAGCCATTAGATCGTTATTATACTCTTCAGTGTGATACAATTTGAGTTTAATATAACAGGAAACATCCCTCAATTGTCTGTTAGCTTCCCTGATGTATTTTTGGTAAGACCAAAGGGCAACATTACCCCCTTTGTCAGATGGTTTAATAACCCATTCCTTATTGTCTACTAATGTTTTGATAATGGTGTTTTTCTGTCTTGAGACATTTGCATGCACTTTTGTATGCCAATTTAAATTGGGCAAATTGTTCTTCAAAGGGAGGCTTGTGTCATGATATTCAAACAAGCATAGTTTCAGACAAAATTAAAATGTTCCACAAAGACATCAACCAAATCTAAGATGTGACTGGGTACCAACGGCAGACCTTTTCCCTACAATTATGTTGTTTGTGAATTGGGATGAATAGCCGCAATAGCTAATACTGTGAGATTGGCTTCGCTTGGGCTGATCACTTGGGCTGCCCAACTGTTATCCCCCGTTCCAGCCCTTGAAATGTGGAATGAACACCACATTTTTTTGCATTAACAGAACACAAAATTCTAATGGAAATGTTGGAAAATCTTATTGAGTCAATCTACTTTACTGAGAAATGTAACGTAGATGGAGGCTATAAGATTTTATTTTGCTCTGTTTTTTAAATGTGAAAGGTGGTTCCTAAAGGAACTTTTTTTTTTGCAGGAGAGGTCAAAAATTAAGGTGGGGAGGGAAATGAGGGAAGAGGCACCAACTACTAATATGGAGTGGCAGGTGGACAGGGGAAGATGTTGCTTGTGTGTTACATTTAAGGTAGAGGGCAGCGTTTTTCATGATCCTTGATTACAGCTTCAAAAGCACTTCGAAATTTCTCCCTGTGCAGAGTGGTGTGTTGCAGTATATACAGAGAACTGTTGTCTTCAAAAGATGTGGATCAACAGCCTCTTTTATTGCTTGCAATGTAGCTCGTTGGACTTTGTGTCCCACAGAAGTAGGCTACAGTGTTGGTTGAGGAAGATGAGGTGGAGGAAGACAGCCTACTAATTGCTAAGAAAGGAACAGCCTTTATGAGAGCATTTCAGTGGTTGGATTGGATGTGGTGGCGCATGGAGATGGTCCCATAGGAGTACTGTCCAGGTAGTGCATTGGTACATTCCAACAGTGGTAAAGAACTGCCACACCCATGATTCTCTCTGGGTGCTAGAGGAAGGCACTCCCTCTACCTCATCTTCTTGATACTCTTCATTGTCTTTGGAAGTGCTGTTTTTTTTGTTGTGTAGGTCCTCCAGCTGGTGGTGGTGGCTCTTGGGGAGGAGAGATGGTAATAGCTGATGCCATTTTTAAGAAGAATAGCAGTTTTGCTAATATTCTTTCAAGTATGTGCTCTGTGCTAGATTGTTAATGGATAATGAGAAAGAATAGGTATAGGAGCTGTGCAAAGGTACATTCTGAGCTTGAAAGTTGCTTGATCAACAGATAGTGCAGTACCATATTGTCTGTGAAGCACGGACCCAATCGCGAAGTGCGGACACGTTTGCGAACACGTCATTATGCCACACGCTTGCGCTGGCTCACGTGAGACTGTCCAGAAAGTCTGCAATGATGTAAGATGTTCGCGGACGGCGAAAAGTTTATAGAAGTGTTAAAAATGATGCAGAGTTTTAAGGTGAAACTTTCTAAATTGGACACAAATGTTGCTATATTGCGGTATGATATTAGTAAGTTGTAGGAAATTAAGGGTGCACTGCTAAAAACCTACGAAATTCACTGAAAAAAACTTGGTTAAAGGGACGTTATGGTTAATTTGCACTTATTCCAGTAAGACTAAGATTCTCCTCATCGGCACACTGGCTATCTCCTTTCCTATCATGCTCTGGCCGGTCTCTCTTTGCCCTCTTTCTTCTCCCACCTGTAAGGCTAAAAACCTTGGAGTCATCTTCGACTCCACTCTCTCCTTCTCTCCTCACATCCCTCATATCTCTAAGAAGTCACACTACCAGCTGCACCTCCTCAGAGGTATTCTTCCTTTCCTCTCCTTCCCCCAGAAGCTCACGGTCTCCATAGCTCTGGTTCTCTCTAGGCTGGGTTACTGCAACAGCTTCTTTCTAAATCTTCCTGCTTCTACTCTCCGCCCTCTGCAACTCATCCAGAACATGACTGTGAGTCTTGTCCTTGGCCTCAAGTCCAGGGATTGTATCTCTCCAGGACTGAAATCTCTTCACTTGCTTCCCGTGTCTGCGAGGATTAAGTTCAAAACCCTCTGCATTGTCCACAAGGCCTTCTGGGGCCTGGTGCCTCAATACCTCCAACTCTCTCTTCCTAAATATCTTCCTTCTCGAGCTCTTCAATCATTCGCCTTCAACTCCCTTGTCATTCACTTCTCCGAGCAACGAGCTGGAGGTAGATCTCGTTTCTCAGCTGGGCCTCCCTCTGGAACAGCCTCCCTGCCTCCCTGAACCTTGAGGAGAACCATCTCCGGTTCCGGAAGCACCTCAAACCTTCCTCTTTGCTTCTGCTTTCTTCCCTCCTCTCCCCTGCGGAACTCCTGATTGAATCAGCACTGGTCACCTGGCTACCCTCTAATCCCGGGCCAAGGACCCCTGCCCGCCAGCTGCACACCTGCACTGCCTCCCGGCCAACCCCTTCCCTTGGGGGCTGTTTCTGTATCCCTACAGTCCTCACCAGCTCATGACACTTGATGTCTGCACTTACTCCTGCACTTGCCACTAGCTGGCCACAATTTTACTTATTGTTTTATTTATTTTAACTATTCTTTCCTGTTGATCCTATGTATTGTACTGCCCCCTCTCCCTTCCCCCCGCAAATACTGTTTTCCCCCTCCCTTGCACTTGAGCGATCTCATTGTCACCTGGCCTAGCAAGATTGTTGTCTTTGTCTTCCCTCTGTTCCCCCTCCCTTGCCTCGTCGCCCCTTGAAACACTTGTGTATAGACGTGTTATAAATGCCATATCACATCATATCGCATCATGTCATAATAAAAACCTATGAAATTCAATTAAAAAACTTTTTTAAAGGGATTTCATGGTTACAAGTAAAATAGAAAAACCCCATAGATTCGCCAATTATGGTAAGCTAAGCAACCATAACTTAAGCCACCACCGTGCACTGCTAAGACTAACACCCAGGACATGAAAGATGCTCATGGGGTGGCGGCCATAGCCAGTGTTCACAATCCATGGGGCATGGGCTTTGGCCATGCCACAGGCCCCAATAAGCAAATCAGAGTGCAAATATGTCCTTGCCGAGGGCAAGGCCCACTGCCCAGGCACCAAAGTTAAATCACTATTTTTTGTACATACATACATTTTGACACTTTGGCAAAAATAAAAGACAGGAAGATTTCCAAAAATCATGCTTTCAGGTCCTTGCTGTTGCTCCTCGTGCAATTTTGCTGCAAATGCGTCCAGCACCTCGGGCTATAGCTGCAAGCAGAATTGTTTTCCTCCTTCAAGCCTATCCGGATTTCGAAATATTTACCACATAGCCTTTCTCTGGTGGCCATGCCCACTTTAACTCATTTGCCGGACCCTGGTGCCATGACCAGTGGCCAGATTGTCCGCGGCCATGCCCCAGACAACCTGACAATCTGGCCACTGGCCAAAAGCTATGCCTCAGGTACCAAAGTATGCTTCCGGGACCTGGCAAATGCTTCTCGCACAAGTTTGCTCCAAATCCTTCCAGCAGTTTGGGCTGTAACCGCAAGCACATTTTTTTTCCATTCACATCTATCTGGATTTCAAACGTTTTGTGACCCCCCAGAACTTAATCCACCCCTTAATGAAACTGCACAAAACTTCACAAAATAATTCACTGTTGGCTGTATACTATTTTTCCAAAGTTTTGTGAGGATTTGTTGAATGGTGCCAAAGCTATAAGCCAACCAAAGACTCCTCTTGTGATGGGTTGAGCAACTTAACAATAAATACAATGTGTCCGATTCGCGGAAAATGCGCATTTATCCCACAAAGCCCTTTCGCTGAGAACGAAACAATGCGAGCCTGCGCGCAGAATGAATGCCCCCGACATGCCCCCAGGCAAAGCAAAAACAGCCGAACAGATACTTTTGCATGCTCCCCTGGTGCGAATACATGCACCCTTCAAACAGTGCGTAGGGTCACCCTGAAGCAGGCCTGCATCTCGGCGTCCCCCGTAACTGTTACCGGCGCCACGACAACATGCGTATGATTTATCGTAACTCAGGTAAAACTTGGAAAATATGTGTGCAAACCACCGTAAACTGTTCCAGGACCCTGCTATACTGCGTATGCACTCCCCTAAGTCAGATCAGAACCACGGCTGTGTACACACACCCCTAAATCCGACACCCGATCTTACTTGCATGCTGAATCCTATGCGCAAGTGTCTGTATGCCTGCCTTCGGGTGGCAGATAGTATGAGGGCTTTGCGTGGCCATTTCCCAGCCAAGATGTTGTGCGCTCTGATACATGAATACATATCGTTCCACACAATAGTGGCTGCCTGCGGTCTGTCCCTCGTAAAGCCCACATTTTTCCTTGTCCATCCTCATTTTCCATATTCCGCCCCCTACAGTGCCCTCTGCGCAAGCCACACCCAGGCTCTGCGTGGTGTCTCACGCAAGGCACTCAGCCTCTCACGGGGACATGCCGGACCTGCGCAAAGTCCCCGCAAAGTATGTAAAAGTGCTGCGCAGTCGATTCCATGAATTGACAAACGGGATTTCACATGCAGTTTGGCATGCAAAGTCCCGATTTTCCACACAGATCATTCCATAAATTGGGCCCTGGTGTCTAAGCCTGTCCTGTCCACACACCTCTACAGCAAAACTAAACACACAAGGGAAGTGGAAAGTGAGCTTGTCCTGTTAAAGGTCATCAAAATGTCTTGACCCATCCAAAACCATATATTATATATATTCTCTCTCTCTCCCTCTCCCTCTCCCTCCCCAGGTTTGTTGTGGAACAAGTGCTCACTGGAAGCACCTGACATCTGCGGAAACTACAAACTAAATCGAATCCCTCAAGACAAAGAAGTAAAAGCAGCTTAATGGACGTGAAAATCGAAGTTAATGTCCTAATCCCTCAAGGCCACGAGAGTATCTGAGAAAAGCTTATAAATGTAAAACCCGTCTAGAGGCTGTATGTTTTCTTTGAACCTCTCTTTCCCTGCTTCTTTATAAATGCTTTTATACAGCAATAGGGAAATAATTGCGTTTTTTATAAAAAAAAGGTAATTTTTCTTCAGTGTTTAAATTATTGGGCGAGCATCATTTTCTAAAATGAACTGCGTTTATTGTAGTGTGCATAAAAAGGTCATAAAAAGAGTCATCTCTTATGGACTCCCTCGCTCGTAGGTAATGTAGTTCCAGCATTTCGATGGTAAAAAAAACATAGCTGTAAAATAGAACGTTGTTTTCATTCCTGGGCTAATTTAAATTGCAGCAGTAAAAATAAACGTTTGTTCAGAAGAAGAAAATGCTGTAAACAGGCGAGCATTACCATAGGAGAGTAGGCAGCCACAGTGGCTGCTTGCTGTAAGTGCAGAGGGTGAACATGAACTCACAGTAACCAGTGGCGTATTTAGGCTTTCCGCTGCCCTAGGCCCAAATAAGTCCATGCCCCTCCACCCGCCAACTTTACTTCACCTCTGTCAGACTCTGCACCTTCACCAGATTCCACCCCTTCAAGAAAATATGCCAGAGTTGTCTAAACAACGCCCTACGGTCCCTTTTTCCCCCCATTTTGGCTCCATAACATTATAAGGATGTTTAAGGTTGCAGGGATTAGAAACATATTGACTCCTCTCTATTAATTCAAGTCTGTCATCTTCTATGTTATGTTAGGTGAAAGAGTGTTTTCAAATCTCTGCTGCCCAGGGCCCAGGATTTGGGGAAGGCAGTGTGTTCCACAGTTGAGTTCATTAGAGGTAATTGTTAGGGCTAATGGTCTACTTTCGAATCTTTGAGAGGAGCCAATAAGATTATAAACTGTATGCCTAATGGACACAAGTGAGAGAAGTTTGAAACAAGGAATTTTGGTTTCAAGGTATCTGGTTTCTTTGACAAATTGCCTGCTGTCACTCTATGAGAACCACTAGTTCAGTCTGTAATATTAATGCAACATAACAAAATCGCTACATCCAATCCTGTCAAATGATAATTTACATATTTATTTATTTTATTGTTCATTTATAACATGCTTAATACCAGCAAGTGGTTTCTAAGCATGGGATCAGGATTCGAGCCTGTGTTGCGCCGCATTGTCTTGCTTCAGAGACAAATGTGTTGCACCTGAGCTATCCTTACTCCCCGAAAAATATTCAAGTGGTACAGGCACATCTTATAAAAATGTTGAATAAAAAGAACACAACCCCCTTCTCATGTTTACAGCTCTGGTGTTAGAAGGGGGCAAAATGAAAATAAGGCAAGTTACCTGGAGCAGCCGATGTACCCCCAATTCCTTGGGCTGGAACACCATAGAAATATGGCAAAATCAGAAGTGAAGCTTGTAAACTCTGCCTGGGTATAAACACCTCAGTAGAGTAAAGACGGTTGGAGAAGGTTCTTGGAATTTTTGGCTGCGCATGCTCACGGTGGAGTAATGGATAAGGCTGATCCAGAATATTCATGGGTTGGAAGCAACAGCATTCCTCAAAGCTACACAATGCAGGCACCTGTTATAACACATGAAGTGGTGCATTCTGTTTACATCATTGCTGTTTTTGCAAGTGTTCGAAATACCCAACACTACAAGAGTAAAATTGGGCAATGGATCGGGAGTTCCAGCACAATATTACCTTTGTGGGTGTGGTTTAGGCAATGGGTTTAAGGCCAGCTCATGTTTAAGGTAATTTGAAATGCTGGTTCACTCTGTAGAGTTGGTTGGACTGTACAATACAAAGGAACATTTTGAGATTTGTGGGTTTAGAAGTAGATGTCCTGTTGTTGTTTGAAATACTGTTTCAAAGTAAAAATCCTACCTTGCATTTAAAATATTATTAATGTAAAGAATACTTATAAACATCACAGTTATGCATTTTGCGACATACTTTGCAGTTGGTTCTCCTGTTAAAACTGAGCGTGCAGAAGAATGTCATCAAAGACACATGATACACCCATCAGGGTTGCCATTTTCCTGCTTAGCACTGAGCAGCTTCTGCAAGGATGGCTGAATGGATATCTTTACGGCACACCTTTACAGCTATGAAACAGCGTGCACCAATGGCCCACAGTTTTTGTTCTTACCCTTCTATGGCTTTGGGTGTCCTTTCACAGGTTTCTTGATGAACTTGCACATTCAGATTTACTCTTTGCCTTTTTAATGTCTCTGTGATCTATATCATGGTTGCACCCTTGGGGCTGCCACAGACCTCTGAAATGTGGGGCCTATGAGGGCAATTAGTGCTTCCTTCTGAACATCATTTTAGTGCCACCTGTGGGAACTCTGTGTTTGACTTAAGCATAGGCATTTATTTAATATTGTAAAATGATGCATCATTTGTAACCTTTACTTTTCTGAAAGGCAATCCCTCAGTTTTGCAACGGTTTAAAAAATGCATGTCATTTATTTGAATATAAAAGTGATTGCTTAACACAGTGTATGTGTGTATTGGTTAGAAAGAACTCCAAAGATAATGTGAAGTGGCACCAATAAAACTAATGAGGTTTTGGCTGTTTTGCACATGAAAGAGCATTTTGGGAAGATAAGAATGACTAAAGAGCTCTATGTCTGTTATATATGTCTTTGAGAGTTGTATGACAGAATCACTAAATACCTAAACACGCTCTGTTTGTGAAATGTTTCTTTTATAACAAAAGTCACTCTAACAATAAAGCTTTTGTAAATATCAAGCATATATACAAGTTTGGCCATGAAAAACATTAGCTGTCAGAGTGGAATGACTGCTAACAACTCATTATCATTTGCAGTGTTGTGGATCAGCCAGACTCAGAGAAACACAATTGGCTCTATATTTAAAAAAAAAGACAACCAGCAAATTAAAAATAAACTGCAATAAAATGCTGGTCCTATGGAAATCTGCCACCCTATGCCTGGGCCTAGTCAACCTTGTGGTAAATATGTCTATGACAAGACGTAGAGGCAACTTGCAATCATAAACATAAGAGTAACGGAGCAGCGGGTACACGGTAAAGAAACGGGTAGGCACAGAGGATACATCTAGCACATTCGTTTAGCCTTCCTGTTAGTAAGTAACAGGATAAACCCTATGTTGTGGCTTAACATACGACCCAACACCTTCAGTTGATGTTTACTTCTTTAATCAACCTTCAAGCATATTAAATCATACACTCATGGGACTAGTTGTATTCACTGTTCTTATCTACGTGGGTGAGTATTGGATTGGACTACAGCATGGGTGCTGTAGGCCACAGCCTGGTGAGTCCTCTGATCAGGAGGAGCGCCGGGGTGCATCTTCTCACTGCCCCTCTGCATGCTGATATGAAGTCTCGCAAGATGACGGCTGCAGCCACTCTCGCGAGACCAGGTCTCCATACCCTGCAAAATAAAAAACCATTTCCACAATAGGGCGGTGGGGTAAATGAGCGAATCCTGCTCCCGTAATAGAAAGAAAAGTAAAAACAGATTTAAAAAAGCAATGGGTCTTAACATCACAAATGAATGCAAAATTATCGTCGACACAGGATTTCAAGTCTGGCTCATGCCAGCATGGAAACATACAGCAACTGCTAAAGGTCATACCTGGCACATGCATCGGTAAGATATCTATGGCGCTGAACATCAATGAACAGCACTACCCCTTTCCTGAGAGCATAGACAATGGAGTAGTAGTAATCTCCAACACAGCCGCAAGGGTGAATGGCCTTTTTAAACTGCATGCCAGTGTCTATTTATTTAAGTATGTATTTATTTATTTAATAAAATTACAGGGAACCCAAAGCATTGTTGACACAAAAAAAGCTCACACAACCTCACATGGATTTACAGAGCGAGAGGATAAATGTCCTTAATAATGGGTCAGAGGATGTGGATATACGACCAGATTATGCACTGGAGGTAGAAACATGAATTAGGGACCAGGACAGTAGAGCATGATAAAGGAATGGGATAGTGGAGGAAGTGCTACGTTCTAGGATGAAGGGGTGAGGGATTAGTATTGTGGGATTGTTGTAGAGAGGTAGGGGGAGAGGAGAACAGGTAGATATGGTGACATACAATGTTGTGAAAGTGGTTCTTCTGAAAGGAGGAGAACTAGGAGGTTGGCTTTAAATAGAGATAGATTGGGAGTACTGTGCAGAGGGAGAGGAAGAGCATTCCAGAGTAAGGGAGTGAAGAGAGAGGAAATGTCAGGGAGCACAAGGGTCATGAGAGCTGTCAAGGGAGTGAGCCAAGGATGGTCAGAAAGGTATGGTGGGACAAGTCTGTGTATAGTTTTCAGGATGATGATAATGAGATCATTCTTTGCCTTCTGTCTCATACATAACTAGTCTAACTGACGATGGGCTGGGGAGGTGGAGGAGAAGTGAGGAAGGTTGCAGAGTGTGAAGACCGTGTTGAGGACTTGTCGAGAGGTAAAAAGGATACCTGGGAAGGTAATAGATTACATTGGCACAGTAGTCAAATTGAGGGAGTACTAAAGAGGAGATAGGTACTCTGAAGTGTTGAAGGCAAGCTGTTTTATTTTTCTGATGATGAGTAGATTAAGTCTGCCTGCAGTGGCAGATTTGGAGATGAAGAGCGAGAAGTTGTGACCATTTTTGACAGTGGCTCATCAGATAAGGAAGGAAAGGAGAAAAGATCTGAATGTCATCAACAAAGAGTTGATAGAAGTCATAGAAGGAGATCTCTACACCTCTGCTCTTGGCACCTTGATCTCCTCCTATTTATAGTCATACTGGGCGTTTGAACACTGCCCCGCCAAAGGGATGGGGGGTTCCTCAGCCTTCTTTGGCTCCCCCACCCTTGCCTTTGCTTCCTGGGTAGGGAGCAGTGCTGTTCATGTCGATGGAAGTCGTCAAGCTCACATTTTATTTGATTTATATAGAGTGAAGAGAAGTGGATTTAGGACTGACCCTGGGGAACACCAACAGTAAGAGGTTTGAGTGGGGAGGTAAATCTGTTGCAAGACACCTGGAAATGTCTGGGGGAGAGATATGAAGCAACCCAAGTGAGGACCTTATCCGAATGCCTAGGATAGATAGAGTTCAAAAAAGGTCAGAATGGTTGACAGTATCGAAAGCATCAGAGAGGTCGAGAAGAATAAGAATAGATGAAAGGTTAGCATGATGTGCGAAAGACATGTAAATTGTATATTGTAAACTATAAATTGTAATTGATTATTTGTAGAGCGCTTATACACAAGTGAAGTGCTTCAAAGCGGGTTGAGGTGGAATGGGAGAAAGGGAATACAGTAGTCATTATTAGGCCTTGAGGTTTCTCTAACAAAAAAGTAACTAGCGTACCATGTCTGTGCATGAAGTGTATCAGGTGCAACCAGATTAGGGAGGGGAGACATAAGGGGGAAACAAGACAGAACCTACTAGGCCTAGTAAATTCCGCTCATGCAAGTGTACAGACGGAGTTCAAGGGAGGGGGGAAGGGGAACAAATGTGCCCAGTCCAGCAGGGCCATGAGTTAAGTGCAGAGAGGTTACCCCTCTCATGGAACGTATGCAGAAAGTGCAGTAGTGCTGAGCATAGTACAGAGGTCTGGAGGCAAATGCAAAGACTGGTGGGGGAACCTGCGACCTGTGAGGCTCTAGAGGTGAGCTAGGCAACAAGTCAGCAATGGCTGAACAGAGTTGGGGGAGAGATGGAGGAGTGAAATGGAGAGGAAGAGAGAGGAGGTTAGCAAAGAAGAGGGAGAGAGAAAGAGCTAGAGAAGAGGAAGGTCTTGAGGGGTTTCTGGAACTTATGGAGCTCTGGCTCAAGGCAGAGAGAGGCAGGGTGGCTGTGTCAGAGGGAGGCACCTGCAGAGGATTAAGATCCACCCCTAAATCTCTGTTTGGAAAAACGGCTCACCCGCAAACAGTTGGAGGAGGCCGAGCAGAGGGCTCTAGAAGGAGAGTATTTAGGAAGAGAGCGTTGTAGATAGTTTGGGCCCTGGCCCCTGAAAGCCTTGTAGACTATGCAGAGGGTCTTGAACTTGATCCTAGCAGCCATGGGGAGCGTGACTTGCGGACAGACAGTCCGGAATGAGCAAGGAGGAGGAAGAGTCCGAGGGTAGCCTGAAGGAGAGCTGTGTGTCATCCGCATAACACTGGAAACTAGAGATGAATGTAGAGATCCCATAGGCCAGAGGGGCCATGTAGACATTGAAGAACCAAGTCGATAGGTTAGATCCCTGGGGCTCACCACAGGTTGAAGGTCATAGGGTTGAAAACAAAAGGATCGAATGCCTTTTGATCGACAGTAAAATGATCGAAAAAAAGGGTCAATTTTTTTAATTTTTTTATGGGGGTTCCCTCCAACCCCCCGTTTTCTTTATTAAAAACATTTTTCTACCAACCCAAACTAAAATATATAAATAAATAAATAAATAAATAAATAAATAAATAAATAAATGCAACCTTTTTTTTTCGACCATTTCACTGGACACCCTCAACACAAGTAGAGAGAGTGATAGAGGAGAGAAAGGACCCAACTTCCACCTGGAAAGGACAGTCAGAGAGAAAGGAGGCAAGTCACAACAGGGCCAGATCTGTGGTGCCCAGGGTATCACGGAGACGGGAGATCAGGATGTTGTGGTTTACTGTGTCAAAGGCAGAAAAGAGATCGAGAAGAATGAGGACAGAAGGAGAGTTAGAGTCAAGATTTGAGTGCAGGTCTTCACCGGTGTTCAGAAGAGCAGTTTCCGTGCCTCTGGATGCTCCAAAGTCAGACTGATGGTCATGGAGACAACCAACAGATTCAGTGTGGAGGGTATGCTCAGAGATTCCTCGAGGAGTTTGTCCAGGAAAGGAGTGATAGAGATCGGGCAATATTTTGCCCAGATAGAAGGGTCAGCAGAGGGTTTTTTGAGCAGAGTGTGCACAAGAGAGTGCTTGAGAGAAGTGGGGAAAACTCCAGTGGTGAAAGAGAGGTTGCAGAGGTCGGCCAATGTTGGATCAAGAGAATCAATGTTGTCCTTGATGGTTTTAATCTGTTTGGAGGAAGCTTTCATGAACCAGTCTTGTCTAGAGTCCTCCTCAGTTGTGACAGGGTAGAGGGAGCAAAGAAGGGGGGGAGTTGGAGGTGGGCCCAAGATGTGGGTGCATGCGAAGGTGAGGGGGAGAGAGATGACAGAATGTCCTGTGTTTTGGCATTGAAATAAGGAACCAGAGCCTTGCAAAGAGCATGGGTGGGTGCAGTAGAGGAAGAGTCTGCAGTAGGATTGGCCAGTTCCTTACAGACTTTGAAGTGTTCAGCCGTGTTGTTAGATACCACTGAAATGTGGGCTTGAATATAGTCTATTTTCTTGGAGCGGATGCAGAGTCTATATTGCCTTTGAAGAAGGTGCATGCCAGTTTGTCAGATGGTGTACTTGAAGATCCCAACTTCTGTTGCGCTGCTCTGCACTTTCGTTGAAGGGCAGCCAGCTCAGAGTCGTAATAAGAGTTGCAAGTTTTGGAAGGCTTCAGATGTACCCACATGACAAGGGCAAGAATGTCAAGAGTGTTGGAGATGGATAGGGGAAAATTAGAGGGCTATGTCAGGGTAGGAGTCAGCCACAGGAGTAGAAGGAGGAGAGTAGGTGGAGGCAAAGGCAGCCACTGTCACACTTATCATGGGTTGATGACCTTGAAGGCAGGAGGCAGTGAAGGGTGTGCCAGTGCTAGAGGAGAAGAGAGCTTCATGTGGGAAGAGAGCAGAGAATGATCAGTCCAGGAGAGTGAGGTAGTGAGAGGGATAGAGAAAGGGATGTCTGTGGAGATGGAAGCATCTAAGATGTGGCTAGTGGTGTGTGTCAGGCCAGAAGGAAGAATGGAGAGAGAAAGAGAGTCACTTAGGTTGCGGAAAGGACCTGAGGAGTCAGGAGAATCAAAGTGGATGTTAAAATCCCCCAACAGGAGGAGTTGGGATGAGGAGGGAAGGCGAGAAGAGGCCAGGTCAGCCCATTCATAGAGGAATAGGGTGGACTGGCCCGGCGGCTAATAGAAGGTGGCCAGAGTAAGAGAGGAGACAGCCGAGAGAGAGAGCCTGCAGACCAGACATTCAAAGGAAGAGTAGACCTGCATGGGAATGATGGAAACAGGGATCCACTCAAGAAAGATCAGGGCGGCATTGATGAGAGTTCATTCATTAGAGTGCAGAGGTCAGAAGCCGGATTGGAGAGGATCCCAGAGGTTGTGTGTGTGAAGGAACTAGTGAGTCGGTTGAAAACTACACACTCTAGGATTTTGGAATAGAGTGTTAGAAGAGAGACAGAACAAACGTTGGCAGGACAGCTAGGATCTAGGCCAGATTTCTTATGGATAGTGTTCACAGTAGCCAATTTACAGGATAATGGAAAAGTGTCACTTTCAAGAGAGGAGCTGAAGAGGAAAGTAAGATATGGAACAACACTGGGAGCTATAAGTTTCACTATTTGTGGGATAGAAGGTTGATAGGGGCACATGGAGGGTTATACCCGAGGAGAAGGTCAAGAATCTCATCAGGGTCAGTGGGGGTAAAGGAAGACATTGTCGCAAGAGAGGAGGGTAGAGGTGGTGGTGTAGAAAAGTGAGCAGGGGGTGGATTAAAGGTACTTTGCAAGGATATTTTTAATGTTGGAAATGTTTTAAGCAAAGCAGAGAGCTAGATTGTTAGCAGAAAGAAAAGAGAAGATAGAGGAGGTTTTAGGAAGTGAGAGAAGTTAGCTGAGAGATTTTTGGAGGCGCCTAGGTTGAGAGGATTAAGACGAAATGAGGTAACAGTCACATTTCGCAGATACGAGAGCAGAGCTGTAGTTTTGAAGAACAGTCAGGTAGAGTTGGAGATCTGAGGATTGTCTAGATCTTTGCCAAGTGCAAAGGTTTTTCCTCATTGTTTTCAGGGTGCGGATGGTACATGTAATTCAAGGTCGTGGAGGGGAGGGTTTAAGAGTGAATGTAGCAAGAGCTAAGTGAGGGGAGGAGGGAGCATTAAGAGCAGTGTTAATTTTAGTGAAGGCTTTAACAGTGAATTTTGCATTGGATGAGAAAGAGTAGTGTAGGCTAGACAGGTAGATATGGAATTTGGGGGTGGGAAACCTGTGCTTGGTAATGGAAGTGGTAGATGTAGAGATATGGGTGGAAGTAGGAGTGGGGGTTAAGTCAAAGATGATGGAATCAGAGGGAGAAGGAGCAGTAGAGATATCAGAGGCACAAAGTTGGGAGGAGATGAGAGTAAGGTCAAGGGAATTACCATTTGAATTGGTGGGCAGAGAGTGGACAGAAGAGAGCACATGGTTAAGGAGAAGATAGAGCTAAAGTCAGTGGATAGAGGAGTGGATAGAGAGGGGAAGTTAAAGTCACCAGTAACAATGAGGTGATAATGGGGAGGAAGGGAGTCAATCAGTTAGGGGAGGCAGTCAATACATTGTGTAGGCTGGGTTGTGAAGAGCAGCAAGGGTTGCAGATTCTGAGGGAGAAATTTAGGTTTCTATTAGATTAACGTGGACAAGAGGGGGGCAAGGATAGCTCAGGGGCAACACGTTTGTCTTGGAAGTAAGACAACGCAGCGCAACACAGGTTTGAATCCAGATCCTGTGCTTAGAAACCTCTTATTGGTATTAAGCGTGTTATAAATGAACAATTATTAAACAATCTTATCCTGATATCTGTCATTCTCCCTATGAACACCCGTATAAATGGTGGAACTTACTTGTAAATATATACAGAAATGACTACATTTGAATACATAACAGGGAGAGCTGAGAGTAAAAGCAGAGAAAGTCGATAAAGGAGCAAGGAAGGTAGAAAAGGGCCATCAGGTGGAGGGAGCCAACCCAAGGAGGAAGAGGTAAGAGAGTCATGGTAGTCCAGTAGTCCAGGGATAACAACCTCAAAGAGGATTGGGCTGTAGCAGAAGACTCATGTAGCGGCTGTCAGTGGACACGGAAGCAGACAGGGGCCTTTAACGTGGGCCTTCGTAAGTGGTGCCAGATCCCGCCTCCTGGCTGTTCCGATTGGGCAATAAAGGCCCAAGCACCCAATGGTGGGTGGGACTCAGGCGAAGCAGAACCACATAAGGCAATGAGAAAAGATAAGGCCATCTTGGCAAGGCCTGCAATCACTGAGGCACAATGGCTGCCAATGCAGAACAGTGCCAGGACCAACCAGATGGGATTTAGGACAGCACAAAATTGCTCAAACAGGCAATCTGCCACCCCCACAGGTACGAATTTTTGTTTGTTTCTTTTTTTTCAAAATAAATGTGCAATGGGCGCAATGTGCAGGACAAAAGCAGGGCTTACCCTGTAATTGTCACGGAGGAAGTCTGGTGGAAGTAGAAGGCAGGAAAAAAGAGGGCTGCCGTGAATGTGAGGCTCCTTCTCAGCAGACTGAAGTAGATTGAATGATAATCCCTGTGCAAGTCATGAATCAGCTTGCCCATGACATCACCCAAGGCACACAGGCAGCATACAACACGAAGGCAGTCCAAAGTTCGATTAGGTACTTGGCCATAACTCTGGGACTGTAGGGTTAGGAAGTGGGTGTCATGTGCCTTTAGGGACAAGTGTGTCGTAGTATGTGCAGTTATTGCAGCTGTAAAGGTACTAATCCTGTGTCTCATCACGCCCATGAAGGTAGTTGTGTTGTTCAACTGGTATATTAGATTACCCAATATCCATGTACAACAACAAGGTACCTTTGACCTGAAACAAGCTACAAGGAAAAAAGAGTCTACAACTGGGAATAAAACTGAAATTACTAAAGTAAAAGGTTAACAAATGTATATGGCTTGTTTTTCATGCATTTAAAAATAAATACAAGACTCCTACAATACAGAACATGGAGTAGGTGAGCAACCCATCTTATGGTTAGATGAGTACTACTCTCCCAATTAATTTATTTACTGCTGGCATCACACGCCCCAACCATGCAAGTGGTCCAGAAGGGCAGTCATAGCACCACCTGCCAATTGTGTTTCTGTGATGCACTAATGCTATATCCGGATGAAGACGTTTGACAAACTGATGGTTCAATAGCCCCAGATAAGGGCCTCATTTACATGTTTCACCCAAGCTTCTCTCTAGAATGGTTTAATAATAATAATTTGGCATTTTTATAGCGCTACGAACCCTCATGTATCTGAGTTTGGCGCTGCCGGGATTCAAACCTGCGTTAGCAGGCTCTGCACGGGTGTCAAAGCGAGCGCTCTACTCGCTGTGCCACTTGACCTGACATATCTTTCTCATATTAAAAAACTAGAGGCAAAAGAACCGAAAATAAGCCATAGTTTCCAAGTGAGCGACTGAAATGACATTAACGCTTACGAACATCCAGGCCTTTCCAGTGCCAGATGAATATCTATAGTGGCTTGAGGGGTAGATATTCAGGAAGTGGTTAAACCTTTGTTGACAAGCAAGTGTTACTGATTTTGACTGGGCTAACTTAGAAGGAAACCAATTCTCAAACTAGCACAGCAAGAGTCACCATCATTGTATGCCTGTCTTGTAGCCTCAAAGCAAGCTGAACCTTAGAAAACGGGCTTGAAATTGCTGCCAGCTGGGACCAGACATGCAACTAATCTCCAAATATACTAACACCTTAACATAAAGTTAAGAGATAAGCACAGTAAGATCTACCTATGGAAACCTATAATTTGGTGCATGGTCATTACACAGTGGTTAATCTGGCAAAAGGCTTTCTGCCTCCTCAGGAGAGTTTAAAGCAATGCTCAAGATCCAAAACCCATGACACTGATGAGATAAACACATATTCATAATTGTAATTGCCAGCAGTTTTACCACACTGCCAAATTTCTAGCTTGAAGTTAACGTGGAGGATTCAATTCCAGAAAAGTGCTGGAGAATCAGATCAGTGGATTTACCATACAACAACTTGGTTATAGTAGGGGATTTTAATTTAAAAGTAAATTGTGTTTCTGAACATTCAACCTCTCCATCTTTATCAGGGATGGAAAACTTAGATCTACCTGAGCTTGTGGTCGGTCCGACTCACTGCCGTGGGAATACTCTTTATTTGATTAATGCTTCCTCCTTCCTTGTGATGGTATGGCCTACTCTTCAGTTGCATTGGACTGATCATTTTGTGCTTCCTTTTATTTTGAAGGTTGCAATCTCCCCTCCCGCCCTTGTCAGGCCTTCAGTCCTGAAATGTTGTTGGAGATCTGTTGATACTACCTTGATCATTCAGGGGATAGTAGATGGCTGCCATAGCTCATCGGAGCTACATTTTCTAACACTCACAGGAATTTTCACTAACACCGCAGATCATTTTGCTGCAGTCAAATGGGCGAGGCAGCGTGCCCAGCCATCTGAACCCTGGTTTGATGGTACCCTGGAACGTAAATGGAGGAATCCCTACAGTGAGTCTCATTGCTTTTTGCTACGGCAAGCAATGCTGATTTTTCATAAAGCAGTGGTTGCTGCTAAAGGTAAATATTACTCCGAGAATGTGGAGGCTGCTTTGAATCAGCCGAAATAACTTTTTAGGCTTGTGCAATCACTGTCTTCTCCTGTGGCTGCACATGCCGACGTTACATCATTGCAGAAGCTGTGTGACTCCCTTTCCAAATACTTTGTGAAGAAGAATGCAACTATTTGCAATTCTGTCTCATTTTCAGTTTCTGGCACTGGTGTGGTATCTTCCACCGCTATGGTTTCTCCTCCCAGGGAACAGTGGTCTTTTTTTCCCCAGTTTTCTGTTGATGATATTAGAAAGTCTACATTAAAGCTGAAATCGGCTTCAGCTTTAGATCCTATTCCCCTGACTATTTGTAAGGAGATGTTATCTGTGATTGCCCCCTTCTTGACTCTGGCCATCAACCATTCTTGTCAATCTGGTATCATTCTTTCTCATTTGAAGTACAATGTGGTGACTCTGCTGCTAAAAAAGCTTCATTGGCCCCATCCTGTCTGTCTAATTTTAGGTCCATTTCACTTCTCCCTTTTTTTAATGAATCTCCTGGAGTCTTTGGCACTACCTCTGCTTGGCTATTTTTTGGAATCTTCTTCTTTTTGTATCCTTTCCTGTCTGGTTTTCACCCCGGCCGTGGCACCAAGAGCGTGCTGGTCTCTGTGGTTGATGACCTGGCTCGACTCTCAAATCAGGGTGGGACAGGAGCACTGGTACTATTAGATCTTTCAGCAGCTTTCGATACAGTCGATCATCCCACCCTGCGTGCCTGGCTTGCCAGACCGGGGATCACTGCTCAGGTATTATCTTGGTTCTTTTCTTTTTTTTATGGAGGCTCACAGACTCTTTCTCTTCCATCTTTTTGCTCAGCTTCTGTCTCACCTGTGGGGTCCCTCAGGGCTCGGCTCTCTATCCCATTTATTCAAATGTTTTGATCCAGCCTTGGTTAAGCTCATCCACTCCCACGGCCTCCAGTGCTACTCCTATGGCGATGATACACAAACTATTGTGCGACTTGATCAGTTACATCTTGATCCCGCTTCTCAGCTAAGGAGTTGCCTAGAGGACGTGGGGGGATGGATGGGGCAAAATTGTCCTAAACTGAATGGGGATAAGCCCAAGATCTTGGTGGTGGCTTCTTCTTCTGCTGCCTCTTTATGGACTTCCTCTTCTTGGCCTGGTTCTTTTGGTACCTGCCCTAGTCTAGCTCTGGTTGTTAAGAATTTAGAGGTGAACATTTCCCCTTCTTTGTCCCTGGGAGCACAAGTGGCATCAGTTTGTCAATCTGGCCACTTCAAATTGAGGATCCTGCAGAATGTTTTAGCCTTTATTCCTTCCCATTTCCATGTGCTGGTTGTGGTGGCACTTGTCTTGAGTGTGATTGATTATTGCAACTCCCTCTATATAGCGCAACCTCTATATTTGATTAATCGTCTGCAAGTTCTGGAAAATTCTACAGCGAGATTGGTGGGTTGTACTCCCATTGTAAACCAATGTCTCCTGTTCTGCACCAACTTCACAGGCTGCCAGTGATCAAAAGGGTACACTTGAGGGATAAATTCTGCCCGTATGTTCCCAATCGACCTCTTCGGTCTCTGACGTTGAGTCGGATTTCGGTAACGTGGCTGTCTCATGTTGGAGGGCATGCTTTTTGAGTGGCAGCTGCTGAACTGTGGAATTCCCTTCCCTCCATCTTCAGGGCACACATGATCACTTTTCTTTTCGTAGACAACTGAAGAAATATATCTTCCAATAAGATCTAGGTCACTTTTGTACTTTATTGATCGTGGTTCCTGCTTAATGATGCGTACGAGCGCTCTATAAATTCACTATCATCATCATGCAGAATTACTGCCCATGGTAAATCTGCCAAAAATCTCCCTGGAGTCCTAAGGGCTCCACATGTTGGGACTAACACCACAGCCCCACCTCTTGTAATCCATTGTAAGCACAGTGATGGTAACAGTAATGGATTTTGGCAGTAAATCACCAGATTTGCGTGCAATTTACTGCCAAACCCATTGCTCAGGAGTTAATGTTGCCTACTACCATTGAGGGCTCCAGCTTCTTCATCGAGTGAGAAAGATCTCCTGTATCTCCCTGCTCTGCTCATGGAGTTGCTAGGATGCCCCTTATGGCATCTACAGCTATGGTTTTATGGTTGTTAGACTAATCACCAAGTTGTAACCCAACTTCAGAAAGGGGGATCAGCCAGGTCTCTTGTAGTAGACACGGGCAGCCATACAAATGCCTCTCAATCCTTATTCTCTATTGTCCTCCTCGGAACATGTATGTTCAATTATATAATTTGAAGAGTCCCTGGCACCTGACCCAGTGGAGAATCATTGGCCCACACATTAAGATCATGTCAATCTCATAGGATCATCAAAAGGAAGGATAGTACTGATCATACTCTACCCACCAGCCGGAGGAACAGCCAGAGGGGCAGACGTTTTCATGGTCATTAGTTCCATATTGACCTGGAAAGAAAGATGATGCAACTAAACATCTGAACATCTATCGACATAAAATTAACATTTTGCTGACATTTCTTTTGTTTTTCAGTAGAAATACTCCAATACCTGCCCAACTATTTTATTCCCACTTCAACTTTGTATTTTGTGGAAAATAAGTGGTACTTTAAATTTTAAGTTTGTGCTGATAAAAAGACATACTGATGCTTTGCACTAGTACCGTCTTTCTGGCACTTTGCTGCTGGCTCTTCCAGCACAGTCACAACTGTGCAACATTACAAATAAATCTATTTTGGACCTCGTCTACTTTACAATCCAAATTACTATTCACTTACCATCAGATTACTGGTGGGTCTCTGGTGGGCAGCAGGCCTATGCATGAGCACTCCATCCCACAGGACGCTAAACACAAGAGGGAGTGGGGTGATGTGCAGACAAAGGTAAAGGCATTTAGGCCCGCCTCCTGATTTTGCTTTGCCAATTATAGAGCGAAACACTAGTGACAACATATGTGCACACAAGGTTTGGTCTTTTCCTTCTCCACTCGTTGAACACTGGTGTAGGAATGCCAAATGATCTTGATGACAGACAAAATCAACATCCAGCCACACATTTATCACTTTTCAATTATAATCAATGCTTACTAAAAAAAAGGAAGCAAACTATTATTGATTCTTGAATGTATGAATAGTCACAGTAGTCTAATGGAAATTAAATAAATGTAAAACCAATTGATCTGCATGATGACCTTCCTTTCAATGTCTAGCAGAGTAAAAAATTGGCGACATAACCCTCAAAATATGGCTGAGTTTAAAGCCATGTCTCCTGCAAAAGTATAATATTATGGCCACTCTAAAAACAAATACTGTTTGGGTCATCAAGTTTAACCAGAAGTCTATTAACATGCCAACTCAAGTTTTTAAGATAACTAGTAATATATGCTGTAGAATTGCTACCCGTATTATTCACCTCATAAAATGTTTCCCTCCCTCAATTAGCTCCTTAATTCTCTATTACCCAGAGGACCTGCTGGGATAGTCTACTCATGAAATCACATGTCACAAATTGTAACAGATTTGATTTCAATTGTATTAAGAATTTGAGGACTTGATTGTGGTCAATCCACTGACTATAGTAAAGCTAAAGTTATTATTGGACAAAAAAGGTTTAACATGCAAGTTCCATTTAGGAGTTTCCCAATGTTTATTATGATGCTTACTAGACCTAGCATTATTAAATTTGGGAGCAGTAGATACAATAGCCTGGAAGAAATACAGTAATATCCAGATATATACTTACTAAATTTAGAACAAGCTCAGTATAAAGAGCACCTCAGAATGTAATTATAACACAGTCACCCTCAAAGTATTTTGCCCAGGTTTTACCCAAGTAGTTCATCAAAATATCTAAACACAGCATAGCCAAGTTCCACAAATAAATGAAGATATGTTCTCATATGAACCAGTCAAGTGGTGTTGCTTGTGGTGAAAGAACAATAACTGAACTCAGAATGCCATGTATGCTGGGGGGGCTCAAATAGAAGATCCTTACTAACCCAATTGAAACACGAGGAAGGCATTTTTCAACTGGTAACAGTTAAAAGATCGCTCATATGAATTTCTGAATCAATACTGATCTTATCGGTAGGTTTAGAAGAAGGTAAACAAGGGAGAACATTGTTAGAAATATTAGAATTAATATGAGAATTATTAATCACACATGAATTGGTTAATTGCAATTTACCCACCTCAAGTGTGTCAATAGCGGATTTAACAGTAGCTTTACCTTTTTTTTAAGTAATTTACTGTTGCTTCAAGACAGTTGACTTTGTCCTCCAAGCCTCTTGCCAATGACACTGCAGCTTTAATGATGATGAATGTTGTCATTTCTGTATGTAAACCACCAGATACAATAATGATAAAGGGGATCACAGTTTTAATGTTTTGCTCAAATAAACCCATGTGTGACTCAGGGGTAACAGCCTGCTTAGGACAACATGGAAAATCCAAAGACAGCGTATGAGTATTGGAAAATAGCCAATGTAATTCATCATTAGCATGAGAAGCATGAGAAGTATTCGATGCGTGAGATAGGCCTCATACCATTTTTAGTGACTTGTATTTGGGCTTCCACTTCTCCCACAATTTGCGTTAGTCATAGTAGATAAGGTGATGTTGACTATCATGGTGACAAGAAAGGTGGGCTAAACATGTCCATAGCAGGTTTTTTGACAATTCAATTTCTTTCCTCATTTTCCACATATGAATAGGTATATTAGTATATCCACTTTGGTGGCAAATAAAGGATTACCAAATGTTCTCAATGTATTTCAGACTCTAATTCCTTCTTTTACAGATCTTCTAATCTGTCTTCCTAAAATTTTAAATAATATATAGTGATTAATCTTTTTGATTTCAACTATTCAACTTATTCAGAAAGTCTCATCAGATAACAAGTAACCTGTATGTCATTCCATGTTGCATCCTAGTCACCATCTCTTATCACAACTGACCTATGAATTTCAACCAACTCTAGATTATTTCTAGTGCCACATGCCAATCTTAATGTGTCCTTAATGTGTCCTTCCAAGAAAACAAAATTCCTCACCTACTAACTTTCCTGTAATTCAGAAATCAACTTTGTAACTCTTCTAAGGCTTCTTCTGTTTCATTCCTCATTCCACCTCAAGAAGCTTTATCAAATACATCACGTAATTATGTTTTATAATAATTCTCTTATGTTCATAATGTGCTTAATAATATCTTTCTTAAACCTGCAATCTCTCACCTCATACTCCAAAGCACAGTATTCTGCCTCTCCAACAGCCGGTATACACAGAGTGTACCGTGCTGTGTAATTCACGGATTGAATAACCCAAAATAATATCCTCCAATGTGATCCATCACATGATGCGTGTGACATCTTAAGTATGATGTCACCCGCTGCATTCCCAAAGTTCTGAGTACATTATTTAACAGGTCTTACCGTCAGTAAACATAACGGTCTCATCAAACTCTATTATCATTTCATAACTCAATAATGTTAATGTTTTTAGCTCATCAAATTCATTACTCTCTAACCATTTTAGAGGCCACAATTGATCCCTAGTCCGCCAAATGTCACTATACTAAAGACCATGGTGACCTATGATCTAGTCATGTTGATAACACATTGCCCCCCCTTATTCTCAATTGAATAAATGACATTTTACATCTCCCACTATCCCGCTCCTTCCTCAAACCAGAACCCAATGGTTCAAATTCTCCTCAAAAGTAAACTTTCTATGGAATTTGGAGTTACAGCCCAATAACCTGTCACTGGATTGTTCACCTGATTTCTCCAACTTAATTCACTCAGAGGTACTGTTTGTGTCCGAAATAGCCTCTCACATGTTTATATTGGGTCAAAGGTAACAAGCTAAATTCCACTCAATATTCAAACCCTTTGACTCCTAGGCATCTAACTTCTTTACCCAAAACAGTTCCCTCTTTTCAAGTATCATTTGTAAATTGCCACCTCTCCTTGGCAATCTTACAAACTGCATCTGTGATACTGTGTGCCTCTTCCCCTAAGTGAACTGCTATGAGTGGCTTCTCATCTCCTGTGTGTGCATTGTTATACAGTGCCAACGTGGGGTATACTATGTGGGTTTAACAATGAGAAAGACTAAATTAAGGTGGACAGAACAAAAGTCTAATGCACTCATCAGAAAGGAGAAGTCACCCATAGCAGTTCACTTTAAGGGGAAGAGGCACACATTTTCACAGATGCAATTTGGAATTTTATAACAAGTGAGATTACCAGAGAGGTGGCAATTTACAAATGATACTTGAAAAAAAGTTAACTGATTTGGATAAAGAAGTTAGATGCCTTGAAGCCAACAAGTTTAAATATTGAGTGAAATTTAGCTTGTTGCCTCTGATCCATTATAAACATGTGAGAGACTATATGGAACATGAACAGTACTTCTGAGTGAATTAAGTTGGGGAAATCAGGTGAACAAATCAGAAACAGTAGGTTATAGGGCTGTAACTCCGGATACCAATGATAGTTTACATTTGAGGAGAATTGAAACCATTGGGTTCTATAAAATAAGGGACATCTGTGAAATAAGAGAAAGACTAGTTTGAGGAAGGAGCAGAATATTAGGAGATACAAAATTGTATTTATTCAATTGAGAATACGGGGGAATGATTTGTTATCAACATGATCAGATCATAGGTCAACATGGTCTCTAGAATGGTGCAATTTTGTGGAGTAAGAATCCATCGGGACCTCTAAGATTGTTAGAGAGTAATGCATTTGGTGAGCTAAAACATCATCATCACTGAGTTCTGAAATGATAATACAATGTGATGAGACTGTTATGTTGACTGACAGTAAGATCTGTTAAATATTTTTCTCAGAAATTTGGGAACATAGCGGGTGGAACCATACAATTGACATCACATGTATCACAAGATGGAGCACGTTGGAGGTAGTTATATCAGGTTATTTAACCCTCACATTTCACTGCACGGTACACTCTGAGTATACCAGCTGTTAGAGAGGCAAGATACTGTGCTTTTGAGTATGAGGTGAGAGAATGTGGGATTGAGGAGGATATTATTAGATGTATTATGAACATGCGAGAACTATAATAAAAAATAATGTTATGATGTATTTGATACAGATTATTGAGGTGGAAGGAACAATGAAACAGAAGAAGCCATAGAAGAGGTACAGAGTTGATTTTTGAATCACAAGAAAATTAGTAGGTGAGGTATTTCGTTTTCTTGGATGGGCACATTAGAAAGAATGGGTTTGGCACCAGTAATAATCTAGAGTTGATTGCATTTTACAGGTCAGTTGTGATAGGAGATGGTGTCTAAGATGGAACATGGAATAAGATACATTTTAGTTGTTATCTGATGAGACTTTGTGAATAAGTTCAATAGTCAAGATTAAAAAGATGAATCACTATATATGATTTCTAATTATAGGAAGAACAATTAGAAGATCTCCAGAAGAAGGACCTGGAGTCCAAAACACGTTGAGAATATTTGGGAATCCTTGATTTACCAACAAAGAGGATATACTAATATGCTTATTGATCTGCTGAAATTGAGCAAAGACATAGAATTTAAAAAAAACTGCAATACATGTTCTGATTGATAAGACAAATATGTATGTGTTTTATGTACTGTAATGACAGAAATTGACGGGTTAGCACTGATGTAATTCAAAGATTTTAATGGTTTGTTAAGGTATCTATCTATCACAGGTAGAAGTAATTAAATATACATTGCATGATTGAATGCATAAGTAACAATGACACTTGAAAATAAAAATGTTTTTTTCATGATTTAATATTCTCTTAGTACTAGTATAACCCAATGAGAGTGTGTCCCAGGTTACCATAAACATTATGACACTGTCGTCACATTGCTATTTCTCCAACCCATCACCTGAGCTATTTCTGATACATAATGAACTCAGGTTCACTTTGCAGCGTGCTTCCTCCCTTGTTGTCTCTGAAGCTATTGCATATTCCCTCATCTTTTTTGTTGAAAAACATAATTTTCCATTCTATCCATCTTCAGCCTGACTAGTTCTTCTACTCCTACTGCCCATGACCTCTGAACTGATCCCGCTTCCAACAATCTGTGAATCAGATCTTGTTTTTCTGGCCAAAAACATGAGAGTCTACTCCGAACACACTGGTACATCTCCTGACAAAGAAATCCAAAATAACATTGTTATCTTTGCTCTGGTGTTAAGTACTAAGGTCAATAGGTCTCTGGAAACTGTTGTCTTCTCTCACTCCTTGAAGAAATAACACAGCACACCCCTACCAAACAAAGCAAATGGCAATCCTAACATGCTGGAAAACTATCTTCCAATTGCCAACACTGCATTTATTGGGAAATATCATTGATAAGGTGATGACTCGAAAACTTGTTGGGCATAGTAAGGGGCACTCTATCCTGCATGATCATTGTCTGGCTTCATGTTGGCCAGAGGGACTGAATCAGTATTGGTTGTCATTACAGATGAAAGTCTGATATCTCTGGATATTCCAATGCTCCAACCATACTCATCCTGCAGGATCTCATCGAAGGAAATGACACGGCCAACATGCTACACTCCTTGGCCACCTTGGGACCCCCTTAGTGGTATCTGATTCTAGGCTTGAATTGATCTAATTCATCCTGTTAAACAGAGAAATGCAAGTCAGGTCAAACAATGTTCTCACAAATAATTCTACTCTTTTATATTGTAGTCCCACAAGGTTCTATCCTCGCACTGTGGCTCTTTAATGCATATCTAAAACTTCTGGCATATCTCATCATGCCACTCACTGACACTCTTCACACCATATGGATGATATGTAAATTGCTTCCCATCTGCATTAATCCTGAAATGAACTGCATCACATCCCCAATTCTCTACTCCAAAATCAGGCCTGCATGATTGACAACTATTTGTGTTTCAATGCTCTGAGGACTGAAATCTTCAACCTTCTTAGCTCCACCTTGACCCCGCTCATGTCTGGCTTCTCTACCCTAAGGCTACACTAACAGTCTGCTCATTAGCAAAGAACTTGAGAGTTGTTTCAGACAATGTCCTTTCATTTGTACTACAGATCCAGGAACACTTGAAGAAATCTATTTTTTATGTAAATGTGCTAAATCACATCCTCCCTCTTCTGAACATCACTTAGAAATCTGTGGTGAACCAGAAGAAGGAGTCAGATAACTTAGTGACATGTTCAAAGGGGTTTTATTTCAATTAAAAGTAAACTCCTATTTTGCCCTATCGCTATGAGGAAAGTTCCCTACCTAACAAAAGTAAAACTAATGGTGCATGTCAAGTCCAAACAAAAGGTTTTCACTCTGAATCCTAAGTACCTGACTGGCCCTACCAATTTAGAAAAATACCTAACTAAAAAGAAAAGGGAGGCTTGTATAATAGCATTGGTATGGACTTCTGCCTGGTCCACTTGTTCTCAGTCTCACAGTTCTTGCAGATTGTCTTCACAACTTTAGTCTCAAATTCTTTTGGAAAATTAACAAGTATTGTCAGTCTGGGTCTCCCTCTTTCTTTTAAAAGGAAACAGTTTCTAATGTTTGAATGTTCCAATCCCTCTAGCATGCTTTAAAATTACAATTTTTCCTTTCCCACCATAGAATTGGGACTTCCCAAAATCCAGTAGCTCTGTGGTTTAAGTGTCTTATTTCTCAATACAAACTTCTCAATACATTCCAGACGGGGAATCCAGCTTCCCTTGATGCCATGCAATTTACAGGCAGAGTTGCAGAGTATTCACCTTCTCATCACTCTATTTCAACACATACCTTGTGCCTGTGCTTCCTTGATACTTACTCATAGTGGTTGTTTCAGCTTGACTACACTGTCTTACTACCTGCGTCGGTGCACTCCTACTTGGCAACCTGCAGTCAAACGTCTCGCTTGCCTCCACACGTCCACAGCATCTCTTTCTCCATCTGTACCTCTTGCAGAGGGAAAGGTTCTTGTGAACAGGAGCTGGGAACCTCAGGCTCCTCTCGTCATTTCATTCTCGGCTTTGGTTGCTGGGCGCTAGGCACACCACTGCTCTTCAGTGGTAACACCATCTTCTCCTTCCCCTTGACTGGAGCGCCTTGCTCAGAGCAAGATACCCACATTACAGCCTCCATCTAGTGGGTCACTCACTCAGCACATCACTGATGGCTGTGCGGCTCGATGCTGGTGCTTCAAGGCTTCGCCTCTGTGTAGCACTTGCTCTCCTCCCAGCGGTGGAGTTCCTCCTCCATGCCCAGTTTTATCTCCTCTTATATACGTCATTTGAATCAATGAAATGATGTCCATCTTCCTTGATCATGGTACTCAGGCAAGGAAGAATCTTCGTTAATTATAGTTGTAACAGGGAATGCAACAGTTTTTCTGACACACATCTATGCAGAAAGAGTGGTTTGGACAGAGAGTTCCATGTTGGACTGGGAGCCCTTGAGCCCAAGAGGGGAGTCATCCAAAGTGATGTCCCACTTTCCCAGACCCTTTTGGAGGGTCTTGCATGGTGGGCTCACCTCCCTGTCCTTAAAGGGGGTGGCTCCCTTCTGGGAAGAAGCAACAAATTGTCCAGTTTCATCACAAATCCAAGTTTCTAATGCCATCGTTCTCTCACACTTGGAATACGGTGCTGGTCTTTTTCTGTTCCTCCCTAAAAATCTCACCCAACAAATTCAAACTATTCATAACAATATATCTTGTTTAATCCTGGATCTCACTTCTTGGGACCGCATTGCGCCTGCACTTCTCTCCTTGCACTGGCTCCCTGTTAGTACACACACTCATTTTAAAGTTCTCTGCATTATTTACAGGGCCTGTTCGAACAAGATCTCTGTCTACCTCTGACAAAACATTAAAAAATGCCTTCCCTAGAGTCTCCTGAGAACGGCACACCCATATTCTACAGTGGTCACCTGATAGCGAAAAAGAAACAGGGTGTGCAGAACCTTGGAGTCAACCTTTTCTACCTCTGGAATGAACCACCAGGATCCATCAGAGGTGTGGAGAACCACTTGCTTTTTGGCAAGTGGCAAAAACCTTCCTATTTAGGAAATCGATTGGAGTGCCCTCAATGTTTGAGGATTGTTTGCCAGCTCGTCTCTTCACAAACCCCCATTGACTTTTATAGTTCCTTTCTGCATCTTTTGTTTGCATTTACCTCCTCAGTCACTTACTGCATTTCCCCTTTTCTTTCTCCTGCACTCGTCATCTCATTATATTTACCATGTTACTGCGCTCTTCTCCCTGTTCCCTTCCCTTGCACTTACATGATACAAATATGTCCAAAGCTTTTGAAGATCAGATGTCCTTTCTCTTCCCACTTCTGCAAAGGCACTAAGAAATGACTGTGCTCCTGGCTGATGAACTATAAAACACAAACCATTAAAAAATGAGGGTTGATGGCACCATTACCTCAATGCCAACCAAATTGCTATGGCCATGGTCGAAATAAGCACCCATCTCAGGTGGGCTATTTTGATGAAGGTGTTTGTCTATCGTTCAGTTGCATTTTACACTTTCAAAAACAAACGACCAATTTGACTTTGACCATTTATTTCGATTTATTAATTTAGATTTTCTAAGGCACAAAGGTTGCATCAAAATACATCAGAGTACAAAATAGTACACCTGACGTGTTACCATTTTCTAATGAAAAGGTGAGATTATATTACATGCCAATTTCAATTTCTAACATAGCTAGGCCCACCCTTGCTAGAAATAGAAGCTCAACTTTTCTTTTTTCTGCATGAACAGCCCGAAGCAGAACACGCATTGGTAATGCCAACAGTTTGGGCTTTTGTGTAGGCATGGCAAAGACACTTGCCAGGCACAGCAGTCGTGATATTAACTACCGATTGTTGATAGCAGGTGCACAATAGTCCGAGTACCTGGGCATCAAATACAGTGCCTGGCAAAGGCTTAACCCGTATGCACAAGCCTAAATGTTGGCTTGGCCAATGCTTGTTTGAAAACAGGAAGGTCATGAAGTACATGTAGAGTGCATATACATCGATTGGCTCAAGGCAGGCCTGGCAAGACATTTATATTACACCAGTAGTGTGTTTCCAACTCCAATTAGGCTATCAGCTCTTAGAAGAGTGCTTTGAACAAAAACTGGCAGTGATTTTGAAAGCAAAGCCTGATTTTAAGGCTTGATTAAAGCGAGCTCAAAGAGTTCCCATGAGGAGGTGTTTTGGGTGGGCAGAGGCAGCAATGGGTAGGATTGGTCTGAGGAATTGGCATGGCCACAGGCAGGCAATGAATGGGCACATAACCAAACAACTCTTACAGACTCTGGCACTCATTACGAGTTCGGCGGTAACCATGCCTCTATTGGCGGCATGGCTGCCGCCGAAATCGCGTCGCGGTCCGGGTCCTCGGAATGAGGACTTACCGGGCCATTCTGAGTTCGGAAGGCCCGGTAATTCCTCCCTCCAAGGACCCGGACACGGTCCTTCCCCATTCCCATTTCAGCTCCCATAGGGCTGAATGGGAATGGGAGAGGGAGCAAACATCGGCCCATTTTACGAGACGGCCCGTTATTTGCTCCCTCTTCCCCTCGCGGGACGCGGTAAGCACGCCTGGTTTTCCCAGGCGTGCTTAACGTGTCCCGCGAGGTGAAATCGTAATGCGGTGGTACGGAGTGAACGGCGCCGGCACCTTTTACGGCGCCGTTCACTCCGTACCGCCAGGGTCGTAATGAGGCCCTCTGTGTCCCTCGTCATATGTCATTCCTCCCTATCTGTACTCCAGTGCAACAGTTTCGGCAAAAAATGATCTTCACCGCTCACAATAAAACAGAAAGCTTGTCCATTTGAAGTACACTCACACTTAAAATAGAACGTTTTTAACATGCACTATTGCCCTCCACAGTCTTGCCTGCCTCCAGCAAGGCAGTGTGTAATGTGTTAGGGCTCTGTGGAGGATGGCAAATTGCCCTTCTTTGCTGAGTGCTTTTTTGGGGGGAACCTCAACTTTATTTAGCTGAATTGCCAACAATTTATTTTTTATTTCAGAGGGATATCGATTGATTCAAAATTAAGGCGGTTCAATTTTCCTCAAATTGTTCCATCAAAACGGATGTATATTCAGAGTATAAAGAAAGTATCAATGTTTCTATGGTTTCTCAACACATAGATGACAGAGGGTCAATACATTTGCCTGGATACGTATGCCAGTCTTATTAAGTGGGCTGTATATTTGGGGTTGGGGACGTTTCTGAGCCCAATCACTTACAGATTTCAATGAAACGCTAGTTGCATTGCAGATCTCTAAATAATGTTCATTAACCTTATAGGCTTGCAGGGGCTAACACTTTTAGATTTTTGGGGATTGCAATGATGTGGTCATTTTCCGTTAGGCCTGTGATGGGATTGGCTGCAGCATGCTGGATACCTTTTAATTGGACGAGGGAATAGGTCAGGACTCCAGTAAAGCATGAGAAATGATCACCAGGCCTTTTCTCCAGAATGTGGGCCTTAAAGAACATGTTTCTGTTGATGATAAAACTGAAGGACTTACTGCAAGTTGACAGCTGAAGAGATAATCCATCAGCTTTTATTTTTCGGGATGTAGACCCCATAAATAAAAGACCATCTTTGTGGAAGGCGGTCGTGAAGACAGCACCCGCAAGGTTGGTCTTTTGCTTCTCCCTCCTTTCCCCTGTCTGTTTTGGGGGTATTCCCCCTATACCCCTTCCCGCTGCGTGACCCCACCATCACACTCCCTCCACCCCCACCACTTACCTCAACTGGCTCCGGCGTCCTCTTCCGGCTTCTCTCGAGGTTGCATCCCAGAACAGATGTACATAAGGTAGCGCAACATGACACAGCCTTCTATGCATTGTTGTTTTGGGGATATTGTCTAGAGACTGCACCCAACTTTCATTTCTACTAGAGAGTTCTGGAATTGACTGTGCTCACTGGAGTTGGTAGAGTCCCAATGGAAGAGGATGTCTGTGTTGATGGGGCTCAGTGTCAGGTTCATGCTTGACACATGCTTGGATGAGAGAGATAGCAGTATTTTAGCTGATGAATTCCATTGTTATAATCACCATTTAGGTAGAGCTAGGTGTTGTCTGAGTATTGGTGGATCTGCATATCAATATTAAAGTTCAGATCTCCCAGTGGTTCCATGTAGGTGATGGAGAGGACTCAGGATAATATGTAGCCTTGTGGGTTATGGGACAGCATTGGGATCTGCTGCTACACATTTAGGTGATCTGTTATTAATGTCTGAGGTATAAGCCAAACCATCAAAGATCTTAGTCCTAAAATCCCTAACCTGCTGTTAAGTGTGTTAAGAAGTGCTTTGCAGGCAGCACTATCACAGACGCTGGACACGTCACGCAGGATCAATAGGCAGGGGTCTACGTTATCCATGATGAGGAGGACATTGTCAATAACCTGGTTCAATGTGGCTTGATTGCTACTTCATGGCGGGAATCCAGATTGATAGCAGTGCAGTCGGTTGAGTTCCGTGATCTAATTATGCAACTGAAAGGCTACTGCTTTTTTGTTGATCTTTCCAATGAAGTGGAGGTGTCTGATAGATTAGTAGTTTGACAGTCACATGGGTGAATCACCGGCTTCTTCAGTAGGGGAGACTATGGCTAACCTTCATAGTGCTGGAGAAGATGACTTGAGTGAGTGAGGCATGATTTATCGAGCAGTTTGGTTAGTGCCTTTCAAACTTTCAAAAATAATCCTAATGGTGGCTGAGAGGATGCTGCCTTTATTGGTGGTTGTCTTAGCACTGCATGTATGTTGATCATTTCTTGAAATGTTTGTTCATTTCTGGGTGTGCCGTGATTGGATGGGTGGTACGGCAGTGTGCCAACCTTGTTGCTATTGATGTGTTGTCTAATTTTGTGTATTTTATACATGAAGAAGTCATTGATTGCATTGTATTTGTCTGTGTAGTGAGGTAGTTCAGGTTCTGTAAATTCAATGGAGGGTCGCCATCTAAGCGAGCATCTCATAATATCTGCCACGTGCTTGAGGCCAACAATAAGCCCCACAGTCACCTTGAACACATAGTATCAGGGGGCTTCCAGGTGATACACATATTTAACTGTGTGTTGTAAGATGTCTTTTAATGCCAACAAATGGATGGGGGTCACAGAGAGTGACTTTAAATGTTGACTTGAATTTCTAAGACAGGAACAAGCTCCTTTGCCACACATGTACTTATGGCAAGCAAGAGTATCAAAGTGCAGGCAGACACTGTTGGACAGAGCTCACACTACTTATCTGACTACCCAGCCTCCACTTCTAGGTAAATTGTATGGGGTTGAAACATGGGTATTGTGGCTTAAACAGTTACAAACAGACTATGGGCCTATTTACGAGTTTGGAGGTAGCCATGGTGCTAATATGGCTCATTATTACAATCATATTTTCCTCACTACTCACCATAAGTCAAAAGCCTCACACAGGAATGTGCATTAAACAGTTCCAGATTTAAAAATAAGAGTTCCGGCATGTGTGTTCAAAATGTTATTAAATAAGGAACTAAAAGGGTCACAGAAACGAACCTATAACTACCAGATGAATTTTGAATCAACCTATGTTTGAACTTTTTCCAGCTCCTTTTGGGGCCAACTGAGAGCGCCAGCAGTAATAGGGTGGAGTCACCTTATTTTTCTGTTTTCCTGTAATTTTCATGGTCCCTGTGTCATAGGACCATTTCTCACTGGCAGCTCCAGGTTAAAGTTACCTAAAAAAACATTATTAATACTCACAACATTTCGAAAGACTGATGAACAGTGGTGCCCACCCCTATTCTTCACTGTGGATTAACCCCACACATTTTCCAGTGGTCGGTCTACAATCATTCCTTTTAATTACAAATTTTAAAAAAAGCCCGGGTGAGCGCACGCCCACCATGCGGATGGTCAAATTCCTCACAGTGTGAGTTCAACATTGCATGCCATACGTGGGTCAGAGAGTGCATGAGGGACTGTTATATGTATACACTGCCCCAGCTGCCTTGTTAATTAATCACTGGCAGGTGGAGGCACTGCCTATGTTTACGAAGCTGCACCTTCTGTACCTCAACTACATTGTACACCAGTCCATGCCCACATTTTATTAACTTTGGTATTTTAGGTCCTCTTCTCCTGTTACACAGGTTGAGCCCTGCGGATCCTTATCTCATGGACGCCACTGATATGTTAAAGAAGGAATTCGAAATGGAGGAGTCTTTAACACCCAGGGAAAGGGAGCAGGTCAAGAAAAATGTCTTCAGAGACCGGGTTTCTCATTCTTGGCACAAAGCTGACATCTTGATTTGTAGGTTTCGATTTAATATGCTGTCCAGTGGTTACTTCACTGATATATCCATTGTAGGTAAAATCGAAGGTGAGTGAGCCTTCGCGTCACAGGCTGGCAAGGATTGTGGGTTTGAGTTTTCCCTGTCGGCAAGAAGTTGAAAAAATACTAAAAGTGATGGACCATTTATTGGACACGTTGTTCAGATAGATAACGATGCCAGAATTTCTCCTTTGCCGGTGATCAATGCCTAACAATGCTACAAGATATTGATTTGCTTGCACTTCAGCTGGCAGGCAACAGGAATAAATCAACAGCACAACGAATGGATGGGACGGGGTCACAAATGCAGGAATTAAAGTCCTATCCGAATCGCATGAAAATGGAGGTGAAAGTGCTGACATTGCCATTATCATTAGCTGGGAAGCAATGCGAGAATGGTGGACTCTTTGCCCACTCTCACCTCCCATTTACAAGTGCTTCCATTTGCCTGGCAAGAATGTGTAATGTAACGATGGATGAAAGCGTCCCCCATGAGAAAGTAACTGAAACACTACATGCTAAAAGCTACTACGAAAATCCGATTGGATCCATTTCCTGTTAGCCTCTTCCCCATGTATCATACCATAAATATGGCGAGTGACTCTTCACAAAACATATTTTAGAAACGTACAAAAAAGAAACGCAGTGGAAAGTCATTTTAAATGCATTTACGGCCCATTTGTACAGTACTTGTCTCCGAAACGTGTGACATCTGCTGAGACACAGTGACCTGTTTCTCATTCTCTCGTCGAGTGACTGCTGCTTAATTTATTTATTTTTACCTGTTGTCATGATGCCCAAAGAGAAACTAGGCACACATCTCTCCTCTCTCCATGGTGGTATGCTTTTCGTGTGCAAGGTTTTGATGCGGCCGAGTGCATCACCGTCATGCCATTTATTGAATTTCATTTATTAATTTAATATAAGCTCTTATTTTGCAATTGTGTGCAGTGTGTGTCTTGTGTTCCCTGCCTTGGTCCTGTATGAATGCGTGCATGAGAGAATGCCTAATGGAATGTTATCCCTGTGGAATGTTGTGGTGTGAGTGCCCCTGTAAATTCCATGAATGTCAGTTGGCGTGAAGCACCTGTGAGAGAGGAGGCCGGTGGATGTCTCCTGTGTACCTTCCTACGTACTTGCCCTTGGACCTACCTGATGTACGTACCACGTCACTGGAACTTAGTAAAGAAGTTTACTTCCCTTACCTGAGTATGA
This sequence comes from Ambystoma mexicanum, assembly GCF_040938575.1. Lineage (NCBI taxonomy): Eukaryota > Metazoa > Chordata > Amphibia > Caudata > Ambystomatidae > Ambystoma > Ambystoma mexicanum. Next base: position 203,457,947 of record NC_090937.1, on the reverse strand, counting down.
GATCTTTCATTTCACCCTGCAACACTGGTGAAGAGCTGGCTCAAGGGAAGGGCCAGGAACCTACAGTTGTCCAGAGTAAGCAGAGCCTAGAAGAAAGGAAGGAAGCCGTGAGACCGAGGAAGGGACATCCACCAGCCCCCCACCCCAAATGTGATCTAACCCCTGTCTAATGGCCCTACAGTGGTTGCATGGCAGGAAGGAGGCAGCTGAGGGTGGGAATTGACAAGACAAGTAGCAGTTGGAGAACCAGCAGGGCCACCTTGAAGTTGTGGCTACTGGAGCAGCACCAGCAGGGCCCCCTTGAAGCTTTGGCCACTGGAGCAGCAACAGCAGGGCCACATTACAGGTTTTGGCCACTGGGGAGGCACCAGTAACCAGTGGGGCGTCCTTGAAGTAATTGGCCACAGGAGCAGCATCAGTAACCAGTGGGGCCATCTGTATGATTTATAGCCACTGGAGGGCAGTGGGCCATCCATATGATTTATGGCCACTGGAGGGCACACTAGTAGTGGGGACGTTCTGCAGAGTCAGGAGTGAGTTGAGTATGAGCAGCAAGGAGGGGGATATCTGCAACAGGGCAACTGCGGCCCTTTTTAGTCACTTGGGTGTGGCAATGCATTAAATAAGGATCTTACCGGAGTGATTGCCATTTGGAGTGTGACGTATGTTGCCGCAGTGAGGATCACAGGAGTCCAGGGATCTCTGCTTGTTAAGAGTCATGCTGAGAGGTCAGCTGCTCCTCTAAGGCCCTTTGGAGCCAAGAAATCTGCCCGGATTGGTGGCTCACTTTGTTCTGGTGACGTCACACAGGCTCCGTGGGGAGATGGTGTTGGGCCAGTGAGTGTTCTAAGGTTCAGAACGAGGAAGATGCGGTCGAGGAATACACGGCTGTTCCATTCCTGAAGTGCTAGAGAAGTGGACCTTGGGGCATGATTTCGATGCCGTGACAGAGCAGAGATTCTGTTCTTTCATCAGCTTCAAGTCATCGGAGTGTTTTGTTTTGACTGTTTTGGCTGTATGGAGAGCCAGTGGCTATTGGAAATGTCTGTGCTGGTGGGCTGACTTCACGGGGCAGTGTGGACATATGCGTGCAGTGTCGTGCCGTTGGGAACTGCTGAACCAACCGGGTAGGGCTGCAAGTGGGTGTCATTCTTTCATCACAGTGGTTTATCATACGCAGGATAAGGCGACGGAGTGCACGTTATCCAACACTGTTAAGTGGGAAATTGAGAAGGTATTGTGAAAAGTTGTTTTGGGGACAGTTTTCATAGTGCCTATTGGAGCTGCTCCAGAAGTAAGAATGTTGGTTTTGTTTCGATTGCCACGTTGGTCTGTAACCAACATGTTGCTGTATTTAACAGATGGTCTGCTGCACTGGTTGTTATGTCTCCTGGGACAGACATTCTTCTGACCTTGCAAGTTTATCACGTGCAGTGTTCTGGCCTATGATGTTGTACAAGTGTAGCGGAGGAGCCAAATACCCCTTCTAAAAGCTCTGCCCCCATGTTGCCTATATGTTGGGAGCCAGAAATTGCAACATGTCAGTACCAGTGAGGATGCCTAAACCGCAAAGAATTCTTGAGACACGGTATCCACTGAGAAAACCTTATATGAATTCCCAAAGAAATGATGGTCTTCTGGACAGAATCCCGGAATAAGTATGAAAATGGGTGAGAAAGAGGACTGGTGACATCGTGAAAAGTAGAATTGACGCACCTAGAAAAGACACAAATGAAGAAGGAACATAAACATTCTATAAGATCTGAAGAGGAGGTGTCGAAGTTAAGCAACATTTCGGGATCGAAATGAAGATGTTTGTGCAAGAAACACTGAAGAAAATACAAAGTCATTTTACACTTGTACAGATGCTGTAATGCAAGTAGACAAAGTAATCCTGAGGCTGAATAAGTAGGGAATAGATTGCAGCGATGCGCCAATGTATATACATAGGAATATTTGGAATCTGGATGTTCCACAATGCACTTTTGCAAACTTGAAACTACATGAACGTGAGAAAGAAACAAACTTCTGTTTGAGGTAGAATGGAAAGACACTAAAGGTGTCAAGAGTTCATCATTTAATAGTATTATATGCAACAAAGAGCTTGAAAACGTGGTCTCCAGTCACATGGTCAGATTGAAATAGACTGCGGTTGGAGCTACACCGAAACCAGAAGATAAGATCATGCCACATTCCCTTTTATTCTCAGGCACAGAGAGCTTCTGCAAGGCCGAGTTCAAAGCCTAATTGCATGGCAGACCGCAAGAGTGATGATAGATTTTGGGCTAATTGGGTGGGGAGGCATGACCAAGTCGACCCTCCCAGCATCTGGGGTAACCAACTTGCATGCTGCTAGCAAGTGGAATATTCCAGAAGGGTACAAGCGTGCCAACCAATTATAGATGGCCATGTACCAAACAGCCCTATATTTGTATAACCAATAGATTGTCGTGTAATGTTTGATGATGAAGGTGACTTGCACTAGCGGAGGGCCTAGTTGTCCACCTGATCTTAGAGACACAATCACAACCCCCGTCAGTATGCAACATATACCTAGATGTTCCCTTTAAGCCTATCACATACCCAAGAAGGTTTTTGTAGTTTTCCACGAAGTGTGATGTCAATGATGACAAATATTTATTATATAAGAATGTTTTTTTATGTAACACGTTGAGAGACTTGAGCGAATGTCGGTTGATGTCCGTTGTACTCCCTGTTTTAGATAATTGTTAATAAAACAGTACTAAGTTTTGCCAACTTCTTGAGTCAGTTTGTTTATTGATGTATGAGTAAGTTCTGCATACCCATCCATCTCTAAGTATTGCTACCTTGTCTTAAAGGGCCCCAGGTCCCGGGGTTCACGTTGTAGCAGAGGTACGATGGTTCAAAACCCATCGACCCAGTAGGCTTTTAAGGGTCTCGGAATATCAGATGTCCTACACCATTTAGCTGGAGGACCGTGAGGATTCCTGTGGATAGCGGGCGAAAAAATTCTTGCAAGACATAAAGAGATAGGTGGGACGTGTCCCTCTTTCACAAAATCCCCTCCTGGTTTCTACAGGGAGCTGAGCGGAACGAAGGCAATGGTGCATGGTTGAGGAGGAGATGATCCATTGAGTGGGGAAAGTGATAATGGGAAGAAAGTAACAGAGGGTTGGTGGGGTACTTATTTAATGATGAAGAGCGCCACATAGAGGTATTGAGTTAATGATGAAGAGCATCACGGAAAGTTGTAATGACGAGGAGCGTCACAGATTAAGCCCATAATCCTACGTTCAAGGATTGTTTAGAAGGAGTTATTTCAAAATCCAAGTGGATACATAGGTGACAAGCGAACAAGGTTTGCTAAAGAGAATAACTCATACCCACATCTGGGTATTTTTAGGGGCAAGAATAGCTGCGAGGAGCAGCGAGAAGAGATATATGTTGGGGCCGTCCAGTTTGTCTGTTTGTGTATTGTATGTATTTTATGTGTAAGGAAACGACGAGATGTCGAAGAGTGACAAATGATAGATTGTGTATAAAGGTTGACAGGAAATTATTTATTTATTTAGTCATCGAGGGTATTGACTGAATAGGTAGATTGAAGTAAAGTGAGACATAGAGGTTTGGAGTGCCGACGATTGGTGCATGCTCATATTTCATTGTTTTTCTGAAATGTATTTTCTGTGTAAAAGAACCGTAAGTATTGACAGTCAATTTGAGACTTGTCATAATGGAGGATGTTACTCCGCTCATGCAGCTATGCAAACAGCTGCCAAAACATGCACACAAGCTTAAGCAATATACAGCAGAATGGCTTAAGGGCACGGCATATAAAATGTTCATGCCATGGCCACAAGGGGGATCACTGTCAAAAGCGGTTTTGCAACATATGACCACATAGTTGCATGCTGCGCACACGGGAAAGAAGTTGGAGAAAAGGTTAGCTAGCTTAGAGCTTTGGAAAATGTATCAGGAGGAACGGAAAGAACTGCCTCCTGAAGACTGGATGCTTAACCAGTGTAAAGAGGGGGGTGTTGAGCCTTCTGCTCCCCCTACCACGCATGAAGTAAATGGCGAAAGTACAAAAGATGAATAATTCTATCCCTTAAGGGAACTTAAAGCAGCAACAGGATACAGTAACCCGATACATGAACTGCCTGCTTTTAGCAATGACAAAAGCCCAGAAAAGAACGACAGAAAAGGACATGATCTCCAAAGTCTTACGGGACAAAGAGAAAAATGAACTACCGAATGTGAACTCTAGATATAGATCGGAAAATTACGAGATGGAAAGGAGAAAAAGACAAAGCTGACGAGATAGCGCTCATACAGAACAAATGAATGGGTGGTCAGATATTGCTCAAACTTGATGGGAAGAGCATCGAGGAAGAAAGGCAAGGAGAAGATCATGAGGAGCAAGATAAAAAATACAGGGACTGAGAGAAACAATTGAATGAAGATAAGTGTAAAAGAAAGAATAGACAAAGACAATAACAGCTTTATCAGGAAGAACAGTTAAGAAAGGAAGAAAGAGCAGAAGAGCAAAGAAAATATGACAACAGGAAAAGAGCAATCGTAAAACATATAGGCTAGAGAAGAAAAGAGAAGAGGAGGAAGAACAGAAATTAAGAGATAAAAGAATGCAAAGATGCAGAGATGAAGAGGTGCGCAGGGCAAATGAGAGGAGAGAAGCAAAAAGACAGGAATAAGAAAGAGTTAGGGAGGAAGCAAAGAAACTAATGGCATTTGATGAGGAAATGGAATGAAAGAGAAGACAGAGAGCATGCGACATTGATCGCATCGAGAAATAATTAATGGAACCGAGTCCAGTAGTATTATGGGAAGACATAGAGGAGTGTCTTCTATCACAAAACGCGATGCCAGGACCTTCTAGGCTAAACCTAGAGAATTCTGAGATAGGAAGTATCAGAGACAGAATCGAGGAGGCCTATCAGGAGATGAGGAAAAACAAGTGAATTGAGAAACAGTGGGAAAGACGATCAATCTGAAATTGCCCAGTCATGAGGCAAGGAGGGAGGCCTGTTTAGTCTCGAGCATTGAGCCCTGTCTTTGGACAGAGTGACTCTAAACAGAGATGAGAAAGAAGACAGCCATACAAGTTAGGGACAAGATATATCAGACGGAGACAGGGAAACCTTCTGTAGGAAGGAGGGTATTAGTTCATGCGGTCCTGTGGGATGTTTTCAGACATACAAGGAATTGAGGTAGTCGGATTTAGATCACCCTAAAAAAAGGATGCCAGAGCCTATGGCGTACCAAGAGCAGCCTAAAAGGTGATCTCATAGTGAGAGGGGGGAACCGCCAGCATATGTGAGTAGACTGAGGTCATTAGGGTAGACTAACATCCAATGGTAATGGACCCGGTGCAACATATCTATCGCATACGGGTGGTGCCGGTTGGGTAATCTCCAGCACCTTAAGGATCACATATTAATTTTAAATTCATACTCCTCCACACGCATATTGTGGTTGTGACATTTTCTCTACCCCTGCTAGTAAACCAATGTTCTGTATGGCTAAATGAGTGCATTACATGCATGCATATCCGACTGGGGAACTTGTAATACCATGTGGGCCGCCTAGTGGCTAATATCATGTACCTAGTTTGTGCCCCCAGCACGTTTTAGATTATCCTGATGTTTTCTTTCCTCTACACCAGCGTATACAGTTTTTCTTCCTGACCGCTCTGCTACCAATGCCCGGCTAGCGTGATCACCATACACAAAGCAGGGTGAGTTTAAATTTCCTTTTAACGGATAGCTTTGATTGAGTCTTCAAATATTATAACTCACACTTTCCATTTACACATAGCTAATCTTTTATACCAACAGGCATGACACTTGTCACGTCACGTCTGTATGACTGTGAAGGTCAGTACCCTTTATGATATTTGTCTGTTTAGTTGAAAAAAACACCACCACTCTTATCACAAATACTAAGTGGCCAACCATTACAACCCTTTAGGTATCAACAGAAGAAACACACCCAGTGAATAGGAACAGATAGCTCTTGCCCTGAAGATGGATTATATCTGAATCTAAAAGGAGCTATTTTGTATATATATACAATAAATAATATATATATTATTTCTGAATGCCGTGCAATTACGCTTCGTAGAGTTTTGCTTTGACATGTTCTAATTAACCTATGTTAGAGAACAGGATAATGTATATAATTGATTCATATTGAAAAACTGTGCTAACCCTTTGGTTTACCATATTATTTTTCTTTTGATACAATAAATGGGATCACAGAAACCCAACACCGAATTCTAGTGTTTGCATGATGTCTTCATGATTGTTTTATGACTTACATATGCAATGAATGACATCCTACCAATTCAGTATTTAATGTAACACAAGTGGTATGTTTCTCAATTGAGATTATAACAATACTGTGGAGTCTATTGGTCTAAGTGTGGATTCCCTCGTTGGAGGTGACCCACATAAATGATCACACTATAAGCTCAAGGACTGTTTTCCCCCATAGGAGTGCATCATAGGGCCACTGTGTGGCAACATATGGTTCTGTTCTTGATTCTTCTTGTTTTGGCCTTGAGACATTTGCCCTTTTGCACCTGAAACGTATCAGTAGTTTTCATGAAACGTATGTCATTGTTCACCCTGGATGTGAAGCTTAATTTCCTTGAGAACAACAAGAGGAGAATCTGTACAAGTCTGTGTCTGTCATGATCACTGCTTCCAAGGAGCCAGGACCAGCCCAACGTCCTTGGAAGCAGGCCCCTAACCCTAATCCTAGGCACCAGCCGGTCCCTACTGGGACCTTTTGGACCTTGTCCTGGCGCCGGTGGCACCAGGCTCATCAAAACCATCGGTCCCGGCACTGGAAGCACCGGGCTCATAATTGGTGTGAAAGTGCTTGGGTGGACTTACCTGCAGCAGACCATGCTGCTTACTTACCAGCCACATAGAAGCCCTCTGTGAACAGGAACTACTTTCTTACCTGGGAGGGGCAGCTCCACTCCCTGGATACAGCACTGGAACTCTTCTGGAAACTGGAACTCTTTTCTTACCTAGGCGGGGCCGTGGAAGAAGACGCCTCATCACTCCAAGGCTATTTAAACCACACCCGAAAGATGAAACGTGCTTCGCGTTATTCTGCATCTGCAGCAGAACGCTCACCGAGTCTGTTCCAGCCTTTCTTCTTTCGATCCTGAACCTGCAAGAATTATACTCACCATTCCTGTATCCAGTCATTATCAGCACCTGCAAAAGACAAGAAACAACAGGTTAGCAAGGCAACCTTTACACGCAGTGCTCACTCACCTGATCCATCGGCAGCGGCCGTGTCTTCACGCTGCACCTCCGCCTGCAAAGACAAAAGCATTGTTATACTTACCGGCACGCCGTGAATTCCGGATTTCTTCATTCGGCATCGCCGCCTGTGAAGACAAAATATTGTTACAACTTACTGGCATTCCGCGGACTCCGGAGCTGCAAACCAACATCTGAAAGACAAAAGAAAAGACATTAAGCAGGTATTTACTTACGGCCATCACGCTCGTCGCAATAAAACGCCTGCGAATACTCCGGCGTCTCTTTAACACGAACTAAGCTGCAAGGAAAGAGACAGTTAGAGCGCTTGCCATACTTACGAATTTCCAGGCGCTTCACTCCATCTTCCATCTCAAGAGTCCTGCAATACATAAGGGAAAAGCATTATACAGAGTCTTCAATATTAACGTGCCACGCATTTAAAGACTATAAAGACAAAAGGTGTCCAGAAACTCACCACTCGTGCAGATAACGACGGTAACCATCCTCTGAAGTCAAGAGGCCTATGTTTCACCAGTGAAGGAACTGGCAACGGCACCCTGCATCAGACGCAGATGGAGAGCCCAGCATTCACCTATCTAAGGTGAGCACGTTGACCTGGGGGCTCTACGAAAAAGCTGGGAAGAGAGAGAGAGAGAGAGAGAGAGAGAGAGGGACATTCAACAACCCAGACCATTAACCCCCATATTCTTTCACCTGCAGAAACCTCACTCTTCGAGTTCGACACGCAGTGCGAAGAGGTTCGACCCCAGAAGCTAATCGAGTCCTGCACATCACTTTTCGAGTCACAGACACCTTCCTGCCAAGACCCGCGCCTCCGTGGGAATCAGGTGAGCATTACAGAACGCGAAGCCCACCACAAAACTCCTACCTAGGCGCAATGGAAACCTCAGACACTGATCAACTAGCCCAGCTGCTCGGGGAATTAAGAGCAGAAGTACATGCAGCTCGTCAGGAAACGAACTCTCTAAGAAGAGAACTGATAATTTCCAAGGAGCGAACTGAAGAATTCGCTAGACAGTTGCTACAAACGCAGGCAGGACAAACACCTTTGCCCGCTCCAGGAGGAAGTTATCCTTCTGTATCATCTTTAAATCCAGTGCAAATCAATCTGCCCGGCAATGTGCCCTTGGCTCCGCCCGAACGCTTTTCTGGTGATGCAAAGAAATTTGCGGTGTTCATCAACCAGTGCCGCCTACACTTCCTATGTCGACCAGCTGCATTCCCAACAGACCAGACCAAGGTGGCTTTCGTGCTTTCTTATCTCAGTGGCAGCGCCGCAGATTGGTCGATCCCTTTAGTCACCCAGGATGATCCGGTTTTACATGATTTCCAGGCCTTCCAGTCCAGCATGGAGAAACTGTTCGCAAGACATGCACAAGGGCAGGCCTTGGACAATGAACTTCTTTCATTACGACAGGGTAATCAAGACCTCTTGACTTATATAGCCTCATTCAACAGACTTATAGTGCAAACTCAATGGCCCGAGGATAAGAGAATAACGCTTTTCTACAGAGGCCTGCGTGGAGAGCTCAAGGATGTGTTAGCTCAAGTCGTGAATCCTCCACAAGAATGCTCAGACTATATTGACTTAGTTGTCCAATTGGACCACAGACTACAGAACAGGAAGGCAGATCGTTCCAAATTTGATACCGGGGTGTTTTCTAAACCACAGACCTCTACTAGGGGAGCTGACACCGTGGAACCCATGCAAATAGGGGGCATGAAAGGACCTTTAACCCAGAAAGAGCGGGAAAGAAGAAGGCAGCTGCAATTATGCCTCTATTGCGGAAACTCAGGACACTTTCTTCGGGACTGTCCAGTGAAACCAGCTAAGAAGGCTGTAGGAGCCGCGGATACCTGTACCACAAAGTCTGAGCAGGGAAACGACCAAGCCCGACAAGAGTAGAGGTCCTCTTGCCGAGCGTTAAGATCTGTCCCGTGACCTCTCATTTCGTGGTACCCATGGTCTTCATTAGTCCTGAACGTCCGGATCGTTTGCATGCAATCGAAGCTTACGTCGATAGCGGAGCAATCGGTAATTATGTGGACCGTGAAATGGTATCAAGGATGAATCTACCCCTTGTCCCTAAGGCTATAAAAGACGTCATTACTACTGTGGATGGCACGGAGATAGCCTCCGGACCAGTTACGCATGCCACCCAAGAAGTGACGCTAGTGAGTCAAGATGGACACCGGGAGAGAATCGTGTTTGATGTGATCAAGGCTCCTCAGTTCCAGATCATTCTGGGAATCCCTTGGTTAGAGAAGCACAATCCTCAGATCGATTGGCGAGCAAAGACGGTTCAGTTTCCAGAATGTTTTACCACTTGTTATCCTAGGCCTGATGTTTCATTGGCGGCAATCTCTTCTGAGGAGGTTCCCAAGTTACCTCCCGAATACCAGGAATTCCAAGACGTCTTCCGGAAGGATCAAGCTAACACCCTGCCTCCTCATAGGTCTTACGACTGTCAAATAGATTTGATACCCGAAACAACTCCTCCTTGCAGCAGGATCTATGCCCTCACCGAGCCAGACAATCTTCACCTCAGACAATATCTGGACCAATACTTAGCTAACGGGTTTATCCGTCCTTCAAAATCTCCAGCCTCTTCGGCTTTGTTCTTCGTTCCGAAAAACGAAGGAGACCTTACTACTTGCATAGATTATCGCGCCCTGAATCAAATCACCGTTAAAAACAGATACCCGTTACCTTTGATCCCTGAACTCCTGGACCAAGTCAAAGACGCATGTATATATACAAAATTGGATCTCAGAGGAGCCTACCACTTGGTACGGATAAAAGAGGGCGATGAATGGAAAACGGCCTTCCGCACCAAGTACGGGCTATTCGAATATCAAGTGATGCCCTTTGGACTTTGTAACGCTCCTGCCGCTTTCCAATATTTTATGAACGATGTCCTTAGAGAACTCATAGACGTGTGTGTTGTTGTCTATATTGATGACATCCTCGTCTATTCATCATCCGAAGAGGAACACCAGAGACACGGTAAAGAGGTTCTCGAGAGATTGCGTCAACATAATCTGTTTGCTAAGCTTGAAAAATGCGTTTTCAACGTAACTGAAGTCGAGTTCCTGGGATTCATATTGTCACCTAATGGAGTCCATATGGATTCAAAGAAAGTTGATGCAATCATCAAGTGGCCATCACCAACCTCTGTAAAAGGAGTTCAAAGCATGTTAGGCTTCGCTAACTTTTACCGCAGATTCATTCCTGAATTTTCTCGGATAGTCCAGCCCATCACCGCTCTGTTAAAAAAGAACAAACGTTTTGAGTGGTCTTCTGAAGCAGAACAAGCTTTTCAGGACTTAAAAGCTAAATTCATTTCTGCACCTGTTCTAAAACATCCTCGCCCAGAACTCCCCTACATCGTGGAAACGGATGCTTCTAGTCTTGCTATGGGGGCTGTTTTATCACAAAGAGATCCGGTCACACACCAGTTACACCCTGTAGCCTTTTGGTCCCGCAAGTTTTCGGCTCCCGAGATCAACTATTCAATTACAGACAAGGAACTTTTAGCTATCAGATCGGCCTTTAAAGCATGGCGGCATTATCTTTTAGGAGCCAGACACACAGTCACCGTAATGACTGATCACCGCAATTTACAATATCTAAAGACGGCCAAAGCTCAGTCTTCCAGACAGCTTCGCTGGGCTCTGTTTCTGGCTGAATTTGACTTTATAATTACTTATCGACCAGGCAGTAAGAACGGAAAAGCAGATGCCCTCTCCCGGATGGGAGTAGATGAACGTTTGACCAATCCAGAACCAATACCCATAATCCCAGAACAAAGGATTTTGGGTTTGGTCAGCACTCAATCTTTTGAAGACATCAAGACCACGGTTAAATCAGTCCTAACTCAGGCCGATTTGCAGGACTGGCAATTAAAGGGAAAAGAATTCTCAGTGGATCAAGATCTACCATATTTCCGAGGACGATTGCAATTGCCCTGTGAGAAAATACAAAAACAAGTAATCTCCTGTTACCACGACTCTCTAATGGAGGGTCACCCTGGCATTACCAAAACAATGGAAAAGATTAAAAGACATTTCTGGTGGCCATCATGGAAAAAGGATATTAGAGACTTTGTACTCTCCTGCGGTGTGTGTGCCCAGAATAAAAGTCAGAAGCAGAAACCAGCCGGCCTATTGCAGCCACTAGACATCCCTCCCTGTCCATGGCATACCCTGTCCATGGATTTCATCACGGACTTACCTCCATGCTCGGGGTATACTACCATTTTAGTAGTCGTGGATCTATTCTCCAAGATGGCTCACTTCATTCCCCTGAAGGGTCTACCTTCAGCCTCAGTATTGGCCCGAGAATTCCTAGAAAACATTGTTCGGTTACACGGTTTTCCCTCAATTTTAATCTCCGATAGGGAAAGTCAATTCATCTCCCACTTCTGGCGCAGTTGCTGTCGTCTAGCCCAAATTGATGTAAGACTTTCGACCAGTCACCATCCCAAACTGACGGACAAACCGAAAGGACAAATCAGACACTAGAGCAATATCTACGTTGCATGCTCCAACAAACTGAAAACCCCTGGAAGGATATTCTTTGGATCGCTGAATACGCTTACAACAATTCGACTCATTCTGGAACCGGGAAGACTCCTTTTTTCCTATTATACGGACACCATCCTAGAACCTCTAACCTGGATCCTCCCCAAGAATTTGAAGCACCTGCTGTGGATCACTTGCACTCGGAGATCACCCGGGCTTTTAAGGAAGCCCATCTGCAAAGAGCTAAAGCTCAATTCAAAAAGGGAGCAGATCGACACCGAAAAGAGGCCCCTCACTACGCTGTAGGAGATCAGGTCTGGTTATCCACTAAGCACCTGCCTCTAAAAGGACCCCGCACCTTCATCCCGAGATACCTTGGACCCTAGCTCATATCTGCCATAATTAATCCGGTGGCTGTCAAATTGGAATTACCTACGCATATGAAAATACATCCAGTATTCCATGTCTCCTTATTAAAACCAGTACAACCAGAAACCCGATTGACTGAACTCCCAGAACCGGTTTTAGTAGATGGAGAACTTGAATTCGAAGTAAAGAACATCCTAGACTCCAAAATCTCAAAATCTAAGTTATATTATCCCCTAATCCTAGGCACCAGCCGGTCCCTACTGGGACCTTTTGGACCTTGTCCTGGCGCCGGTGGCACCAGGCTCATCAAAACCATCGGTCCCGGCACTGGAAGCGCCGGGCTCATAATTGGTGTGAAAGTGCTTGGGTGGACTTACCTGCAGCAGACCATGCTGCTTACTTACCAGCCACTTAGAAGCCCTCTGTGAACAGGAACTACTTTCTTACCTGGGTGGGGCAGCTCCACTCCCTGGATACAGCACTGGAACTCTTCTGGAAACTGGAACTCTTTTCTTACCTAGGCGGGGCCGTGGAAGAAGACGCCTCATCACTCCAAGGCTATTTAAACCACACCCGAAAGATGAAACGTGCTTCGCGTTATTCTGCATCTGCAGCAGAACGCTCACCGAGTCTGTTCCAGCCTTTCTTCTTTCGATCCTGAACCTGCAAGAATTATACTCACCATTCCTGTATCCAGTCATTATCAGCACCTGCAAAAGACAAGAAACAACAGGTTAGCAAGGCAACCTTTACACGCAGTGCTCACTCACCTGATCCATCGGCAGCGGCCGCGTCTTCACGCTGCACCTCCGCCTGCAAAGACAAAAGCATTGTTATACTTACCGGCACGCCGTGAATTCCGGATTTCTTCATTCGGCATCGCCGCCTGTGAAGACAAAGTATTGTTACAACTTACTGGCATTACGCGGACTCCGGAGCTGCAAACCAACATCTGAAAGACAAAAGAAAAGACATTAAGCAGGTATTTACTTACGCCCATCACGCTCGTCGCAATAAAATGCCTGCGAATACTCCGGCGTCTCTTTAACACGAACTAAGCTGCAAGGAAAGAGACAGTTAGAGCGCTTGCCATACTTACGAATTTCCAGGCGCTTCACTCCATCTTCCATCTCAAGAGTCCTGCAATACATAAGGGAAAAGCATTATACAGAGTCTTCAATATTAACGTGCCACGCATTTAAAGACTATAAAGACAAAAGGTGTCCAGAAACTCACCGCTCGTGCAGATAACGACGGTAACCATCCTCTGAAGTCAAGAGGCCTATGTTTCACCAGTGAAGGAACTGGCAACGGCACCCTGCATCAGACGCAGATGGAGAGCCCAGCATTCACCTATCTAAGGTGAGCATGTTGACCTGGGGGCTCTACGAAAAAGCTGGGAAGAGAGAGAGAGAGAGAGAGAGAGAGGGACATTCAACAACCCAGACCATTAACCCCCATATTCTTTCACCTGCAGAAACCTCACTCTTCGAGTTCGACACGCAGTGCGAAGAGGTTCGACCCCAGAAGCTAATCGAGTCCTGCACATCACTTTTCGAGTCACAGACACCTTCCTGCCAAGACCCGCGCCTCCGTGGGAATCAGGTGAGCGTTACAGTGCCACCCTTCCCCCCCTCTTGCAGACTGAGGTAATTACCAGGAGAAAATTGATCAGGAACCATTGTCCCTAGTATGGATAGGCAGACGATGGGAACCGATTGCGATTTTGGGATTTCGCAATTCCATTTTTAGAAAAAGGAGGGTGGTTAAGGACAATTTAAGATGCAAATTGCCCAGTTTAACAGCGGGAGCGGGAAAATAGATCTATGAATTGGAAAAAATTACAGGAGGAAATACTTGGACATTAAGGGTCTTCTAACAGCTATCCTTGGGGAAAGGGCTGGCGACATTTGGACGAGAGCAGGATACTCAAGCGTCACAGCACCGAACACAGCGCATTATGGAGCGCCATTTAATAATTGTAGAGCGGCAGTCTGAAAAGCGCTTATAGTACAATATCCTGATACGTCAGGTATGGGTGCAAATATGGCACATAAGATGCAGGAAGGCGAGGATCCACTTGATTACATTCATAATTTTCAGGAACAGTGGTCTTTGGAAACTCGAGAGCCTTGGAGAAATCAATACCTGTATTTTATCATATTCTGTGTCAGGGATTGCCAGAACAGGTACAAAGACAGCTCAAGAAGCTGGTTGGTATGGAGGCAAAGCCATGGCCAGAAATAGAGCTGACATCAAAAAGGGGAGACATTAGGAAGCTCAAGGAAGCTAAGCAAGTTCAGAAAACACTGCCAAAATATTCTATAGAAGGGACAATGTTAACCAGCGGAGAGGAGCTTGGGACACAGCAAGTAGCGGGGGTGCTGCAGGTGAATAATCAGAGGCAGTCGGATCAAGGAGGGAACAGATTTATGCCAAGAGGCACAGGAGGCTTCTGAGGAAGGGGAGGTGTTAGGGAGAATTCTCCAGAACGGCTAATTTCCCTTACCTAATGAGTCCCTCTGCAGCTTTGCTGGATTTCTAGGATTACATTTCTTCACCTGGTAAGAGTGTGAGCCTTTTTCCCCACTCTTACATGTGTTTTACTCTGTGTGTTTAACATTTTTGTGTTCATAAACTGTGGAGCTTCAACTACTCCACAGGCATCATCTTTTTACTGTGTGTTACACAGAATCTTCAGTGCAGTGACACAGGGTTTTCTTTTAGACTTCCCAACTCAGACTCAATTTTCTGGGGCTGACTACTGTCTCCCAGAACACATAAAGTTGCCATTAACTTTATTAGACTCTGTAAAACCACAGACCCAGTACAAACCATCTTACATGGAGTACTGGAAAGGGTTAATACTTTTTGTCTGTTTCTCTTGGAGCATTGTTTCACTCCCTTTTCATCAAGACTTGGTTGGTGGCAGTGGTAACTACCCTATTTCTCCTACTGTGGTTATCTTAAATAACCTTGGTATTGCTTTAGGCTATCTTGGTAGCCTTGAACTTAAACCCGCTAGTCCATATATGTTTTACTATGGTTCCGGCAGGGTTTATTCGCCATTTCTTTTTCTAAAAGTCTTTCTCGTGTTTTACTCTGCGCGCCAAACCAGGTTTGGTTCCTTTGTTCACTGTCTTTTTGCGGGCTTGTACGCAGAAGCCCTTCTTAGGCGCCTATATGTCTGGGGGGAACAGGATTTGAGGGAGGGGTCTAGGACACCCTGCACAGGGTGTCCTTGGAGACCCATGTCGCACTGTGAACTGATTGGCTGTGGTGACTGTCCTGGTGGGACAGACACCCTGCTGTGTGATTGACAGCCAGGCTGTGTGAATGGGGGAAAACTTCATAAAAAGCAGGTCTCTGGGTCTGGAAAGGCAGAGTCGCCACTGGAACGAAAGAACCGATGAGGAGCTGATGGAAGAGGACCCCTACCATGACTGAACTGCCCAGTGAAGCCCGCGCTGCAGGTCCGAATCCTCGAACTCAAACGACAGAGAACCTCCTCCAGGAATCTTCTTCCCCATAGCTGGTGGGACCAACCAGTTTGCCCAAACTGCAAGCCAGGACTCCCTCCTCTGGTAGAATTCGCTGTACAGAGCTACAGTGGGCCGGATAACCAGGAAGATCGGACCCTGCTTGAGTTTTAAGGAGTGCACCTTTTATTAATTGCTTTGCTCTGCTCTGGTTTCTTCCCTGGGCAGTGCAGAACCCTCCAGTCTTCCTACATCATGTCAGTCTGACAGTCGCTTCAGGAACCGTGAGCCTGCATGAACTACCAGGAACATCCGCCTCAGCTACAGCTTCTTCTCCATTTAAAGGTACTGTGCAAATCCGGTTGTTCGTTTCGTTCAGCCACGGTGAAAGTGTGTGAAATCTTTCTCCAATTCCTTCTCTACTCTTAAACTAACTTTCTGCCGGCCAACTTCATCTGGAACTCTTGGCAAAGACTTTACCGCGAACTACCCTGAGCTGTGTGATCTTGAGCAAAAGACTTTTGTCATATTGACTTTGGCCCTAAGCCTTTTTGATTTGATTCCATCACTGTAGTTCCTTTTTCTAGATTGCCCTGCTTAGTTACCTATTGGTGCTGTTCAATTTCTGCCTAACTTTGTCTTTCCCTCCCATTTTAATTTCTGGAGTGCCATTTTGCTCCCACTTCAACTTGTCTGGAACCTATTGGGAGAGGTGTGGTGTATTAAGAATGTGATTTTTAAACTGCTGTACTTTAGTGAAATGTTATACAACTGATGAGTAAATAAATGTACATTCTTTTACTCAGAAACCTTGAGTCAGTGTGTATTTGAATCATAGTAATTGCTGTCCTTTGTTTAACTATTGATACTGCTCACTTGCTCTTGAGATAAGTCTGGCTGCTCAGCCATCGCTATATAAAAGAAGATGGATGAGCACATCCAGCTAAGTCTGGCGCTCTCGCTCAGCCATTGCTACCTCTTTACTGTGTAGTACAGGCTTGTGCCAAAGGTGAATTTGTACTGTCACTTGTAGTCTTAATTGTGCGCGGTGTTCCCAAAGGGTACTGCATATAATTCTGCCTAACAGGAGGCTTTCAGAATTATCAAGGAGGCTTTCAGAATAACCAAGGCAGTTTTCAGAATATGCAGAATGATAATCAAGACATGCAGGAAGGGCAACTTAGAAGAATCCCTCCTGTGTGTTGGACATGTGGAATGACAGGGCACATTGCAGGAACATCTGGGAGCCAGGCGTATGTACAGAATAGGCATTTCTCAAGAGGAGGGACATCTTATCCAGCATATATCCCACAAAGTATGGATTGGTTTGCTCAAGATTGGACAGTGTATCAAGCACAAGTGCTGCAAGCACGCAAGGCATTGCAACCACAGCAAACACCATTGAATCTGCCACAAGGGCAGTCACAGCATGCACCCATACAGATACAGCAGAGTGCAAACACAGGACAGGTACTGACTCCTAGAGCAGGAGGAGCAGCTATTGTGGGAGGGAATCCTTTCACAGGTAAGGTAAAAAGCATGTATCCGTAATAGGACAGCTCACAGGCTGACTTGATGTGTTCAGTACTATCAGTAACGCCAAATCCACAAGAAGAATCAAGGGTTGATGTTACCATATGAGGCAAATCCTTTTCTTTTTTAGTAGACACTGGGGCAACTCGCTCATGTATACGGGAGGGAACATTTGCATTGTCAGGAAATGCCATGAATGCTCAAAGGTTCTCTGGAGCTACAAGTCGAGTTCCTTTTACTGAAAAATTACCAGTCTCTATAGGAGAGTGCGATATGTATGTTCCTTTGTTGTATTTAAGACAGACACCAGTTTATATTCTGGGCCGAGATTTAATGACATAGGTAAATATGACGATTTCCTTCACTGATGAAGGCATAATGTGTTGCATGCCAGGAATACATTATTTAAATGTGGGCGAATTTATCATGGCATTTACAGAACAAATAGCTCTGCGAGGAACGCTGTTAAAGCCAGAAGTCTTTCACTATAGGGTATGCATTTTGTTAACGTGGCTACCCTGATTAGTGGGCAAGATTATTAGAATACCTGATGAATATCTGTTCAGGCCACAGTAACCGATGGACGGAGAGGGGGGACAGGTTCTTCCCGTAGAATTGCAGGCAGTCATAGTGCAAGGGGGATTAGCCATGCTCGAAGGATTTGATGATGAGGGCAGACCATGGAGAACAGTGATTGCCATTGGGGAAGGGTAGATTGACTGAAGTCACTGACGAGGATATGTTTAAACACGACCCGTCAGATGATGAAGAAGTGTTCGAAATGAGCATTACTTATTGGATCAGGATAGAAAGAAGGGAGATCAAACAGTGATTGGTTTCAGTGCGGCAGCGTCCAGCATTTTCTTATGAGGACATGGAAAAGGTGCCAGTCTCTTTATGGACTATAGGTCCCTATGACCTAGGCCTTTTAAAGGGGGTTGGAGAAGTCAAGATTAAGTTGAAACCAGGAGCAATTTTACCTCGAGCAAGACAGTATCCCATGTCTTGAGAGGCAAATTAGGGTATTTTTAAGACTATATCAGCCATGATGGAACAAGGCATCTTGGTGACATCAGAGTCACCATGTAATACTGCAGTGTATCCTATCAAAAAATCAAAGGGTGAGTCATCGCATTTAATTCTGGACATGAGACCAATTAACCAAATTGTAGAGGCAGAATTTCCTCTAGTTCGGAATCCTGCAATGATTTTATGCAGTATCTCCCCAGAAGCATGATATTTTACTGTGATTGATTTGAAAAATGCATTTTTCTCAATCCCTTTGCACAAATATTTCCAAGATCTTACGACATTTACGTTCCGTCAGACTAAAATGAAAAGCACACATTTGCCCCAACCGTATTGTGAGTCTCCATCGATGGACCTCAGCAATATTGATTTGCCAAGTGTTATGTTGCAATGCGTAGATGATTTTAGTCTGTCGCACAACAGAGGAAGAGTGCAGACGAGACTCGATTCAGCTAATGATTATTTTAGCAGACAAAGGATATAAAGTGGATAAGGAGAAATTGCAGTATTGTCAGGAAGAAGTGTAATACATAGGTCAGTTAATTTTCCATGAAAGAAAAGAAAGTTACACACAAAAGCGCTGAGGCAATCAAGAAAACGTCAAAACCGCACAAGATAAAGCAAATGCAGCAGTTTCTGGGACTCTGTAATTATGTCAGAGCATGGATATTTGATTATAGTTCATACACAAGACCCCTTTTACAGGCCCTGAAAAAAGCACAAGTGAATAAGGAAAAGATTTAATGGACTGAGAAATGGAGGAAGGGTTTGATGAATTGAAAAAAGCAATTTGCACAGCTCCAGTTTTAGGGATTCCCAATTATTCTGAGGAGTTATTTTTGTTTTTGCACACAAATGGAACAGATATGACAGCAGTACTCACACAGAGAACCACATTGGGTACAAACCTCTAGCGTAATACAGTGGGATTTTGGACCTAGTTATAGGGGTCACTTCCCTTGAGAACAATTGCTGGCAGCGACTGCGTTTGCTATTGAGAAATCTGCAAGCATAGTGATGGGGTGTTCCATGACTTTATTTGTTGAGCATGCTTTGTTTGCTGTTTTGGAGAAACCTAAGGGTACATTGATGTTTCAAAGATCTTCTGCTTATGACTTGGTTATATCGAATCCAGCTATCAAAATAGTCAGGTGTAAAAAGGTGAATCCTGCCAGGTTTGTAGCCGAACCACTGGCAGTGGATGAGCAAATGCATGATTACTCTAACTATGAGGAGTTCTATGACGAGATCCCGAGGGTAAAGGAAAATGCACTAGCTGCAGGGGAGGTTCTCTTTATTGATGATTCTTTGAAGATTGATCAAACTGACGGAGAAAGGCATTCAGGTTCAGCTGTGGTAACACACAGAGCTTATGGGGAATTTGAGGTAGTAGCAAGTCCGAGACTACCATCTCATTTTTCAGCACAGGCTGCAGAATTGGTGGCACTTATTGAAGCACTCGAGAATCACGCAGAGCAGGAAGTGACGGTGTACAGTGACTCTGCCTACGTGACGTCAACCATGTACGCAGGGCTAGCACGTTGGAAAAGGAGGGGCTACCTCTGAGCACACAGCACTCCAGGGCAACACGCTGCATTATTGGACAGACATATTGAGGAACTACAACTCCCAGTAGCCATTGCAATAGTTAAGTAGCCATTGCAATAGTTAAGTGTGCAGCACATACTAAGAGACCTCACTTCATTTCATGCGGAAACGAAGCCGCAGATGAAGAGGCCAAAAGGGTTGCATATTCATCGATATTGTTAGTTTTGATGCTCCTGATTTGAAAGAGAAAATGGTTGTAGTAATGGTTGTGAATGAAGGGTTTAATCATTTATCACAAACGCAATTGAAGGAAATTCAGGGTGAAGCTCCACAGGAAGAGAAAAAACTGTGGATGCAGAGGGGGTGTTCTTTATCCCATTCCAAAGCACTGTGGTGATAAGACAGCACTGGTAAACCGGTGATGCCTGTAGCCATATTAAGGGTGGCATTAGAACAGCTACACTACCCCACGCATGTCACTAGGGAGAACCTTGCAGCAACCATTGTGGGGGACTGGTTTGTACCAATACTATTAGAACATGTTGCTTTTTATGTAGTAAATTGCATCGTATGTCAAACGTTTACTGCTGGGCACATGCTGCAAACAGTCAGAGGAGTAATTCCTTGACCAAATGGTCCTTTTCAGCATTTACAAATTGACTATGTTGACATGCTGCAGGTCTGTAATGGCTATAGGTATATGATGGTGGTAGTGTACCCGTTCTCAAGATGTATTGAAGCTGGTCCATGCACACATCCAGATGCCACTTGCACTGCAATATTTTTAGTCCGAGAACTATTTCCTATATGGGGAGTATGTGAGTTGCTGAGATCAGACAATGGACCTCATTTTGTGAATGAGTTATTCCAGGAGATTAGCTTATTGCTTAGTATTAAACATAAGTTTCCTTCTGCTAATCACCTGCAAGCGAACGGAATGGTGACAGACTCAACGGTCTTCTCAAGGAAAGGATGTCAAAATGGAAATTAACCCTGAAGAAGGGGTGGCTGTATTGGTTGCCCCTTGCATTATATGCATTGAGAAATCAGCCCCGGCTCTGACCACCACCTTGCACCCCATGAACTAGTTATAGGGAGGCGGATGAGAATGCCTCTGACTCCTCCATCGAGGACTAGTAGTGATGCCCAGACAACAGCAGAATTGTTAGGAAATGAGCTACGTGAGTACTTAACATGTATGACCACTAGTATCTCTGTCTTTTCAGATCAACTCAAGCGGAAGGGTTGTCAGTCTCCGAACATAGAAGAAGACAATACAGCAACCCAGACCTAAAAAGCTATGGGCCTCATTATGAGCATGCCGGTCCTGTGACTACCGTGCCGGTAAGCCTACCGGCACCCTTGTTACGGGACCGGCACACTCCGAGTCAGCGTTCAGCTGGCGTCCCACCCACAAGGTATGACCTGGAGGGCAGAACGGCAGCCGCTCACAGACTTCCACAGAGGCACCGGCACAGTTATTTACGCTGCTGATGCCTCTATGTTCCCCATTCCCATTGACTCCTATGGGACTCAAATGGGATTGGGGAATTTTTCCGGTGCCTGACTTACTGGACCGGCAGGGTTAGAATCCCTTGCTGTTACCGGCAAGCCAGGCACCGGAAAAAGTCACGAGTCTGGTGGCAGCCTGCCGGTTTTACCAGCGCGGCTACCGCCGGACTCATAATGAGGCCCTATGTGTTACTAAATAATTTACTGGAGACACAAATTTCACAAGGAAGTGGCACACACCCAGATTTAGTGGCTTTTTCAGTGTGGAAGACGTTACCCACTCAGCAGTTAGAGTCCAAGGGAAATGAGCTTGGATACACTTAGTAGATGTGAAAACGTACACTGGACAGACCATCACACCCCCAACCCATTCGGAAGCAAGCCAAGAAGAAGAAGTTCAGCATGTGCAGACTTGATTGATGATGAGGAAGAAGGATGCAAAGACTATCCAGTAGATAGACAAAAGTGTAAACTTGGGCTGTGGCTCCCCTGAAACATGTGTTTATATGAGATCCTATAAATCATCCTGCAATCAGCCAGTTACTTGTGGAGATTATCAAGCAAATCAGGCAGCATCCTAAACACCTGGCAAATTTCGCAGATTAAAGCAAATTTTATCCTTGCTTAAAAGTCAACGAGGTGTGGAGAGACACTAATGGTGGAGCCTAATGTATTGGTGCATAATATATGCCTGTTCAGCATCTATTATCGTTTTCCTGTTTCTATTGATCCACACTGTTTACTTTAATGGTCCCAAAAGAAAAGGAGTTCCGTTCTTCCTTCCAACTCCAGCTACCTTTGCATAACTAGACACTGTAGGGAGGCCAAGGCCTTATGTGATTGTTTCTACTGCTGCAGCACATATGGAGGTACCTATGTCAGTGACAAGTGGCCCTAGGCTTCCCTTTGGAGGAAGGTCTGTTTTTGATCTACTCTATGATAATTATGTACGAAATCATTTGCTAAAGAAGAGACCCAAGAGAAGTGCAAGGGAGGATAATTATGAATTAAATGATTATTTAGACACTACAGTACATTTTGGGAATAACATGTGGTATCAGCACATGAAAGAAGTAGGAAAGATAACTTCTAAGGAGGATTGCTATGTATGTGCACTCCTGCTTTATGCTATGGCTAAGTCTAAAATATTCATAGCTATTGAGAGAGATGTCCAAACAGCTCATTGCCTAACTCACCTTGCACTCTTGCATACAAGAGGTCAGTTTTAGGGTCGAACAGCATCCTTGGTCTGGGTGACAGAATGGTCAGCTCCAGATGAAGATGATTATGTCCAAGATTTGAAGACAAGAGAAAGAGCACATACCAGAAATCATGTGATAATATATTAACAGCCTGGCATGAAGGGCGCTGGAATCAGATGGGAAATTAACAGGAAG
The DNA here is from genome assembly GCF_040938575.1 of Ambystoma mexicanum. Taxonomy (NCBI): domain Eukaryota; kingdom Metazoa; phylum Chordata; class Amphibia; order Caudata; family Ambystomatidae; genus Ambystoma; species Ambystoma mexicanum. The sequence continues at coordinate 203,435,252 of NC_090937.1, read as the reverse complement.
GTCAACTGCCAAGGAAAGACTGATGAAGCTGCAAGGAAAGAGGCCAAATGCGGATCTGGGGAACAGTACTTTTGCCACATGGGTGGGAAGAAGGAATAATGTATGCAGAGCTGTGGCAGTAACTGGTCATCACAAGCCAGTTATTGAAGAAGTGGAAAAAGGATGCAAACCTCTGTGGCCAAGGCTGGCAAAGCTTCTGATGTGGGTCGAAGACAAAGGAGGCCCATTGCAGATAGTGCCATTGGCTAGTGCAGAACTATGCTTCAGAAACAATGGCACAAGAAAAGTTGGAGAGAATCAGCAGTGCGGTCAAACCTTTGATGGGCCAGGAATGAAGGATGGGACAGTGGTGATAATGGATTACCACTGGGCCTGTGGATCCAGAGCATACATGAAACTGCCCAGAGAATGAGGAGGACTGTGTTCTATAGTGATTGTTCATGTTCCAGCATTGGTGATCCCAAAGTGTAATCTGAACATTGGCGAGCTTCCTAAAGCAGATGCTCACCTGAGGAAGAAGAGATCTGCTGAACTCCTTAATCGAATGAAGAGAGAAAACTATTTCTCAGCCAAATCAACAGATGCCTTTGATGCTATTCCATATGAATACAGATTTTTCAGCAAGACTGCTTCAGTTTTTACCATTATCTTGGCAAATGCAAATGCCAAGTGGTTGCAGATTACCAGATGGGAGCTTCTGCAGATGGTCAACACCACCATCATAAAGGGATTTAATGCTATCAAGGTGGAGCTAAGAGCCACATGCCTGATGACTCTTCAGAACTGATATGTCTTGGATATGATCACACCAGTGGATTGAGGTGTTAGTGCCAAAATCAGAGAATCATGTTGCACATTTATACCTTCACACAATAACGACAATGGCACCTTGACAGAGGTCATAACAATGCTGACAATCTTACACATCTAGATGGAAGACAAAGTGGAAGACATTACTGATGACAGCTGGTTTGCGTCAATTTTCTCATGGGTCCCACAATGGATGGCGAACATTTTCAAGTTCCTGGGAGCTCTGTTGTTGATGATCATGTTTGGATTCTGTGTGATCAGGATAATAATCACACAATGCAAGAAGACTGCAAAGAAAGCAGTAGGAATGAAGATTGTGATTGATGTTGAATCAGGATTCAAACTAAAAGAGCTGACAGATGAAGAAATCAGAGACTACATAAAGGCCAGTATTCCTGCACCTGAGGGAACAAAGTTCCTGTACCCTAAGAGCCACAAGAATTATGTGGGAAGATGAATCTACTGCAGTCCCAATGGACAATGCAGTCTTATTACCTGGAGTGTTGATGAGGACATGAAATCAGCAGGCTACCTGAAAGGAGTCATAAAGATATGGACTCCAAAGAAGCACTTCTACAGACGATGATATGTTGATGTGTAGACTGATGAGGGAGTGGTCCATGAATCCCCCAGAGTGGGGAGTGTAGAAGAGGAGCCAAATACCCCTACTAAAAGCTCCGCCCCCATGTTGCCTATATGTTGGGAGCCAGAAATTGTGACATTTGCATTACCAGTGAGGATGCCTATACCGCAAAGAATTCTTGAGACAAGGTATCCACTGAGAAAACCTTATATGCATTAACGAATAAATGATGGTCTTCTGGACAGAATCCTGGAACAAGTATGAAAATGGCTGAGAAAGAGGTTTGGTGACGTCATGAAAAACAGAACTGATGCACCCAGAAAAGACACAACTGAAGAAGGAACATAAACATTCTATAAGATCTGAAGAGGAGGTGTCGAAGTTAAGCAACATTTCGGGATCGAAATGAAGATGTTCGTGCGAAGAAACTGAAGAAAATGCAAAGTAATTTTACACTTGTACAGATGCTGTAACGCAAGTAGATGAAGTAATCCTGAGGCTGGCTTCGTAGTGAATAGATTGCAGCGATGCACCAATGTATATATATAGGAATGTATAGAATCTGTATGTTCCACAATGCACTTTTGCAAACTTGAACCCTGTGAATGGAAAGGGCTTGAGTGTGGCACAGTTGGAAAATAGCTGATGGTGGAGGAGAATTCAAGAAAGGCTGGCTGGCCCAGCACCAAGAGTCGAGGCCAACGTGAGCCTGGTTGTCTTTCAAGAAGCTACATGAACGTGAGAATGAAACAAACTTTTGTTTGAGGTGGAGTTGAAAAAGACTGAAGGTGTCAAGAGTGTATCATTTAATAGTATTATATGCAATGAAGAGCTTGTAAACGTGGTCTCCACTCACATGGTCAGATAGAAATAGACTGTGGGTTGAGCTACACCGAAACCAGAAGATAAGACCATGGCACATTCCCTTTTATTCTCAGGCACAGAGAGCTTTTGCAAGGCTAAGTTAAAAGCCTAATTGAATGGCAGACCGCAAGAGTGATGATAGATGTTGGGCTAATTGGGTGGACAGTCATGACCAAGCTGACCCTCCCAGCACCTGAGGTAACCAACTTGCGTGCTGCTAGCAAGTGAAAAAGTGGAATATTCCAGAAGGGTACAAGCGTGCTAAACAATTATAGAGGGCCACGTACCAGCTAGCCCTTTAGTTTCTATAACTAATAGATCGTCATGTATTTTGTGATGATGAAGATGACTTACACTAGAGGAGGGCTTAGTTGTCCACCAGATCTTAGAGACCCAATCACAACCCCCATCAGTATGGAATGTATACCTAGATGTTCCCTTTAAGCCTAGCACAACCCCAAATAGGTTTGTGTAGTTTGCCACTTAGTGAGACGTCAATGATGAAGATTTTTTATTATATAAGAATGTTTTTTCATGTAACACGTTGAGAGACTTGAGCGAACGTCGGTTTATGTCCGTTGTACTCCCTGTTTTAGATAATTGTTAATAAAACAGTACTAAGTTTTGCCAACTTCCTGAATTGGTCTGATTATTGATGCATGAGTAAGTTCTGCATCCCCATCCATCTCTAAGTATTGCTACCTCATCTTAAAGGGCCCCAGGTCTCAGGGTTCACAATGATCATTTGTTAGATGTTGTGTGCTTTGAGGCCTAAGGCTAGTAGCACTTTATAAAAACCATAAATAAATAAATATGAGGCCGTTGTTGTGACTTGGTTCCTGCTTTATTTAAATTGATGCAATTATGTTTTGCTTGGTCATGGGTCATGGTTTGAAGTTGGGGTTGGTTGACGTGAGTATGGTGACGTGGCCTCTGTTAGGATCAAAGTGTTTAAGCAATGACAATATATCTTGCGCTAATGTTTTTCTTCCACAGGACCAACATGTACTTTATGGACTGTTTCACAAAATGTTTAGAGTTTTAATATATCGGTTGCAAATTATCATCCTGTGTGTGGTTGAGGGCGGTGGGTGTGTCGTACATGTGATGTGCATTGGTAAAATGTTGGAAGAGTTGCCTTTTAACAATTTTGGGGGTTTTATAGGGGTGTCCTGCCACCCGTGCCACATATTTTGGGATTTGGAATCCAGCAGAATCTTTATAGCGATGTACTGCCACTGTGCCACAGATTTGTGGGTTTGGAACCTGCCACTAGTTTGATAGGGGTGTTCTGCCACCCGTGCCACAAATATTGGGGTGTTGGACACCGCAATTGAGGGGGTTTCCTGCCTGTGCCTTGGGGAGTTCGTCGCCGGTAACTTAGGGGGTGGTCCTCACCGCCTGCCATGCATGGAGTGGGTGCCTGTGCTCTGTGCATTTTGAGCTTTGATTAATCGTTCTGGTAGTATACTAGAAGATGAAGGGTGCGCTGTGTTTCAGTGCTTCTTAGTTGTTGGCAGGAGGATGAGTGAGGGTGTTGTTTTTGGATCGTGTGGCAATGCTGGTGCGTTGAGAGTTAAGGCTGTTTCCTTGGTCTGAGTGTCTGAGTGTCTGTGGTAGGCCTGCTACAGATGCTCAGTGTATTGGATAGTGGATTGGCCTCTTTGCAGGTTTTTGAAAGGATGTTGGTGGGAGCATGAGGCATGTCTCCTTGTTCTTGGGAATGGAGTGAGTGGATCTTGGATTGGAATTTTGGAGTTTGGAGTGGAGGTTAACAGAGTGTTGTTGGTTCATACTTTGGTCGCATTACCCTGTGCATTTTCCCTCACACTTCTTTATGTACCTTAATCTTGGTTTCTATTGAGGAGGGAGATGTGTTGTGTCTTGTGTTCTCTGCCTTGGTCCTGTATGAATGCGTACATGAGAGAATGCGTGATGGAATGTTATGCCCGTGGAATGTTGTGGTGTGAGTGCCTCTGTAAGTTCCATGTTGGTGTGAAGCAGCCTGTGCGAGAGGAGGCCGGTGGATGTCTCCTGTGTACCTTCCTACTTACTTACCCTTGGATTACCTGATGTACATACCATGTCACTGGAACTTAGTAAAGAAGTTCACTTCCCTTACCTGAGTATCAGATCTTTCATTTCACCCCGCAACGCAGTGTTTTGTTCCCTATTAAATACATGGGACATAGTCATACAGTATGTACTACAACCACACCAAAACAATCAACTTTACAGTGCACTGTTTTATCCATCACCAATTCACCCCGTGTTCAAACCCTGAATTCCATGTGCTCACCCCACCCCTCTACCCCAGCCATTCATAATTGACTGCAATTGGTTTCCATCTCAAAAGGTGGAAGGTGCCTCAACAGATGCAAAATCTCTCCAAAGAACAGGTCAGTGCAGATATTCCTACAGCCAATCAGGCAATGATGACAAATGCTGCTCCAAGTGTACAAACGTGGACCTCCAGTGCTGGGGATCCAGAGGTTGCAGATTCCTGATAGAATTGTGTGCACTTTGATGCATTACTTTAGAAATTGACAAAAAAAGACTGTCATCCTGGACTGTTTCGATGATTTCAGGCATGCTGTACCATGCTGTTCTGTAGAGGCTGTTGCTTGAATACAGTGTTCAGCAGGAAAGTCTGCTGTCTAGTGTTCATAAAGTTCACAATCACAGCGACAGTGGTCAGCTTGCCTTGTGGTTATTAACTTGTAATGCTGCATTGTACACCATTCAGAAAGAATGTTGTACGGTAGTTTATAATTGATAATCGTTTGATACAAATTGGCCACCTCACCCCCAATCTAACTCTAATCCCATGCCATCCATGAAAACCGATACTGGCTGAGAAAAGCCATCAAATGCCCATTGGAGACTTGATTGCAAACCATTGGCAAGCAATGGCAACTGCAACGTCTTTACATTACTTTAGTAGAGTAGACTCACATCTTGTTTGTGGTCTCCAGTGGACAAATAGTTTTTTGTTTTATTAAATACATCAGCAAATGCTAATTTGAGGGCTGCTATAGTAAAATGTGTGAATGATCAGGACTGAAGTACCTTTCTAAAGCACAGCCATATATGTTTCTAAGATATGTGGTCGTTGGATCCCATATGCATTGAGGGATATATTATTTGTAACTAACCGTTCAATAACTAGTTGGGGATTAACACCCTGGATTCGTACACATTTAAATGTAATGCATGTAATGTAAAGTGCTCTTAAATGGCGTCCTTATGCCAATCATTTTGGCCCGGTTGTGAATGGCTCTGTAAGAAAGGCGGGCAGGGTGTGTTAGTTAAATAGCCAGAAAACCGATGGAGAAAAGTGTGGTGTTGATGGATGCAAATCAGAAGTACCTGTTACCTGTTTGTCTAAAGGAAACTCTCTATGTTGCTTGTGGTTGGTATGGACCAGGGCAGGTTAGCCGTATGGGCAGCTCCTGGGCTGTTGAGTTTAGAATTAATCAGATGGTTGTGAATAGGGTCTGAATCTGTTAAGTACTCTAGACCTTGTTGGTCATTTAAAAGGTGTGGGAAGCATTAGGTTGCAAGAGGTTAGGAGTTAGTTGGAGGATGAGAAGGGTGGATGCAGAGGGAGAGCAAGGGTTAGAGTGTTGTTGCTTCCTGGCTCCTGGTTGTAGATTTCACTGACATTCAAGTGTGTACAAGCGTCACACATAAGCAGATCCATAAAATCTAATTTATTTTCCACAGATGGTAGTGCACAGACTTTCACCATTGCTTATTGTAAAGCAGCCCAAGTTTCTGCTGCACAGTCAGTTGCTATTACCTTTCATTTCTTTCAAAGTGGTTGGTTGACGTGCCAAGCCTCGACCTGTTTCCTGAACGTCAGGTGTTCCACTTTCTGGCGCAGACGTTTTGTACGGTGTTCCAGAGTTATGTGGACAGAACTGAAAAAGAGTCTCTTCCTCATCATTTCTTATTGAAGTTAGGGACTAGTACCCATGCAGCATTGCTGGAACTAAGTGTTCTTAAGGAGAGTGCAGTGTTGAAATTTACTTCTGAAGGAGGAAGGGCCTCTCCATGGTATGAATAATGGGCAATGTACAAGGTTTTTAAATGAACCCTTTTATGATGGCCAGCCAGTGCAGAATAAGAAAGGCTGGTGTGACGTATTTGAATTCCTTCATTCTGAGAAGTGGTCTACTTGAATGTTCCTCATTAGGTAGTGTAGAGTCCAAGATTGAGACTGTTCACTTAGTGGCGTTTGGATGGTACTAGCGAAATGCCCTGTGGTTTATGTTAAATGAGTTAAGATACAGCATAGCGTGCACAGCTGGGAGAAAGACCTTGTGACGATGGCTCTGATCTGTGGATGAATAGTGGGGGCATTGTCCATTGTGGATCCACGATTCCTTGCTGTAGCCAACGGTATTACGCAAGCTTAAAAATACACAACTTGTTAAAAGGTTCAAGAGATCTACATGCTCTTGTATCAGAATTCAAAGCAACGTTCTGAATCCTAATATTAAATGTATATAATAGGCCATGTAGTAAACGAGGTAATGAAACTTTGGGGAACTTGAGGCATGGTTGCATGTATGCCCGATAGGTTGGATCAGCATGTAAGGGCATTGGAGGTTATCGTTGGTGACATACATCTTCAATTTGAAACATTGGATGTATTGCAAGACATAAGCAAAGAGGAAGATGTGTTTTGGGGTATCCTGAGCAACCCTAAGAGACTTCATCAGCATGCCCTTCTCACCGCTCAATATGCCATTAACGCTGACTCAACAATCTTTGATAAATGGTTGCAAAGTACCTGACCAGCGGCCAGACCTTTATCAGTGGTAATATGCATATCCACGTAGACTATGTCCTACGCAGCCTGATGCACAATGTCTGTGCATTTGACCTTAATATGCCAATAAAACTTCAACATGTTTGTAACTCAGCAGTTTAACATCTAGATGTGGGGATTGCAAAGACCGACATGTTCAATGATAGGATAATTCGAACTGCCTTATTTGGAATAATATGGAGTTAATCACACGCCTTATGAACATTTATGATCGTATTTACCCTTTACTAGAAACTCTCTTATGTGTCCCAGAAGTGGGCAATAAATATATAAGGGATTCATATGGAAACAGGACAAATGTCATGCAACCGTTTGCCAAGAAGCCTTTACATTTGGTAAGAGAGGTGACACAAAGGAAAGACCCGAGTATGATCAGGATTGCAGAGATGCAAACCAGAAGCCATTTACTATATTGAAAAGTCCACTTGAACATCTGGTGGTATCCTCGAGTATCATAGAGCAGGAATGGATTATTGTGTAAGTGTTATGTACAGCAAGGCCAGGACGTGTTTCAAAAATCATAAGGACTGGGCGGTGGCACAGGGATCCAAATGTGTTGCCAAAGAACATTTCTCAGTTACATTGAAGAAGTAATCTTGTCCGGAAGTAATCTCAAAACTAGGAAAGCCCCCACCGCGTTAGGTTTCTCACAGAGCCTCTTAAAGAAGAAATCTATTGGGGTGCAACATTTAACTAAGCTGTTCAAGAAAGTATTTGATTTGGGGAAGTTACCCTACCCCTGGAGTTCTGCAAAGGTAGTCCCTTATATAGAGGTAGAGACAAACATGTAAACTAAGGCCCAATGGCCCTCATTAGGAGACCAGCGGTAATTGCCGCTGGTATCATTTTTTTTCCGGCAACCGCGAATGGGCAATTACCGAGTCATTACGGCCCCGCCGGACCCAGTAATTGCCCATTTGCGGGCGCCGGAATAAAATGCTCCCCATTCCCAAATGGGAATGGGGAGGTCAGATGCACGGCACCATTCGTGAATGGTGCCGGTGCATCCAACATGCTCTGTTAGCAGGTGCCGGTACGCCCGCCAGGTCAGACTTGGCGGGCGGGAAGGCACCCGCGAGCAGAACTTGTAGTTTGCTGGTCCGGTAACAAGGGTACAGGCCAGCTCACTGGTACCGCTGTTATCGGACTGGCAAACTTGTAATGAGGCCCAATGTCTTCTGTGTCGGCACAGATTATGGTAAACTGCTCTTACACCTACTTGAAAGTTAGCTAGACAAATCAAGAGTTACAACTCATTTACAAGCTGGTTGACATAGAGGGGCCAGTACTATTGGTCAGGTCTCATGTTTCCACATACTTTTCGAGAAATATGTTTAGATGAAAAGGGAATATATACTTTTTGTGGATCCATAACATTTGTTTGAAAATGTTTTCTAAGGGGAACTTTGTAAAACCCTGCTCATATATAACATACCTAAACATTTTATGAGCACATTAATTCATCTGTATACCAGAAATACTGCAAAAGTAAAGTCGGGACTAGGGAGGGAAATATCATTTTCCAGTTGGAAAAGGTGTCTGTCAGGGCAGTGCTTTTGCCCCAAAATTATTATGTTTATAAATAAAATCTCAGAACACATTTCAACATTCAGGGCTGGCAGATAGAACGGTCCTACATCTTTTTACAGATGCCGTTTTGATCGCAAAAACCACAAGCTGTTTGAGAAATCAGATACTAACATTTAATGGGCTATGCCATTAAAAGAGTATGGAGATAAATAGCCCTAAAAATAAAGTCATAGTTTGTGGCCCCAGAAAAAAAGATGCCCCAACTTGAAGTGGTCCATGTAAGCCTGGGTAAACTTCCATAAAATCGATGCACTATAGTGGACAACTCTATTCGAGATAATTCACCCATTCTGTGAGAATGGGTTGGGTTTTTGGGCGCTGACAAATCCCAGACAAACTTATGGCAAGGTTTTAGGTCTCATCAAATAATGCAATGTCCAAACCAGAGTGGCACATCTAATGACAGATTTAGGGTATATCCGTCAAGTTGGCCTAGCCAATCAGGGCACTCTAGGGTGATTTGTCGAGTTCATCTGAGATTGCGCAGCCAATCGGAGGTCACAAATCTTACACATGAAGTTAGTCCCCCCATATTAGAACCAGCTCATGTCCTATACCTTTGTGGGAATTGATAGGCTGTGAGGGAAGGTGTTACACAAAGCAGACTTACACTTGGATGGTGACTGAAGCATTTTGAGGAGTTTTGAAAAGTCTTTGAAAGAGTTTAGAGGATTGATATATGTTTCTTATTTGCCTTCCATTAGATTCTTGTTGCTTATTGTGAGTGAGCGTATACGAGTTTGTTGTGTTTGTTTCCCTTTATAAAAAAGAAAATAATGTTTGCCTTTTCCTCTTGTACTATTCCTCTTTTGTTTAACTCTATAAAAATAAACAATCAACAAAACAAAAGTTTCCCACACCTATTTGTATCTCCACATAAAACAAAAAAAAAAAAAACGACTTTCTAGTGTGCGTTTTCACAGTACTGTTTTCATTGCATTGTAGTAATTGTAGTTGTGGTTTTAGAAATAGGATTTTTGTGTTTGTTCCCATGTTTGTCCACTTTCTTGCCACTTGAGGTTGTACTGGTTCTCACACACTTTCAGTTCTCATGTTGGCACATCATTCTCTGATTTGTGGCACTGACGTGCTTGGGCTATGCTGGAAGGGGGAATTAGACGGAGGATGGTCGATGGGAGGGACTGCATTTTTCCTCACAGAAGGAGCAGGATTCCCCTGTGGTTGATGAGAAGGGGGGAACTTCATACTCTTTGGTGGAGCCATTTTGTGGGCCTGGGCCACACAGCATCATTCATACTTCGAGTCAGTGGGGAAGGAGGCAGAGACATTGGGGGACCTCAGGAGTGGGAGGGGAGGTGGGCTATAGGAGGAGGCCACAGTGGATACAAGCACAGAAGCAGGGATGAGAAGGCCTCATATGCATGCTTGCACAGAGGGTTTGGAGGAGCAGGCAGTGATGTCAAGAATGCGGATGGGGACATAGAGTAGAAAGTTGTCTTTGCTCAGCAAGGCAAGGGTGCTGCTGCAGATGAGGTGGAGGACTGTCAGCAGGAGACCAACAAAGAGGACCAGCATGTGGAAGTGATGGTCCAGTTGGTGGACCTTCTTGTGAGGGAAGAGAAGGGACTAGTAGATGAGGAAGGAGGTGGCATAGAAGGAGCCTCTTACTGGGGTGACAGAGAGGGAAAGCCACGAGGAATACAAGGGAGATGTGACTTGAAACCACCGAAAGAATTCAAAGGGCTTTGGGATCCTGCCGAAGAGGAACCACAAGTGCTGGTAGCACAGGAACGTGTATCAGTAGCATATGTCCTCAAAAGGGTGGGGATCAAGGTGCATCACCACTGTCTCCACCAGTGGGTCCCACTCCTAGCACATCCCACACCGGGTGCAGCATGGCAGTGATATTGTGCACTCTTTGGCCAATTCACCTACTCCTCACCAAACTTCCCAAGTGGTGGGAGTTGCACTGAACACTGTGGCCAGTGGCAGGCCCATTTTTACAACACCACACCATCATTTGATTGGGGGTGGTGCTCCACTAATGACATCACATGACTTTGCGCAGAACCCCCTGGACAAGATCACTCAAAAAGTGGGAGGCTGCTGCCTTAATTGTGGGTTGTCAGTTAGTGCTGTGGAAATGGACCACAAAGTAGTGATGGGGTGCTTAGGGAGGTACATGGAGCTCCACCAACCTTCTCTCCTGTATGGCATTGTGAAGGGGGGAAGGAATGATGCAGTCATGGGGGACACACATGCCTCACATAGGGACTCGCCACTTGCAAGAGAGCCAGAAGTCTCTCGGAGAGATGAATAGCTTAATGAAATGCTCTGTTAGAGAGTTTGAGAACTTAAGTAGGTGGTTGTGAACAGTGGAATCCCCATATAACCTCAATAGGGGGCCTCGCACAGCGGATGCTCTGTGAGAAAAACAGAGAGCCTTAGGGGGTGGTTGCACCCTGGGGGGGGGACCTGAGAAACATAATGAGTGCACTTTAGGAAGTAGCAGCACCTTGTGGAAAAGCCCAACAAACCTGTTGGGTGGCTTTGCCCCATGGAGAACAAAAATCAAGAACCTTAGTGGAGAACCGGAAAACCTTTGACAAGTGTGTGATAGGCTTTGAAAGGATTACCTGCAGTCACTGCAACTGCAGCAATTTGCCGGGCCATATCAGTCACTAAGATGATAGCTATCCATTTGCCAACCACATGCACCACCGAACAAAACCCTGCTCCTCCTTTCAGCATCAGACATATTATAGATAACAAATCATCAGAACCATCATCCTCCAAGCTGGTGTGTTGGCTTTGGGAAGATGTTGTTCCATAGTCTTCTGTAATGAAGTGACTGTTTATTTTTTATAAAAGTCAGCTGTGGTGGGTCAGAAGAAGGACGTAGACTCGTATTAGACATTTCACTTTTAGATTTATTATGGAATATGAATAATGCCTTAGCTTTTCCAATACTACAAGGCATCCCGAAACTAACTGAGGTGCTTGTCAGTCATCAGTGAAAGTCTAAGGTAATCAGTCCATTGTCCAAACTAACCTTACCGGACCCTAACACTAAACTAATGACTTGTGACAAGAGAATGGGACTCATTACACGGTAGGCGGTAGGGGATTACCGGCACCGATAAGGGCACCGGTGCCGGTAATCCCCTACCGCCCCACTACGAGGTCCCTCAGCGGGTCCCGTCCTTAACATGTGGTCAGACCACACGTTAAGAAAGGGACCCGCTGAGGGACTCCAGAGCTAATAACGGTACCGCAAATTGCGGTACCATTATTAGTTCTTTCCCCATTCCCATTGAGCCCTGTGTGGGCTCGAATGGGAATGGGGAATGGTATTTGGCATGGGGATTTACCAGGTCCTCCAGGGTCGGAATGACCCGGTAAGTCCCCATATCGCCTACCCGGACCCAGAAGGCGGTAAGGGGTAGCCATTGTGCTAAGAGCACCATGGTTACCTCCTACCGTGTAATGAGGCCCAATGACTCCCTTCCTGGTGTGTTCACTCCTTGTAAACTTCAGTTCAATAGGGTATTTTCATATAGTTTCTGGTGACTGCCTTCATCAATTCATACATTTCATTCAGGATTTTAGTGGGATTTCCTTTCTGTTCTCTTATCTTATAGTTATCAATTTATTTCGTGTTTTCCTTAAAACCTCCTTTATCAGTAGTGTTTTGGGCCTCATTACGAGGCTTGCGCTCCCGTAATGAAGGGTGCCGGTACGGGACCGGGACCCTTCATTAGGGATGCGCAATTACAAGGTTCCCTTTGCGGTCCTTTCCGGGTCCCACGAGGGGAAGAGGGAGGTAATAACGGGCCAGTTGTTATGTGCCCGTTATTACCTCCCTCCCCATTCCCATTGAGCCCTATGGGGGCTCAAGTGGGAATGGGGATGGGTTCCTGCAAGGAGGAATTACCGAGTCCTCCTATGCCGGAATGACCCGGTAAGTCCTCATTGCAGGGACCCGGTATTGGACCCCAGTATGGAGGCAGCCATGGCCCTAATAGCACCATGGCTACCTCCATACTCGTAATGAGTCCCATAGTCTCTTTGGGCCTCATTACGAGGTTGGAGGCAGCCATGGCGCTATTAGCACCCTGGCTGCTTCCAAAACCCTTCCGACTCCGCCCTGGTGAATGGAGCAATTACTGGTCCATTCCTAGGTTGGCGGGGCCGGTACTTCCCCATTCACCAGGGCCCTTCCCCATTCCCATTTGAGCCCCAATAGGGCTCAATGGGAATGGGGAAGGCGCTAATAACGGTACCGCAAATTGCGGTACCGTTATTAGCTCTAGAGTCCCTTTGCTGGTCCCGTCCTTAATGCCTGGAAAAACCAGGCGTTAAGGAAGGACCCGCAAAGGGAACTTGTAGTAGGGCGGTAAGGGATTACCGGCACCAGTGCCCTTACAGGTGCCGGTAATCCCTTAACGCCCACCTCATAATGAAGCCCTTTGTTTGTAATGGGATGGGTTGAACATTCCCCCAAGGCTTCACATTTGCTTTACTGGTTTTTAACTGGATAAGTATGATAATTCCCATGAGGTTTCTCATTGACTTCACTAGTTTTTTTTGTGTTTAAGTATTTTATTAAGATCAGTTAGTATATAAGTTTCATATAACCAGTAAAACAGCAACTAGAGTAGTGTAAATGCCACAAACAGCTATAGTAGGAAAATTCATTAACAACACATTTGAGCAACAATGGAACTTTATATAGTATCTATAAATGTTCTATTCTAATGCATAAAATGCAATTTCTAATAAACTAATAGTTATATAACGTATTTATAAAATAACAATAAGGACGTACAAGCCACACAGGACTAACATGAACGCAAGGGGGGAAGGGGACTTCACTGGCATTTAATAGTATAGTTCGTCAATCTCTACAGGGACGAATATGTGCATTCGCATGAGGCTTCTCCATCCCCCTCCTGGGTCTCCCTTCTTCCATGTTACCATCAACTGGTAAGGAAATCATCACTGGGGTTTCCATTCTCTCCTGCACTTCTCTTTGCTTCATCAGGTTGACCTTGGAGATTTCCTTTTTGTCTCTTCCTGTGTGCCTACACACTTGTAGGTTCTCCAGTCTCATTGATCAGTTTGCTTAGCTGAGGAGTATCAGAGTTGTTTAAAAGACCACAGGTGCCACCACGAGTTTCGTGTGGTCACGCCACCGATCTCCTTCTCGTTTGTTTGCTCACACATGGGACGCTGTGCGTCCACTTCTGTTCTCCTCATGTCAGTGTGAGATGCTGTGCGCCTCTGTCTGGTTCCAGTTCCCTCGCTCATTTAGGATACCAAGTGGCTAGCCTCTGCTCAGTGCTGGTGTGCAAGCAATTTTGTAACTCACAGGCTACTCTCTCAGTCCTCTAGGATCCTCCCCTTTCATACACTACGTAGCCATGGGACTTCCCCGGCAAAGTGTCACATTCCTTTCTCTCTTTCTCATATTACTTCTCTTCTCCTCCATAGGTCCTCTTCTTCATCGCAGTCAATAGAAATTCCTTAGTTAAAGAAATAGTCACAATTTCCAGTTGGTAATAGCACATATTGACGTTTTCTACACCCAAATCTTTATAAGGCACATTTGAAGAGGCAGAGTCTCTCCCAGTGAGGTCCCACTGGCCTCTACCCCTCGAGAGGGTATTGTGGAGCGGGCTCACCTCCCTAGCCTCACAGGGAGGGGGGCTCCCTTTAAGGGAGAAGGGATTAATTCCCTTAATTCATCACACAACATAGAGCACTGCAAGGCTTTTCTCGCTCTTAGAGACAATGGCTATGGGCACACTACAAACACCCTCTGACTGCACCTTGGTGGAGGACAGCTTAGCAATTCAACTGCAACTCCCACATGTGCCACTGACCAGATGGAGAGATTACTGTACCAATTCTTTCATGGATCTTCATCTCTTTCTATGTATTTATTTGTTTATTATGTGCCAAAGCCTGCAGGCATCAGGGCGCACACAGACACAAAGGATTTGCTACAACAGGACAACACAAAATATCACCACTAAGTGACTAAACAACACATTTTTTCCGTTAGATGTTACCGAGCGTATCAACGAACAAAGTCAGTGCTAGTGGGATGTTAGTTGAATAAGAAAGTCTTTTAATATATTGGTGAAATGTCCAGCACATAGGCATCAAGTTTCTGTGCATCTGATGGCTCATTATTTCTCCTTGATCCCCTGTCTATAATAGAGATGGCAAGGTCACTGAGAAGTGTGCACAAAATATTCCTCTCCCTGTAGGTAGAACCTAAACGGCTTGCAAAATTTAGAACTGATGTCAGTGATTTAGGGTGTACATCCCCTTCATCCATGACAATGACATATCCAGTGTAGCTTGCAGAACAAGGGCTGGTTGGTGTTCTTCCTGCTATCTGCCCACTTATTGGAGCCATTATTGTAGCTAAGCCTCCTTGTACATTTGCACTGTGTCTCCTCTTTCTGAGGCTTGCTGTGAATCCTCCTCCTCTCGGACATGCAGATGAAAAGTATCCACCTGTACTTTAGGCAATGGGGTTCCATAAAGCAGGCCAAGGGGTACTCATTGGTACTATTGAAACCATCTACCTGTGGATCACCATTCAACATTGGAAGTGGGTCCCTCTTCAGGCATGCCACATCTGCATAACCTTTCATGGAACAAGTCCTTATTAAGTGGGTCAGTTTGAGCTCAAACCGGTCCACAAGAGGCAGAGCCTCACTCAGCATTTCTTTGTGACGGCTCACCCACTCAGTGGCCTCCTTGTAGCACTGTGGCATAAAGCTGACATTGGAAAACAGCTGCCACTGACACAGTGGCAAAAAAATCATCATAAGGCTAGTTTGTCTAGCGTGTGCAAAGTAGAGTTCCATCAGGTGTCCACTTGGATCTTCAGGTCCTGGATTGCCAACTCATTGTGCACTTTCAGTTGGTGAAGTAGATATTTGTCATGTTAAAGGCATGGTCTAGTAAAAATTTTTATTGTCCCTACGGGTCGGCCATGTATTTTTAAGCCTAAGTGGCTCGATTTTAGAAAACTTTCCTATGGACCTTACCTGAGTTTTCGTCCATTAAACGCACACGAAAACAAGCACCAGGGAGCCGCCATTTTCTGATAATCCTATCTTTTCCCCCATTGCCCTGGCTGACCTGCTTTTGCGGCACTAAATCAATTCCCCCGCCCCTGAGCCTGTCATCAGCAGACTCGTACCGCCCATTTCCCAACGCCAAAGCACGTCTCCTGTCAACATTCGCTGCGCTTCAGCTAATGACGTGTCGCCATGGAAATGGCAGGACGCCTCTTTCCTCAATAAGTATAAACAGACCGTTTCACAACACACAGCAGCAGATTTTCGATTCCATTCCTCTCTCTGTGTTACTTTGAGTATTCTGTGAGTCGTTTCAGTGCACTGGTCAGCTACCTCTGCCACTTGTAGCCCGTGTGAACAGATACCAGTACCACCGCTATAAATTGTCACAATGGCTACAATAATGCCCTACATGTACGAGCCAGAGTATACCGAGGAGGAACTACTGGAAAGGGAAGCACGCGAAAACGATGGCGATTCGGACGGCAGTTGGCAGGACGAATCAACAGATGAAGAGCCTGGGCCTAGTCGAATGGACGGCGTCTCCACCTGGTGCACATGCAATCGGTGCGAGCTAATGCCAACTGAGGACGAGAACTGCTGCTGCCGAGAAAACTCGGGATGCCTGGCCTACATTTCGGAAGGCGAGCCACGACCGCAATGCATCACCGAGCTGCCAGACTTCAGGGCAGCCTGCCTCACACGGGCCGTGTTGAGAATAATGATGGTGCTTATGCACGAACTTCGCGCAACTTTTCGTCCTCCTAATCCGAGTAACGAGTAAGTATACTCTGCTTGTCATGCCACTCCTATTTCATGTTCTTCTACTATATCCAAATTACATCTACATATCATTGTAACGCATGTAAGTCGTTCAATAGTGTGCATTGTCTAGATAGCATTTGTCCGTGCAGAATGCCATTAGTTACAAGAATTGTCATTGACAAGAAACGTTTATTAAACTTATCTTGGTCATTTAAAAACAGTTTGTTTCATTCCTTTTCACAGGTGGTACAGGCTGGTGGCCTATCGTTCCTTTACATGGTGGCTCCACGGGTGGCTTGGACACCGCGTTCGAAGAGTGATACCCGCCTGTGCCATTCGTGCCATTAGAGAAACGTTCCCGAGTGACAGCGGTCAGTACAGGGGATTTTCTCTCGCTGTGCTGCGACCTGACCTGTATAATCTTTAAAGTCTTGTATTTTTGTGTCATGAAAATAAGATACAAAATAAAACACCACATATATTTTAACAACGGTTGTTTCGATTTTTTAAATGAATCAAGTGTGTCTCCATTCAAGGATGGACGTCAGACATCTGTGCTGCGTATGGGTGAAGGTCTGGTCGCTGTGAAGCAGGGTGCTCACTATCTATCTAAGCTAACATAACATATTCTCGATAATGCATGCACTAAATAACACTTGTTCAAAGTCTTTCAGTGGGTTATGTCTCCATAAAAGTCACACATATGTCTATACTAACAATTACTATTGGATTATACAGGCCTTAGGGTCTTGACCACTATAATACACTGGTTGAAGTGTGGGTCTGTGCTCACAAGAATCTCCGGTATGTGGCATTTGTTATTGATAAGCAACGATATACTGATATAAAGGCGGTTCGCGCCAGTGGATGCATGCTGGGATAGGGGGCTGTTAGGGGCGCGAAAGGCCAAGGTGCCAAACTACATGTGCACTTCAAAAGGTGTCCCACGCCAAGGGGCCATCGGTCACATGGCCTCCTCAGACCCTGTGTCTCCAGCCAGGCCTCCCCTTGAAGCAGGCTGCCCCCCTGCAATCCACATAAGTGTGTCTCCATTCAGCAGTCTTCCTGTGCCTTATCTGCACGCCCCAGGCCCATCCATCCCACCCCCCTGTATCAAAGGCGGTTCGCGCCGGTGTATGCGCGCTGGCATGGGGGGCTGTCGGGGGCGCGAAAGGCCAAGGTGGCAAACTACATGTGCACTTCAAAAGGTGTCCCAAGCCAAGGGGCCATCGGTCACATAGCCTCCTCAGACCCCGTGTCTCCAGCCAGGCCTCCCCTTCAAGCAGGCCGCCCCCCTGCAATCCACATAAGTGTGTCTCCATTCAGCAGTCTTCCTGTGCCTTATCTACACGCCCCAGGCCCATCCATCCCACCCCCCTGTATCAAAGGCGGTTCGCGCCGGTGGATGCGCGCTGGCATGGGGGGATGTCGGGTATGTGAAAGGCCAAGGTGCCAAACTACATGTGCACTTCAAAAGGTGTCCCACGCCAAGGGGCCATCGGTCACATGGCCTCCTCAGACCCCGTGTCTCCAGCCAGGCCTCCCCTTGAAGCAGGCCGCCCCCCTGAAATCCACATAAGTGTGTCTCCATTCAGCAGTCTTCCTGTGCCTTATCTGCACGCCCCAGGCCCATCCATCCCACCCCCCTGTATCAAAGGCGGTTCGCGCCGGTGGATGCGCGCTGGCATGGGGGGCTGTCGGGGGCGCGAAAGGCCAAGGTGCCAAACTACATGTGCACTTCAAAAGGTGTCCCACGCCAAGGGGCCATCGGTCACATGGCCTCCTCAGACCCTGTGTCTCCAGCCAGGCCTCCCCTTGAAGCAGGCTGCCCCCCTGCAATCCACATAAGTGTGTCTCCATTCAGCAGTCTTCCTGTGCCTTATCTGCACGCAACAAGGCACCATCCATCCCACCCCCCTGTATCAAAGGCGGTTCGCGCCGGTGGATGCGTGCTGGCATGGGGGGCTGTCGGGGGTGCGAAAGGCCAAGGTGCCAAACTACATGTGCACTTCAAAAGGTGTCCCACGCCAAGGGGCCATCGGTCACATGGCCTCCTCAGACCCTGTGTCTCCAGCCAGGCCTCCCCTTGAAGCAGGCCGCCCTCCTGCAATCCACATAAGTGTGTCTCCATTCAGCAGTCTTCCTGTGCCTTATCTGCACGCCCCAGGCCCATCCATCCCACCCCCCTGTATCAAAGGTGGTTCGCGCCGGTGGATGCGCGCTGGCATGGGGGGCTGTCGGGGGCGCGAAAGGCCAAGGTGCCAAACTACATGTGCACTTCAAAAGGTGTCCCACGCCAAGGGGCCATCGGTCACATGGCCTCCTCAGACCCTGTGTCTCCAGCCAGGCCTCCCCTTGAAGCAGCCGTCCCCCTAAGACCACGACATACATACGTCATTCATTCACAAACACACCCCTGTTTCTAATACTTTTAAACCACTTGATATGTCTCATGAGAACATCTTTGTGCTTTGCAAGTCAACTCCTGAACGTGTTACCTGGCAACCACTGAGATTTACGCTAATCTGCTCGTCGTCGTGCTATCCGTGAACTTCTGTGACTGCTTAGAGCAAACCCATCAGTGTGCTACCTGTGGCCACCCACCTATTCTCCTGCAACATACTGCTCTGTTTGCTGAATCCAACTGTTTGTTGGTCAAGGTAAGGCCATGTATCCTAGTCATATTTCGCAGATTTTTAAATTTCTATCTATTTGCGAGTTGTGTACACAATAGTGCTAGGTTCATTGGTCTCATTGCTATTGACTTGAGTTTCCATTGCTATGCTATCAATAGATCTATTTATTTTCATCTGTGTCTATTGTCATCGAATTGCACCCTTCGGGGGTCCAGTCTATAATGTGAGCATGTTTCCTTCTCGTGCAATACAGAACATCCAAGGAATGAGTCACATGTTCAGTTTTTAGTCACATCATTTATACATTTCTGCAACTTATGCAAATACTAAGCCGCACATAATGAACTGGTATAGTTCCTGCGACCAAAAAAAACCTTGCATTGATCATTGTATGATTCATTTACTTTTGTATCAAATCTTTATTCTTGAAGATTGTATAATAATGTCGATATTTACTTTTCAGATTTATCAACAATGCCTGCCTGTTCGATTAGCGATTGCCCTTCGAAGACCCATGCTAAATCTGAAGGCACTACAATGCATGTATTCCCGAAAACTGTTGATCGAATAGGAGAATGGGTCAGACATTGCGGATATCCACTGTATGAGCTGGAAAGTAGAGTCCAACAGGTCTTACAGGACAAGAGGGGTGATCGATACTGCATCTGCAGCTGGCACTTTTCCTTGGACATGTACACAACATCTTGGGTAACAAAGAAGAATAAACGGCGAACGACAAGGAAATTGCTCGAAAACGCTATTCCCACTCTGTTCGTCCACATTCCGCCACCGGTGAGTCAAGTGTCCGGATTTAGCTTTAGGCCTTGCGGTAGTGTGTAGGTATCCGAACGGATTAATTGATATTGTAGGTGTTCTATCCCTTGTAATAATTTCGATATTGATATGAGTGTATAGTTTTTTGAATAATGACATTTACCAATATATTCTTTTTCGATTTCATAACCCACAAACGCAATGTATATATATGGGAACAGGGAACTGTGCTGTATTGAGCATTTTACAAGTATTCTGTCGCCTTACATGGCTATTTTTAATATTGGCATTTCATTATCAATCATTAATTTACCTTTACAACTTCTTGACTATCCCTTGAATCTGAAGCAAGAACATTCTACATCCTTGACGTGGTCGCAGTTATCAACCACTTCTAGCGCGTATCAGGTAATCTTACTAGGCTAATCCGCTACAGACCTGTTTTATGCATGTCAAGTAATATTTTTATTTTATCGTGTAATCATTTTACCGAATGTTTGGTTAGTGCTTTCCAATTGATATACACCTTAGTTATCGTCCGCTGGTGTTTGTTTTCAGTTATAATTAGTGTTATCCATACTAATGCAAGTACTGTCTTTCAGGGAGATGCTGAAGCGTCCGCCACATCTACAACATTTCTAGATGTTCAACAG
Source organism: Ambystoma mexicanum (assembly GCF_040938575.1). NCBI lineage: Eukaryota > Metazoa > Chordata > Amphibia > Caudata > Ambystomatidae > Ambystoma > Ambystoma mexicanum. The sequence continues at coordinate 203,414,679 of NC_090937.1, read as the reverse complement.
CTTGAGGTATGGATACTGACAGCTCCATCGAGCGTCATCATCAGAGCTGGAATTCTTGTCGTTTGATTGTTCTACACAATGTTTCATTCGTGGTTAGCCGTTGATATGTACCTGTGCTGTCGACCCCAGGTGTGTGTTATGTTTTCACTATTGTAATCCTCACTAATGCAAGTACTATGTTTCAGGCAGTTGATGGAGCGTCAACCCCTGCACTTGATGCAGAGCCTGACATTCAAGTAATTCCAGGGGAAGTGGAAGCGGGACCATGCGTATACGAATCGGCGCAACAGCTTTCGGAAGTGCGCACTACATTTGCAACATCCATAGATATTCTTCAGCAGCACGAGGTATGGATAATGACAGCTCCATCATGCGTGATCATATAACGTGATTCCATTTGCTATACTTTCTTCCCTATTAACGCAAGTGCTGTGTTTCAGGGAGACGACGAAGCTTCCACTACAATCACAACATCCAATTTAGATGATGCAGATGTAAATAAATCGGAGAAATAAGTCGATGAAATGTGATCATATTTAGATTTTCCTTGATTCTTTTGGACAATGCATCATTTGCGGTTATCTCTTTATATGTACCTGTGCTTTCGACCCCAAGTGTGTGTTATGTTTCCAATATTGAAAACCATACTAATCCAAGTACTGTGTTTCAGGGAGACGACGGAGCTTCCACCACAATCACAACATCTCATTTAGATGATGCAGATGTAAAGGAATCGTTGAAATAAGTCGATGAAATGTGATCATATTTGGATTTTCCTTGATTCTTTTGGACAATGCATCATTTGTGGTTATCTCTTTATATGTACCTGTGCCGTCGACCCCAAGTGTGTGTTGTGTTTCCAATACTGAAAAGCATACTAATGCAAGTACTGTGTTTCAGGGAGATGCGGATGCCTCCTCTCCAATACAACCATTCATGGCAGTCCATGCAGAGCCAGAGGTATGGATACTGACAGTTCCATCGAAATAGATCATCACTGGTCGAATACTTGTCGTTTGATTGTTGCATACAATGCTTAAATCGTGTTTGGCTATTGAGATGTACCTGTGTGTTCGTCCTCACGTGTGTTTTATGCTAACAATATTTTGATACATAGTAATGAAAGTGCTATGTTTCAGGGAGACGATGGAGCCTCATTCCGTGCTGTCTATGCGGATACAGAAAATATAGTCGTTGCAGCGCAAGAGGAAGGGAGGACATGCGGAAACGAATCGGAGCTACAGCGTGCAGATGTTGAAGGTCGAGTCAAAAAAGTTGCAAAGAAAAAAAAACAAAAAAAGGTTAGTTACAAACAGTTCAAAAACTTTAAAAAAATGTTTGTGCTGGGGACTATTTTATGTTTTTTTCCAGTCAATTCTACTACACTCCATCTTGTGTTTAAACTGAACATCCCTTTTCCAATCTCTCCTCCAGTTACCCGTGGGTGTCAGAACTATACACACACAGACAGTGGGCCTCATTACAACCCAGGCGTTAAGGGTAACGGCGCCGTCGGCGCCGTTAACCCTTAACGCCTGATTACCATTTTAACGCCTGCTTTTAGCAGGCGTTAAAATGCAAGGCGCTAAGCCGCCTTGGTGCTAATTACGGCACCGTAATTTACGGTGCCGTAATTAGCGCCTTCCCCACTCCCATTATGCCCTATGGGGAAAAAATGGGAATGGGGAAGGGTAAATGGGGAATGGGGATTTACTGCCCCACTCACCTTGGAATGGGGCGGTAAATCCGCCATCCACCATGGTGTAAATGGAGTTTACACCATGGTGGTAAAGAAGGGGACTTACCGCCTGGGTTGTAATGAGGCCCAGTGAAGCGAATAAGAGATGTGGCTTGCCAGACCGTGTACACAACGGAGGAACTATTAATTGAGGCGAGGCGTGTTCAGGCTCGAGATGCTCATGTCCAATGGCCAGAACATGAATTAACTGTGTTTGGAGACTACAGCAAAGTTGCATTGGACCATAGCTACAGTGCGACCGCACCACCACAAGAAGATGTTATTGAATATATTGAAGATAGCTCTGAAGTAGTTGCAGATCAATTTACACAATCTACACCCGCCAAAAATTTGCCACCAAAAAACCTGTCGACATTGTTGTCTTCTCCCATCAATGCTGAAGTAATAGATGTCAAAATGACAGAGAATGAACCAGCTGCAGCATCCATAGACGCATCAGAACTTGATATCAGTGATATTACTTTCCAATGTGTTGAAATCTCCACAACGTCACAGGCCGAAACAACGTTGACGCAAGATGACAGTCTAATGAAAGAGAGCAAATACATTGTATTCGACAGTTGTTTGATGGAAATTATAAGTATGCTGAAATGTGTGCACTCCATTAGAGGGAAAGTATGTGGGAAGCCATTGATTAATGTGACTCGTCAAATAAAAGGCAGTAACGTCAAAATAAATGCCGCCTGTGGATTAAATCATAGGTTCTCATGGTCTGCACAACCGATGCTGGGGAAACTGCCAGCAGGCAATCTACTGTGTGCAGCTGCATCACTTTTTAGTGGCTCCAGTTTTAGAAAGTTAGAGGCTTTCTTTCAGTTTGTGGGACTCCATTTCATTTCTAAAGCGCTGTACTACATATACCAACGTGATTATCTGTTTCTGGCCATTAGTGATGCTTGGAAAATTGAACAATTGTCTCTAGCAAGTACATTCGAAGGCAAACGATTCAGGCTAGCCGGCGATGGACAGTGCGACAGCCCTGGATTTTCTGCCAAGTACTGCACCTACCACTTTCAGGACATGGATAGTAAGAAAATTGTGAGTTTGGTGGTTGTGCAGGTAACACAATGTACATCGTCAGTGGCCATGGAGAAACTAGGATTTATAAAATCAGTGGAATATCTACAATCAAGGGGAATGCACATCGACCTCATAGCCACGGATAGATACGTTTCAATTGCCAAGACAATGAGAGAGCAGTTCCCACATATTAAACATCAATTTGACGTATGACATCTTGCTAAATCAATCAATAAGAAAATCTCGGCTGCAGGGAAAAAAAAGGTTTTGAAAGTATTTTGCAGTGGTCACATTCTATCACCAACCATCTTTGGTGGAGCTCAAAAACTTGTGAGGGGTCAGTGGAAATACTACTTGAAAAATGGCGGTCACTAATGCACCACTGTACCAACGTTCACCGCTGGACAGCAAATGAACATTTCCACCAATGTGAACATGGCCCTTTGTCCCCAGAGGAGGCACGGAAGAAGAAGTGGTTGATTCCATCTTCACCGACACACAAAGCCATTGAGAAGATTGTTTTCGACAAAACTCTATCAAGAGATTTGAGAGGACTGACAGAATTCTGTCACACAGGAGATTTGGAGGTGTTCCACAATATGTGCCTAAAGTACAGGCCAAAGCACTTGCATTTTAGCTTTCGGGGCATGAAACATCGCACTCTACTAGCAGTCTTGGCCCATAACAGCAATGTCGGACGTGAACAATCTAGGACTAGGGGTAAAGTAAGGATGCCTCGCTACACTAAGGTGTTTTCAAAACGAAGTAAGCAATGGGTGATCAAACCAGTCTATGATGAAATGCAGTTCGACTTTGTGAAAGGCCTTATTGTTGCTGTGTTAGAGAAGTACAGATATGGAATTTTGGATGTTTCTGTGCAGAGCAGTGATCCATTGCCACCGAATATTGTGACTGTGCCATGCCCACCCGAAGCACAGCTGATTGTGAAGTACAAATCCTGGTTTAAATAATTGCAATACGATTGTCTTTTTGTAAATAAATGTTATTGTACAGTGTACCTGTAAACCTAACCCCTACCTTCACCATCATGGGTGGCGAACAAGCTGGGTGTCATCTTTGAATTCTCTCTATTCACCTCACATATGTGTATGTATATATTTTTCTCATGTCTCATCTCATGTAAATGTAAATGCTGCACACTGTTAACGGAGGGGAGGCTTGCGTATTGCAAATAATAAAACAAACAAACAAACAATAAATCTCACTTTTAACTCAACTCCTGTGGTACTTTATACTTTCCCTGACCATCCGCCAAAAATTAAATGTCTCAATTTGGGCTGCAAAGCTCGCAGACAACGGGGACAAAATTGGGGCACTTAGAACGCGCCAGCCAAGCGGGCCATGGCATTTGGGAGAGAAGCCAGTTCGCATTTGCACATTGAGGCGCACTGCCTATACTATGTGATGTTGCAAATAAAGAATGCGAAGGACAGCGCCCAGATGAGGCCCACAAGTCGCACTGGAAGTATAAGGGTCTATTGTTTTTTGACCTTGAGACAGGGACCATGCCGAAAGAACTACATTTGAAGGGAGTGCGCAATAACGTAAGAGACGATAAGGCAGAAAATTCAGAAACTAGACCGAGTTTCATTTTAGTTCAGTATACGAAAAATCGTTGTCAAGAGCACGGTCCGTTTTACAGACTGCATTACAAAGAGACACAATGGAAATTTCAAATATAATGTAAGTAAATCTTTACACGCTTTTATACCGGAATGAAGATTTAATGAATGGATGCATGAATGAAGAGCTAGGAAAAACAAGTAAAACGTGTTCGTAGTGGGCACATGGGCATGCAGGTCCACTGGTCTCACCGATCTCGGTCCTTGGCCCAGCCACTTTTCCCTGCACTGCCTACCTGCACTACGGGACTGTCTCTGTATCCTTCAGCCCCTTCAACCGGCATTTACCTTGCACTTGCCACCAGCTGGCCCTATTATTTAATTTGTTTTCAACTAACCATGTACAGCCCTTCCCCATGCGCGATCAGAAAGACACCTGGCCTAGTAGGATCGTTGTCTGTCTGCCCTTGTTCCCCACCTGCCTCGTCACGCCTAGAAACACTTGAGTGTAGGCGCGTTACAAATGCCATATCATATATCATATCATTCCTCATGCATGTAGACTAACTGTCGTTTATCATTGTGTGTTGGCCTCGATTTATCTCGTTACTTTTCGCATTGATTTTAGAGACGAACATACTCCATTGAACTATCCTTGCAAGCAAATAGTTTCTGATCGGCCGTAATAAATAAAATGAGTAATATTAATGAAGTTCGGCTAGCGAGACTAATTATAATTTTTTTGTTTTTATAATAGGTATTTGATCCCATTCTGCCACTGCCATCTGTTTGAGACACCGGCGGATGGATTCTTCAGCAGACACCTGCAGCTTCGTGTCAACAACTGGAGCATGATCACCATATTATGGGACGATCGCCAAGGGCCCACATGCCCTTACGCTGTACTAGTGGCTAGAAGCAACATATCAACCTTTAGGCTGGACTATTGCCTAGTTGATGGAACAGCCTTGCGGTTCACCGTGCTTCCAAAGTAATTCTTTTTACGAAAATGAACACCCTGTGTACCATAAAGGAACAGCGCGTGACTCAAGATGAAACGGAACAGTTATTGCGGATACAGATAAAAGAAAATAAATAGCTTTCGGAGTTCATATGGCAATTGCTGAATATTCTCTAAACATTTAATGTCAAATAAATGTACTTTACCAAATGTACCGTGTTGCTCTTTCATTTTAAAGTACAGTTTCATATTCCGAATTGTGGCGCGCGGTGTTGTGAGTTGATCTGTGTTGGTTTCCGGGTTCTGTGTGGAGTAGCGCAGAAGACGACTGGGCGCGTTTGCCTACTCAGCACAGTAACGTCACGGAGAGAGGCGGGGAATATGAATGTTTTGATAATGTCAAGCTCAGGGGCGGGGGAATTGATTTAGTGCCGCAAAAGCAGGTCAGCCAGGGCGATCGGGCAAAAGATAGGATTATCAGAAAATGGCGGCTCCCTGGTGCTTGTTTTCGCGTGCGTTTAATGGACGAAAACTCGGGTAAGGTCCATAGGAAAGTTTTCTAAAATCGAGCCACTTAGGCTTAAAAAAACATGGCCGACCCGTAGGGACAATAAAAAAATTTACTAGACCATGCCTTTAAGCCTGGTCGAAATGGAGCTGATTTTCTGAATAACATCGGCAATTTCTTTGACTGGTCACAAATGCTAATAAGGCATGTGACCATAAGGTAAAGGACATGTGCAGAGCAGTGGAAGTGCATTTTCTTGCCAATATAAACAACAGCAATGACATTTCAACCATTGTCCTACAACGCAAAGCCCAAATGCAAACCTTTAGTCCTAAGCCAGTGTAGTTCCACCTTCTCCTACATGTAAAATCCCCTGTTGCTTTTGCCTTGAGACCATTTCATGCATAACATTCCCTGGTGCGGCACTGCAAACACCTACTGCCACCATGAATCACACTGACACTCCTATTGGTTCTCGTGAGAGCTGTGCTGTCGATACTCTGACCACTGCATCACATGTCCATGGTGCAGTGGACATTTTGCCCCAAGGACCATTTAGTGTCCATTCCACTGCAGAGACAACCTCAACATACAATTCAGTACTACTTTATGAGATAAAAAACATTGACCGGAGCCTTCCAGACATGATTGACTTATTCTATAAGTTACTGAATCCTGCATTTTCCAGAAGTGTGTAGGGCAAAAGATCTATTGCCAACACGATAGCCAGGTTAGCATTAAGCAGGTGCTGTCTGTCATAGAACATGATATATTTTTGGCCACACTCAAACACTGCCATTGCACACTGTACTGACACAATAGGGGATAATTACTTTGTGTCATTGAAGTGAAGTAAGTAGAACTAGGTATCATTCTCAAAGCACTGATATAGTTGAAGTATTTTTAGGGGTAATTGTGTAGACTGCTGAGTTTATGCTGGTTGAGTGAGGGTATACAGAAGGTAGAAGAAGAGATATGTCTGTGCCTGGTACCGTTGCATATGTGACCACATAGATTTGGTATCCAAGTTGGCCCCTTTCTTTCCCTGGCACACCATTTTCCTGCAGAGAGTGCAAGTGGTCAGATTTGGTTGCCTTTTATTCTCTGTGAAATACCAACACACTTCTGACATTCATAGTGTAAAGGGGCACATGGGATGGGCTCATTTGGCCATAATGGTGGTTGTGGTTCTGTTGGTGTTCTGGATGCCGCATAATGGTGAGATGTGCTTTTGCATCTGTGAGAGCAGGTCTGATTCTCAAAGAGACAATATAAAGGAGGGGATCATGCTGTAATACTTCAGCCCTGCATCTGTGCTTTCATTATTCTCTTCCATCTCAGGCTTGCTACTTTCCAACAGAAATTATTAGTCAGGTGTGAATTCTGAAGGAGCATAACCTTGGTCAAGTTGATCATTCGTTTCATCATCAGTGGATGGGGGCGGGGGTGGGAGAGATGGAGACCTGAGATTATCTGTCTCCTCCCACTGTTCTTCTCAGATACTTGCTAAACAAGATTTGCACACCTCCCCCTTCCTCATTTGAGATGATTGGAGGAACTGAAAGTGAAATCTACTCTTTCAAATCGGTTGATGTCATGGTGCAATATCTGTCATTGAACTGGCAAATGCACCCCAGAGTAACATTTGATGGGGGTGTTAAACTTGAGTTGGAAGTTACTCTCAGTTGACTACATCTGCTGTGTGCCACCAGTATCCCTAAACCTCGGCTGCTCCCAACCCAGCAAAATTTAGCAAGGGTGACTCCCCCACATGCTGCCCTTGGGTACTCTCTCAGGTGTCACCTGATAGAATATGTCTCGTTTACTTACTTCATTGAATGGACAAACTTCTGGTGATGGCATGTTTGTTGTTCATTCACTGCAAATCCCTGAATATGAGGCACAGCAGTGTGTACACAAAACCAACTGAACAATACCACTCTCTCACTCAGTTTCAGTCACTCACTACCTTCATGTACCATTCTGTCTACAACTTGTCTAAATATCCATAAAAATCCCTAAAAGTCCAAAGTCTGCCTTTGCTAAATTGGTCCAAGGTTCGCCTTTGACAAACTATCCAAAATGTGGGTGATTCTGTTGCACTGCAGGAAATGTTGTCGATGACTAGATGGCGATATGGAAGAGAATAATCTTTTGACTACCAAAGTATTCTATTAAAAACAGTTCCTGAACTATGGCAATTTGTTAATGCCCCATTATAGTGGGGTTACACCAAGATTATCCTCGTCTCCCAGTAACAGAGAAATTTAACTGGCTCTGGAAGTTCATAAGTGGCAGCTAAATCCAGCAGCTTTGTATGGGCAGACATGTGGTGCTCAGTAAAATGTATCTAAACTCGCAGTGACAGAGAACACTTTTGTTACAAAAAAATGCTTGGTCTACAAAAGAGCACGCCAAATAACGTACTAAAAAGAGTTTTGGATTCCAGGAATCGTCCATATTCCCCAAACCTAACCATTGTAGTATTTTATTCACTTATGAGTGAGCTAATTTTTAGACAAACATTAAAGATCTCCACTAGAATTTCGGCAGTATCGAGGTGGTGTTTCACTGCCACTGGCAAGAAATGTTAAACATATGGCAATGAAGTAAGGATTGAATATATCTGAGACAGTCTAGTTTTTATTAATGATTATAAAAGAGTGCATCATTACATATATATATATATGCACACTGGATACTGGAAGAATGCTTGCAGGAATATGTGATATTAGTTTGGTTCAGGATTATTTCACAGGTAAGTTTAGAGTAGTTTAGAGTAGGGATGCAGAATACCTGGCTGATATGGAGCATCCATATTGAAGAAGCAGATGCATTAAAAGGTGCTGGCATTTTTGTTATGGGTTGAGAGGAACTATGCAACATTTTCTTGTCATATGCACTCTGTAGTATGACATTCTGATTAAATGTTTGAAGACAGTAGAGTTGTTTTGTAAATGTTCCTGTCTCCCAACTATCTGTATTTGCTGTTTCGCACCTTTTGCGCAAAGCATGATGCCTAGGGTGCTGTTTTTTTTAAGTGCTGTTTTTTTAAATGTGCTGCATGACTTTCATGATTTATTTAAGAAACCTTTTATATTATTCTGTGCCATATGTCTAAATGCTATATTACATGGCAGCAAAAGTATACTATTTATAAACAAGGAGATGTTTTGTAATGTATGTAAAATTGTATTATGTGTCAATGATTAATAATTTGGATGAATGGAAGTACATTCAGAGGCTGTTAATGGGTGTATCTTCTTTTTGTGTGTAGCCACATTAGTAGTTGCCAAGTTATTTGGAGTCATGAGAGTACATTCAGTGGTTGGGACAACCTTTTGTGAAGGACAAGAGAAAATACTACCTGTAACGGTCTGTAATGAGACAAAATAGTAGTTGCAAGGAAAGCATTGTAGAATTCTTTGGGGCATGTGCATATGTTGCCAGTCATTATCTGATCGTGCCAACATTTTCTGATGATATACAGTGTACTGCACTCGGAATAACAAGAGAAACTATTTGAATTATTTGGATTGGGGAAGTACTTTTAGTGGTTGTACTGGGTGTGCCATTATTTTGTGACAGATGAGAGTGAGTGTTTGCAGTGATAGTGAAGATTTGAAACTTCTTTGGGGCTAGGAGAGAGCTCATTTAGTGGTTTTAAATGAGTTTGTCAACTTTCTGTGATGAGATACAATATTGCTTTACTCTATTTGTGAACTAAAATTGGTATATTCAGTGGTTAATGTTTGTGGTGAGACAAACTAATAGTTGCATAGAAAAGGTATATGACTTGTTTGGTAGCAGGATAATACATTCAGTGGCCAGAACTGTGTGTGCCATCTGTCTGAGACAATATATTACTTTGCAGTGCCTTAGACGAAAAACTTTATAAATCTTTGGGAGCTAGGCTCCCTGAGAAGAACTGTTATATTTTATTTTTAAGGAGACACATTTATTGAGTAGCTCTTCCCTATTTTGTGATATTGAAACAAAATGGTATTTGCAAATAAACATCTATAGAAACAGTTGGAGGCAGAAGTGTGCACACATTGACTGTAGCTGCTTTTGCCATGTCCAAGTGATGAGACAACATTGTAGTTTAAAAGACAAATGCTTACAATTGTTTGCACTGGGCATTCCATATTGTTTACAGATGAGAGAACACTCTAGTTTCAAAGATGTGTGATAAGAAAAAATATAACAGAACTGAAGTTGTAAAAATACTTAGTTGTACATACTGGCCTGCTGTGTTTATCTTATTTTTACGAGGGGCAAGAGAAATAACTAGTTGTGAAGTTTATTTGTAAGAGAAAATACTAGAGTAGTTAAGAAGAAAATACGTAGACTTGGTGGAATGCATTAGAGAACATTAGAGAACATTCAGTTGCTTGTGCCATCGTTTTGTGCCCACACACAGTAGCATAGAAAATGTCTTATAGTTGTTTGGCGGGAGAAAAGCACATACATGGGTTGTTAAGAAATTGGTAATCTTTTTGTGAAAATAAAACATAATAATTGTGAAGAGAAATGTGGAGGTTTCGATGCAGGAGAGTGGAGTCTGTTGTGTTATGTTATGCAACTAGTTGTGTTATGTTATGCAACTAGAGTGGAGTCTATTGTGTTATGTTATGCAACTAGTTGTGTTATGTTATGCAACTAGTTGTGGCAAATGAGAGAAAATACTGGTTGTGAAGATTTTTGATGAGACCAAATAGTAGTTCAAATATATTAGAATTCTTTGGATGCAGCATAGTATATTTCAGAGGCTGTAGCCGAGTGACACTTCCTTTAATGATGTCATCAATTTGTGGTAGTCAAAGGAAAATAGTTTGTGTGAGAATTTGTGACATTGCAAAAGCGTTGGAGAGAATAATCCTCTGAATTGTTTTTCGGGCAGGAGACTACATTAAGCGGCTGTAAAAGCGTATGCCATATGTTTGTAATTAGGTAATATAGTATTTACAAAAATACATTCTCAGAATTGTTTAGAGCAAGCAAGTGCACCAAGTGGGTGTAGTGGGTGTAGTGGGTTTGCTAATATTATATGACAGACAAGAGAAAGTATTTATAAGTATATATATATTGAAGAATATCAGAAGAGAAGAAAAAAGTGTACAATTGTTAGGGGACAGGATATCATATTATGTGACTTTGACAGAGTGCAACATCTTTTTATAATAATACAAAGAAGTAGTTTCAAACAGAAATTATTTTTATTTTTTGAGGGATTCAGTGATCATGCTCTTTGTGCAAAGGTTTTGTGATCAATGTATTTTTTTTATTTATTGGTTACTTGTTTGGCGCTTATACAATTAGCAAAGCTGTTTTAACGCGGCCATATGGCAACAGGGTGGGGAAAGGGGAAGGTAGTCAAGGAAATTAAACAAAGATAAATCATTGATTAATAGCACAACAAATCATGAGAACAAATGGGGGAGACACACCTACTAAGCCTGTGATCGTTCAGAGCGTGCAATTGCAGATGGAGGAGGTAAGGGATAGGTGCTGTGGTGCTCATGGAGAAGTGCTCTGTGTGAAATGCTAAGAAGGGAAATCGTAAGTGCAACCTCCCGTAAGGAGGGTGAGGCTAAGAAAGTGCAGTCAATAGACAGCAAGAACTTTTTATTTGTGAGAATATATGATGAGACAAAATAGTAGTTTTGAAGTAAAGGTTGTCTAATATTTGGAAGGAAAAGAGTACATCCAGTGGATGTAACTCAGTGTGAAATCATATTTCAAAGAGACACAATAGTATTTGGGAGGAGAAATTATTAAAATTGTTTTGTGATCGACAAGACAAAGTGCTAGCTATGAAGACTTGTGATGAAAAAAAAACAATAGTTGCAAGAACAAATTCTTTCAATTGTTTCAAGGCAGTATATTTTACAGATATTCTCAGTGGGCCAACATTTTGTGATGAATAAGAAAACAAAAATTGCAAAAACATTGGTAACAAAGCAAAATAGCAATTGTGAAGATAAGTGGACTGATTTCTTGGGAGGGAGGAGATTTAATTTAGTGCCATAACTTTGTAATGAGACAAAATAGTAGTTGGGAAGAGACATTCTTATAATTGTTCTGTGAAAGGTAGATGAAAATATTGTTTGTAATGAGTTATGACAGGGAAATCAGAATCATTTAGAGTCAGGAGAATGCCTTCAGACGTTGTGCATGTTACGCCTAGTATGTGACGGATGAGAGGAAATTCTAGTTGCCAACATAATGACAAGCAATCAAATAGTTGCAGAGAATATTGTTTAGAGTTGTTTGGAGATTGAAGATTACATTCAGTGGTGGTGCAGGGAGCGCCGCAATAACAGAAAATGTTAGTTTCATACAATTGTGATGAGCCAAATAGTAGCTGTACAGAAACATTCTAAGAATTGTCTGGGTGCAGGAGTTAAGCTGCAGAGCCTGCAAATGAGTGTGCCATCATTATGTGAGAATAAAACTTAAGTTGGTAAGAATAGTTCTGAGAATTGTTTAGGGCAGGAAAGTATATTCACTGGTCATAACTGAGTGTGACCTCTATTTTTATTATCAAAGAAAATAGGAGCTGCACATAATAGTTCTTAGAATTTTATGGAAGCAGGAGAAAACAGCCAATGGCTGTACTGGTTATTCCATAGTTTGTGGCAAATGTGAGTAAATACTAGATCCAAACATTTGTCATGAGATAAAATAGTAGTTGTAGAGAATAATTCTTATCCTTTTTGGAGGGAGGAGCATGTACGTATTGGTTATCACTGGATGCAGGATGTTTTTGTACTAAATGAAAGAGGTATGTGTTGAAAGATACTTTCAATGCAGCAGAGCTCATTCACTAATTTTGCTGAATGTGCCAGCCTTTTGTCACAGAAAAGGCAACATGCTATTTGGGAAAATTTGCCATGAGCCATAATAGATTTTATGAAGAAAGATATGTTGACCTCATTGTTTATTCCCTTTTTAATGAGGACATGACCACAAATAGCACACCCAATCTAGAAGGAAGTGGTAGATGTTCTAGATAAAAGCCCAACAAAAGCAAATTTGAACCAATGCTGTGGAATGAACCTCTTGGCATAACTAGGGTTGCAGATCCCGAAGAAAATGGAAATGCTTCAATTAGTAAATGTTCACCACTTGTTAAATACTCTGAAACAATGGAAGAACTTTCCCTGGGTAGGTAGAGCAAATATCATACAAATGACTGTATTACCTACATTCAAAGTCTTATCAAAAACCTTCTTGATACATTTGTCAAAGAAGTTCTCAGTGCTACAAGATATATGGGCCACACTTTGAGTAAGGTGGTATCTTTGCTGTAAATCCACAAAGAAAACACCAAATGGATTTACGGTTACCGCCACTTGGTCCAACGGAATTACCAGTGGATTATAAATTGTGGTGTAGCTGTATTAGTCCCCATTTATGGAGTACATATGACTCCATGGGGATTTCAGTGGAATTACCACCAGCGTTAATTCTGCCAAAATGGCAGTTTTTGGCAATAAGCTGGCGGAATTACCGTCAGCATTTTTCTGGAGGTTTGTCCTCCACACTAACTCCAAATCCATAGTTTGGTGGTATGGTAAAGTGGTGGTACTGCAAAGGCACCTATGTTACCACTCCATTACCGCAATATTTGGCTACACCAATAAACTCATAATGAAGCCCTTACTAGGCTCTTTTATTGGGGCATGTAAATCAGCCAGGGTGTTGTGGAAATGCTCAGAATGCTACTAGGAATGGATTCTTGGCTCTACCAGATTTCCAACTCTAAAATACCATTTCCCAACTCAGACAGACACTTCTACTACATGCACACAAAAACAGGAGAAGAGGTGCGATGATATCAGCCATGACAAAAAGACATACAAGTCAAAGGGATTCATATATAAATTCACAAGCCTCAGATTCTTCAAGAGAATTAGACCGAAGACCCTGAAAATCAGGTGCTGCCATAAAGTGATAGCCAGGTGAAGTGATTGCTTCCAAAATATACGGGTTTTCCTAATAAACATGCCAAGACCTCAATCTTTCTGCCCTCTCCCTGCATGGTGCTCTCCATCTCCTCTATTTACTCTAACTAGTACTCTATCACTATATTATCTCTCTTTTGAAGCCTAGAAGGAAACATTTTAGAAAGATCTCCTAGTCTCTAACCCAGACCTTCCCATCGCTGACTCCTATGTCAACGCTTCTTCCAGGCAGACTGTCATGGAATCCTCTTTGTCGCTCCTTCTCCTGACCTATGGACTCCCTATATGGTCTCAGTCCTCTCCCCTTTCTCTTCTTTGCCCATTAATGGTGGAACCAGATGGGAAGTACACTTGGCACACTTCCCATCTTCTAGGTGCATCATAAATATCTACCAGAATGGCACTGCCATAGCCCAGGGATCTCAGCCCAGCCTCCTCCTTCTTGATAGGCACCTTATGCCTCTCATCAACTGCCCCCCTTCTCCTGCCACTTCTCCTTCTGCCACCACCCTGGCACCTTTGCAACCACAGTCAGATCTACCACATCTCTTTACCCCTTCTCGCAAGAACTTCAAAGGTGGCAAACAGCTTCACTAAGCTACCCTCAACTCTCCTCTGTTGTTAAACACTCCTCTGACATCTGTCACCTCCTTGAAGACTCTGACCTTGACATCTTCACTCTCACTGAGACGTGGTGCACTGCTACCTCTGTCATTGTTTTTGACAAACTCCTCCTGGAGGGCTACAAGATCCCCTCTGAGCCCATACCAAACCGATCAGGAGGCGGAGTGGCCTTGATCTTCCCTGAATGGGTCCCTGCTACTATCATAGCCACTCAGTCCTACTCTTCCTTTGAATGCCTCTTCTGCAGGCTTGGTGTCTCTCCTATCCGCTCTCTATTGCTTGCCACCAGATACAAGACCCTTGTATCTGGTCTCCCTCTTCCTTTCCGTTGAGGTTGACTTCACCTCCTCTCTCCTGACCTCCACCTCCAAGCTCCTCCTCCTCGGAGACATCAATATTCACCTTGACTCTCCTTATGCAGCCACTGGACTCTTCTGCAGCCTTGGAGACTCTCTTTCCCTCACCATTCTTCCCTCCGGTCCGGCCCTCTCAGCCAGACACACCTTGGATGCTCTCAACTCAGCAGGCATTCCCATCTCCAACCCTCTCACTACACCTCTCTCCTGGTCTGACCATGGTCTCTTGTGCTCTCACCTTGAGATCTCTTCTTCCCCAGCTAAGCCTCTGCCCGCACTGCCAGTCCACTTCTCCATCATTCGACCGATGAAGCAAGTGTCAGTTGCTGCTTTTGCTGCCACTTTCATTTCTGCTCCCACTCCAGCCACTGACTCTCACACTGACACAGCTCTTGTTAACCTTCACCTCTGCATATCGAACACCCTGGACATCCTTTCCCCTGTCATGAGGATCCACCTGAAGCCTGCCTCCAAAAGCAACACCTGGTATGACTCTGACCCAGGCTCTTTGAAACACAAGTGCAGAGTTGCTGAACGGAAGTGGTTGCCTTCTAGCACATCCACTGACAGACTGTCCCGCTGCCTGCCCCAGAGGCAATACAGACTCTCCACCTGCTTGAAGAAGACGGCCCATATCCAAGCCTGCACCTCTGGGACCACCTACAATCTGCAAGGAACTCACTAATTCCATCAAGTCTCCACTTCTCCTCTTCCATCCCTGGCCAACTGCACTGCACTGGCCTCCCAGTTCAGAACCAAAACTCGGGACATCCTGTCCTCACTCTTTTCTACTACTCTCCCTCCTCCCTCACCCACTCTGAGGCCTCCATAGGACCCCCTTAACTCTGCCATCCTATTCTCCTCTTTCCTCACCCATAGCACCGGATGAGGTCACTAGACAAGTCCTCTCTATGAAAGTCTCCTCCAAACAGGTGCTTCCCTGCTCCTCCAGAACTATCAAGCACAACATTGCCTCCCTTGCTCTGGCCTTGGCTGATTTCTGCAACCACTCCTTTGCAACTGGCTCCTTCCAACTACCCCAAAAGCACACCCTTGTGCGCCCTCACCTTAAAAAGTCTTCTGCCGATCCTTCCCGCCTGGCTAACTAACACCCTATCTCCATTGTCCCCTTCCTGGGCAAACTCTTGGAGATGCTAGTCATCTCCGTACTGATCCACCACATTGAATCTGATGGTTGTCTCCACGACTGCCAGTCTGGCTCCAGAGCAGCCAGAAGCATGGAAACTGCTCTCCTGAACACCCGTGAAGACTTGCTCTCTAATTGTGATTCTAACTCTCCTTCCATTCTCATCCTTCTGAATCTTTCCTCTGCATTTGACACAATCAATCATGGCACCCTTATTAATCGACTCCATGAAACCCTCAGCATGATGGACCTGGCACTGGACTGGCTGACCTCCTTCCACACTGACCGACCTTCTCAGGTTCAACTGGGCGCTATTCTCTCCTCCACTTCTCTCTCGACCTGTGGCGTCCCTCAGGGCTCTATCATCTTCAGCATCTACCTTGCTCCTCTGTTCCACTTGATCTCCACCTTCTCTCCTCATTTCTGATGTTATGCAGATGACACGCAGCTCTCCTTCAAGTCTCCCTCCACTGCCTCTTCTTCCTTGTCTCTCGTTCCTGACTGCCTGACTGCTCTTCAGGCATGGTCTGCTGCTAACAATTTCTGCCTTAATGCCAGTAAGATTGAGATTCTTCTAATTGGACCACTTCTTCCTCCTTCCCTCATACTCTCTGGCCACCCTCCATGGGTCCCCTACCCTCACCCTCTTGTGAGGCTGAAACCATTGGCATCATCTTCAACTCCTCTCTTTCCTTCTCTCCTCACATCACAGACCTTTTCATTCACCCTTTCCTCACCTTCCCCCAGAAACTCAATGGGCCTCATTACGAGTCCGGCGGTAGCCGTGCCGGAAAAACCAGCAGGCTGCCGCCGGACCCGTATTACCATTCCGCCTCTGTGATTGCCAGAATCACCGGGGCATTACAACCCCAGTGATGGGGTAATTTCGGAGGCGGAATTCGGTAAATCTCCATTCCCATGGAGTCCCATGGGACTCCAAGGGGATGGGGACCATGGAAACACTGGTTCCGTCTATGACAGAGCCGTTGTTTCCATGTCTGCATGCAGGCGGGTGGTGTTAAACCCGCCAGGTCAGACCTGGTGGGAGTGACACCTCCCGCCTGCAGGACTCTGAATCACCCGGTCCGGAAAGAACGGTGGTGGCGGCGGTTTTACCGCCACCATTCTTTCCGGACCGGCAGATTCGTAATGAGGCCCAATGTCCCCAGAGCTCTGGTCGTCTCTAGGATCGACTACTGTAACAGCCTCTTCTGCAATCTGCCGTTATCCTCCCTTCGCCCCCTTCAACTAATCCAGAACTGCAAGACTTATCCTTGGCCTCAAGCCAGGGACCCCAACTCTCCAGCCCAAAATCTCTCTACTGGCTCCCGGTGGCTGCAAGGATCAAGTTAAAGACCCTCTACATCATCCACAAGGCTGTCTGGGGCCTGGGACCACACTGCATTCAACTCTCTCCCTAAATACCTCTCTGCTAGAGCTCTTTGATCTTCCAGCTCTAACTCTATGTAGATCAGATGATCAGCAGAGAGTGGGTGGTAGATCTCTCTCTTCCGCAGGATCCTCCCTTTGGAATGACCTACCTGCCCCTCTCATGCTTGAGCCAGATCTCCTGAAGTTCTAGAAGCTTCTCAAGATCCTCCTCTTCTCGTCTTCCTTCCCTCTCCCCGTCCCCTACTAATGACCCCGTCTGCCACTTTGACTGGCTGCCTGGGCCCTTCTCAGTCCCACAGGCCACCAGTCCCTCCTCAGCCAGTCTACCCCTGCTCCCCTGTCTCTGTTACCCCCCTCAAACCAGCACGTGTGCTTCTGGGCCCCCTTCCCCAGACGAGTCTGATGGGGTGTGCCTCCTTACCTAGCCTTGTCACCCCTCGTCCTCACACTTAGCATGTGGTACTCACCCCGTACCTCCCTTCATCCCCTGGCACTTGCCTACTTGGCCTCCCCTAAGCACTTGCTTAGCCCCAGGGGCCATCATCTTACCCTCCTCTTCCCCACTGCACTTGTTTGCCTCCCCAGCTTTTCCCTCCCTCCTTACCATTATCCCTGCCGTCCCGACCATCACTCTCCCCCCCACTTCTCTCCCCACCACTTCTCTCCCCCTGCATTTCTTGTTACTGCACTTGCATGATCAGAATGACACATGCCCAGTAGGACCGTTATTGCTACTTGTATCCCCTATAGAACCCCCACCGTTCCCTTTGTCTTGTGGCACCTTGGAACACCATTTGCTGTATAGGCGCTTTATAAATATCCAATAAATATATAAAATAAATGAACAGCACCTGATTACTTTCTTGTAATCTCTATAGTTAGCACCAGAAATTAAAGACAAAGTGATACCTATGGAGAGCAGGCACTGATGGCCTGAAGTTAAGCAACAGGATTTAATAGATAGAAAATAGTTTTTCTGTATTATACAGGCAACAGATGGACACCCAGGAAAGACAAGAGCCATGCAAAGGAAGAGAGACATGAAAGTACAACATCAAGATTTTAAAGAGGCAATGGTTGACATCTATTAAAATTAGGGACTGTTTAAGTACGCACAGTGCAGTGCAGTAATGGTGTGTTTTTGTCTCTGAACAAACATCAGGAATTGCAGCACCATCAGACACCTCGCCTCCCCGGCTCGAGGGCACGGGCAGCAGCCACCTACGCTGTCCTTAATTTCTTTCAATCTATTGAAGTGTAATATGTACTTTGTCTCCCCTCTCCACCCTCTGTGCTCGCCTCCCATATCTTCGCCTCCCCTTAGGGATTTGGCATCTCCAGCCACCACGTGACCCGGAAGCCAGGACCCTGGTCTAAGTTCTGGGTCCGGACCCTGCATACCACTCTCTGAATGAACATCAGGTACCCTCAGGCACTTTGCCTTCCTGCTTGAGGGCATGGGCAGCAGCAACACGCTCTGGACTTCATTTTTTCATTTTCTTGAAGCGTAATCCATGCTTTCTCTCCTCTCTCCCCCATGCGTGCTCATCTCCCATATGTCCTTCTCCCCATTAGGGATTGGATTCTCCATCCACCACATGAACCGCAATGCCAGGTCCCAGGTCTAGGTTCCTGGCCAGGACCCTGCATCCAACTCTCTGAACGAACATCAGGTAAGTGCAGAAAACGTAGGTACCTCACCTCCCAGCTCGAGGGCACGGGTAGCAGCCATCCCCTCTAGGCTTCATTGTTCCATTTTATTGAAGCATAATCCACACTTTCTCTTGCATCTCCCCCCTCCATCCTTGCGTCCCATATCGCTGGCTCCCCATTGGGGAATGGCTTCTCCATTCACCACATGACCCAGAAGTCAGGATATCCTTCAGCACCCCAGAGCAGCATTGCCCGGGCAGGCTGGCTAAGGGCTCGGGCAAAGGGCGCCTTCCTGTGGTCGCTTACCATCCCTGTTCACCCTGGCGTACCAGCCTGTCCAGACGCCATGCATTAGAGCTACTCTCATGTAAGGGACACCTCCTTTGTATATTGCCACTGTTTGTATTTTGCCACTACTTGCATTCGGCCCCATAGTGTTCCAAAGGTCGATTTTGCTCTGTTGTTATATCGTCACTGCTTGTTTTTTTGCCACTACTTACATTTTGCCTCAGAGTGTTTCCTAGTGTGGATTTTGCTCCCTTGTTATATTGCCAGGTTTGTATTTTGCCACTACCTGCATTTTACCCCCCAGAGTGTTTCCTAATGTAGATTTTACTCAATTGTTATATCACCACTGTTTGTGTTTTACCACTACCTGCATTTGGCCCCATAGTGTTCCAAAAGTAGATTTTGCTCCCTTGTTATAGCGCCACTGTTTGTATTTTGCCACTACTTACATTTTGCCCCAGAGTGTTTCCTAATCTAGTTTTTTATCTCATGTTATATTGCCACTGTTTGTTTTTGACGCCTACTTGCATTTGGCCCCAGAGTGTTCCAAAAGTAGACTTTGCTTCCTTGTTATAGCGCCACTGTTTGTATTTTGCCACTACTTACATTTTGCCCCAGAGTGTTTCCTAATCTAGTTTTTTATCTCATGTTATATTGCTACTGTTTGTATTTGACGCCTACTTGCATTTGGCCCCAGAGTGTTCCGAAGATAGATTTTGCTCCCTTTTTATAGTGCCACTGTTTGTATGTTGCCACTACTTGCATGTTGCACCAGAGTGTTTCCTAATGTAGATTTTTATCTCATGTTATATTGCCACTGTTTGTATTTGACACCTACTTGCATTTGGCCCCAGAGTGTTCCGAAGATAGATTTTGCTCCCTTGTTATATCACCACTCACTGTATTTTCCCACTACTTGCTTTTTGCCCAAGTGTGTTCCTAGCGTAGGTTTTGCTGCTCAGTTATCTCGCCACTGATTGTGGTCACAAAACTTGCATTCTAACCCCACAGTGTTCCAAGGTTAAGTCTGCCACTTTGAGTTGCACCACTGTTTGGGTTTTGACACAACCTACAGTTCACCCACTGAGTGTTCCATATGTACGTTTTGCTGCCCTGTATCTCACAACTGTATGCCCTTTGCACATTTGCACTGAGCCCAAGGGAGTGTTCCAAACATAGGTTTTGCTACATTGAGTCCAACCCTTACCACAAGTTGCATTTGCCTCCCAAAGTGTTCCAAATTTAGGTGTGCTATTAGGTAGATTGACAGTGTTTGTACTTTACCACACCTGAACTCTGTTTCACAGAACATTCCAAAATGACTGGACCATATAAACTTGCATCTGCATAAGTTGCAGCTCACCTTAACTTCGCTGTAGCATAGGTCGCAATTTATTTGGACTTCGTTGCTATGTGGCCTGCACCCAATTTGAATTGTTCTGCAGCGTTTAATGCCACCACTATCAAATTTCGGTACAGCCGGTTTTCCCCACACTTAAACTTTGCACCAGTCAAGTTGTACCACCTCTGAAGCTTGCTAGAGAGAGGGGTGCACCACATTTGAGCTCTGCTAAACACATCATTTTGAATTGTGATACTACAGAGTGGCACCACATCTGAAAAGCCACAGTTCTGGATACACCAACCCATACCCCAAGATTCTGACCGGGTTAGGTTATACCCTCACACCGAACCGACATCGAATCTGTCCACTCAGAACCCGAACCCTGAATCAAACCCCACCCACACCCAAACCCAGGGCGCCAACCAAAAGCAACAACACAACCACAAGACAAGCTCTATAGGGAGGCTTCTGCCACTGGGAAACCTGAAACGCTGCACATCTCAATACCTAATAATTGAAAACCAAATAAAGAAAAACACAACCCAGAGACAAGACCAGAGAGAGAAACAGGACGCCACAATCCTACAAACCCAGTGAGGCAGACGCCACTGTTTGTTGCAGCACGTCGACTTACCCCTGAGGCCAAGAAAGTAATCAACCCAGATAGGGAACCCACCACTGGAATATATCACAAACCTGAAACTAAAACCGAGAAAAAAAAACAAGCCAACAAAATCCTACAACCACAGCGAGCCACATGCTACTGTAGGTCACAGCACATCGACTGACCACTGAGACAAAGAAAATAGTCACCCAGGCATTCGCCATAGCATTCAAACCCACATCGATCTGCCCAGCCAAAAATGAACACCACAACTCAGCAAGTCAGATCAAAACCAACAGAAACCAACAACATCAGAGATCTGCACAAGCAGGAGGCCTACCATCGAAAATAAGGTAATCGCACAACCAACCCTGCCGTACAACACTGAGCCACAACAGCCCGACACATCAAGGCCACAAACATGCCAAGATACAAGAAGGACAAAGAAACACAAATGGAAAAAAGAACAAGGAAGAGGAATGGAAGCAAACCCCTGATGAACTGTAATCACCTACCAGAATTCGCAACACCTCAAAATTCCCACCAACCACCATTGAGCGGACTAAATATACGAACTAAGACAAGAACAAATACAGCATACATTTCCCGCTACCTCTCCACCTACAATCCTACCACAACGGAAAACAAATGACACACAACTAAGGACCTAATGAATCCTAGTGTGGACCCCGCCAGGCAACCAAACTTCACATCACAACACAGCAACCCCAGGGACATTTTCAAAAAAATAAACTAAAAAGAATGAGAGCTAAGATAGAATCAATAACCATCTACATCCCTTACATAACCAGATACTGGAATAAAGACCACAAGGACAACCAAACACCAGACTACTATGATTCAGAACAACCACAAAAAACATCACTGTATTTAACTCCTCAACGAAGGGACAGAGGCCCCAGCTACACAACCAGCATTTAACACTCTCACCCAAGAGAGAACTGAAAATCTGACAGACACCACCCCAACAGAAACACCAGAAATGATATACAACAAAGATCAAGAAAAAACACACTCTACATTGCAGTCTACTCAAAGTATGTTCCTTGGCTCAGCACAAAAAAGAAATGTATGATCTCTTAAGCGAAGGCGGCATGGGCATGCTTTTGCTCATTGAAACATGGCAATTGGACAAATATAAAACAGTTGCCCTTGAGGCCATACTCAACAAATTCAAACTAATACACTGTAACAGAGAAAACCAAAGAGGAGGAGAAATCGCACTGCAGCGAAAAAAAACCACATCTGTTCCACCCCGATCACCTCATCCAAAATAGAAGATTGCATATCACTCCTAATCAACATCAAGCACATGACTAAGCCAATGAACTGCTCTACCTGATCTACAGACCACCATCTTATAACCTAAACATTGCCACAATTATCACTGACACTACAGGCAACCTCTCTACTTATTATGATAACATAGACATCTTGGGGGACATCTGGTTCGAAAGACACAATGCAACCACAGCAAACTCCCTCAGCACCCTACTAGAAACCCTCCACTTCAAACAAATAGATACAATTTTCTACAGAGATGGTCTCTCGACCGCCAGCCCACTGGTACCAGTCATATTAAATGATCAACATATGATCCATCCCATTTACCATCAAAATCCCAAACCACATGGTGCCCACAAATGTAAAACTGCCTGTGACCAACAAAAGAAACTGGAAGCGCATTGACCTGGAAATGCTACAAAATCTACTGGAATCAACCAAACAAAAAACCTCTTAGATAAGTAGAATGACATCAGACTCAGTGGAAGAGGAACTCAACAACTGGATCACAGATGCTTTAGAACAATTAGCACATGCCAAACTCTTCAAAACTACCCCAAAGAAAATTGCAGAAAGATGGGTCACAGAAGAACTGAGGGAATTCAAAAAAACAAATCGCAAACTAGAAAAACAATGGAGATAACACTAAAAACCAATTGGACAAAAACAAATACTGACAACAAATCCCAATGTACAAATCAGCAGTCCTGAAAGCAAAGAAAGGATATTACACTATAATAATCCAATCCGCAACAAACCCACAAAAAGAACTGTTCAAAATTATCGAGGAAATCAAAGACCTTACCTCGAGCAACAAATGCTTCATGCTATCAAAATCCCCATGTGACAACATCCCAACCCACAGAAGAGCAAAAATATAAGCCATATAATAGACCATTGATGCTAGCCGCCAGACCAAAAACATGCCCCAGAGAAACCAGAGTGCTGCCATACATCACAACACTCAATTGTTTCGAACCTATAAGCAAAGTAAAATTCAACAAACTAATAAAATACACTAATCTTGCCGGATTCCCCAGTGATCCATGCCCACGGGGCATCTTAAAAAAATGTATGAACCACAGAACGCCAGCCTCATACTTTGGACTACTAATGAACCTATTCCTAAACACGGGAAAAGTACCTAAAACGTTTTAATCAGCATACCTCTTGACCCTCATACAAAACAAAACAGGAAATGCAGAAGACCCTAGCAACAGAAGGCCTATATTGAATAAACCCCACACAGTGAAAATCCTTGAGAACCACATCTACAAAGAACTAATCAACCTCATAGAAAGCAACCGAATACTCAACCAATCCCAAGTCAGTTTCAGACCCATGAGAGGAACCTAATCAACACTTCTCTCCATTTGAGATGACCTAAAAATAAATGCAGACAACAGCACCCAAACAGCACTCATACTACCAGACATATCAGCCTCCTTCGACACAACCAGACAAGCAACACTAATAAACAGACTGAAAGAATACAGCAAAAAATTGTCTGGGCTACAATGGCTGAAAACTTTTCTCACAAACCGAACAGAAATAACACATTTATCGCCACTTACACCTAACACTAAAAACATCACCTGTGGTGTAAGACAAGGATCAAGACTCTCCACACTCATCTTCAACATCTGCATGTCCCCCTCTCATTCAAACCCATGGACTGACAGCCTACAACTACACAGATGACAGCATACTCCTCCTCAAGGTAACCTCCATCCAAGACCTGAACAACATCCTCAACAAATGCCTCACCAACATATACACCTGAATAACAAACAACAATGTCAAGCTAAATCTGACCAAAACATAAATAATGCTCTCCAACCCGAAGACAATGCAAGACAGACACACCTGAGCTGGCCAACCTGCATGGCAACCCAACCTGGAGAAATCATCAGTGAGACAAAACATCAGAATCCTCATGGACAATGGACTTGTTCCAGACCCACACGTCAATGCAATAGCAAAGAAATGCAATCTACCTCTGTGACTAATAAGAGCTATACCCCCCTAGCTCAACTTCCCACACAGAACCTGCACAATCATCTCCTCGAAAATATCAAGACTAGACTATGCAAACAGCCTCTACCTTGGAATGCCAGAAGGCCTCACAAAAAATCTACAACACATCCAAAATACTACAGCAAGACTACTCATGAGACTAAATAAAAGAGGCCACATCATACCAGACCAGAGAAGTCTGTATTAGCTACCAGTAAAGAAAAACACATTGGGCCTCATTACGAGGTGGGCGGTAAGGGATTACCGGCACTGGTAAAGGCACCGGTGCCGGTAATCCCTTACCGCCCCACTACGAGGTCCCTTAGCGGGTCCCTTCCTTAATGCCTGGGTTTACCCGTTAAGGGACTTCAGAGCTAATAACGGTACCACAATTTGCGGTACTGTTATTAGCACCTCCCCCCTTCCCGTTGAGCCCTATGGGGGCTGAAATGGGAATGGGGAATGGCTTTTTCAATGGGGATTTACTGGTCCCGCAAAGTCAGAATAGACCGGTAAGTCCCCATTGAACGGGACCGGACACGGTACCGGTATTGGAGGTAGTCATGGCACTAATAGCGCCATGACTACCTCCAACCTCGTAATGAGGCCCATAACTTTAAAGCCCTCTGCATTACCCATAAATCACTACATGGACAAGGAGCCACATTTCTCCAAGCTTAAATCAACCGCTACCAACCAGGAAGAAAGCTAAGATTGAGCAATGACATCCAAATGTAAAGGAAACACTACAAGAAAAGAAAGAAAATTCAGAGGAACCGCATTCTCCTACTTGATATCCAAACTATGGAACTCGATACCGAAGGAAATAAGAACACCAGAAGACCACCTAACTTTCAGAAAACAACTGAAAACCTGGCTATTCAACTCACCACTAAAACACACACCCCCACTAATCGTACTCTGGAACCAAAGCAAAAATGGGACAATACAAATTGAAGAACCAACAATAAAACCACCACACACCCAGAGCAAACAGAAACCAACTAACCACCTCCCTCCTTTTTTCCACACCTGCATAACTCCCATTTACTACTCACGCCCAAAAGGGCTAGCAAAACTGCACACAAACAAACTGTAGAGGAGCAGCTGCATGCCTCTGCAGGAAACTTCACCCCCCTACCTCCCATACATTGGAAGCCTGAGATCGTGCCGTGTTTGACACCAGCAGTTGTGCCAATACCGTAACGTTTGTTTGAAAGAAGATACCCATTGAGACAACCCTATCGAATGTATTCCTTAAAGGATGACAATTTGAGGGTGGAAATATATTCCCTGATGGAATATAAAGAAGAGCAAAGAAAGAAGCCTGTGATGTCATAAGAGAGTATGAACAACGTTGCATGACACTGGCTGAAAAGGATGTATAGATCCTACAGAAACTAATGACGAAGTAAAGAATCATGAGAACTTTTAAATATGAAAAAGAAGATTACACATGCACAAAGTTCTGCAGATAATCAAACATTCAATAATTGTACAGATGCTGAAATGCAAGGAGACTAAGTCATCATAGAAGCTGGCTATATGTAGTAAATAGAATGCAGGCGAAGCCGCCATTGGATAGAAGCTGGACATCGGTATCATGAATTTTAGTAATCCGGGACCCATGAAGAGGGAAGAAGAAAAACTATGTTGCAGCAAGAATAAGCTGAACCATGGAGCCGCATGGCAAGGTTGTTTGGCCTGAAGTCAAGACTGAAGCAGCCAAGGTTGGTTATCTTTGCTGAAAGAAAGGACACCAAGAGTGCCAAGTTTAATTCATTTAAGACATTTAAAAGCTGCAAAATGGACCAAATCGTGGTCTCCTGTCATGTGAGTCAAGGATGAAAATAGAGTTTGAACTTGGAGTCCTAGAACACAATAGTGAGTACCCACACTCATGTATTTTCAGAGACAAGGATACTGTTAGATCTCCCCCAAGAGTGTTGTGGATGCGATGTAGAAAAGACCATCCACATTACCTGAAATGGAACGAAAGATGGTGTCTCCTCAGTTCCCTATGCAGAAAACCCAGTGCAGGTCTAGTGTTTTTCAAAATGGCGATGCGCTTCCCCGATTCTATATCACTCCCTTCTGGGAAAGGGTAAGTGCGTTGCTTCTGTGACTGCTCCCGTGCCTAAGCTTTG
This sequence comes from Ambystoma mexicanum, assembly GCF_040938575.1. Classification (NCBI taxonomy): domain Eukaryota; kingdom Metazoa; phylum Chordata; class Amphibia; order Caudata; family Ambystomatidae; genus Ambystoma; species Ambystoma mexicanum. The sequence continues at coordinate 203,388,001 of NC_090937.1, read as the reverse complement.
CCTCAGCACTTCCTACGCTTCTTATAGTATTTCCATCTTTCTGCTGCGTAGTATCCTTATTTCATTTCCTTCCCCTTTGTGAATGCTCTGTTCGTTCTACCTTTTCTTACTATTTCTCCGGCTTTCCTGCTCGCGGATCTCCTCTGCTTTTCCCTGCCTTCCTTTTCCTTCGCCTCCGGTCCGTTTGCGGTACCCCTTCCCGTCTTCTGTCACAGCGCTACGGCGTTTGTTCCCTTCCTGTCAGCCCTTCTTCACCCCGCTCTACCTCCCATTGATATTTTTTCCTGCGAGCTGCTCCCGAATCCTGCAGCTGCCAGATCTCCTATAGTGAACTTTTCTCCAATTCCTGATACTCCGACCGTTGTTCCCATTCAGCAACGTTGTCCTCAGATCTTCCTTCGGCCAGACACTTCAACGCCAAACATTCCTGGACTACTGCAACTATGCAGATCTTCTACTTGTCGGGTTTCATTCCCCACAAGGGTTTCCTGAAGATACTGCCCCTGAGGCGCACAGAGCCTCTTTTACTGGCCTCTGGAGGGAGGTATTCTCATTATACGGGTACAATTCCAGCATATCTTTTGATCCTCATCAGCACAGAAGACAGCCATCATGAGTACTGATTCCATTAGTCAAGGAGATTGTAACAGATACTTTGCAAGGCCAAGTTCAAAGACAATCTTCATTGCAGAAGGCTTGGTGATGAGAGATGCTGGGCTAATTGGGTGGGGACGTAGAGTCAGGCCCATCTCCTTGCACCTAGGCCTGGGCTTATGTGCTGCTAAGTGAACCGAATGTTCCAGACATGGCACAAGCGGCCCAACCAATTGTAGTGGTCCATATAAAGAAGGACCTTATAGTTTGAAAACCAGTCAGAAACCGAAGAAATAGTAGCTGCGGTTGGATCCCTGGTGGTAATGGCGCTGGATATGACTGTTTGCTTGTTTGTTTGTTTTATTTATTTGTTTAGCGCTCCGGACCCGTAGGTAGATGGGCGCTTAAGGAAGCGGTTACAGGATTGAGATATACATTTACATAGTACAACAATTTACATAAATTACATGGTACAACAATTTACATAAATTGTCTTGAGTGTATAATCACGGAATCACTGCCGGTAATAATTAGGCTGTCATGTTGTTGGATTTTATTGGTTTTTAACAGGCAATTGGTTGCCTAGGTCTTGTAAGAAATGATTTGTACATTTGAATTATGAAAGAAGCCAACACGTGTTTCGACCAGAGGTCTTTATCAAGGTTGAAGAGTATAGGACCTAATTGTTTCCATCAATGATTCCGTGATCATACACTCAGGCATCACTTTAACAAGTGACAACAGTCAGATACGGCACCATTAGCACCAGGCATCCAACCACAGCTACTATTTCTTCACAAACATCGGGACTTCAGGAGCTCTGTTCCACAGGAACCCTGGAATGACTGCAGGAAGTACCATACACACATGATTCACTATCCAACTTTTCCTACAAGCTCCTACCTTACCTAGACAATGAGAATCTGTGTATCTAGTGTTTCTGAAGATTACATGTTTTTAGAGGTAGGCATATGTTGTCCACCTGACAGTGGGCAGCCAATTCCAATCCTAGTTCCTATAGAATGTGTACTTAGATGTTCTCCTTAATGCAATCCCGGTCCCTAGTAGGTTTTTCATTATTTGCTACATAGTATAACGTCACCTCTGATGTATTTTGGATTTATAACCTTCATTTTGTGAAAAGATTGTTGAGAGAAATCGAGTCTACGTCCGTTAATGTCTGTTGTAACTCCCTGTTTTAGATAATTGTTAATAAAAGAGTACTTTGCCATCTTCCTGAGTTACATCAGTTATCTGGACTCAGAGTTATTCTGTGTGAACACATCCATTGCATGCACGTTCCTAAAGGGCCCTAAGCTCAAAACATGCAAACCCATGGCTAACCAAATCAAAAAAACAAAACAGTTGCAAAACAACAAAACAAACCAAACACTGGACACTACCCCTCAGGACACAATTAGCCCAGTGCACACAAAAAAGAATACCCAGAAAGCTCAAAAGCACAGACGTCAGTTCCTCCTGGTACTGCAAGCATCAACAGAAGAGCATAACCTCTATCCTATCACTTTTCCCTCACTAACCAACCCCACCTACTTTTCTTACAGAGCCATGTGAGCACCTGGAGACCATGCAAATGGCAGCGGTGTGTGGTATAAATCATCACTCGAGAACCCAGGACCCCTAGACCCCCCGCCCCCTGACAGCCATTGAGTCGAGGAAACCCTGCCACAAGGACCCCTTGCCAAACCTTCACCCCAGGACTCCTTGAAAACACCTTCCCCCGCTACACCCTGACATGCCTTGACCCCAAGAACCTGACACCCCATGCCCTAAGGATCCCCTGACATCTCCTGTCACCAGGTCCCCCTCATACCCCTTGATCCTAGGTCACCCTGAAATCCCCTGCCTTCAGGACCCCATGACAACACTTGGCCCCAGGACCCAGTTAATACCCCTGCCCCAGGACAATCTAACATCCCTGGACCCCAGGACACCCTGACATCCCCTGCCTCCAGGACCCCATGACCCCCCCTTGGTCTCAGGACCCAGTTAATACCCCTGCCCCAGGATGAGATGACACACCTTGACCCCAGGGCCACCTGACACCACCTGCCCAAGGATCCCTGACACGATCTGGCACCAAGGACCCCCTGACATTCCTTGACCACAGGGTACCCTGACACCCACTGCCCCAAGGTCCCCCTGACACCCTTGACCCCAGGATGCCCTAACACCTCTTGCCTCAGGACACATTGGTACCCCTTGACCCCAGTACCCCCTTACACACCCTGTCCCCTGCATCCCCAGACACCCCTTTACAGCAATACCCTCTGACACCCCTTGACCCTCTGACAACCTCTGAAACCCCGTCACCAAGACCGCCTGACACCCCTTCACCCCAGCACACCATGACACTCCTTTACCCCCTGACAACCCCTTTCCTCAGAACCCTAGGGAACCTGACACTCCCTGCCCCCAAGGACCCCATGACACCCCTTGACCCCAGGACTTCCTGACACCACCACCTGCAGGACCCCCTGACACCCCTTGGACCCAGACCCCCGATACCTCATACTCCAGGACCATTGACCCACAAAACCACCAGACACCACCTGCTGTTGAACCCTGATGCCCCCTGTCCAGAGGACCCCTGACATCCCTTTACCGGATGTCTCCATGGCACCCACTGTCCCAAAGAGCCTCTTACTCCACCTACTCAAAGGACCCCTGACAACCCTTAACCCCAGGATCCCCTAACATCTCCTAACTTGGAACACATTGAGACCCTTTGACCCCAGATCAGCTTTACACACCGTGCCACCAGGAACCCTTGAAAACCCTTTACCCCTGGACCCTCTGACACACCCTGAAACAGGACCCCCTGACACTCCTTGACCCCAAAGCACTCTGATATACTTTGAACCCAGGACACTCTGACACCACTTGACTCCTGATAACCCCTGTCTCCAGGTCCCCCTGAAACTCCTTGGCCCAAGGACCCCTGATGCCCCCTGGCCACAAAGACCCCCTGAAACATCTTTAACCCAGGACATCCTGACAAACACTCCATGCAGGACCCCTGGATTGCCCTTTGACCCACATCCCCCTGACACCCGATTCCTCCATGTCCCCCTGATGCCCCTTGACCCCATAACCCATTAACACCTCTTGCCTCAGGACACATTAATAGCCTTTGAGCCCAGGACCCTCTTACACACCCTGTCCCCAAGATCTCTTACACCCCTTGTCCCCACTACCCACAGACACACATTCACCCACTGACAACCCCTGACATCCCCTGTCACCAGGACTGCCTGACACCCCTTGACTCCAAGACACTCTCACACTCCTTTAACCCCCGATGACCCCTGTCCCCAGGTCCCCCTGACACTCCTTGACCTGAGGACCCCTGAGACCCCCTGCCGCCAAGGAACCCTTGACACCCTTTGACCCCAGGACTTCCTGACACCATCTCCCCTTTTACCGCGACACCTCTTGGACCCAGGACCCCCTGACACCCCTACTTCAGGACCCTTTGACCCCTGGAACCAATCCCACCTGCAGAGGAAGCCTGACACCCCCTGCCCAAGGGCCCCCTGACATCCCTTGTGCTTGGACTCATGAAGGACCCTCTCACACCCCCTACCCACAGGACCCCTGACACCCTTTGATGTTAATGTTATTGTCAAAGGACATTTGTACTGTGCACTATCACCACTGGAGTGGTCCCCTGGCGCACTGGCGGCTCTGAAAGAGGAAGGGAGGGTCAGTTAGTGGGAGGAAGCAGGAAAAGTGCAAGAGAGCAGTGATATGCTGTTGACGGCCGCAGCCCGGTGGGTCCGTTGGCTGGGCCTGGGGTGTTTGGAGCCGGTAGCCGTCGTGTACTGTTGTGGATGTCTATGTGTGTTTTTGTTTTTGTTTTGTTGTTGCAGTGTAATGAAGTTTGTGCGGTTTGTTGTGCTGTAGGTTTGTGGTTGTGTTTGCTTTGGAGTTTAAGAGGTGTGTGCAGAGGTGGAAATTGTTAGTAGAATTGGTTAGTTGGTATCTCTATCCTGGATTGAGGCACTGGGCTTGCGAAGTCTCTCCTGATGCTCGTCTGTCCTGTCCATCACAACCCCTCCTGTCCTCCTTACCTGCTCTTGTGGCCAGTGCACCTGCCAATGTCCACAACTCAGCTTGTGTGGTGATTGCCAGTGTCTCTGAAATCCAATTGATATTTTGGTATGGGTGTCACCTATGTTTTAGTCTATCATGTGTCACCTGCCTGGCATTGCAGGAGCTTCCCTGTCGTTTCTAGGGCTATTAGTGTCCTTTCCTGTTCCGTCATCCTTTTCTCCTGTTTCGATTTTCAGGTTGAGTCTGTGGATTTGAAGAGCCAGGTTTTTAGTAATTTCCTGAATTTGTGGTGATCTTCGGTGTTTCTGATCTCTTTCGGGATGTTGTTCCAGGTTTTCGCGGCAAGTGGTAGAAGGAGGTGCCTCCAAGTTTTTTCTCACGGTATGGTTTTAGTTCCAGGCGGATTTCGTTGCTGGATTGGAGGGGCCTTTTTGGTTTGTAGATTGTGATTTTCTTTTGTAGGAATTCTGCTCCTTGTCTACTGATTGCCCTGTGTGTTATGCACATGATTTTGAAGGTGATGCAATGTTTTACTGGGAGCCAGTGCAGTGTTTTTAGGGCAGGAGTGATGTGGTCTCTTCTGGATAGTTTGAGGAGTAGTCTGGCTGCAGCATTTTGCATCCGTTGTAGTTTCTTCAGGAGGTATTCTGGTATTCCGTGGTAGAGGCTGTTTGCATAGTCGATTCTTGACATGATGAGGGCGACGATAGTGAGTGTTTTGTGCATGAAGGAGAGGAAAGGTAGGATTCTTCTTGCTCTGTGGAGAAGGAAAAAGCATTTCTTCACTGTTGCATTTATTTGTGGTTCTAAGGTTAGGGTATTGTCCATCAGGACTCCCAGATTTTTTGCTACCTTAGATGGTGTTGGTGCGGTTCCCAATTCTGTTGGCCACGGGATGGCGGTTTCGTTCTCTTGGTCTTTGGATATGATCATTATTTATGTCTTTCCTGGGTTGATTTTCAGGTTGTTGGCATTCATCCAGGTGAAGATTTCTTTCAGACCGTCGATGAGAGCTGAATGATCCACTTCAGGATCTTTGATTTGGTAGATGATCTGAGTGTCATCTGCATAGTTGTAGCAAGTAATGTTGTATTTTTTGAAGATTTTGATGACCGGAGTCTGGTAGATGTTGAAATATAGTGGTGACAGTGAAGATCCTTGTGGTACTCCACAGTCGTTAAATCGTGGAGTAGATTTGAAGGGTTTAATCCATACAGTTTCTGTTCTGTCTGCTATGAATGATTTAGTCCAGAGTAGTGCCGTGTCTGTTATGCCTATGTCTTCTAGTCTTTTGGTTAGGGTGTCATGGCTAACTGTGTCAAAGGCTGCGGAGAGGTCGAGCAGAATAAGGGCTGAGGCTGTGTTTGAGTCTGCGTTGGTTTTTAGGTCGTCCCAAATGGATAGTAGTGCTGTTTCCGTTCCTCTTGCTGGTCTGAAACCGACTTGAGCTTGGTCTAGTAGGTGGTGTTTTTTTACGTATCCTTGGGTAAGTTTATACACGTATGTTTCCAGGGGTTTTGCCGGGTAGGGTATGTTTGAGATCAGCTTGTAGTTGGAGAGGTCTTCTACATCGCCACTTGTGTTTTTTAGATGTGGCTTGATATATGCCGATTTGAAGATCCTTGGTACGGTTCCTGTTGCTAGTGATACATTTAGAAGGTTTCTGTAGTATTCTGCCGGCGTTCCTTGAGCGAGGATTGATTTGTAGATGTCCAGGGGACTGGGATCCATGGGTGATCCAGCTTTCTTGCTGCGTTTTACCAGCATTGCAAATGCCTCTGCTGAAATTTCCAGAAAGTTTCTGAGTTTGTGCTGTGGTTCTGTGTTAGGTTCTTTTGGTTGTATCTCGTGGTTGGTTGGTTGTTCTTGTATGGTTTGTTGGATGTCATTGATTTTTTTCTTGAAGTGGACTGCCAGGTCGTTGCAAAGTTTCTATGAGGGGGTTGGGGTATTATCGCAGCCTGGTGGGTTTCTCATCTCTTTAATGATGTTAAACATTTCTTTTTGTGTGTTGGTGGCAGTGGTGATTCTGTCATCATAATGCCTTCTCTTCGCCTTTTGAATTTCCTTCCGGTATGCGCGGATTTGTTTTTGGAACAGTGTTTTTCTGTCTGGGTTGTATTCTTTCCTCCATTCCAGTTCCATCTTTTTGTTTTCCTTTTTCATTGTGCTTAATAGTGGGGTGAACCATTTTGCCGTTGCTCTTTTTTTTGATGGGGTGAATGTTTTTTTAGGGGCGATCTTATCTATTGTGTCTGCAGTCCATTTGTGTAGTAGATCCGCTTTCCCGCCTAGGTCAGCTAACTCTAGTTCTTCAGCTGAGGGCTTGGTTAATTCCAGTTGTTCGAATAGGTTACTTTCTCTGACATGTTTCCAGTTTCTTTTTGTGGTGGCTGTGAGTTTAGGAGGTTGGATGCATAAATGTGTGGGCATGGTGATCGTGAATGGGATGATGAGATGGTCGCTCCACAGTATTTGTATCGGCGGTGCCGTGGTGATACGTTTTTCATTGGCGAAAATTGCATTGAGGGTGTGTCCTGCCGAGTGTGTTGCCCTTTTGACTAGTTGTCGTAGATTCATGGTAGCTAGTTGTTCAGTCAGTGAGTTATGGGAGTTGACGTGACTGTCTTCAAACCAGATGTTGAAGTCCCCTAGGATGATTAGATGTTCGTGGTTGATGGCTATGTTGGTGATGGCTTCTATGAAATTGTCGACGAAGGTTGCATCATATGTCGGTGGTCTGTACACCAGGATGAATGTAATGTTGGTTTTTGGGCTCGTTATTAGGTGTATTAACATGGTTTTGTAGTTGAGGATGTTGAGTGGTTCGTCCGTTTTTAATTTCAGGTGTTCTTTGAATGCTATTGCGATGCCTCCTCCTTTTTTGTTTTTCCTGTTGATTTGAAGGCACTTGAAGTCGGTTGGAAGGCAGCTTTGGAGTGTGATTTTGTAGTTGTCATTCAGCCATGTTTCTGTGATGAACAGGATGTCAATGGTGTTGTCATCGAGTAGGTCGAAGATCTCTGTTGAGTATTTTGACATGGATCTTGCATTTATTAAATTGCAGTGAAGTTTGGAAGTGTTGTTGTTTGGTTTGGACTTTCTAGTAGAGGTCGTCTTCTGATCGTGTTGAGGTTTCCTTCCTGGTCGAGCTCTTGTTGCACAGTCGGTTTTGGGGTGTCTGCGTCTTTGAAGAGTTCTCGAGGTTCTGTCTTGAATTTTTGTGTTTATCGGGGTCGTCTTCCGGGGGTTGTGTTTGTTGATTTGAAGTTCCTCTTGTTTTGGTGATGTAGGGTGTTATCGCATCGGTCATGTGTATTTTGTATTGTTCATCCTTCTTCTCCGTGCTTGTGTTAGGTTATTTGATGTTGCTGCTTCTAGCGTCGGGTATGTTTGCTGTGGTGCCCAGTTGTCAGCGAGGTATGGAGATAGGTAGAGGGATTTGTCTCTTCTCTCAGTGTTGGCTCGATTTTTGTTCCTGTCTGGGGGGTGCGTTCTGTAGTTTTCTTTCTTTGTTGTTGCTCCGGAGTGTTTGTTCTTTCTTCTCTTGTTCTTTCCCTCAGAATGGGTCGTTTGCTCTGCATTGTGAGGTTGGAAGTTGTTTAGTCTTTGTTTGTTAGGTAATGTCTAGTTGGTTCTATTTTTGGTCTGATTGTCTTGTGGTGTAGTAGTGGGTGTGGGTGGCTGTCCGCTACTAGTTTGGGCTTTGTCTGTAGGTGGTATTCTGGTTGATGTTACCGACTCGTTCAGTCGCTGTCTTGAGAGGGTAGGGGAGGTGGTTATGGGTTATAGATTAGTCGGTGGCTCTCTTTAGTGACCATCTCTCAGGACGCGGTTCACTGTGGTGAGCTAGATATGTGGGTTTATGAAGGGTATCTCCTAATTGAAGAGTGGGTTGGGGGGGTGCTGCTAGGAATAACGCCTTATGAGGCATGGGCCCCTAATTGGAGTGTCACTCCACAGTAGTTCACTAGTGGGTTAGACTCACTTTTGGGTGAGTCGGTCAGCAAAGTTGAGAGATCTTTATAGTTGGGGACGCGCCTATCAATGCAATCTAATTTCGAGCAGTGCTAATGGAGAAAGAGCCCCTGCTCGAGCTGGGAGATCTGCACAGTGGGTTAGAGGCCCAATCAATGCAATCTAAGTATCACACAATGCAGTCTGGACACAGAACGTCCTCTCAATTTGCGCGGCAATGCAATCTGAATATAGTAAAATTCAGTCCAATCTCACATAGTGCAATTGGAGACAGAACCCCAGCTAGATTCGAGAGACCTGCATGGTGGGAGAGAGGTCCAGCAATACAATCTAAATATCATACAATGCATTTTGGAGGCCTATCAATGCAGTCTAAAAAGACACAGTGCAATAGGAGACAGAACCCCTGCTAAATTCAAGAGACTTGTATAGTGGGAGAGGGGCCTATCAATGCAATCTAAATATCATACAGTGTCGTCTGGAGTCCAGTCAATGCAGTCTAAACATCACACAGTGCAATTGAGGGCAGAACCCCAGCCAGACCCGGGAGACCTGTATAGTGGGAGAGAGGCCTATTAATGCAGTCTAAATATCGTAGAATGCGGTTTGTAGGTCTATTAATGCAGTCTAATATCACACAGTGCAATTGGGGATGGAACCCCAGCTAGACTTGAGACCTGTATATTGGGAGAGAGGCCTATCATCTCAGTCTAAATATCATACAATTCAGTTTGTAGGCCTATCAATGCAGTCTAGTATCACACAGTGCTATTGCGGACATAACCCCAGCTAGACTTGGCAGACCTGTATAGTGGGAGAGAGGCCTATCCATGCAGTCCGAATGTCATACAGTGCAGTTTGTAGGTCTATTAGTGCAGTCTGATATCACACAGTGTAATTGGGGACAGAACCCAGCAAGACTTGGGAGAACTGTATAGTGGGAAAGAGGCCTATCAATTCGATCTAAATATCATACAATGCAGTTTGTAGGCCTGTCAATGCAGTCTAATATCATACAGTGCAATTGGAGACAGAACCCCAGCTAGACTCGGGAGACCTGCACAGTGGGATGAGGCCCATCAATGCAGTCCAAACATCACACAATGCAGTTTGTAGGCCAATTAATGCAGTCTAATATCATTCAGTGCAATTGGGGGCAGAACCCCAACAAGACCTGAGAGACCTGTATATTGAGAGAGAGGCCTATCAATTCAGTCTAATATCATACAGTGTAGTTTGTAGGCCTATTAATGCAGTCTAATATCACACAGTGCAATTGGGGACAGAAGCCCAGCTAGATTTGGAAGACCTGTGCAGTGGAAGAGAGGCCTATCAAATGCAATCAAAATATCATACGATGCAGTTTTTAGGCCTATCAATGTAGTCTAATATCACACAGTGGAATTAGGACAGAACCTTAGCTAGACTTGAGACCTGTAAATTGGGAGAGAGGCCTAACAATTCAGTCTAAAAATCATGCAATGCAGTTTGTAGGCCTATCAATGCAGTCTAATATCATACATTGCAATTGGGGACAGAACCCAGCAAGACTTGGGAGAACTGTATAGTGGAAAAGAGGCCTATCAATTCGATCTAAATATCATCCAATGCAGTTTTTAGGCCTGTCAATGCAGTCTAATATCATACAGTGCAATTGGGGACAGAACCCCAGCTAGACTCGGGAGACCTGCACAGTGGGATGAGGCCCATCAATGCAGTCCAAACATCACACAATGCAGTTTGTAGGCCTATTAATGCAGTCTAATATCATACAGTGCAATTGGGGGCAGAACCCCAGCTAGACCTGAGAGACCTGTATATTGAGAGAGAGGCCTATTAATGCAGTCTAATATCACACAGTGCAATTGGGGACAGAACCCCAGCTAGATTTGGGAGACCTGTGCAGTGGGAGAGAGGCCTATCAAATGCAATCAAAATATCATACGATGCAGTTTGTAGGCCTATCAATGTAGTCTAATATCACACAGTGGAATTAGGACAGAACCTTAGCTAGACTTGAGACCTGTAAACTGGGAGAGAGGCCTAATAATTCAGTCTAAAAATCATGCCATGCAGTTTGTAGGCCTATCAATACAATTTAATATCACACAGTGCAGTTGGGGACAGAACCCAAGCTAGACTTGGGAGACCTGTATAGTGGGAGAGAGGCCTATCAATGCAATCTAAATATCATACCATGCAATTGGGGACAGAACCTCAGCTAGACTGGAGAGACCTGTATATTGGGAGAGAGGCCTATCAATGCAATCTAATTATCATCCAGTGCAGTTTGTAGGCCTATCAATGCAGTCTAATATCACACAGTGCAGTTGGGGACAGAACCCCAGCTAGACTTGAGAGACCTGTATATTGGGTGAGAGGCCTGTCAATTCGGCCTAGATATCTTACAATGCAGAGTGTAGGCCTATCAATGCAGGCTAATATCACACAGTGCAATTGGCGAGAGAACCCCACCTAGACTTGGGAGACCTGTATATTGGGAGAGCGGCCTATTAATGCGGTCTAAATATCATACAAAGCAGTTTGTAGGCCTATCAATTCAGTCTAATATCACACAGTGTAGTTGGGGGCAGAGCCCCAGCTAGACTTGGGAGACCTGTATAGTGGGAGAGAGGCCTAACAATGCAGTCTAAATATCATACCATGCAATTTCAAGACACGACGAGCAGGCCAGAATAGTCCAATATTAAGCAATGTTTGAATTTTGACTAAGTTAAAGGAAGAGGGTGAGAGATGCAGTGCAGAGTCGTCACCTTGCTTAATATGGGTTTCTTAGGTGGCTTGGTTTCTAGTGTAAAGTGGTTGCTCTGCACTTGGCCCAGGGCCACTCCTACCTTACTGGTCCTTGTAGTTGATGGTTGACGGCTGGTTGCTGGCTTGCCCTGCAGACACCAGCTGACACTACCTGGAGCCGCCTCGGTTGGAGCCGCTCTTGGCCTTGGGGCTCTTAGCTGCAGGAGCTGCCGGGTAGAGGGCTGCCCTGGGAAGACCAGTGATGAAAGCTGAGAGAGTCAATCAGAGCGCTGCTGGGCGGGTCGGGAGGCGGGAGGGGTTGAGAGCAGGAAGAGGGTAACGGGTGGGAGCGGGCTGCTGGGGTGGCTCTAGAGGCCTCGGTGCCTGCGGGTACTTGGGGGTAAAGGTGCTCCTGGCAGGGCCTTCTTACTCACCTTGCTCCTGTTGGAATGGAGCCGGTGATTCCAGCCACGGACGCTGGGTTGGACTCTATGGCCCTAAGGGCCAATCAGAGCGCTGCTGGGCGGGTCAGGAGGCGGGAGGGTGGAGAGCAGGAAGAGGGTGCTGGGTGGGAGTGGGTTGCTGGGGGGCTCTAGAGGCCTCGGGGCCTGCAGGTACTTGGGGGTAAAGGCGCTCCTGGCAGGGCCTTCTTACTCACTGTGCTCCTGTTGGAATGGAGTCGGTGATTGCAGCCACGGATGCTGGGTTGGAGGCTACGGTCCTAAGGACCAATCAGAGCGCTGCTGGGCGGGGTGGGAGGAGGGAGGGGGGAGAGCGGAAGAAGGTGCCAGGTTGGAGCGGGCTGCTCGGGGGCTCTAGAGGCCTCGGGGCCTGCGGGTACTTGGGGGTGAAGGCACTCCTGGCGGAGGGAGAGAAGGGCAGCAGGGGCTGCAAAGGGCCTGGGGGGCACCAACAAAAATGGAGAAGTCCCGGAGTGGGCAAACTAACAACTTTACTCACCGTGCATCCACTGCAGAGTGGATGCTGGTGTTCACACAGTGGCAACTAGACCCTGCAAGAGATGGTCCGGAGGGTCAAATGGAGCGGGCGTAGACAGTTCGGGAAGCGTGAGGAGATGCAACCAGGAAGGGGGTGTGGGGAGGGAGAGGATGGCAGCAGGGGCTGCAAAGGGCCTGGGGGGCACCAACAAAATTGGAGAAGGCCCGGAGTGGGAAAACTAACAACTTTACTCACCGCGCATCCACTGCAACCTTCAACCCACAACCCCCTAACACCTCCTGCCTCAGGACACATTGACACCCTTTGACCCCAGGAAAACTTTACACACCATGCCCACAGGAACCCCTAACAAACCCTGACCACAGGACCCTCTGACACACCCTGACACAGGAATCCATGACACTCCTTGACCCCAGAACCCTCTGATACACCTTGAATCCAGCACCCTCTGACACCCCTTGACCCCTGAGAAACCCTATCCCTAGCTCCCCCTGAAACTCCTTGACCTGAGGACCCCTGACACCCCCCGCCCCGAAAAAACTCTGATACCCCTTTAGCACAGAACATCCTGACAAACCCTCCATTAAAGACCCCTTGATACACCTTTCAACAAATGACCCCCTGACAGCCTTTGAGCCGAGGATGCCTTGACACCCCCTACCACCAGCAACCCTTGACAAATCCTGACACCAGGGCTCTTTAAAACCACCTGCCCTCGGGTCCCCCGAAATGCCTTGCTCCTCGATCCCTTGACACACCTTGACCCCAGACCCCATGACCCTCCTTCACCTCAGATCCACCTGACAACCTTTTACCACAGAAACCCCCAAATACCCTGCTACTAGGAACCCCTGACACTCCTTGACCTGAGGATCCCCTGACACCCCTTCCCTCAGAACCCCTTGCTACCCCTTTAACCGAGAACCACCTGAAATACCCTGCCCCCAAGACCCACTGACTCCCCTGGACCTCAAGGCCCCCTGACATCATCTGCCCCAGGACCCCCTGACACCCTTGACCGTAGAAGCCCTGACACCCCTTGACCAGAGGAGACCCTGCCATCTCCTGCCTCAGAACCCCTGACAACCCCCACCCAAGGACCCCCAAACATCCCTTCGCCCTAGGGCTCTCTGACACCCACTACCCCAAGGATCTCTCAAGATGCCCTTCCCCAGAACCTCTGATAACCCTGGACCGCAGGACCCCTGTCATCTCCTGAACCATCATACATTAACATCCCTTAACCCCGGGACCCCCTTGAACACCATGCCCACAAGAACCCCAGACACCCCTTGTCCCCAGGGCCCTCTGACACGCCTTGACACAGGACACTATGACACCCTTTGTCCCCAGGTCCCCCTGACACATCTTGACCCGATGACCCTTGACATCAACTGCCCCCAAAGAACTCCTGACACCACTTTATCCCAGGACATCCTAACAACCCCTCACCGCAGGAACCCATGACACGCCTTGGGCCCAGGACCCCCTCACACCTCCGGCCCGCAGGACTTCCTCACAAACCTTGAGTCAAGGACAACCTAACACCCCCTACTCTCAGGATGCTTTGACAATCCTTGACAGTGTGCCCCTTAAAACCACCTACCCTAAAGACCCCTGACATTACTTCACCCCAGGACCGTCTGAAATCCACTGCCCCCCAGGATCCGTTTGATACCTATTGACCCCAGGCCCCATGACCCCCTTCTCCCCAGAACCACCTGACACCCCTTGACCACAGTAACCCTGATATCCTCTGCCCCCAGGACCCCCTGAAACCCCTCAACCAAGGACCTCCTGAAACCACTTTCCTCAGAGCCCCTTGAAACCCCTTTGCCTGCAGACACCCTGAAATGCCCTGCCTCCAAGACCCACTAACTCCCCATGGTCCCAAGGCCCCCTGATATCTCCTGCCCCAGGACAATCTGACACCCCTTGACCACAGGAACCCCTGACACCCGTTGACTCCAGGGCACCCTGACATACCATACCTCCAGGACCCCATGACACTTCTTGACCCCAGACCACCTGACAAACCCTGCGCAAGGACCCCCTGACAGCCCTTGACCATAGGGCTCCCTGACACACACTGTGCCAAGGACACCCTGAGACCCCCTTCTTCCAGGAGCCCTGACACCTCTTGAACCCTGGACCCCTTGACATCTCCTGCCCCAGGAGACTTTAACACCACTGGACTGCATGACCCCCTTACACACCATGCCCCCAGCAACCCTGACACCTCTTGACCCCAGTACCCCTGACACCCCTTGACCCACTGACAACCCCAGCCTCAGGTTCACCTTGACACCCTTTGACCCAAGGACTACCTGACAACCCCTGCCACCAAGACCCCCTGAAACCCATTGAACCCATGACACCCTGACATACCCTGCCTCCAGGACAGCATGACTCCCCTTGACTTCAGGACCCCTCAAACCCCTTAACCCACTGACAATCCCAGCCCCAGGGTCACCCTGACATCCCTTTACCCAAGGACCCCCTGACAACCCCTGCCATCAAGATCCCCTGACACCTGTTGACATGCCCTGACTCCAGGACCCCATGACACCCCTTGTCCCCAGCACCCCACACTCCCCTTGACCGGCTGGCAACCAAAACCCCAGGGTCACTCTGACACCCCTTGACCCCAGGACCCCATGTCAACCACTGCCTCCAGGACCCCATGATACCCCTTGACCCCAGGACCCCTCACATCCTTTGACCCACTGACAACCTCAGCCCCAGGGTCACCCTGACACCCCTTGAACCCTAGACCCCTTGACATCTCCTCCCTCAGGAGACATTAACACCACTTTACCACAGGACCCCCTTACACAACATGCCTCCAGGAACCCCTGACACCCCTTGACCCCAGGACCCCCTAACACCTGCTTGACCCCAGGACCACCTGACATCCCTTGATCCCAGGAACCCCTGACACCCCCTGCCTCGGGACCCCTTGACTCAAGGAACCACTGACACCCTGTGCCCCAAGACCCACCAACACCCCTTGACCCCAAGTCTCATTGACATCTCCTGCCCCCAGTACCCCCTGACAACCCTTGACTGCGGGGACTCCTGATGCCCCGTGACCCCATAACACCCTGACATCCCCTGCCTCCAGGACCCTTTGACAGCACTTGCCCCCAGGACCCCCTGAAGGCCCCTGACCCAGGACCACCTGACACTCCTTAACCCCAGGACCACATAACATCCCCTGTCCGAGGACCACAGAGACCCCCTGCCCAAAGGACCCCTGAAATCCCTTGACACCAGGGCTCCCTGGAACCCACTGCCCCAAGGACCCCCACGAGACACCCTGAGACCCCTTGACCCAAAGACCACCTGACACCTCCTGTCGCAGGATACATTGACTACCCTTGACCTCAGGAACCCCTGACATCCCTCGAACCCAAGGCCACCTACTGCCTCTTGTCCCAGGACACATTGATATGCTTGACCCCAGCACCTCCTTACACACCCTGCCCCCAGGCCCCCTGGCTCTACTTGACCCCAGGACCTCCTGAAAACCCATTCATTCAGGACCCCCTGATACTCCTTGGACTCAGGACCCCCTGATGTCCCCTGCCCCCCTTAACCTCAGGACCCCCTGAAAGCCCTTCAGCTGAGGACACCCTGACACCCCCTGACCTCAGAACCCCCTGACAAACCATGTCCCCAAGACCCCTGGAAATGGCCTGTCCCCATGGCCAATTGACACCCTTTGACCCGAGGACCTCTTTGTTCTCCTTCCCAGGTCCTGGGGGAATGGAGGCGACTGTGTCCCTTTTTTGCTCTATCTAGGGCTTGATTTATGCCAGGAAGCCAACAATGGTAGACATGTCTAGGGAGTGCAGACATGCTGGTCTCTGAGCCAATGGTATGAAATACTGGACCTGAGCCCCCACTGTGAGTATGACCCGTGGGCTCTTCTACCCCCTCCTGCTTTTGTCATTTTTTAAATTTAGTTAGAGAGCAGCAGAGTGCTGTTTCGACCATGGTTAGCCAGCATTTGGGCTGCCATCTTTTAACAGTAGCGCAGTACTGTGAGGTCTGTGTATCGGAATGTGTGTCTATTGGAATTATTTCTCAATCAGGTGTTGTTGAAAGAGCCATGTTTTGAGAAATTTGCAAAATTGGAGATTTGTGAGGGCATTTCGAACCGACACCAGGATCGAGTTAAAGAGGGTTCGTGCAGGACAAGAGAAGGATTGTTTGTGGGTCCGCTCTTTGTGGACGATTTTTGATTCAAGCCGGATGGATTTGCTGCGTGAGAAGCGTGTGTAACAGGTATGAGGATCTCAGCTGCCAGTTACACTGGTGTGCTACTCATGACTGCTAGGTAGATGATACATGCAGTCTTGAGCAGTATCCTGGCTTGGAGTGGAAGCCATGTAGTTTGCGTCGGATGGGTGCAATTCGGTCCATTTTCCGTGCTCCTCTATTAAGATGTGCTGCAGCGTGGTGGACTGCTTTTAGGGGAGCCAAGTGAGCTTCTGGGAGCCTTGTCAGGAGAGCATTTTCCCCATTGATGTGCGAGACCACATGGGCCTGCACTACAGTCCGGAAGTCCTGTGACGCTGCTGCTGTGCTGGGGGCTGAGGTGCAGGCTGCTGCTGGCCCACCTGTGAAAGGATGATCATTTACCTTAGCTGCCTGATTTATAGACACAGTTGTACTTCAAGCAGCAGGGTGCTTTCAAAAGTGAGCTTGCTGTTTTCTGCACTTTCAATGCAGTCCCCACCCCCCTGAATGGTTGCTCCTTATGGCTTGTTGTCAGGGTTGCCTGCCTTATTGGGAAGATTGTTGCCTGAAACGTTCACGGCCCATTTTTCTGGTATTACCCACATTGACCTTTTACAATTGACCTTTTGCACAATTTACCTAATTATAGTGGTCCTAATTGACCTTCTGCACAATTGACCTTTATATTATTTTAGTTCTTTTATATATGTATTGGGTTGGTTTTGGATTGTAAATAATATAAGGGGATTGGGTGAGGTGTTGTAGGGGGTTTTGGATTGGGTGGGGGGATTGCTGGGATTTCCCCCTGCCTATATGTCCTAATTGACTTCTAAATTAGGTCAATTCTCCCGAGGTCAATTGTGAAAAGGTCAATTAGTATACAACCATTTTTCTATGGCAATTTGCACCATTACTGAGCAGGTGCATTGTTTTGAGGAAACACAGAAGTAACAAGCAGAACCTATTCAGTAGCATTGCCATCCACATACTTGCAGTGCGTATATGTTATGTGTAAAACCATGGCGTCAATTGCCATTGCTTTTCCGATTTGCAAGTATGGTGTTACACCTCTGTTTGATGATGTAAAGACAGAGGACAATTGTGTACAGAAACAGCCTGGGCGCAGCGTAGATTCATGGTGTATACTGTTTACGCCTTGGATTTATGCCATTTTTTTATGGTGACTTCGAAAATTTGCTCCTAAGAAATCACAGGGCTGGCATTAATGGAGTTAATGGATTTTGAAAGCACAAGTCTGTAGGGTCCAGTGGAAAAAGCAGCAGGTCAGCCTAGCAAGTCCGACATTCTTGGAAAAAAGCAAAAGCCTTGATTTTCAGTTGTTTTCTTCATTTAGTGTGCAGAGCTCTTGCTATTTGAGTAATTCCGCGGCATTAGCGATAAAGCTCTTGATACTGAACGCCCGTGCTGAGCAAGCCTTCAGGCCACATCTTGTCATGAAATGCAACAAGTCTGAAAGATGCTGAAGGTGGCGAATTATTTATTATGTTCATTGGACATGTATGATGTGTTGTCTGCATCAAAAGGTAGAAAGGGGCCGACATGGTGAGCAGTCGCCTGGCACTCATTGACCAAATGATGCAGCCTCCTTTGGTGGGGAACCGGGTGTAGCAACTGTACAGTATGGGGCTTTACTTGCTCTTCAGATGGCCTGCAGTAAATATAACTCAACAACAAATCAAAACAAATGCATTGGAAGTAGCGACAACAGTCCTAGAAGATTAGCTTTAGAATGGTGGGACGAGTGCCCAAAGTCCCATTGTTATAAAAGAGAAGCATTTTGCGAATGGTGATTTCTTTTTACCTTGCATTCAGGATGCTTACATTTGACTGTCAAAAATATGTAATGTGTTGTACAAATGTATAACAATCTTTGGAGTGTGAACGTTCGTATAAAGGACTGCAGTCGGATTGAGCCCTACTCCGTTTATCATATGTACCTTCAATAAACACAAATCTACTTACGTTTATGAAACTACCAAGCATGGTGAGTGAATATTACCAAAACAGGCTTTACCAAATTACAAAAACAAACTGCTGTGTCTTGTCCACAACGTGTGTGTGTACATGAAAAAGTTAGTGTATTCTGTGAATGGGTGACGATGCGAGCGAGTTACACGGGTGTGTGACGCAGAGTGGAATTTGGGTAGAGTGGCCTGAGTGAATGTTCAAAGAAAGCCAGTTGGTGCCTGAGAGTTGGCTGTGATGGTGTGTCTCGTAGGTGTTCCACGATACATAGCTTATAGTGGTGCAACGTGGAACCTAAGAAGTTGAAATCAATCTACCTGGTACTTACCCATGAGACACGTGCCTGATGTCTTAGAACTTGACTTCTGCATTCTCGTGACAGGTCATGTAAAGGACCTGCAAGTGATAGCTGTGCTGTGTGGAGAGACAGCTAGGAAAATCCATCACATCTGCATCTAGACACATAATCACCACAAATGCATGACATAAACCAAGTACTGCAAGTGGCTTTAGCTCACAGAAGCAAGAATGAAGCAACAGCACCCTACGCCCTTTGAGGGCCAAGAGTCCTATGTCCATCCATGGATCCACTGGTTTTCCTTCCAACTATCAGCTTCGCAGGAGACAATTAAGGGTAAAGGGGTCGGTGTCCACTCCAATGGTTTATCCTCCCACTGTCTTCCTCCTTGGGACATGTCAGGGCGAGGGCCTTGGGGTCAACCCTGTTGTTCTGATTAAAGCTGGCCGAATGTAGTCATCTGAACTTCCCATCGAACCAAGGTCGAACATATGAAAAGTTCACACCAAAGGTTTGAACGCGCTGGCTAAAATAGGGGCTATGTGGTTGAAATTCATGCATACTTAGGCAACTTTCAGAGAGACATTTGATCTTTGTGGGGGCAGACTTTGGACATTTGGGTAAGTGATAGTTGAAGTATTTCAGTGGGAGGAAGGGTTGGAAGAGAGGTGGTTATGGCGTGTGGATTTGGATTGCCAGATTTAGTGACATATTTTTTATACACTTTTTGATTGTGAGGGTTGACACACAAATGGTTAATTACCTGTTAACTACCAAGTGGGATGCACGCACAAGCCTTTCGATGTTTTGCAGGACTTATTGGGACATAGTGAAAATACCACTTGGCAGGACAAAGTGCTGGATTTTCTGGGAGGCAAGACATACGAATTCCAAAAGAGGATGGACGTATATCACACATACCCTAGGGCAAGGGTCTGAAAACTGTGTACCTCTTTATGTTTTGGACTACAAATCCCATCTGCCTTATCCAGCATAATCCCTGGTGAGGGCTCTTGGAAGTTGTAGTCCAAAACACTTGGAGAGCCACAGGTTGCAGGCCCCTGCCCTAGGGTAACAATCAGGTGCAGGGAGGCGGAGAAAATACCATAGGCAGGAGATAACTATCAGTGTCCATTTGTTGATTTGAGTAAATTGTGTTGGTGCTCTTGACTGACACTTGGGTGCAGACATTAAAATTGAAGGAACTGTGCAGGTGCTCTTAGGTGACCCTAAGATCCAAGCGGGAGCATAGAATGCCTCAGGGCACCATTTGCTGTTGTTGACAGTTCCACATGACAATCACAGTGTGAGGAAGTTATAGATATTCACTTCAGGGAGGAACAGAGTTAGGCAAGATTGTATGTAGTAGCCCCACCAGCCCTGTCCTCTTGGCAGTATGTCACCTAACCTTTGGTATACGTCTGTAAGTCAGTACTGCACAAAAGTATATGTCCTCTACTAACTCACCTCGACCATAGTGCAATTTGATCACGGACAAAAACTGATATAGCATAGCTTACCTGCGTCACGCAGGTAAAGATTCAAGTGCAGTTCTTGCGATGCAGTTTATACGATGTTACCAGTGGCAGGGCCTGTGATGCTCCAAATTAGAGGTCTTCCAATGGAGGGGGTGCCTCGTGCTAGTCTATAATGTGGCAACAATGTATGAAATAAAGGTTGGAGTGATTTCTATTGCTGCATACTGGAAGGTTAGTTAGAGTGATTATGATAACTGCATACCTTGAGTCGATATGCATAGATTCCCGCCATATGCAACAAGACGGCGTATGCTATCAGAAATGTATAAACTCACCAGTCTGCGCTTAGTTGTCAGGCACACCATTTGTCTGCTTCAATGCAGAAAGAGAAAAGCCACTCAGCAGGAAAAGGGGGGCAGTCGTCTGCCTCCCGTGACTTTTGACTAGATCTGTCTAGTCACGTGATGTGTCACATGATAACCGGGTGTTACCATGGTGACTGTGACGCATTTGTAATGAAATAAATAGTGTTTTGAATTTCAGAAAACGGGCAAGATATCAAGGCACAGAGAAAGATTCTCTGCTTTCACTAAATTGTTAACGCTCACTGAAATATAAACAATTAAGTAAAGTCCAGCTGCCTTCTGCTCCTGTTGTAGTTCCTGCAGGTCTGGTTGTTCCTGGGCCTCGGTCGTGGGGACAAGAGTGAGGACGTCTGGGGACTCCTGCACTACGATTCTAAGGTCAGCGGCAGCAATGGGCAAATTTCAGATCAGCTGCATTTCACGGTTTCAGCTTCTCGCGAATAGCACTGCCACGGTTCTTGGACACCTTCTGGATTTTCCTTGCTTCTGGAGTCCAGCACTCTGTTGAGGTGGCTAAGGCTTGGTCGGTCCTGCTTCGTGGGAGTCCAGAGGATCTTCCTGGAGCTTGGGTCCAGCTTAAAAACAATGCACTCTATTCTGGTAGTGTCAGGGCATTTTAGTGATTCCAATCCAGCAGCTAAAGCTTTCTGGCTGGTTTACAATTTGGCACGACAAAAATGTGCCCCAGAATCCTTATGAGTGAGGAATGTCAACATCTTGAATTTTATTAAGGGCGCAAAGGGTAAATAAGCTGTGTCCATTATTATTATTATTTCAATCCAAAAATTCATGTCTGCTGAGGGCCGTTATAACATATTGATGTTATAACGGCCCTCAGAAGCCATGAATTTTTTTAAATCAAAATCAAAAATTCATGTCTCCTGAGGGCCATTATAACATATAGATGTTACAAGGGCCCTCAGGAGCAATGAATTTTTGGATTGAAATAATGGATACAGTTTATTTACCCTTTGCGCCCTTAATAAAATTAAATATGTTGACATTCCTCAAATAGAAGAAACCTTACAGCTCCCTCACGCTACAACTGTCAATAATCACAACTTGCCATTACGTGCTGCACTGATTAATGGAAGATCAGCAGTAAACAATTCAATTGTACTTAAAGCCTTTTTTTGTCTTCCAATTTAGATATACTTTTTACAACTGAAACATGGTTCAGTACTTGTTCAGCCGCACACTTTGCTCGTTCCCAGCAATTTTCTAATTAAATGTCTCAACCATGAGCAACAGAAAGAGGGGAGTCACTATTATTACCAGGTCATCCTTCACACTGTCTAGTTTTCATTCTTTGAATTCGGATTAGTTTACAAAATGTATGCCTGTACCTTTTCTGTCTCACCTAACAACTCCTACTAGTTAGTCCTCTGCTATCGTCTGCCTGGTTCCACTGGCTCTTTTCTAGAAAATATTGAGCTTTTTCTCGGTGCTGAAGCTCTACGCTGGTCTATCTTGTGAATAATCGTCAATTTTATCATCTGGTGCCTTACTCCTGACGACCCAGACTGTATTAAACTTATAGAAATCCTGCATTCTCACAACGTTTTGCTACTTACAGCCTCTGCCTCACATAACGGTGGCCAATGTCTGGATCTAGTAATGTTCAGAGGCAATATCATAACCCATGAGCAAAATACACCGGTTGTATGGTCTGATCAATATGTCGTAACATGCCTCATTCCAATAAATTATGTAGGCCCCCATAAAGCTGCCTCACATCACAGCAAAAAAATCTCTTTATCATTTCAGGCTTACAACTAATTATCTGTTGTATCCCGTTTTCCCCTGATTCTAACTGAGATACTACAAACATAATATGTCTACCCTACAATTGTGATTTGATTGCTCCCTTGAATACCATTAAACAATCTAAAAATACAAACAATCCATCGTACTTTGAATCACTAGAGATATTGAAGACAGATCGCTGTAAGAAGGAAAAGACTGGGCTCAAGTCTAGAGACCCCAATAGACATCAGGCTGCTGAATATTTATGAAAAAAGGAATTCTTTCAGCCAAATCCCAATTTCTTCTTCAAAATCAGATAGACCTCACCAACAATAGACTGAAAGAATGGTTTGCAGTCATAACAAATATAGTTACACCAGCACGTCTTTCACTTAGTCTACCCCTGTCGCCTAAACTGACCAATCAATGTAATACATTTTTTATGGATGAAGTCAATTTAATTCGACTGAACATTGACTCTCAGTTTATAAATCATCAAATGTCTTTGTTAGCTACTGAAGCCGTTACACCTTCTTCATCAACATTCCCTAAGTTCACCTTTAGTCTGGTTTCCCCAGAGGAAATTGAGAGATTGATTTCAAAATTAAATCCTACAAATCATAATTATGATTCTTTCCCAGCCTACTTTGCTAAACAAAATGCTCGTCTATTGAGCGAGCGCAGCACTGCCTTTCTTAATGCTTCCTTGACCACAGGCTGTGTGGCCTCTGATCTAAAATAAATCCTATATCACTTAAAAGTCACTGGACCCACAATTTGTTTTCCAGCTATTGACACATCACAGTCCTAGTAAGGTTTCATATGATCCTTGTGAAATTTGTGATGGTGCAACTCAAGAACTTTCTAGAAGAACATGGTATCCTTGAAACCTACCAATATAGTTTCCGGCCCGGTCATGGCACTGAAACCGTTCAAGTGGGTGCCTGAAATGACATTCTTAGGGCTGATGATGAAGGGGACATAGGCATGCAAGTCAAGCCTGATTTACCGGCAGTGTTTGACACAGTCGAATTTGACATTCTCAACCCCAGACTCTCCACGGTAGCCATGGTATTGGAGGAATCACTGAAATGGCGTTCCTCTTTTTTACCAAACTGGACCCAACAAGTTAAAATGAGGACCTACTACTCCGACTCCATACCTATTTATTGCAGGGTTCCAGAATGGTCGTCTCTCTCCATCTTATTGCTTACCATTTATTTGTGCCCATGTATCACTCTTAAGCAGATGACACACACATTTTTGTTAGGCTGAAAACCTTGTTGGAAGCAATCAACTAAGTTCTTGCCTGTGCCCCAAAAATAAAAAGCTGG
Organism: Ambystoma mexicanum; assembly: GCF_040938575.1. NCBI lineage: Eukaryota > Metazoa > Chordata > Amphibia > Caudata > Ambystomatidae > Ambystoma > Ambystoma mexicanum. The sequence continues at coordinate 203,364,186 of NC_090937.1, read as the reverse complement.
ATACTTGAAAACAAATTGCAACTCAACCCCTCCAAGAGCGAGTTTATTGTGTTTGACGCAAAAAAAATGGTTGGCTGATTTCCAATCTTCTGTTTCTTTCCCAGCCACTTTTTCCACCAAACGTAAAAATCGAGGCTGCTTTTGCCATCAAACCTAGCCTGCAACTCAAATGTTAACGAAGTTGCTAAATCTATCTACTATCAACTTTAAATTCTGAGACCTGTTATACACCTCATTGTAGAACCAGATCATCCAGCGATTGTCGGGACCATGATAAATTCTAAATTGAATTACTGCAGTGCCCTGTTTCTCGGCCCTCCAACTGGCCAGCTACATTGCCTCCAGGTTGGTCAGAATGCGGCGGGCAAACTTCTTTACAGCCTTCCCATATCTGCCCCAATTTCTTTGTTTCGTCGGAATCTTCATTGGTTACCTGGTCAACAGAGGATTATTTTTAAGATTCTCTGTCTGATCTTGAAGTGCATTCCTGGTACCGTTCCAAGCTACCTTGCCTCAAAAATGTCTCTCCATTATCCATGCTGCTCACTTCGATCCACAGGCCAATACTGTATGACTGTTCCTTCCTCTTGCTTTGCTTGCTATACAGTGGAGACAGACATTTCTCTATTGGCGGCCCTCGAGCCTGGAACTATTTGCCTGCCGTTCTTTGAAAATTAAACTGTGTCTCATTGAAACCCTTGCCCCTGCCCTGGCTGACTTCTGCAACCACTCCTTCACCACTGGAATCTTCCCATCCCCCCTGAAGCACTCCCTTGTGCACCCTCTTCTTAAGAAACCCTCTGCCGATCCCTCCTGCCTGGCTAACTATCACCCAAACCCCATCACTCCCTTCCTGGGCAAGCTCCTGGAGAAACTGGCCATCTCCCAGCTTAATCTCCACACTGAATCTGTTGGTGTCTTCATGACCATTAGTCTGGCTTCAGAGCTGCCAGAAGCATAGAAACTGCTCTACTGAACATCCGTGAAGACCTGCTCTCCAACCTTGACTCCAACACCCCCTGTGTCCTCATCCTCCTTGATCTCTCTTCTGCCTTTGACACTGTCAACCATGCCATCCTGCTAAATTGTCTCCGTGATAACCTAGGTATGGCATGGCTGACTTCCTTCATCTCTGACCTACCCTCCCAGGTCCAACTTGGATCCTTCCTCTCTACTATCTTCTTCTCTACCTGTGGTGTCCCCCATGGGTCTAACCTCTCTCCCTGGCTGTTCAACCAATACCTGGCAATCCTTGCCCATCGCATTGCCGCACTCTGCCCCAACTTTCAATGCTATGCGGATGACAGTCAGCTCATTTTCAGTCTACCTTCGGCCACCCCTTCTCCATCCCTCATCTCTGACTGTCTCTCTGCTATCCAGGAGTGGTGTGCAGCCAATAACCCCTGCTTTAATGCCAGTAAGACTGAGATTCTCCTCATCGGGACACCCACTCCCTCCTTTCCTGTAGCTCTCTGGCCAGCCTCTTTTGGCCCTCTTCCTGCTCCCACCTGCAAGGCTAAAACCTTGGGGTCATCTTTGACTCCACACTCTCTTTCTTGCCTCACATCTCTGGTGTCTCTAAGAAGTCACACTACCAGCTGCACCTCCTCACAGGTATTCTTCCTTTCCTCTCCTTCCCTTAGAAGCTCACTGTCTCCAGAGCTCTGGTTCTCTCTAGGCTGGATCATTGCAACAGCCTCTTTCTAAATCTGCCTGCTTCTACTCTACGTCCTCTGCTACTCATCCAGGACGGACTGCAAGACTGGTCCTTGGCCTCAAGCCCGGGGATCGTATCTCTACAGGACTGAAATCTCTGCACTGGCTCCCAGTGGCTGCGAGGATTAAGTTCAAAACCCTCTGCATCATCCACAAGGCCTTCTGGGGCCTGGGGCCTCAATACCTTCAGCTCTCTCTTCCTAAATATCTTCCCTCTTGAGTTCTTCACTCATCCGCCTCCAACTCCCTCAGGGTCAGTCGCTTCTCGAAGCAACGAGTTGGTGATAGATCTCTCTCTTCGGCTGGGGCCTCTCTCTGGAACAGCCTCCATGGCTTTCTGAAACTTGAGGAAAACCATCTTCGGTTCTGGAAACACCTGAAAACCTTCCTCTTTGCTTCTGCTTTCTCTCCCCCTCTACCCTGCTGAAGTCCTGGATGATACTGAGACTGCACTGGTTACCTAGCCACCCATCTGATCTCAGGCCCAATCCCTGCCAGTTGCACCCCTGCACTGCCTCTCTGGCAACCCCTGCACACGGGAACTGTTTCCCTACAGTCCCCGACCAGCACTTATGTGTCATCCGCAATCGCTACCGCGGGTGGCGGCTGCTTCCGCGTTGGAGGCTAACCAGCGGGTAGAGAGGTTTCAGTCCCTTCTTTGTGTCTGGTATCAAGTCATGGCCAATCACAGCACTGCCGGGTGTTTATCTGCCCTTCTAGCCCGGCAGTCGCTGCGTTTCAACCTATTGCTGGTTCTCGCACCAGCGGCTCTGGTTTTTGCGCTCCCAGCGTTGGCCCTCTGCTCGCCTCGGCGTGTGGTGGGTTTTCTTTGCTTGCTTTTCCCTTCCCCTTGGGATAAGTTCCTTCTACTTACCTGACGGCCGTTTAAGTTTCAGCGGTGGCCTTCTTTTCTGCAGCCTCTTCCTTGCCGATCCCTCGGCACTTCTTCGCTTTCTCCCTCTAGTCTCGCCGCTCCGGCGGCTGGCGTGCTTTTCTCTCCTCTTTGCCGCTCTTTTCTCTCGCGGCTCTCCAGTTTTCCCTTGTTTTCTCTGTCCATTGTTTTCTCTTCTGTATTTTCTCTCTTTCTTACCGCTCCTGGTTGGTCCTTGGGCCGGTTTGGCTTCGGCTCCCTTCACCCCACATTGGTGTCGCATTGGACTTCCCTCCTGTGTTCAACCCGGTGGACCTTGCATCTGCTTCCAGTCCTACTGATTACAAGCTTGGATCTTCACCTACCTCATTGCCAGAAGTATCCTAAGGGTTTTTCCCACGTGTGGGTTTTTTCCCTTTTGTCCGGCCTGTTCCCGGTAACGGGGCCCCAGGACGGCTGTCTATTCAGTTGTCACTGTGGCTTCTCACCGAGACAGGCAAGTGCTACCTAAAAAAGAACGGGACTACCTGAGCCAGCGGAATCTACAGAACGCAGGCAACTCTGAAGACTCAGGTGAGGAGAGTGTGGAGGGACGGGAAGACGAAGGGGTTCTGCAGCTTACACAGTCACATTATGCCTGCACTCACCCTGCACTTGCCACCAGCTGGCCGTTCTTTATTTATCTTGTTAATTATTATCCCATGTACTGCACTTTCCCCTCCCCCGGGCACTTTTCCTTTTCCCCCTTCCGTTGCACTTGCGCGATCTGAATGAGACCTGGCCTAGTAAGATCGTTGTCTGTCTTCCCGCTGTTCCCCCTCCCTTGCCTCGTTGCACCTTGAAACACTTGTGTATAGGCGCGTTATAAATGACATATCATATCATATCATTCGAGAAGTCAGAAATCTATCTTTTCTAATGAATCCCTCTCTGAATGTCTTTTTCTCTTTTCACCTCTTATCAAACCTCTCCTACTCATCTGAGCCTAGATGCAGCCCTTGATGGTTCCTTACGGATATATGCAATACAAACAATAAAATCATACATCAGGGATTGGTAGAATATTGCCTAGTCACTCAGGGACACTACCGGTTCACCAGAGGTCCGCCAGCGGAGACCCAAGTACCCACAAATACCCCAATACTTTTTAATTATGCATTCAAAAATGGGAATATGACTCCCGCTTTGCATGACACAGCTGTTAGGATCACATCGGCCAGGTAACAAAGGATGCAACATTGGCAGTAGATAACTGGCCCAAATCAGCACATCAGAGAGTTTGATGGCATCATCCAATGACCATGGATATGTTCAGTTTAGCTGGTGTGGAAACCTTCATGCAGTGCATAATATTTAAATACTCTATTCCTGTAGCTTGTCTATTAGGCAATGACCTTCCAGATTGACACATAGTTTTGTCGGTCACTAGCAGTTTATGATAATCCTAAAATCAGCTACTTATGGCATCATAATGATCCAGTTATGAAACTATAGGTTAGTTTTTACATCATCACATTGTACCTATGATATAGTATTTGACTGCTCTCCCCAGCCAATATCAGCCTGGTCCAAGATTCTTCATAGGCTGGTCCTGGCCACCAACTCAAGGAACATCACTTCTCATCGCTCAAGGCTAATCTCTCCAAAAGGCTCAACTTGTACCCTAGAACCCCTCCACAATGAAGACCAATTCTGCCCCAAGGTCAAGGTTAAGTCCCATCACTACCCATAGTCCAATTTCCACTGTGAGAATCATACCCACTGTGAGGACCAACCCTGCAGTGATGCCCATACCGCTCAAGTCCACTGAAGTCCCATTCCTACAACCAATTGGAATAATTACTAAAGAACTGTGTCAAAAGCTGTCTCATTTAAAACTTTCCTCCTGCATTACTATTTTGGATAATCACAACAGAAAATGTTCAGTTTTTCTCTTTCTTTGCTTGGTATTATAGTGTATAGCACACAATTAAAATGTGCACTAAAATAATATTAAACGTCACTTTGCATTTGTGTGCCTGCATAAGACCTATATCCTCATGCTATGGATGGCCCGCCATGCTTCGGTACCTTTTAATATCCTTATTTTGAATGTAATCCTGCAATATTTATAAAATGCTTTTAATCAATGTCTGCATTATGCTCTAGTGGTTACATCTATGTTTAGAAAAGGACCCAAGTACTATAACTGAAACAACGTATTGCATTTGCACCCAGCAAAGGGAACTCAGCCAATCAGGTGCCTGGAGCAGCGTGGGGCAATACACATTTTCTCCAAACTGTTCCAGCCACCCGAGGTCCTTTCCCAGGTGGCACAATTTTATTTTCTTTTTTTTTCTCCCCAAATTAAGTTTATTAACATTTACGTAGCACAAGCCTCTCCTTGTTGCCTCTCCACCTCCCCACCCACAAAAAACAAACCAAAACCCTACCCCGCCTCCTCCCTCCCCACTTACCTGCTGGTGCTCCTCGCGCTCCGGGCCGCCACCATAGAAATGGAAAAGGTACTCATTCCCTTTTCCTCCCTTTTCCCTATGGTGGCGCACAACTTTTTAAACCGTGGGTTGTAAATTGATTTCACCCCAGTTGTGGGGGGTGGTCATGGCCGGTAATGGCCCATAGCCCTCACATTGCCCTTGCACATAATCAAAGTGGTGATTAGCATTTCTGATTCCTTTCTTTTAAAATACCTCAGTGAGAATTTACAGCCATTAATTTAAGTTAGTATGATTCTTGAGTGCACCTCTGGACATTGTAACAGGAGAGAAGGTATCTTTCTGCAGGTTAGCACTTATTTTTTAATGCAGAAAAACTCTTCAATGCATTGTGATAAACTGCTGTCAATATTTTTTGTAACACATTACAAGCTGCATATTCGTCTGTTTTCTGTATGCATCTGATTCTACATTGATATATGTATCAAACACTGAATGATCTCATAGATTAGCGTTAGTAGGGCACGACGTTTTAAAGAGGACCATGGTGCAGCGATGTATTATAAGATATAACTTTCATTATCATACCTTCCACCTTGCTTCTCTATTTGATCATGCAACTGCACACCGACTTAAAATATCTTTACTAATGTGAGGGACAGTGAATTGTATCCTTTACATAATGTCCAGTGTGGCTACATTTCTGGAATATTACATTTTGATGGATCGTCAATGGAACTTGTATGCAGTATGTCACATTTGATACTTAATTGGCTTGAAAAATGACAATCCAATTTTGTTATGTACTGGTCCACACCTCAGCCTTGACTGTTCTGGTCCTCAAAAATAGAATCTGCACTCTTATTCAGTAGCATCTAATCTGCAGGGCTATTCAGTTGGAGAGAAAACGTGATGACATTAGCCAACGTCCATGGCCCCAACTTGTGTCATTGTCAAGACTTGGTGCCTTGATGTCAATTAGTAGGGTCAAGGCACTTACCTCAGGTCAGGTAGCTGCATTGTGGTGGGAAAAACCTGGATGAGCGAATTTGTATCCCACCATGTCAGAAGCCAGGAATGTCTCACTTGTGTCAATATAAGTGGTTTCACCCGATTACACCATCTAAACAAGCCTGATGATCTATATGCTTTCCAAAGGAGGGAACATGCCAGGAGATTTAGGATCTGGGTATTTAAAGTTGGCAGGGTTTTCCTGGGACTCAAACTGGTTGGAGCTAGGACGAGAGGTTTAGCCTTAGAAAGCCATATCAAGCAGGAGAGATGTCACATGCATAGAAGTGATTAATAAACAGTTGCATGGCTGTAGCACACAACCTATGATGACAGGAGGTTTTCCATACATGGATGACCCCACATGACATATTTGTACAGTTAATTGGGTGCAAGAGCTCTTCCAGGACAGTTTTCAAACGTATTGCCCAGGCTGATATGGGAAAGCTCATTCAGCTATTTCGCCCCCATCTCACAGAGGAGTTTCTGATTTATCCAGCTAGTCGCACTGATATATATGTGTTCATGAGGTGAAGCATTTCTACGTTTTGAGGCCGCCACCATTTTTGAAAATTACAGTTTGTTGTAACAGTTATTGAAACAAAGTGACTTCCTTAGGCTGCATGTAAGTTCCATTAAGCTTTATGACATCGTCTTAGGTTACAGCAGCTTGGCTGAGCAGGAATTGTTACAAGGAACAGGCACTGGCTCCCATCACCCAGGCAGGGGCTCTCCAACTGCCTGGGCTTAGAACCCTCACCACAAACATTCTCTCATCCACACCATAACATTCCGCATTACATCACATCTTCTGCATACACCTCTAAGTACATCACAACACATCTCCCGTTCTTCAAGAAACACCACATACACACAAAACACAACATAACACATCTCCCTTTCATCCAAGATCACCACACGCACACCAACATATACAGTATGTTACCAACACACAACCAACACATGGTGCGCCTTGTTTAAAGAGAGGCGCAACGCTGTAAGATTACAAATAGGAGGCACCCCGGCTCTTCTTAAACTCTGAATCCACAACCTGGAAGGCATCCCTCTCTCTCTACTCTAGCTGTCATTTCAAGCAGCACACTTATACCAGGTCACAATGCAATCACACCCCTGTCACCTTAGGTTGATGCGGATTTTCACAGCCACTCGCTTTGTACGGATTCATTCCCACTTACATCAGTGGAAGGCATGACCACCATATTTACCTTGGTGGGATACTCACAATTCCCAACCTCTTAACACTGGCGGAAGGCATGACCCCCCCTATCTACCCTGGTATGAATTCACTCACACCACTCTCACAGATATTAGGAAAGAGTGCAACATATTACATTATGAGACAACTTCAAAAGGCACTTTTCAAATGTACAACCCTAAAAGTCTGTGTTGCATTGTCGCAACCTAAAGCTGCAAATCCTCAAAATGCAATACTCAAGCAGAAACCTAAAACTGCAGGTTTCTCGTGCTCTTACTTATAAACCATTACAAGATCAAAATTACCCTTGACCACACAAACATCTAAATTCAATTTTGACTCAACATAGCCTACAATGCCCCTGTGTAACTGGATACTTATGCGGATGAACCATGAAATGCACATGAAATGTATTAAGGATGTTACACTATAAGCAGCAGATAAAAACACATTATCAGCGGCATGGAACCGTAACCACAGTACATTGCAGTCCCACCAGACAAAATAATCTATCCGGAGCAGACATTACAAAAAAATAAGCCGCTCAGGACTCAGAGAGGTGCACACAAATATGCCCTCCTCTTGACGCCACCAAAACCTTAAGTATCCAGTACCTCACAGTCCAGCGCGGTTCTGAGCGCAGCTGCTCTTTAATTATCGCCTTACATCCCAAACCTTGCTTCTGACAAATCCGTTTTGACCCATTATGCTGGGAAAAAGGCACATTTTTCCGCCATTCATTTTCCCATGCTACGTGCGCGTCTCTATTACCCCAACGCGCACACAATCCTTCCTTCTTAGCTCTTACAGGCTTTCATTAAGACGTATTCCTATCGGGTGCCCTCTTCAAGCCTGCACGCATGGAGGGTGCTTTACTTGAAAGTTACTAACAGCGATTGATTCAAAACATCTTCTGGTGTTGTTCTCTCTCATCAGCCCCACATGCACCCAGGTAATGTCATCACTTGTGCACTAGACACCAAGGCCTGCAGAGCTCCGTCCCCACACCAGACACTGCTCACTCCACCGAAAACCATGGCCTTCAGGGGAAATCAACATATCCCCTTCACACCTCGTACGGTAAGTCATTCTGAATTTCTTTGGAAACACAGCACCATTATATAAACACCCTCACTCACGATTGGGCTGCAAGACCTGGTAGAGTGCTCACTCCTCGCACACAGTAATTGAGCACCTTTATTCATATTCTCTGGGAGTTTTCTTGCTCGTTACAGACTGATGACGGTCACCTGCCATGACCCTGAGACCTCTTTCCCGCTTTATCCTTGCCATGGGCCTTCCTGCCTCACCCCCTTTTTCTTGGTGATGGGGTGCAGTTCCCCGGGCTGATCCCTCTTTCCTGTCCCCTTGTGCTCTCTTGTTGGTGCTGGGACAGTCATCACTCACCGATATCTAGGTGCAGTCCAGACCTACTTGGTTGCCCCTCCTCCAGAGCTCGGCATATAATCCCCATAGAAAATAATCTCAGGCAGAGCCCACTTTTAATATTCTCAGGAGACTTGCACACTGCCTCTGGGTTCACTTCTGCCCTGCCTTTCTGCATTGTTCTGGTACTCTTCCCTGGGTCTTAGGCAGGAGTCTTCAACTGGGTCTGAGCTCCCCTTCTCTATCTTCCTTGGCCTCTGCTCTGGGGCACATCCTCTTCTTAGACTCTTACAGGGCCAAAAATCTCCCATTTTTATCGCCCTGGGTGATGGGACTTACTTGTTTGGGGGCAATGGTTCCTTTCTTCCAGCTTTCCACCCCCTACAGCAGATTAATCAGTTTTATCTTCTCTTTTCTCACATAGGTTCTTTTACTTTTCTATTGAAAAGACATCCTCACCGCCAGTGAAACAAAGTGACTTCCTTAGGCTGCAGGTAACTTCCATTAAGATTTATTACATCGTCTTAAATTCCATCAGCTTGGCTTATCAAGAACTGTTACAAGGAACAGACACTGGCTCCCACCGCCATGGCAGGGGCTGTCCAACTGCCTGGGCTTAGAACCCTCACCACAAACATTCTCTCATCCACACCATAACATTCCACATCACATCCCATCCTCTGCATATACTTTTAAGTACACCACAAGAGTTAGGTTTACTAAAAATGAAATTAAGAAAAGCAACAAATAGTATGACAGGATCTGCAAATAAACATTATGCACAATTATAGTTCTAGTAGATATTGTATCATATCTTCTTTCTAATACAACTCAAATGAGCTGTTTTCTTTTACAAGCACTATTCTCAAATCGGCTTAATCCACAGTTGGGGATACACAACTTCTTACTCCATGGAGAAGTGCTTGTATTATACGAAAAGAAGTGCAATAACTCAAAAGTGCCTGTCTAAATGGATATCCTAACTGGCATACAATACCATTCCATATTTCGTTGACATATTCTTCAAAATGTATTAATCACATACAATGGAATTATTAATAAAAACAATCATAAAGAAATGATCATATCACATAAAGCAATTACAAAAGTAAAATAAAAACACACCACAAGTGTATCTATATAATCTGGCTATTTCATATTCTTTGATGTATCCAATTGAATACATCAAAGAATATGAAATAGCCAGATTTGTCTGTGGCATAAGGATCTGCGTGTGAATAATTTACACTGTGTTGACCTTAGAGTAATCATATTATTAGGGCCCACTTATATGGATACACTTGTGTTGTGTTTTTTTTACTTTTGTAATTGTTTTATGTGATATGATCATTTTTTTATTATTGTTTCTTTTACAAGCAAACATTTACTCCATACCTACACAAAAATTACAAGTGGTTGATGCATAAAAACAAAGAGAACCACATAGGTAACAAACAATAATATGGTTATTCCAAACAACATTTAGTTTAATAGCAGATTAGGGTTTTTATCTTTACAAATACAAATCAATAAAGGATGTCCAAATCTCTTATTAAGGACACACTTTTTGCCTAGATCTATATATTACTTAAGCAATGAACCCTGATGTGTAGAGGCATTACTGGTCAGGTAATGCCCCGGGCTGAGTTACAGGTTGAAGAGAAGGAAATGTCTTAGCATGAGCCCTGGTGAACTATCTGACTGTTAATGCCTCCGCAGGGATGGTTTTATTACTATTAGCATCCCAGCATGATTTTCTGGGGTGCTGATATTCTTCATTTAAAGTTAAAAAATGGCATGCTTGACATTTCTCAATTTAAAACAAAAAACAGAACACGATGGCTGTCATAGACAAAGGAGAAGGGAACTACACCAAGCCCCTTCTCCCTTTCAATGGGGGCTAATGCTACGACGGGGAAGCACCAGAACGCAGAGTTTTCCAGGTGCTTGAGAGGACAAGGCAGCTTTAGGTAAATAGGACAGGGGCTGGGGAGGGGGCGAGGGAGGTGAAAATTGGGGGTGGGGGATGAGGGTGGCAGAGTGACCGTGAAAAATGTGGCCACCCACTTCGGAAGAGGTTCTAAATGAATGTGGGCTTCATCAAGAGGTGAAGACCCTGTTTCAAGCTTCCAGAGTGGCCTGGAGGCCCTCTGACCCCTTTCAGCTCCCCAGGTGCTAATTGCTTGTATTTTGATAGAATAGTCATAGCTTGTATCCCATCCTGTAACACAGGCTTCTTTCTGGTTTTCCACAACCCCTGGATTTATTAGTGGCCACAGTCAGATCCCTAAATAACCAATCTCTCTGGTGAAACTGGAGCCTCAAATAAGCTAGCATCAAAATGGGTAGCACCAAAGTGGCCATCTTTGGTATGATATTAACCTAAACAAGGTATACCCACTTCCAATTTCCTGCAGACTCTTTTGCAAGTGCTATTTTCGAATATATTAAACTCAGCATGTTACTTTTTACAACGGGCCACCTTCCAGGTAGGGGTGCATCTTGATGTAGACACATCAGACAATCGTAAATAATGTGAGACTGTGCCCTGAACGTGCCAGTTGAGGTGGTTTTTAAATTCACAACCCTCATATTTAAGTGTAATGTGGTGATACCATAAAGTGCATTATTTTAAGACCACAACCACTCATCCTAAAACCTGCATATAGAGTGTTTGAAAAGAGTATTCGATTTAAGACTGTTGTATTTCTCACGCAGCCCTTTGTGCAGGGGACATATGTTAATATTTGAAGGCGGTTCGATGTCAGTTGTATAGCCTAGTGTATAGTTGGCGGGGTATGAGAAATCCTCATACGTGGGCCTATCCTGCATTCCGGAACTTTGAATCCAGCTCAGTCATCTCATCCCACCATCCTATCTAGTTAGCCGCCAATCATATTTTATGGAAAATGTTATGGATAATGATGGGCAGAGAGAGATTGCATGAATGTCTTCATATGATATGCTTCGAAAAGGTATTTCATTTTTACTCTGCCAGTTCTCATAATGCAGGGCATAAAGATGCCATCTCACCTTGAAATATCAGGAGGCAGAGTACACAGTCATTCTAAACCAATCATAGGATTATGTGCTGTGTTCTTTCGAACACCATTAATAATAAAACAGATGGCAGTGTCAGTGAAACGATTTCCAAAGATTATTTCCTGTGAACATTTCTTTGGTTATTCATCCAATTGTTTAATTGTGTACTTATCTGTAGACACTGTTATACAGTTTCAATTTAACTTAAGATTTTCGGATGTTTTCGCATGAAAATAAATGTGTGCATGTGCCGTAATATAGGAAGAGCACTTTTTCAGGTGGTTATTACTTTTGCACCATTCAACAAATCTGCACAAAACATTCCCAAAAAATAATGACAGATTACAGAAACTTTGCAAAGGTGCACTGCAAAGTGGCACCGTATTAGCGCTAGGGCAAGGTTTGTGGTGCTTACAAAATGCCAAACTGCACTTGTCATGGTAAAATAGTTCTTTTTATGATGTTCACGGATACCCATATGGGGCCAGATTACAAATATTTTGCACAGGTGCAAGTGTAAAGTTGCACCGTATTAGCACTAGGGCAAAGTTTGTGGTGCTTACAAAATGCCAAACTGCACTTGTCATGGTAAAATTGTTTTCTATTATGACCCAGTGTTTTTAAAAATGGGGCAAGCTTTGCCCTAGTGCTAATACTGTGCAAACTGTGCACTCGTACCAGTGCAATGTTTCTGTAATCTGGCCTGTTCGGGGAATACAGCATAACATTTGTTGTACATAGTCTGCCATGAGTAGCACCTGACACTATTTTAGTCAAGTGCACTCATGTGAGTGTAGTACAGGGAAGCTGTCTGTCTGGTAAAGCACAGTCCTTGACTTTCAAAGAATAAGTTTACACTAGCTGTACATATAACTGGTAGTTCCTACGGATAATTATAACGAGCACTGGCCTTTGTGCTTATTTAGTTTCTATGCCCAGAAGGGTTGCTGCCTTGAATCACTGTCACAGATATGCCATTTATTAGAAAAATTGGTTGTAACATCAGTTACCAAAATACTCATTGATTATGTGTAATGAATCAAGCAGTTTGTATTGGTAGTTATTGCCCTCAGCCCTTTTCACATAGCTGCTCTCCTGGATGATATCATGGGCCCCGAAAATGGCAGGGATATGTTAACAACCTGAGGTCTGCATTTAGACAACAAAAGCACAGTTAATGAGACATGGCTTTTAGTTTGAGTAACCTGGTGCCTCTGTAGGGTATATGTGGATTCTATAGGCCGTTCCTTGGAGGTGGTTAATACACTGGACAGGCAGACATCGCAAGAGCTCAAATGGTATATGAGCACTTTTCATCTATCAAACACATTGGGCCTATTTCCCATGTAACTGTTCATGCTGAGGGTTTTGTTATCATCAGCCCCATATAAAAGTGGGCTTAGGGTCTGCAGGCTCAGCTTTGGATTCTTTTTTATGTGGCCCTTTTGCTGCTGTGTTTTTAATTAAGCAATAAGCCCCGAGCTGGTCATTGCCACATCAGGTTATGCCCTGAGGCCCATAGTAGCATAGTTTACAAATGCCCTGAGGCATTACATGATGCAGTAATGCCCCCCACCCCCATCAAGGGGATTATTGCTATTAGTGCCACAGCCCATTAGAGAAGTGTTCTACTAGTTCGTTCTTTTCGCTTGCGAGATGCTCTGGCGTTTCACAAACGAAAACAATGAAAGTGCCCACCATGAATCAGGGTAGAAAATCATTTCTCTCTTTTCATGGCACCCTTTTAAAAAAGTTTTAAGAAGTAAACAAAGAAGAAGGCTGCCAGAGAACGGGAGAAGGAACTACACGTAGTACCTTGTCCCTTTCCATGGCAGCCATTTAAAATATTGAAAAAAAGTCTTAAAAAAACGCCTGCCATGGAAAGGGAGAAGGGACTATAAATAGTCCCTGACGCAGATTGGGAGTGGACGTACGGGGGGATAGAAGTGTTCCTGGCGCACCCGCTCTCGATCAGGACCAGAATGAGAAGGTAAGTGGGTGGGACAGTGAGGGAAATCTGAGGAAAAGGTGGAGGGGGAGGAGCATGATAATGCCCCCGTTCCGAACCTCCCCATTGGCTGCGATGCCAAAGCCACGGCCCCGCCTGGTGCTAATTGTTAAAAAAAGTCAGTGGCAGGGCAAAACAATGGTCATGGGTTTGGCCACAGGCCAGGCCCTGGTACCCTCTTTTTTCCCAGGCCCTTTGGGTTTTGTTGTATTCCCACCCAGGGTCTAATAAAATTATCTTCACTTCTCTACTATACAAAGGAAATCTTTTGCATATATTGACATTATTTTAACAGTAAACTATCAATGACAACAGGTGCAAATGATAAAATGGAACAATGGAACAATGTGAACGTACAAAAACCACATGCAAGCCCAATGGCAGTTTGAAGACAGCAAGGGAATAGTAACAATAGCATTTCAAACTTGCTGCTGGTGCTGCTTAAATAAAATAGTAAAGTCAGAGTCCCTTGTAGCCTATCCTACTGTATCTATTCTCATCAGGAGCACACACATGTATGTTGTGTTTGTGCATTTCAAAGCACATCCCAATTGTACATGTGTCAGTCAAAGAACTTTAGTTGGAAAAAATAAGCATCAAAGTAAATTACTATAAATAACACCAAAGTACAATGACAAGGTATAAAAGACAACATTGTCAGTAAAAATATTTTTATTTAAGAAACATAAAAAGATGAAACTATTAGGTCATACAAATAATAAAAGAAATACAATTCAATGATGCCATAGAATGCACCAGATCATACTTTTAAGAGCATGTCGCACATAAGTGAGTAGTTTCCAGACTTTCAAGCGTGTATCAGCCATCAATAGACAGACTAATCAGGTCTACATTTCCTTAGACCCATTGGTCAAATTAATGGTTTAAGTGATCTATTCCTAATAAAATTGTAAGCTTTACAAAAGAATAAGAAATTAATAATGTCTCAAGACAATCGCCTTACCAGTGTGGCGTGTAGTCTATCTACTTGTAACTACTCTTAGCGGCAGGACATTAAATATGGTTCTGGTTAACAATGGCCACTGAAATGTATATTTGGCACAGATCAGGTAATCAGCGACTTTTCCAGTTGATAAAATAAAATGTGCTCGGTTAGAAGGTCTGCACAATTCACGATTCATCATCAACCTGCTCTTAATATTCACTATCAGGTTCAAATGGTTTGAGACAGAATTGGCAGATAAATTGACACAACAGTTGGTGTGATTTGCCATAATAAATATATTTCAAAGAACTAATATGCATGGTATTCACAGGACATTTACCTCCAAGCTTAAAATATGTTTAAGAATTAGGTGTGTTAAAATTGATTTTTCATTGGACCAAATTCTCAGCCAAACCTTTACAGGTTTTAATGCAAATGCATCTACGAGGTAGATTACACCTATTTCAGGATGGACTGAAAATGTTGATGCTGAACAAGGCCAAGTATGGTTTTCAGGAAGCCATTCTCTACCACTTGTAAGCTTGACTTCTCCAGAGCAAATCCACAAACCAGTCCCCTTTTTATTTTTTACTATAGTTGTTACTTTATCAAGGTAAGCTCTAATCATCATCCCTCAGTTGACATTATTAAAAAAAGTGAGCAAACCGAAAACAAGCCTCCAAGGGCTGGGATCATTTTTGTTTTCTGCTTGCATATATGTGTAGCTCCATTCAATCTTGGTGTAAAGCCGCATTCCAAATTGTCACAGCTAGTGTTGGGCTTAATAGTTTTGCTTCCAACTCTAAAACTGGGAAATGTAAGCTTTCTTTTGCCAGACTGTCAGGCCATTATGGCTGACTTTGAAGTGTTAATTGATAAATCTAAGCCTTGCATAAACTCAACATATGCATCAATTGGACTGTGTTAAAAACGTGCAGTCTGTGCCAAACGTACTGTGTCATCCGGATAGGTTAAGACTGGCAATGACATTCCTCCTAGGTCGGGGACATCAGCCTCGCATCCTGCTAATAAGTCATGGAGGCTATTAACATAAAGAGAAAATAGCAGTAATGCAAGAAGAAGCCATTGCCGAACACCTGTACGTGTTGGAAATAGCAAGATGTAGATCGGAGCTCAGATAGATGACTAAGATGTTAAAATGACTTCTTTGTGTAACATATTATATTTATCATGCACGCCATATTAAACTTTCCTCTCTATTCATTCTTCTTGACCTCTGTGCTGCCTTTGACACTATTAATCAGCCCACTCTGCTCTCTCTACTCTCTTCTACCTCTGTCTCTCGGGCACAGTGTTCAACTTGTTTTCTTTCTACTTCTCTAACCACTCCTCTTCTCTCTTTCTTGCAAATGTTCCTCTTTTCCTTCCTTTCCACTCCCTCATGGTGTCCCACAAGGGTCTGTTCTTGGCCTGTTCCTTTTCTTGCTTTACCGTTTTACCTTCCCTGCTATAATCACTAACTTTGGGTTCCAGGCACAGATTTATGTTGTCAATATTCAGATTCTCCTCTTATTTCTTACCTTTTCTGACTCTATTAATCTTTGTCCATCCTCCTGTCTTTCTGCTATCTCTACCTGGATATCTTCCTGTTTCTTGGGCCTCAATTACAAGAATACCAAAATCCTGTTCTTTCCTGCATCTTCTAAGATTCCCATTCCCGGTCTATTTACTTTCCTCCATTGCACCTTCCTTTGTCTTTTCAAGCACAGAACCTGGGAGTTATCTTTGACCCCACCTTCTCCTTTCAAACTCATATCTTGTCTGTAGCTTGTTCCTGTCATTTTCATTTGTTTAACATCCAGAAATTCAACATGTACTCACTTTCTCTTCCACCAAAACTTTGCTCCAATCCCTGGTTATTACTCGACTCTACTGTTGTGCTTCCCTTTATACTGGCTTACCCAACTATGCCCTTCTTCCCCTACGTTCTATCTTGCATTCTATGGTTAGGACCCTATTTGTTCTTCAACCCCCCTGTGCACATTTCACCTTACCTTGCCCAACGTAAATTGCTCCCTGTCCACCATCATAGTAAAATAAAATGTTCTTTTCCTTTACTTAAAATGTATCCATGCTCTTGCCTTTATCTACCTCTGCTCCTTGAAATCCCTTTATCACCCTACACAGAATCTCTGGTCTTTTCAATTCCATCTCCTTGTTCCCCATCCACCATGTGCTGCATCTCAATTTCATTCATTCTAGCTTCTTGCCCCTAAAACGCGGAACTCTCTTCATCTTGAAATCTACTCTTGCTTCTCTCTCTCTTCCAAAAAGATCTCAAGTCCCCCTACTTCTTCTCTCATTCACTTCAGTTTCTTTTTGAACAATCACAATGTGTCATGGGCGCTACTCCCGAGGGGCCAGGACTGGCCCAGCGCCCTCGGAAGCAGACCCGTCTTCCACTACTCCGGACCCAGCAGACCCCTACAGGGGCCCTTTGGACCGTGTCCTGACGCCTTTGGCGCCCGGCTCATGAAGGGTTTCAGTCCCGGCGCCATAGGCGCCGGGCTCATATTGATAAACAGTGTAATAATGCTTGGGTGGACTTACCTGAGGCAGACCATGCTGCATATTTACCCAGAACAATCCAGTCTGGTTGAAGTCCCCAGCCATCAGGGCTGGGAGGAACTATTCCCTCCATTCAGGAACTCTTTTCTTACCTGGGTGGAACCGGTGGAAGAACACACACTGGAAGCACTTCTCTGCTATTTAAACCACGCCCGATGGAAAACACGTGCTTCGCGTTATTCTGCAGCAGCAGCAGGACGCTCACCGAGTCGGCTCCTGCATTCCAGGTCCAGAGTCATCTTCAGCTTCCGCGCAGTAACCTGTGGATGAAGTAAGACACAGAACAATACTTTCCAGATCCCGGAATCCAGTCACCGGCAAAACCTGCAAAGAATAAACATAAGGTTTGTGGGATGTTTTTACCCATGCATCCGAGCCCTACCTCAAAAACTGTGCAGTACTGGCATTGAAAACATCATGACGGCCAGAGCTTCCCAGAAAATGCACAGGGAAATGCATGAAGAATAGGCTGCCACTCACTTTGCCGATGTTATGGGCACAGAAGGGCACTGCCTAAAACCACCATTGGACTACCCACACAGTAGTCTGAAACCATTGGGAATGGCAATGCTGATTGCCAAAAGCAACCTAGAATTGTGGGGAACTCATTTTCTTAAATCCCAAAAATGGGTGCAGTACCAGTACTCACCACTATCAAAAAAGCCGGCGTTTTCAAACAACACCAGACTTTGTGTAAAACTGAATAAATGAATGAAATAAATGAAGGCAGGCCAAAGAAAGACTTACTGAGAGGTGGATACAATCTAAAGTTATATTCTGAAGTGACTTGAAGGTTTATAACAAGACTGGCTGAGTTGTGGATTTCAGCAGTTTAAGTAAATTTGGACTGAAAGACACTAAAAATCTAAATGTTTAAATTAACTGAGTGACCTACTTTTGAGTGGCACATAGTTGTCACTGTTGAAATGCCATAGTTTTGGACTTAGAATCAGCATTCTAGCTGCATATGTAAAATGGTTAGTTTTATTTGAATGCAGGAAACTGGGTAACTAAAAGTGACATTAGCTGGGGCCTGGTTTAAGGAACTGAATTCTGCCCACCAGCTACCCCCGACAGGAGTTGAGACTTGCACAACTGCTGTGTTCCCAGGCCTAGCTGCCTTTTTGCTGCTCCCACCAAAAGGGATCTGACACTTCTCTGATTGGATTATCAAGGGACTGCTAGAGGCTAAACATAGGACCCAGGCAGAGGGTTTATGGAAGTGGCCATAAATGGCTTCCTCTTGAACAATGGGCCTTCCAGGGCCCAGGCAGATGGTTTATTGCAGGGGTAATAAAAATGGCTTCCTCTTGGCAGAAACTGGGAGGGGGAGAAACTGGAGACAGAGGCTGAGCTTGAAGAAAGTGGAAAAACTGGTTTCTGTACCATGTGACCTGAAAAGACACACCCCTGTAGCCAGAATATGGTTTTAGAAAAAGATGAATAACTCATAGTACGGACTTGTCATAATTATTTAAATGATACCAGAATTCTTGTGATTTTTCTGCCCACATTTTAAGAGGTTTTTAGAACCGGTGGCATGATCTGGGGGCAAGCTAGCAGTTAAGAGGGTATTACTTAAAATGTCTGCATGTGAAAAGTCTGATACTTCATCAATTAATGCCTGCATGCCTTGCACACATGTGTATAAATTTGGGGTAATGTCTGATATTGGTAACTTGACCAAAAAGTGAAATATGTTGCCATTTCTGAATGCAAGCTCCCAGGAAGAGCAGATTTGGACAGGGTATACCTCCTGTGATATGTGATGGGTGCATGTAATTTTAAACAAATGTGTACCTGTGCAAATATGTCTTTTGGGTCAAAATATAGATTGTGTGTAATTTGACAGGGGTGGGTTCTCTGTACCATAAACAGACCTCATCATGATGACACTTCATTTCATTCCCCCAATCAAGGGGAAGAGGATGAAGTGGCCAATGACAAGTGGAGAGGGGTAGAGCCTAGTGATGCTGCACACACACCCATTTTCAAAACACATAAAAGCAGACAGACAGGACAGATAGGGACATTCAATTCCATTTGCTGCAACGCGCTCTGCCGGACCATACAACATCCAGAGATCCAGACTTCAAATCCATCAATCTCCAGAATCCAGAGAGGCTAGAGAGAGAGCAGAGCTGACCCAGACCACTGTTAGCAGAACCAGAGAGCTGACCCAGATCACTGTGAAGTGCAGAGACCAGACCAGAGTCCAGTCTAAAACCTGACCAGATCCGTGGCGAGGCCCATTCTAATTCAAGAATATAGTGTGAGTACCTAGCAAGACTGTGCAGAACCAATCTCTTAGTTAAAATAATATAATTCAATCTATTTTAATCTAAGTAGAACTGCCTCCTAACTGTCACCTGTCATTTTGCAAAGCTGTCACCTGTCATTTTTTAGCTGCAAGTTTTTCAAATCCGAAAAACTACCTTTATTTAATCGCTCATATCTCCGTGACCGTTTGTCCTAGAGACTTACAGTAACTTTCCTCTGAAAGCTTAGAATCTCAGCTTTTCTACGAACCTAGAAACGCATTCCTACCCCCGATACTTTTGCCGCAATCGCGAAAAACGCACGCGCGAATTTTACCACGATTTGAAAATTACTCCACGTGTGAAAACAGCAGCTTCTTGCTAGAACTGTTAGAAAGTCGTTTGCAACTGCCAAGCATTCCTAGAACATTTCTAAAGTAAGCCTGAACTAATTTAAACCAACTAATCCTCAACCTGAACCTCTAGAGGGAATTAAAAGCATTTTAGCATATTTTTCACTTCATTGCCAGCACATATAAAAGCATTTTGGGCCTGTGTTTCAAACTCCGATCTGTAGTCTAAGCTTGCTGGGGTGAACTGAATTACATTTGATTGCATTTCTGAGAACTGTGTGCTTTCCTTCCATTTCCTTGCATTGCATAAAAGGGGGGAGGGGATTGCCAGAGAAAAGTGATTACATTGTTTTGTTGAAATCATATTGAGTATTTTCTGTATTGCATTTTCATTCAACATTACATCCATCTGAACTTATATAAAGCATTCTCTACCACCTTATTCTTCTGTTCCTATTCACAAGTGTGCTAGTGCCAGACTATCCATTATTGATTACTGCTCAGATTCAGTGTGATATTCAATTATTAATTTATTATAAAGCGTGATATATATATATATTGTTTAAATTATCAAATAAACCTTTAAACGTGCAAAACAGAACTACTTCTTGGCTCAGTGGGGTCAGGAGGATTCCAAGAGAGGGGTGTTATATAGGGGTAGTCATCCAGAACGCATGAACTGGACATAAAGATATATCAATAAGGGTTTCCATTCAGTATCCCAGACTAGGCATTGACTTAGCTGTAGTGTTGAATTGAATCCTCTTACAAATTGGGGGCTCGTGCCGGACGTTTGGGTTAGATCTATCACTTGTGCAGATTAATACAGTGTACCAGCTGACCAGATACACTATCCGGTCGGATCACCACGCTGTGTTACGCTGTAAAGCACTCCTCAAAGGAACGCTCTAAGAAAAAGGTCTGTTTTGCAAAAATAAAATACTAATTTCTGTAAGTCAGGACAGAGACCAATCTCTAGAATGACGACCTTAGTAGACATGAAAATAGCCAGAGAGCACTTCTTACATAAGTTATTTGAGAGAGGTGAGTGGACTCACCAGGACCGCATGGTCTGGTTGCAGGCCATCACGCAACAGGTCACGGAAACAGGGTCAGATACATGGAGAGATCAGGGTCCCTTA
Organism: Ambystoma mexicanum; assembly: GCF_040938575.1. Lineage (NCBI taxonomy): Eukaryota > Metazoa > Chordata > Amphibia > Caudata > Ambystomatidae > Ambystoma > Ambystoma mexicanum. The sequence continues at coordinate 203,343,213 of NC_090937.1, read as the reverse complement.
CATGTGGCCCTGAGTGAACTATACATGGCTCCTAAAGCTAAGGATGAACAAGACAAGATGGTTAGGATAGCGGCATACCTGTACCTGTATATGGGAGACATGCAGGATAAATGTACTGAAAGCCAAGATCTGGCGAATAAGCGACAGATGGTGTTAGAGAAGGTCCAATCTGACCTGGTCTCTTCTGAGCAGAGGCTGCAGGGAAGCCAGGAGTCCGAAAATGAGAGTAGACAGCACATCATTAAAATAAAGAAGGATATGGATATCCTGCAACAGGAAAAGGCTGACCAGGATACCAGATTTCTGGCTTTGCAGAAGGAACGCCAAGACAGTTTGGACTCCCTACTGCAGAGCCAGAAAAAGCTGGAGCAACAGATCAATTTCAACAGGGCATGCACAGAGCAGGTAGCCACCCTGCAAATCCAACTAGACAGAGAGAAAGAGGAGAGCAATAAACTGATCCTGAAAGACCTGGATACCCAGGCAGAGTTTGATCAGGAGCGTCAGAAAGCTGGTGCCTTCCAAAGGCAAAGGGACGACCTGGCGTCACAAATTCAAGCTCTTGGTCAGGAAAGGGACACCTTAGGCCAGGAAGTCTGCCACTTAAGGAGAAAAATGGAAGAAAATCACCTGGCCCACCAGGGACTGGGTGACCTCCAAAAAGAACACCAGGACTTGCTAGAGCACACCAGGAGGGTGGAGGAGGCTCTGGCAAGACAGGAGCAGGCCAATAGGGACACAGCTCAGGAGGTAACCCTCCTGCAGCAAAGACTGGCCCAGTGCTCCAGGACCAATCAGGAAACGCAGAGAGAGAATGAGGCTCTCTGCCAGCACAATGATAGACTCCAACAACAGGTAGTGATGCAGGAGAGACTGATAGAGTCTAGTAAGGCCTTAACTGAGGAACTGAAGGCGCAGGCTCTTGCATTGCAACAGGGAGCAGGGGCGGATAGAGATGAGGTTCGCTGGGAAAGAGAAACTCCTGAGCATAACCCCAGGAGCCCTAGTACCAGAGGCCTTTATTTCTCTCAGTCCCTGGACTCTGCCACCCCCATGTCCCCTGGCGCACATGAGCACAGGGCCACAGGGATGGCAGATTACTATCCAGCCAGAAGCATGGGGCTCATAGGCCAGTACCACCCAGGAATGGAGGGGCGGGCATCCGGGTATGGGCACCCAAGCACAGTGCAATTTGGTGGGGAACCCCAGGAGAGTAGGCCCATTAAGGGCATCCTGAAAACCTCTGCCCAGTTAGGTCAGTGGGGGGGTACCCATCAAATCCTGGCAGCAAAGAGGAATCTGAAGACTCCTCTGAACGGTACAGGACACAGGAGACCAGGTCCCCACATTCTGCCAGCCATTCCCAGGCTCGCAGAATCCGGGAAAACCTGGAAGATCAGACAGGAACCTCTGAGAGCAGTGCCTCTGAGTCAGAGGACGAATGGACAAGGGTTACCCGAACCAAAAAGGCCAATAAGGCAAAAAGGGCCTTGATTAAGGACCCATTGAAACAGATTAAGGCAATCAGGAGTGTCATCACGCCTTATCATAAGAACGCCAAGTACTCTGTTTGGGAACACTTGGAGCTCTATGAGCAAACGATGGAGACTTTTCATTTGAAGGACAGCCAAAGCTGTATCCAATATGTAAAGTGGACATCCTCCCCAGAGTACTCCAGTTTCTTTGCAGGGCTGGAGGACCAAAATCATTCCAGGTGGTCCACCTATAGGGCGGCCATATTAAAACATTTTTCTGTTCACAGAAATCCCCAAGAGGCTCGCAAGGCAGCCTACAATTTGCAGTGTGGGGAGGATCAGGCCCCACAAGAGTTTGTGCAAGAACTGAAACGTGCCTTTGCGCAGACCACCAGAAGGGTGCGCACAGACAGCAGAGAATTCGTCAATACATTTTTCCATGCCTTGCCCAAATATATAATGACCCAGCTTGTGAGAGATTTTCATGAGAAAAGATCTTTAGACTGGGTCATTGAACAGGCGACCCGGATCTATGAGGTGCAGAAGCCAATAGAAAATAAAAATAATGCGCCCAAAAACCCCAAAGCCAACAACACCCCTGCTGCTGCCAAGGTGGCAGAGGTAAAGGTCACCCCCGTTTTAGAGTTGGAGATGGGGGGGCCTAAAAACCTACCTGCACCTAATAATGCTAGGCCCAGAAGGTCCTCGGGCCAGTCACAGACAGGGAGCCAGGGAGGCAGCCCCACAAATGGGGTCCCTCGCTCTCCTGATTATGTAAGCCCCCGTTACAAGGGAAACAGACCCATCCTGGGTTATGTGTGGACTCCTCCAGCCCAAGGGGGGGGAATCCAGCCAAGCACCTAACCCAGGGAACTTCCCTCCCAACTTCCCACAGGAGGGCAGAAATTCTCCAAATCCTGGGCAGAACTTTTTCCCCAGGTATCCACCCAATTTCCAGCCCCAAAATCCTCCACCCTTCTTTCCCCAATTCCCTGAGCCCAGACAACCGAATCCGGGAGAGGGGAGGCCAAGGGTGGAGGGGTATCCAAATCTTCCCAACCAGGGGTACTACCAAAGAAGGGATAGCTACCCTTCCCGGGATCAGCCCAGGGGAGAAAACAGGGCCCCGTATCAGCCTGAGCGGGTTTCCCAGTTAGAGCGCCAGGTTCAAAACATGGCGCGGGATCTGGGTCACATACTGAGGGCTCAGCAGAACCCTCAGATCGGCATGCCGGCGCAGAACGCACCCAACTCTGGACCTGGTGCTCTAGAACAATGACGGGGGCAGCACCCCGATAACTCACCGGTTACCAGGGAGGAGGCACAAAGGGAAGGGGGGTGTAAAGCCTTGGAGGAAGCTTCCTTCCTCACTTGCAAACAGCCCCTGGAAACCCAGGAACCGGAAACAAAATCTCTTGCCCCTGAAAGTCTGCCTCCTAAGGAGGAGAGGGGGGGTAGGAGAAACAAAAGACCCAAACAGACTCAGTTTGAGGAGGGGGTACAGATCTTCCAATTTGAGGGAGAGGGATCCTCAGAGGATCCTGGGAAAAGGATCTTCTCCTTCAGAGAGGGGGGAACTCCTCCCAAAGAAAAATGGGTCCCTAGGGATGCAAATCCAGACTGGGGAGATGTGGAGACTGAGCTACCGCCGCCCACCATCTCATCCCAGAACCAACAGCAAGAAAATCCCCTGGTTCAAACCCATCCTGGTGACTGCCTCCAAAAAGGGGGGCGGCCCGGAACCGGAGCCAGGGGAACCCACAATGGCTCTGATCTCCAGTTGCCAAATTTTTCTTTCAGATTCCCAAGGCTCTCCACAGAATTCTGCCCAAATCTCTTCTCTAGCAATGTCCAAAACCAGAAAGTTAGCCCACCAGTTGTCCAAAAATGTGCATTATCTGTGCCCCCTTGAGGAGAAGGAGGGAAGATATTATGCCCCGGTACAAGTACAGGGGCAGGGTACAATTTTGGCACTGGTGGACACTGGATCTCAAGCTACCCTTCTGTCCAGAAGGGCCTTTGATGAACTGAATGCAGGAAGGGGAGGGAATTACCAAATTCCTCTCACCTCACTTCCTGGACAACTCCAGAACTTTGACGGGAAGGAAATTCCCGTCGAGGGGACGGCGGACTTCGACATTAAAATTGGGCGACACAAGTTCAAACACCCGGTCATAGTTGTGACTCCAGAGGGCACCCCTTGTTTACTAGGGAATGACCTCCTGAGAAGGTTGTCACCCCTAATAGATTGCGCAAACAAGGTCCTCTGGACCCAGACTAGCCGACCCATAAAATTAAAACAGAGTGTCAACCATGTTAGTTTAAACGGCACCTGCCACATGGTTGAACAAAAATCTGACCAAGTAGAATTTCACTTCCAGAATAGCCAAATTCCAGACGTTACAGTAATAGCAGTAGTATGCTCAAAATCTCCATTGGCAACAAGAGCATAGTCCACAATTGTTGGGTCGTGCAAGACGTCCCTGCCGCCTTTTACTTAGGCAGTGACATTCTCAATCGCTTTGCCATTAGTTTGGACCTAATAAACTTCAAAGCTTGGTCCCGATTTGCGGATAATCCCATGGGCTTTGATGATCCAGAAAAAGCATTTAGGTCAGCTCAATTGCTACCTTATGCAGTTGAAATTCAGATCAAAGAGGAAGTCACCATCCCAGAAAGGACCCGACAATTCTCCCTGGAAGTGAAAGTTAAAAGAGGACAATATTTGCAAAACCCTGATGCTTACATACATCTAAATGCTTCTCTCCAACAGCAAGGGTTGGGGGTAAACCCAACTCCATTAGTCAACATAGAACATGACACCATTCTAATAGAGGTGGATAACAGCGACTTGAAGAGTATTACTCTAGCCGCAGGCACCATTATTGGAATGGCGGTTGATGACCGACATTTTTCCATAGATTTAGGTAATGAACTGTTAGGGCCAATCCCCAAGGACTGCTTTGACAGTGACAGTGATGACAATACAACACCAGACAGGATTTTTACCCGGCATGGGGGGAACTTCCTGGTGTACACTTCTTGCCCTTATGGTAAGGAAGATGTGACTTGTGACTTCAGAAGGGATGAGGTGATTTTCCAGGTCCATGAGGGCTGCCTTTCCCACCTGAAGCCTCCAGTCCAAATCAGCACTCTGACCAGGCACTTCTCCACCCAGCTGGAGGAGGCCGCGGAGATAGCCAAACCAGAAGTCTTTCCAGGCTTCAGGCAGATGGTGGAAGATAGAGTCAACCTAGCTGATGCCTGTGTGACTCTGGAACAAAAGCAAAAGTTGAAACAAGTTTTCTTGGATTTCCAAGATCTCTTTGCGATAGACTCATATGACTGTGGTCGCACTGACATCCACACAACAACAATCCCCACGGACCCTGGCATGACTCCTGTGTTTGTGAAGCAATATCGCTTGCCTCTCGCATCAATGGAGTCCCTTACTGAAATAATTAAGAATCTTGAGTCCCGGGGAATAATCCGTCCAGTCCACAGCACCTTCAATAATCCGGTGCTGGGAATATTGAAGCCAAACGGCCAGTGGAGACTCTGCGCCGACCTCAGGGAGCTCAACAAACGGGTCCATACTTCCCGATGGCCTCTGCCCTACATTGACCAAGGGCTGGCCCAGATCCAGGGGTCACAGGTATTCACTGCAATAGACCTGACCAATCGATACTGGACTGTGCTTGTCAATAGGGAGGACCAATACAAGCTGGCTTTTACCTTTGGGGGCCAGCAGTACACATGGACCCGGACTCCCTTCGGATACCTTAACTCCGGTAATGAGTTTAACATTTTCCTACATAAGGCCATGCCCGACCTGGGTGCGAGGGGTAACCTGGCTTATGTAGATGATGTCCTCATCAAAAGTTCATCTGTGGAGGAACACATAGCGGAGATCCGTTATGTTCTGACCCAGTTGAGAGCCGCCGGAGCAAAACTTTCCTTTCAGAAAGCACAGTGGTGTAGAACCCGTGTTAATTTCTTGGGGCATGAGATTACTCCTCAGGGTCTCTGTCCCCAGGAAAAGAAAGTGGAAGCACTTCAGAAACTGAAAGACCCCACAACTCTGCGGGAACTAAGGAGCCTCCTTGGACTGACTAATTACAGCAGAAAGTTCATTGAGGGCTACGCAGAGATCACCAGACCCCTGATTCATCTCCTGAAGGGGGGGGTCAAGTGGGAATGGGGTCCAGAACAAGCCGAGGCAGTAGAACAACTCAAAAGAAGCCTCTCACAAGCGCCTTGCCTAGCTTACCCTGTCAGAAACAAGGAGTTCTTCCTGGAGACGGGGATCTCTAATACGTGCTTGACGGCAGTATTATACCAAAAGCATGACAAGGTCAATAAAGTAATCTCCTATGCGAGCAAAACTTTATCCTCTGTGGAGGAAAAATTCAACGATTGTGAGAAGGCACTCCTGGCAACGGTGTGGGCATTGAAGAATTACCGCCCGTTTATCCAGGGGGAACACATCATAGTGGAGACTCCACACCAGCCTCTGCAATATCTCCAAAGTGACAGAATCCGGGCCGGAAATGTGAGTAATTCCCGAATTACTTCCTGGATTCTGTCAATGCAAGGCTTTCCTGTGGAGGTCAGATATGGCCAAAACAAGAAGAGCCCCTCGCGCAAGGTCTGGTTGACTTGCATGATTGTGCCAGAGAAAACTGTCTCAAGGACGAAAGTCTCAAAATAAAGGACAACATGGAGGCATACCTTAATTCCCCCCACAAAGTCTTTGAAGAAGACAAGTGTGAGGGAATGCCCACTGTATATGTGGATGGATGCTCTTACCATGTTGACAACGACGGGGAGAAAGAACTGGTGGCCGGCGTAGGGAATGCATGGGTGAATGAGTCCCCAGAACCCTCCGCTGGATACAAAATTGGTCCCCGAAGTAGTCAGGTGGCAGAATTGATGGCTGTGCATCAGGCTATCCTCACTGCTGTCCAGCATCAACTCCCCGAACTGGTCATAATCACAGATTCGGATTATGTACGGAACGGGTTCGTGGAGCACCTGGTTAATTGGAAAACCAGAGGCATGTTATGTGCTAACAACAAACCCTTGAAACATGGGAAGTTGATCCAAAACATTGATGATCTGGTCACCTCGAATGAGATGACCATCTATTGGAAAAAGATCAAGGGTCGTTCCAAAGTAGAGGGACCAGACAAAACTGGAAATGACTTAGCTGATCAGCTGGCCAAAACAGGGGCCATCCAAGGGGATCTAATTGAGATTGAGTCCCTGTTGGGGGAAATCCAGGTCACTGCTATCACTAGGTCCCAGACAAATGCTCACAACGACCTTTCAATTGCACAATGGAGTAAGGAGACCCCTGATGCTGATTTGATTACAGCTCAGAAGGGGGATCCAATTATTGGTAAGTTTTACCAACACCTTGAGGACCCTGAGAACTTTCCCCTGACGGATACCGATTACATTGGGAAAGAGGACCTAAGAGTGTTGATGAAATGTCCAAAAATGTTCTGAATCCAAGACGGTTTGCTGGTAAGGAAATCCAAAGCTGGCCACGATCAGTGGGTGGTTCCTACCTCATTCCGAAGCCTGATGTTAAGTCACGCCCATGATGCGGCCACCGCCGGTCATAGGGGGTTTCACACAACATTAGAAATCTTAAGAGAGGTTGCATACTGGCCACACATGGGGCAGGACCTCGACCAATACTTGAAGGGGTGTCTTGTGTGTGCACAATTTCAGCCATCATCCCTCACGCACCGTGCGCCTCTCCAAAAGAGGGGGATGACACTGCCATGGTCAGATTTACAAATTGACTTTGTAGGCCCCGTGATTCGCTCTGCTAGGGGGAATAAGTACATGTTGACTGTGACATGCTTGTTTACCAAGTGGGTGGAATGTCTCCCAGCCCCAAATTGCAAGGCAGAAACCGCAGCTGCCCTGATGATTAACCACATCTTTTCCCGTTTCGGTCTACCTCAAAGGATTGAGTCAGACAGAGGTAGCCACTTCACCAGTGAAGTGATGACAAAGATGTGGGAGATACTGGGGGTCAAAAGGAAGTTGCATATTGCTTACCGGCCAGCTTCTTCTGGGGCAGTTGAGAGATATAACCGAACCATTGTGAGCATATTAAAGAAGTTTGTGGCAGATTCTGGGCCAAGTTGGGATATCCGATTACCTCTGGTCCTAATGGCCATCAGATCTACCCCTTCATCTGCAACCAAAATGTCACCATTTGAGTTGATGACTGGGCGCAAGATGGTGCTTCCTCAGCATTTGCTCTACAGGACCCAAGAGCAGACACTGATAAATGCCTCCACAACTCATGAGTATGTGGAGAATTTAAGGAAACACCTTCAACATGCTTTTGCTTATGCTCAGCGGCATCTAGAAAGATCAGCTGATAGCATGAAGACCCACTATGACCTGAAGACTTCCAGGAAGGAATATCAGGTGGGGGACCAGGTCTATCTATACAATTTCCAAAGGAACCAGGCAAAACAGCGAAAATGTTTGCCTACATGGAAGGGACCCTTTGAGATTATAGACAAAATCTCCCCTGTGGCCTACAAGATCCGCATCCCCAAAGGCGGTTTGGCAGAGGGGGAAGACAAGTGGTTCCACATTAACCAGTTGAAGTGTTGCCATCCCAGGCACACTCTGCAACAACTGGAGGAATCCTCTGGAATCCTAGAGGGTACTGTCTCAGATTAATTCAGTTCTAACTTAAAATATCTGACATATCGCCTATCAAATTCTGAGTTTCTCAATGTGGGTGTTTTTGTTTTTGAATGCAAAAAGAAATGTGCATGTTCATATGTTTTGACTATAAATTTATATGCCACCTCGCTATATCCATGGTGGGGGAGAAATGTCCATGAATAGGTATTGCCGCTCTTCCTTTGTCGTCCTAGGAGAAAGAAAACCTGGAGACTGGCTAAGGAGGACGATACGGAGACCGGGAGCAGAGACGCAAGGGGCCCAGAGTACCGCCCAATATTCCCATCAGGACCGGCGAGGAGAACCGATCGATCAGTACCGGATGGAGGAAAAGATGCTGAACTGTGCCATCTATTGGAAGAAGATGAGGAAACATCCCAGGTCTTGCGAGTCCCATCAGTGAAACAGAATGGCCATCGCAAGAGGGGGGCTTGTGGGATGTTTTTACCCATGCATCCGAGCCCTACCTCAAAAACTGTGCAGTACTGGCATTGAAAACATCATGACGGCCAGAGCTTCCCAGAAAATGCACAGGGAAATGCATGAAGAATAGGCTGCCACCCATTTTGCCGATGTTATGGGCACAGAAGGGCACTGCCTAAAACCACCATTGGACTACCCACACAGTAGTCTGAAACCATTGGGAATGGCAATGCTGACTGCCAAAAGCAACCTAGAATTGTGGGGAACTCATTTTCTTAAATCCCAAAAATGGGTGCAGTACCAGTACTCACCACTATCAGAAAGCCGGCGTTTTAAAACAACACCAGACTTTGTGTAAAACTGAATAAATGAATGAAATAAATGAAGGCAGGCCAAAGAAAAGACTTACTGAGAGGTGGATACAATCTAAAGTTATATTCTGAAGTGACTTGAAGGTTTATAACAAGACTGGCTGAGTTGTGGATTTCAGCAGTTTAAGTAAATTTGGACTGAAAGACACTAAAAATCTAAATGTTTAAATTAACTGAGTGACCTACTTTTGAGTGGCACATAGTTGTCACTGTTGAAATGCCATAGTTTTGGACTTAGAATCAGCATTCTAGCTGCATATGTAAAATGGTTAGTTTTATTTGAATGCAGGAAACTGGGTAACTAAAAGTGACATTAGCTGGGGCCTGGTTTAAGGAACTGAATTCTGCCCACCAGCTACCCCCGACAGGAGTTGAGACTTGCACAACTGCTGTGTTCCCAGGCCTAGCTGCCTTTTTGCTGCTCCCACCAAAAGGGATCTGACACTTCTCTGATTGGATTATCAAGGGACTGCTAGAGGCTAAACATAGGACCCAGGCAGAGGGTTTATGGAAGTGGCCATAAATGGCTTCCTCTTGAACAATGGGCCTTCCAGGGCCCAGGCAGATGGTTTATTGCAGGGGTAATAAAAATGGCTTCCTCTTGGCAGAAACTGGGAGGGGGAGAAACTGGAGACAGAGGCTGAGCTTGAAGAAAGTGGAAAAACTGGTTTCTGTACCATGTGACCTGAAAAGACACACCCCTGTAGCCAGAATATGGTTTTAGAAAAAGATGAATAACTCATAGTACGGACTTGTCATAATTATTTAAATGATAACAGAATTCTTGTGATTTCTTTGCCCACATTTTAAGAGGTTTTTAGAACCGGTGGCATGATCTGGGGGCAAGCTAGCAGTTAAGAGGGTATTACTTAAAATGTCTGCATGTGAAAAGTCTGATACTTCATCAATTAATGCCTGCATGCCTTGCACACATGTGTATAAATTTGGGGTAATGTCTGATATTGGTAACTTGACCAAAAAGTGAAATATGTTGCCATTTCTGAATGCAAGCTCCCAGGAAGAGCAGATTTGGACAGGGTATACCTCCTGTGATATGTGATGGGTGCATGTAATTTTAAACAAATGTGTACCTGTGCAAATATGTCTTTTGGGTCAAAATATAGATTGTGTGTAATTTGACAGGGGTGGGTTCTCTGTACCATAAACAGACCTCATCATGATGACACTTCATTTCATTCCCCCAATCAAGGGGAAGAGGATGAAGTGGCCAATGACAAATGGAGAGGGGTAGAGCCTAGTGATGCTGCACACACACCCATTTTCAAAACACATAAAAGCAGACAGACAGGACAGATAGGGACATTCAATTCCATTTGCTGCAACACGCTCTGCCGGACCATACAACATCCAGAGATCCAGACTTCAAATCCATCAATCTACAGAATCCAGAGAGGCTAGAGAGAGAGCAGAGCTGACCCAGACCACTGTTAGCAGAACCAGAGAGCTGACCCAGATCACTGTGAAGTGCAGAGACCAGACCAGAGTCCAGTCTAAAACCTGACCAGATCCGTGGCGAGGCCCATTCTAATTCAAGAATATAGTGTGAGTACCTAGCAAGACTGTGCAGAACCAATCTCTTAGTTAAAATAATATAATTCAATCTATTTTAATCTAAGTAGAACTGCCTCCTAACTGTCACCTGTCATTTTGCAAAGTTGTCACCTGTCATTTTTTAGCTGCAAGTTTTTCAAAATCGAAAAACTACCTTTATTTAATCGCTCATATCTCCGTGACCGTTTGCCCTAGAGACTTGCAGTAACTTTCCTCTGAAAGCTTAGAATCTCAGCTGTTCTACGAACCTAGAACCCTCGATACTTTTGCGGCAATCGCGAAAAACGCACGCGCGAATTTTACCGCGATTTGAAAATTCCTCCACGTGTGAAAACAGCAGCTTCTTGCTAGAACTGTTAGAAAGTCGTTTGCAACTGCCAAGCATTCCTAGAACATTGCTAAAGTAAGCCTGAACTAATTTAAACCAACTAATCCTCAACCTGAACCTCTAGAGGGAATTAAAAGCATTTTAGCATATTTTTCACTTCATTGCCAGCACATATAAAAGCATTTTGGGCCTGTGTTTCAAACTCCGATCTGTAGTCTAAGATTGCTGGGGTGAACTGAATTACATTTGATTGCATTTCTGAGAACTGTGTGCTTTCCTTCCATTTCCTTGCATTGCATAAAAGGGGGGAGGGGATTGCCAGAGAAAAGTGATTACATTGTTTTGTTGAAATCATATTGAGTATTTTCTGTATTGCATTTTCATTCAACATTACATCCATCTGAACTTATATAAAGCATTCTCTACCACCTTATTCTTCTGTTCCTATTCACAAGTGTGCTAGTGCCAGACTATCCATTATTGATTACTGCTCAGATTCAGTGTGATATTCAATTATTAATTTATTATAAAGCGTGATATATATATATATTGTTTAAATTATCAAATAAACCTTTAAACGTGCAAAACAGAACTACTTCTTGGCTCAGTGGGGTCAGGAGGATTCCAAGAGAGGGGTGTTATATAGGGGTAGTCATCCAGAACGCATGAACTGGACATAAAGATATATCAATAAGGGTTTCCATTCAGTATCCCAGACTAGGCATTGACTTAGCTGTAGTGTTGAATTGAATCCTCTTACAGGTTAGAAAAGTGCAACTCGCTCGCAGCCGTGCCCGCTTACCTGATCCATCCGTGATTGCAACTGAGCTAACCGCGGCCTTCTCTTCGGCAGCTTCTCTGCACCTGAAAGGCAAAGGACATAATTAAAAAGGCGTTTGGGTGAAGGCAGTCGCATTCATCTTACCTTACCAGTTTTTGCACGCGCAGAAGCGGCCGCATCAACCGCAGCATCCCGGGACGTGCAAACTAGAAAAAGGACATTATTAGAGGTGCCATTAAAAGCGGCCAACGAACATTATACTTACGTGCATCGGCACGTGCAGCGGCAACGGAAAACTACGCCCACAGCATCCCAAAGCCTGAAACAAAGAAAAAGGGACATTATTGAGGTGCCCATCTTTTAAAGCCTAAAGACTACAGTATACTTACAGGCATCCGCTCGTGCAGTAACGGCGGCATCGCTCTTTGGCATCCCAGCACCAGTGCCACAACTAAGGCCGCAAAAGACTTGAGCCTCAACACTGAACTCATCCAGTGACGTAACTGGAATCCACGCACCCCTGCACTAGACGCAGGATGGAGAGCTCAGCATTTATACGCCTAAGGTGAGAGCTCGCCGAGACAAGTAGAAAGCTAGGCTGTGGGAGAAACTGGCGATTGGTGGGAGAAGGAATCCCATCAAACGGTGATTAACCCTTTTTCTTCCACCTGCAGAAAACTTACCCTGCAAGTCAGACATTCGATAAGAGGAAGCCCAGTCCTGAGAGTCGTCCGAGCTCTACGCTTCTCAATTGAAGAAACGATAGCAGCCCAGCCGGGATCAGCGCCTCTGGGGAATCAGGTGAGCGTTACAGAACACGAAGACCACCAATAACCTCCTACCCAGGCGCTATGGAAACTTCCGACACAGACCAACTGGCCCAGTTATTAGGGGAATTAAGAGCTGAAGTTCATGCTGCCCGCCAGGAAACGAATGCCCTTAGGAGGGAATTGATAATATCAAAAGAACGAACTGATGATCTCGCCAGACAGTTATTACAGACACAAGCGGGGCAAACCCCGCTACCTAATTCAGGAGGGAGCTATATCCCAGCGGCTTCAGCCAATCCTGTTCAAATCAACCTACCCCGAAATGTGTCATTGGCACCGCCTGAACGCTTCTCTGGTGACCCTAAAAGGTTTGCGGTGTTTATAAATCAATGCCGATTGCACTTTCTTTGTAGACCTACAGCCTTTCCGACTGACCAGACTAAGGTAGCCTTTGTGCTTTCGTATCTTAGCGGCAGTGCCACAGATTGGTCGATCCCTCTGGTTACACTGGATGACCCGATCCTTTGTGATTTCCCGACCTTCCAGGCAAATATGGAAAGACTTTTTGCAAGGCATTCCCAGGGGCAGGCCCTGGACAACAAACTCCTTTCCCTACGACAGGGCAATCAAGATCTTTTGGCCTACATTGCATCATTCAATAGGCTAATCGTGGAAACCAGATGGCCTGAGGACAAAAGAATCACGCTTTTTCACAGGGGTTTGCGGGGCGAACTCAAAGACGTACTTGCCCAGGTAGTGAATCCTCCTCAGGATTGTTCAGAGTACATTGATTTGGTGGTCCAATTGGATCACAGATTACAAAACAGAAAGGCGGATCGATCCAGGTTTGAAACACGAGTGTTCCCTAAGCCTCAAAGTCACACCAAAGGAGTTGAAGCCGTCGAACCTATGCAAATTGGGATTGTAAAGGGTCCCCTAACCAGGAAAGAACGCGACAGGAGACGACAAATGCAACTATGTCTCTATTGTGGAAATTCAGGACATTTTCTTCGAGATTGCCCGGTGAAACCACCTAAGAAGACAGTGGGAGCTTCTGATAAGAGTTCTGAAAAGCCTGATCCGGGAAACGACCTCGCCCAACAAGTGTAGGGGTCCGCTTGCCGAGCGTAAAAACCAGTTTTTTGACCTCGCACTTCATAATGCCAATGGTCCTCGTAAACCCAGAGCAACCGGATCGTTTGCATGCAATTAAGGCATACATTGATAGCAGAGCAGTTGGAAATTATGTGGACCGCAAATTGGCTTCCAGGATGACCTTACCTCTTTGTTCAAAGGTGGTTAAAGACGTCATTACCACGGTGGATGGGACGGAAATCGCCTCTGGACCAGTGACCCATACCACTACTGAAGTGACGATACTAGGCCAAGACGGGCATCAGGAGGTAATTGTGTTCAACGTGATCAAGGCTCCCCAATTCCAAGTAATTCTAGGGATTCCTTGGTTGGAGAAACACAATCCTCAGATTGATTGGCGAGCAAAGACGATAAAGTTCCCAGAGTGCACACCAACTTGTTATCCACGACCCAACATTGGCCTAGCGTCAGTAACGGCTGACGGTCCACAATTACCTCTAGAGTATCGAGAGTTCCAAGATGTTTTTCAAAAGGAACAGGCTAACACCTTGCCACCCCACAGATCGTACGATTGTCAGATAGATTTGCTTCCCAGTGCAACTCCCCCTTGCAGTAGGATTTACGCCCTTACCGAGCCTGAGAACCTTCATCTGCGACAGTATTTAGACCAGTACCTGGCCAATGGCTTTATCCGTCTGTCGAAGTCCCCTGCATCCTCAGCTCTGTTCTTCGTACCAAAAAAAGAAGGTGACCTCAGAACCTGTATAGATTATCGTGCTCTGAACCAGATAACAGTAAAAAACCGGTACCCCTTACCTCTGATCCCGGAACTCCTTGACCAGGTAAAAAACGCCTGTATTTATACTAAGCTTGATCTCCAGGGAGCTTATCACTTGGTACGGGTCAAGGAAGGAGATGAATGGAAGACAGCCTTTCGCACTAAGTATGGGCTATTTGAATACCAAGTGATGCCCTTTGGACTATGCAATGCACCGGCCGCCTTCCAATATTTTATGAATGATGTCCTCAGAGAGCTCATTGATGTCTGCGTTGTCGTCTACATAGATGACATTCTTGTGTACTCATCTTCAGAAGCTGACCATCGAAATCATGTTAGGGCGGTCCCTGAAAAACTTCGCCAACATAAACTTTTTGCCAAGCTCGAAAAATGTGTTTTTCATGTCACTGAGGTCGAATTTTTGGGATTTATTCTGACACCCAAAGAAGTTCACATGGACTCGAGAAAAGTAGACGCTATCCTCAAATGGCCGTCTCCTACTTCCGTGAAAGGCGTTCAAAGCATGCTAGGCTTTGCCAATTTTTACTATAAATTTATTCCAGAGTTTTCACGAGTGGTACAACCCATCACCGCCCTCTTAAGAAAAAATAAACGCTTTGAATGGTCCGCAGAAGCAGAACAAGCCTTCCAAGAGCTAAAGGCTAAATTCACCTCGGCGCCAATACTGAAACACCCACGCCCGGACCTCCCTTACATCGTTGAAACCGACGCCTCCAGCTTAGCAATGGGAGCAGTCCTATCACAAAGAGATCCAGAGACTAACCAACTGCATCCTGTGGCATTCTGGTCTCGGAAGTTCTCGGCACCTGAGATCAACTACACCATCACAGACAAAGAGCTTCTAGCGATTAAATCAGCCTTTAAGGCATGGCGGCATTATCTCCTCGGGGCCAGACACACCGTCACAGTGATCACCGATCATCGAAATCTGCAGTATCTGAAAACCGCCTAGGCTCAATCCTCCAGACAGCTTCGCTGGGCTCTATTCTTTGCTGAATTTGACTTTGTGATCACTTATCACCCCGGCAACAAGAACGGCAAAGCGGATGCTCTTTCCCGAATTGGAATGGGAGATAACGTTGCCAATCCAGAACCTGTACCAATAATTCCTGAACAAAGGATCGTGGGTCTGATTTCTTCACAATCCATTGAGGATATTGAAGAAAAAACTAAACAACTTGTAACCTCACCAGGCTTACTGAACTGGTTACAAAAAGGAAAAGATTTTACCGTAAGCAATGACTTGCCTTATTTCCAAGGACTATTGTTCCTACCACACGCCGATTTACAAAGACAGTAATCTCCTGCTATCATGATTCATTAATTGAGGGTCACCCTGGCATTGCCAAAACCACAGAAAAGGTGAAGAGACACTTCTGGTGGCCTTCGTGGAGAAAAGACATAAAGGAATTTGTGATGTCCTGCGGTGTGTGCGCTCAAAACAAGGGTCAGAAGAAGAGGCCGGCTGGTCTTCTGCAACCATTAGACATCCCACCGTGTCCCTGGCATACCCTTTCCATGGACTTCATCACAGACTTACCCTCCTGTTCCGGGTACAACACCATTCTTGTTATTGTGGACCTGTTTTCTAAAATGGCCCACTTCATTCCGCTAAAAGGCTTACCTTCAGCATCAGTCCTAGCCAAAGTATTTCTTGAAAACATTGTCCGGCTACACGGCTTCCCGTCAGTACTAATCTCAGATAGGGGGAGCCAGTTTATTTCCCACTTTTGGCGTAGCTGTTGTCGATTAGCTCAAATCGATGTAAGACTTTCGACCAGCCATCATCCCCAGACCGACGGGCAAACCGAAAGAACAAACCAGACTCTCGAGCAATATTTACGATGCATGCTACAACAGTCGGAGAGTAACTGGAAGGACATCCTTTGGATAGCTGAATATGCTTACAACAATTCAGTTCATTCGGGTACCGGGAAGAGTCTCTTCTACATCTTGTATGGGATTCATCCTCGAACCTCCAACCTTGATCCACCTCAAGATCTTGGAACACCCGCCGTGGATCAATTGCACACCGTTATTACCCAAGCTTTTAAGGAAGCAACTGCACATCTACAACAAGCTAAAGAGAGGTACAAAAAAGGAGCAGATCAACACCGAAGCAATGCCCCTCAATACCAGGTTGGGGATCAAGTCTGGCTGTCCACCAAACATTTATCGCTTAAAGGGCCTCGCACCTTCAACCCCAAATACCTGGGACCATATCCAATTACGGCCATAATTAATCCAGTGGCTGTTAAATTAGAATTGCCAACCCATATGAGAATACATCCTGTATTTCACTTATCTCTTTTGAAACCCATGCAACCTGGAACCAGATTGACCAATCCTCCAGAGCCCATTCAAGTGAATGGGGAGCCTGAATTTGAAGTAAAAGACATTTTGGACTCTAAAATCATCAGATCGAAGCTATTCTACCTAATCGACTGGAAAGGCTACGGACCTCAGGAAAGGTCATGGGAACCCTATGACCACGTCTATGCTCCTCGTCTAGTCCAGAAATTTCACCGAACCTTTCCCGATAAACCAAAACCCCCGGGGAGGACAAGTTTGGGAGGGGCCTTGAGGGGGGGTGCTGTCATGGGCGCTACTCCCGAGGGGCCAGGACTGGCCCAGCGCCCTCGGAAGCAGACCCGTCTTCCACTACTCCGGACCCAGCAGACCCCTACAGGGGCCCTTTGGACCGTGTCCTGGCACCTTTGGCGCCAGGCTCATGAAGGGTTTCAGTCCCGGCGCCATAGGCGCCGGGCTCATATTGATAAACAGTGTAATAATGCTTGGGTGGATTTACCTGAGGCAGACCATGCTGCATATTTACCCAGAACAATCCAGTTTGGTTGAAGTCCCCAGCCATCAGGGCTGGGAGGAACTATTCCCTCCATTCAGGAACTCTTTTCTTACCTGGGTGGAACCGTTGGAAGAACACACACTGGAAGCACTTCTCTGCTATTTAAACCACGCCCGATGGAAAACACGTGCTTCGCGTTATTCTGCAGCAGCAGCAGGACGCTCACTGAGTCAGCTCCTGCATTCCAGGTCCAGAGTCATCTTCAGCTTCCGCGCAGCAACCTGTGGATGAAGAAAGACACAGAACAATACTTACCAGATCCCGGAATCCAGTCACCGGCAAAACCTGCAAAGAATAAACATAAGGTTAGAAAAGTGCAACTCGCTCGCAGCCGCGCCCGCTTACCTGATCCATCCGTGGTTGCAACGGAGCTAACCACGGCCTTCTCTTCGGCAGCTTCTCTGCACCTGAAAGGCAAAGGACATAATTAAAAAGGGGTTCGGGTGAAGGCAGTCGCATTCATCTTAACTTACCAGTTTTTGCACGCGCAGAAGCGGCCGCATCAACCGCAGCATCCCGGGCACCTGAAAACTAGAAAAAGGACATTATTAGAGGTGCCATTAAAAGTGAGCAACGATCATTATACTTACGTGCATGGGCATGTGCAGTGGCAACGGATATAAAGCCCGCAGCATCCCGGCACCTGAAAACTAGAAAAAGGACATTATTAGAGGTGCCATTAAAAGCGGCCAATGAACATTATACTTACGTGCATCGGCACGTGCAGCGGCAACGGAAAACTACGCCCACAGCATCCCGAGGCCTGAAACAAAGGAAAAGGGACATTATTGAGGTGCCCATCTTTTAAAGCCTAAAGACTACAGTATACTTACAGGCATCTGCTCGTGCAGTAACGGCGGCATCGCTCTTCGGCATCCCAGCACCAGTGCCACAACTAAGGCCGCAAAAGACTTGAGCCTCAACACTGAACTCATCCAGTGACGTAACTGGAATCCACGCACCCCTGCACCAGACGCAGGATGGAGAGCTCAGCATTTATACGCCTAAGCTGAGAGCTCGCCGAGACAAGTAGAAATCTAGGCTGTGGGAGAAACTGGCGATTGGTGGGAGAAGGAATCCCATCAAACGGTGATTAACCCTTTTTCTTCCACCTGCAGAAAACTTACCCTGCAAGTCAGATATTCGATAAGAGGAAGCCCAGTCCTGAGAGTCGTCCGAGCTCTACGCTTCTCAATTGAAGAAACGATAGCAGCCCAGCCGGGATCAGCGCCTCCGTGGGAATCAGGTGAGCGTTACACAATGTATATCAAACCTACCATTACTATGATGCTGTGCATATCTGTTGGTAATGTTAAGACAAGAAGATGATAAACCCCTCAGTAAGTCTTCAAAATGTGTCACATTCTCAGACAATGGTTTTAGTGGATCCAAAATGTCTAAAAGTAAAGGGGGAGTTGACCCCTTCCATCTGGAAAGCCTCACTGCTCTTGTCTCCTTCCAGCTATCTACCTCCTGCTCTGCCACCCATAACAGCTGTGTGAAGGGGATGAGCTTCATCTATTTATACCTTTTTGGGGCCGTCCCTATTCTACTCCTTCAATCACCAAAATGTGTCCAGCACTGAATATTGTTCCAAACAAAAATGTCAAGGACACAAGTGTTATTCGCCACTAGGAATCGTTCCAACAAATGTGTTCAGTGGACAGTACCTGTCTTGTGTAAATATTAGTCAAGGACAGCTTTCGTCATTCAGAACTAAGCATTTTTCCAATTAAAGTGTCAGCGGACAAAAACTACAATTCGGATACTGATTTGTAGTATTCTTGGGAGCCGTTATCTGTTTGTTTTCTGTTTACTAGTACATTGGTGCTCGGCCCAAAAAGGCGTGGGCAGAAACAAACTGCTTTCTTTATATAGAAGGACTGCAATGTTCTAGTTCAAGGTTATTTGTCCCTCTTCCCAGACTATCGCACAATTACACCACCACGATGTATGTAAACACTTCTGCAGCAGTACTTGCTTTTACTGAATAGGATCTGACAATCAATTGCATCATGGCTAAGACATATGACTCAGAAATGCTGCAGCAAGCGTGGAAAGATATGGAAATTATATTTGAAAGTACAAAACAAAAGGGAAACATAACAAATGAGCAATTTTAACAATTGTATGTATTTTAGAATGATCGAGGGCCAGTATGGCTTCCAGACTTTTTTGAAGCGCGGATACATCTTCTATTTATGTTTTATTCAACCGGCAGAACAATTCATGGGATGTTTTATGATTTTGAATTGTGCAGAATATTTTATCATATATTGTATTGTAATCCTAATGACATAAAGTTGAACAAAGGTTTAATGATGATGATGATGATGGTTACTTCACGGCAATCACAGGCTCCACAAGGTGAGGTTTTCACCTGCAGCAGTTAAAATATGCATAAAGCAGTGAATGCAATTAGCTTTGAGGCAATTGAGGATGCCTGAGTGGAGCATGGCATAAATTGCCAATCTTGTTTTTTTTGTTTTTTAGCAACTTTTATTCTGTTTTTCAGGACTCTTTTTCTCATTAAAATAAAAAAAATAAAACTTGTCAAAAAATAAAAAGTGTACTTTCCACCTGTCTTCCCTACATCCTCCTCACCTCCCATCCTCTCCTTAACACCCAAAAGGTTCTTTTCAGAACCACCCAAAATATTCAAAAAATAATTAAACTGTGGGAGAGTGGGATTTACAATTAAACAAAATTATCAGGTCCCTGCATTGTACTGGATGGTAACAGCCAACTACCAAAGTTAATAGCCCCAATTAAATTAAGGGCCCTTAACAATGTTCTGCGGGCTTTTACTGCCCCAGTCAATCCAGGTACTCAGCAATTATTGATATTAGCATCCCAGGCTAAGATCCTGCAGTGCAAGTACCAAACAAACAAACCACCCATCCATTCATCCAAATAAACATGCAAGATGGCCGCAAAGCAAATGGAAACCTGGGCACTATGCAGAGCCCCTCTTCCATTTCCATGGCACTCCAGGATGAGGAAACTAGAGCAAATGTATAATCATCCATCAATGGTAATTAGAAATGCTATTAAGATGATGGGGTGAGTGCAAGCAGCCATCACCTTCAATTTAAACAAGTATTTGCATATTTGCGAACTAACCAAAGATGCTGTTAGGTGTTAAAGAATGAAATATATTTTGCAAGTGAGAGTCTTTTGGTGGATGACACTTTCTTGTGCTTTTTTGTAATGCAGCCCATGAGCCCCATGCATTCCATGCAACCTAATGCGATGATACACCTAACAAAATTTGATCAGAGACTGAACCAATTAGATGGTTTTCCAAAACAATTTGTGTTCCCTGGCTCCAGGGACTCAATATTTTAGATTAAGAGAAAGAACACTGTTTACTGATGTTTAAAAAAACCTGATTTATACACTAATTATGATATAAAACATGAGGCAGCAGACTATATCAATCATCAGCACTCTAAGGCCCAAGTAATAGGACCAAACAAGGGAAAGTATTTAACAAGGAACACCACTCTTGTTGTCAGCCAGTACAGTCTGCCATCACATATATTATATATATTAGCACCCTGGCTTTTTAACCGAGGATGCTGATAGCAATCGTTATATATATTTTTTTGGGATACAAAGTAGCTGGGAGAAATCGTTTTTTCCTCATAATTTTAAAACTAAAATTGCCTTGAGTGTCTGTACTTTCCCCACACAGACTGTACATTTTTTCCTAATGTCCACAACCTCCTCTTTCCATGATCTACATATTGATTCAATTTGAATAGCTTCCAAAATCCTTTTGATTTCTTTTAGACAATGCTAAATTTCATAATTTGCAACATCCTCGTGTTGCTGCCATACTATCCTTTTCCTCACTTGAATTACTTATTCATATATTAACTAAAAATTAAAACATTTGATAAAACAATTAAAGACATAATTTACTTGAAAGTTATTTTACTACTATTACTAGACCAATTGACACTTTTACAAATTTACTTTTTTTTTAATTGTGATTTAGCTGCAATTCATTGACTTTTCCCAGTATTACCAAAAACACATTTGTAAAACATTCACTTATAGTTCAAATAGAATTGAAACCAATTATTATAACAACACATTCATCACATTCATAACTTGACAGAATTACGATAATCCTAACAGAATTCTCAATGTAAGCCAATAATTAATTGGGCCTACTGATACATCATACAAAACAGTGTTTCTGCAACACCTTTAAGGCCTGTACAGTCAGGAATACTTTTATTAATTGTTACAAGGCAAATTAAAAATAAACCTATACTTAATCAACAACCTCCAAAACAGAGAGTATTACTAAATATTAGTACTGTGAGAAACTAGAAGGTGTCTCACCCACTAGCCCCCGGCAATCTGTAATCCAGGTGGCCCGGATATGGCCATCACTTTTGGATCTAGTTCTTGGGGGTGGACCAGTGCCGGAGGATCACCTGGATGAGAGGTCTTCGGGAAGTGAGAGTGAAACACCAGATGGTGAGATGTGGTATCCCCTTCCCTGTAATACCTTTACCCCCATCCTACCAGGTAGGATATTTAGGAACTCAACTCCCGTCACATTTTACAACACAAACACTTTCTCACAGCCCGCTATGAGTGAAAACGTACTAACACCCAATCGGTATACCTGATGTGTCCCAATACAATGGTCAGGCAAGGTCAGGCAATTACTGACCATCACACACACCTGACTTCCATTACACTTCTGCACAGAGATAAAAGGCGGAGCACAAGAGCACAATTTGAGCAAGGCAAAGCAAGCGAGAAAACAACAGTTCCAAGATGACAGTTTAACAAGAGGTGAAAGCCAGCAAAACAGAAGGGGATCACAAGGAGGTAAGTTCCCTTGACTTTTTCAACAAGGAACCATTACTTTCATGAAGCCTCAAGAATAGAAAGTGTAAGACCAGGAAACCAAGCTGAGGAATCCTGCATTGTGTATCGGAGGTACCCGTGGCCCTTCCGCCTTGGTATTCAAGCTGGGACAATCACCAGCTGCCATGGTACTGTCCTTGGTTCCAACAACAAAGCAG
The DNA here is from genome assembly GCF_040938575.1 of Ambystoma mexicanum. NCBI lineage: Eukaryota > Metazoa > Chordata > Amphibia > Caudata > Ambystomatidae > Ambystoma > Ambystoma mexicanum. The sequence goes on along the minus strand of NC_090937.1, from coordinate 203,320,962 downwards.
CATCATTGAAATCAACAAAGCCGGTGAGTTGGGGAGACTGTTATAAGACTGGTCTCTGTTGGAGCCAAGGTTGCAAGTGGCAATATTGTATGGTGAGTGCTGGAAAGAACATTGTATGAAACGTGTTTGATAACCAACTTGAGTAAAGTTGAACTTGAGATGAGTGATTGAACTTTGAAACCAAGATATTTGACAGAGTGGTCCGGTACCGCATGGGTGCTCAATCAAAGGTCTCTGTAAGGTATCCAGCTGAGAGATGAGAAAGTGAAAGAGTGGCAAAGGATTGTGAATCCAAGCGGTCCTGCACGGGTCAAGCAAAATCCTGTGCACAATCAAAAGTCTTCGATGTTGATACAGACAACAAAAGGTTTATAACAAAGTAGATAAAGTTGGTCCAAGCCCAGCAGAGGGAGATCAATTGCTAGCTTTGGGTTAAAGCAGGTTTTGTGGTACAATAGATCAATTAGTCTGAGCCCGGCTGTGGGAGACTGACTAAAGATTTTGTGGCAAAGCGGATCTGAGCCCTGCGGAGGAGGATTCAGGGTGAACCGTGAATCACGAGAGAAACTGGATACGTGAAAATTGTGTTAAAGTGGATCTGAGCCCGAAGGAGTGGGATCTGAGGTGAATAGTAAATCACCTAAGAAAAATGTGTATATGTGAAATACAGAAAGGAAAGGAACTTTGTTGTTTGTTGCATCAGGCCCTCTGAAAGATGAGACTTCTTAATGGCAGAGAAGACCAAGACTGTGCTAAGCTTGAGTGTGTCGCCTTTTCCCGTGCTGAAAACGTGGGGAAGGGAAGCCAATGGCTTGAATATTCTGACATATCATTTCTTGAACAGTTTTCTTTTCCATAACATTGTTTCCCACACTATTTGTATTTGGAGGTAAGAATTGGAAATAGGTTTATTAGTATAGGACCTTTTATTTTGACAAGACACCACTACCTACTGCGTTATTATTATATGATGGTTGTAGCTTGCTCCCATCTTTAGATTTAGGATTACAAAGGTGTTTTTCAAACCCAATTAAAGTTCAATAAACACCCTTGAACTGTGGTCACTTATGTCTGTTTTACTGTTGATATGATGCCTTCCTTATAGTACCCGAGAAGGTGTGGCTTCGGCCTCCCCAGCTAATGAGGAGGTGAGCTCAGAACAGGGGCTTTACCAAATGGTAAAGCTCCCACTCCAAGCTTCATTGGAGCTGGAGGTCGCCATTTTCAAACACTGGCTAAAAGGTAAGTGCTCAACTGCACCCCACGGCCCCTACCCCTAACCCCTTTTCTACATGTTTAGCCCCAGCACCCCACTTACCTGCTGCTGCCTTCTCCCTCTCCTGTGCTAGGAACAGTAGTGTTCCAAGTGCGTCCACAAAGTACGATTAGCCACAATGGAAAGGGAGAAAGTATTACTTGTAGTTCCGTTCTCCCCAATCCATGGTGACCATTTTATTTTGTAGTTAAGTTCATAAATGACGAACAACTTAAGAAGACACACTATTAGTACCCCGGTACAATGTGTCAGGGTACTAATAGCAATGTTACCTTATCAGGAGGGGCATTACTGGGACAGGTAATTCCCTGGGCTATCGTTAAAGCCCTCACTTCTTTCAGGCTTCCAACTGGCCGGTAATGCCCCCGCTGCTTGGGTAATATTGCTTAAATCGAAAACCTGGAACCAATTTACAGGCCAATTTACAGGCCGAAAAATGCAAGTGTCTTAACATTAGCCCCAATAAGACTCCTGCCCAAAAGGATTCACTGCTATTAGTTCAACTTAATTACTAACTTCTTTACCACAGTAAGGCATACCTGAAACCTCAATGTCCATGATCTCTATTACTTACCTTTATTAGTGTGTACTACATTTTGTATAAACATAAACAATAAACTCACATAATCTACTAGATGGTGGCAACACATCTGCATCCTCTTCCTCAATGTTCTCCTTTGTATTAACATTCCCATCAAGACATTATTCTTTGTAAATCACCTTTTAATATTAACCTTCTGACTTTACCAAACTCAATAAGTCCCCTACCCAGAGGGATTCAATACTATTGGCATCCTGACAAGATCCCCCCTTCCCATGGTGCTCATGCTAACACTTATCTATGGCCTCAATTTTTGCTACAGTGCAAAAGTGCATTAAATGTAAGTACCTCAGTCACATAATTCACTTTCATTACTATCTTCTTTGCCACGCTGAGGCAAACCTGAAACCTCAATGATCTCTTTTAGTGACCCAAAAACAATAAACTCACATAATCCGGTGGAGATCGAACTTCCTCCTGGCGACAGCACTTCAGCGTTCTCCTCCTGTATTTTTTACTTTGTGGGAAAATGTTCTTCTAGAAACTGCTGGTATCTATCCATTTTTACACAAACAAAATATAACTCTATAACACTCTACACACAATGCCAAAAACCTCTCTCTCCTTTCATTTTAGGATGGAAAACTGAAACACATTAGCATTAAAACAAGGGGGGATTATTTATGTTTGTTCTCTCAATGGTACCCTACTGTTTGTAGCGAGTGGAAATTAGCCAATAGAACATCACATGCCACAGCTGCTATTCACCTATGGAACCAATAAGGCAATGTCATTTTGTGAATGCTGACTCTATGGACCAATTCAAACTGGGACACTCTTGTCTAATCACCTTAACTACCTTCCTTCCCTGCCATAAAACACCATGGTATTGTACAAGTTGGGAGATGATGGTAATGAGACCTTAATTTCAGATGAAGACCTCAAATCCCAAGAAACAAACAGTGATCCTAACAGTAGAGCAGGAAGCGCAATAGAGGATGATGATGGTGAAAAAAAAGGTCACTCGGTGTAGGTTTTTATTTTCTTTACCTGCACTTTATACAATATTTAATAACAACTTGACTAATGTAGAATATGTGGTCAGCTTTTCCTCAGAGTTCAAGATGTGTGTATTCCTTTGGAAAGAAACACATTTCTCATATAAAAGAGAACGTAGTGAGGTAATCAGATTACTTATACATGGCAGTACAAACTGCCATCTGAAAGCTACTCTTGCTAATTGTTTCTCAGAGTAGTATTTATAGATACACTGAAAACCCAAAGGCTCTTTTAAGGGCCAGCAACATATTTAAGTGTTAAGATGAGAATGATAACACAACAATATGAACTAATATACAATCTGCAGTCTGCATTGAGAATCAGAGTTCTTTACAAGCACGAGATATTATCCATATGTGATATTTACAATCCCCACAATATTCCAAATTGTTATTTTAATTGTTCTTTTCTTTAATTGTACAAGTCATCACATATCTAGAACTAATATCCATACATCCCTCGTCTCAATACTTTATTAGATCTCATTGTCAAAATACAAACAAAAATAAATAATCTCAGTACATTTTTCACATTGTATACTCTTTTCATTAGTCACTCCTTACAAATTAGAACACATTGAATACATTGCAATATTTCTATCTCCCTGCACACAGCACATTTCTCAAAACAGACATCACTCATCTACCTCCTTTATACCTGTCACATCATCCCTTCAACCAAATCAAACATTAAACAAACCTAAAATCTACTTTTACATGCTCTGTACTAACACAAACTTTGAGAACCCACAGAGAGATATAATGAATCAAGAATGTAAACTTTAGATCACTGTGAAAACTGTCTCCAATCAATCAAAGCACAATATAAGCATGACACGGATGCAATCCGGTCTCGGTGATGCACTTTCTTTTACATTAGTACACCTCAAATAAGGGTTAAAACATAAAACAAAAACCCCAAATCAAAAACAAAAACACACCTACCTCCCCACATGTTTTAAGTTAATTTATGATTCAAACCATGCATTTTTATTTTCTGATAATGGAATAATGATAATGAAATAATTCAGTGTCCTTCCTAAATTTACTTAAAGAACGATTTTAACTTAACAAGCACTTACTCTGCTTACCACATCGCAATACTATATAATTATTATAATTATAATGATTTACTCTTTCTTTTCCTGGTTGTACTGATTGGAGATCTTTTAACGTATTTGAGGCAAAGCAAATCATTTGAAACCCTCCTCCAATCAGAGCAAAGCACACTGTGAACGCAACTCAGTTATCATTCTGTCTTGGTAACGCACTTTATTTTCACCTAAACAAAGAAAAACTTTTTTTAAAGTAATGTAATACTACCAGTACACTAATAGCGTTATGAGAGTCATGTGTGAAATATGCCACCAATGGGTAGCCATGGGAAGTGCCACAACTAACGAATGGGAGAAGTTAATATCCCAACACCAAATAAACTGTCATTTCTTTTTTAAGTGGTAATTTTTTCAGAAAAATGTTTTTAAAAAACAAAACAAAATTATAATAAACTGGAAAATATGTTCCTTTTTATTTGTATTCCCTTTGTTATATGTTTCATTCTTATGTGTTTTTCTTCCCTGTTCCACCCCCTCTTTCCTTCGCCAAAAACAGCTAAGGGACTCCTTTAAGTCACAAAAGTAGATGAAATTGAACATAGACTTCAAAAATATATTTCAATATCTACTTTAATAGCCACAGATAGAATCACTCCAGTCATTGCTCACTTTTGCTGTGCCTGCATATACCCGCATTTCATTGCCTTGTGCTGTAGCTGCAGCTATAAATAATATTAAAAAGAAATATACAAATCTGGTTGTATATATATATATATATATATATATATATATATTCAGTGAAAACATGTTGTTAAAGGGACGTTATGGTTAAGTTGTGCTACTAAAGACCTATCAAATTCAGTGAAAGAACATTGTTAAAGGGACGTTATGGTTAAGTTGCCCTACTAAAAAGCTATCAAATTCAGTGCAAAATCGTTTTCAACGGGACATTATGCTTACTTTGCACTAATAACAACCTATTCATATTATGGTTACTAGTAAAACCGAAAAAAAAACAGAAATTCGCCAGTTATGGTAAGCTAAGCAACCATAACTTGCGTCACCACCGTGCACTACAAGGACTAACACCCATGACATCAAAGATGACATCACAAATGTCATTGATGGCCCTTATTTCGTGGACATGATCCAGATCCTCGGACAGCGGAAAAGTACAGTGTGCTGCAATCTACGGAGCGTTATTGTGAAAGTACACGCTTACAAACACCCCACAATGTGCCATTGTACATGTATGTATTTGTTTGAACGATGTAGGCCTATTTTCCGGTCGCAAGGTCTCCAAAGCTCCGCATTCTGTTTCTAGCTTTTCAGAACAGAGGAGCAGGCCACATTGCTTCGAACAGTAATTGATTTCGGACCAATTATGCTATGCTACATTACCTTTGCAACTAATGGCAACCATGTGAGCCCGGCTCACTGCACACAGTAATGGAAAAAAGTATTAAAGCCCCTTCCTGTGAACCACGCCCTCAGTACCGATAATCCCCATAGTCCCATTCCCATGGCCAGCATACTGAAAACGGTAGTATGTGGCACATACGCTTCCCCAAGTACCATGAGGGCAGTGCCCCAATAAAGCAGGAACGGTCCTTCTTCCCTTTCCACTATCTTCTTTCCAGCACGCTCTCATCGGGTACAGTAAAATAGTCACACCCGCATCCACCAATCACATTGAAGATCTCTCCATGTAACACTATCAGTTCTGTACAACACTCAAGAAACCACACCCAGAATCATTATTGCGCAATCCCTTAGCCTACACAGTCTCATTTCCATGCCCGCCAACCTCAAAAGCCCTGGATGTGGCTTTCGTGCTGTGTGCGAGCGTGGGGGAATAAATGCAACCAGGGTAGGGGATTTCGTCTTTAGTGGGGGCTCTGAAAAGAGCCTTTTTAAAAAAAAGTTTTTTTAAGTGCTTTTAGAGAAACACCTTTTTTCGGTTTTTATATGGTTTTGTGTTATCTTCTCTCCTCACATTCTTACAGCAAACTATTCAACGCAGCCTGTAGATTGGCAAACAAAATAGCATCACCAATGGTCGACAAAGAAAAGCCATTTGCATGGAAAAATTCTGCATTTTGAGAATTAATGATGTCATTGTTACAGAAGAACATCCCACCAGCGGACAAAAAAAGTACACATGCTCCTGTTGATGAGACACCTTCCAAACTCTGGCTGTGGGCAACGTACATTAGGATAGTCCCATACTCTTCTAGGTGGTATGGATGAGAGAAGCAGCTGGGCAGTGTGAAAAAGCTTCTTCACTGCATTCATCAACCTCTTCAGTTTATGGAACATACGTGAACAAGCCATGTAACCCAAATGCATGCCGCCATACTGCGCAACCACAACATGAACAGTAGCGAAACTGGCCACTTCTCTGCAAAGTGCAAGCACAATGCTGAAACTGCGTACATCGACAGCGCGCCACAATGCCTCCACTCCTTGCAAACCGAAATCGCCATCAAAATGTCTTTCCTGGGCATACCTGTGCAGATCTAGCACAAAGGCATCACCCAAAATTAACACAGTGCGGATCTCCATGTCAACCCGCCTCACTATGCAGAGTAATAAAAAACAGTACTACTGCCCCTTCCTGTGAACCACACCCTCAGTACCTGATTGGATAATCCCCACAGTCCCATTCCCATTGTCCAGCATGCTGAGAAGCGCACAATGTGTCACGTGAAATTCCCCAAGTACCGCGATGGCCGCGCCCCAGTAAAGCAGGAGCAGTCATTCTGACATTTCAACAAGCTTCTTTGCAGCACTCCCTCATTGGTTAAAGTTAAATAGTCACACACGCATCCACCAATCACATTGAAGACCTCTCCATGTAACACTATCAGTTCTGTACAACACTCCATATATTGCGTTACACATTCAGAGTGCAGTCTCTGGTGACCCCAGTACACAGTTCTGTGAAACTATCCAAGATTTGTGCATCCAGATTCATCCACATCGGCACCCAGCAATGGTGTATTGTAAATGGCACTAAGTGTTTAAAGCATGTATTGAAACGACTCACACCAGTTGTGTTTACAAATAATGGGGCTGGACAAAAATGCTGCACACAATCCTGCAAACAGTTACAGGGGCTCAGAAATAAGGCAGGAATTGGAGCACTGTGTTGCAATAGAAAATGCACATTACATAGACAAGTAAATCCAAAGGAAGTGGTAATTTACTTACTGCTGGTATTGGAAAGCAAAAACATATCCATAAATGAAATCTTTCTGATTTCCTACATGTGGAAACATACATGCACTCTCTGCAATCATGTCATTCCGGAAGAAGTCCATAACAAACACTTTCTCTCTGTATCTATACCTAACTGTGATTCCATTTCATTTGAACAGGTGGTACAAAATGCAAACCATAGCATATTGTATAGTCCTTCCAATTCTGATAATCTTTCCACCTTACATATACAATACCATAGGCAACACATAACATGAATGCTTTGAACGTACAATGCAGATGGGAAAAAAAGTAACTGCAGTCTTACTACCTTCACACACGTACACATGTCATGTGGCAACAAAACGCTCACACCAATAGCCGTAATGTACCACACAGGCAACACAACCAGGTCAGGTAACTACACTTCATACATTAGAAAGCACATACAATCTTTGAAACAGTTCTAAAGGAATTTGTTTCCTTTCATGAAGCACAGACCCAGAAATCTCCTTCCCCACAGTCACTAAAGTCCATAAAACGGCCCCGACACCTACGTATGCGCACCCTTTGCACACAGAGTCTGCCAATATATACCATTGATTTGTAACTCACTGCACATATAAATAGTAGATAGGGGGCCATAAATGTACATGTATATATTGTGTCAGCTGTACATTCAGTGCACTATGTGCAATGTACCAACATGCTCTATGTACATAAAGAGATGTTCTATGTAAGTGAGTACTTAGCATTGGAAATGCACGATCAAATGGTAACAAGTTACCGCCTTAATTTTGTCTTTATGACTGCATGGTGGTTGGAAATGGAAACCTGTCATACCTCTCTATCAACAGGGGAAAAGCTCAGGGGAAAATAGGCTTCAGTGCTAAGCATTAATTGTGCCAAATGTACAGGCTCTATGCAATTCAAAAAAAAAATCCATATACCAGTGTCACATTGTTGGCATGCATAGTTGCATAACTTTGTGGTGGGAGTGGCCAAGGCCTACCGTCTTTGGTGCATGGCCTACGGCCTTTGCCCATGCACCCAAGAACCTAGGCGTTGAACACACCCACCACAACGTTATTCAGCTATGCATGCGAACATGTGGCCAGGTACCAGTACCCACAAATGTAATGAAGCCACCGGCACTCCTACCCAACCCCCACACCATAATACAGCCATGCATACATACATGTAGGTAGGTAGCTAGGAAAATGCCCACTTCCACTCACATAGTATTTTTATACTGCGAAACAAACCACAAAATCTTCAGACCATTCCCCCTGCGCGCAGCAGTCTAATAAGTACACACACCCAATACATCATAGTAACGTGCAGTATTCTGTAATCTGCACCATAGCCACAACCCAACCACATAAAACATTCACTGGAACCCTGCACACTTTTATAAACACAATACTTAAACACATCACCCAGTGGACACACTGCAGGACTGTGGACTCCATCATTTCCAGCCATGAAAGCAAAACTGTAGGATGGAACAAAAATCACCACACCCATTCAACCAACAATATGTACAATGGTGACACACCACACATATCTGGCAACAATGTGAAACCTACTTGCAACTAGAGCACAAGGAAGGTGTACGTAACTGTAGTACTTTGCACCGGAAATGCAGGATGACATGGTAACACGTTGCCGCCTAATTTTGTTTTTGTAGCCGCATGATGGCAGGAAATGAAACCCTGCCATACCTCTCTATCAACAAGGGTAGAGCTCATTGTAAAATAGGCTTCACTGGAATGCATGATTTGCGCCAATTGTAGACATTCTAGGCAATTCGAAAAGAAAATCCATATAGCAGTATCAGAGGTTTGCCATGCCTTCAGCACCTCTAACCACTTCCACTCACATAGTATTTTTCTACTGCCAACCAAACCACAACATCTTCAGAACATTGCTCCTGCTCCCAGCTGTCTATTAAGTACGCAGAACCAATACATCATAGTACAATACAGTAATCAGTAATATGCGCAATGGCCACAATATCGGAAATGCACAATCACATGTCCAGTCATACATCACAGGTGCTAGGGGCTTACCACACACAAGCCTAGTACGCCCTATGCCAAAATGCTCATGTCATGTGCAATCCACTTCTTTTCTTCCATTGAGCCTGCCCCCACTCACCACACAAACAGGTCACCTCAGAACGTATGGTGCCATAACAAAGGCTGCTTGCAATAACCATACAAGCTAGTCGCCTGAGGAGGTCCCTGCAAATTGGCGCAGTACGCATGGATACACTCCCCCTCCCTTTCCATCCCCTCTTCCAAACACCATACCCTGGAACAAATGTTTTGCAGCCCCTTTCGGCGCTGCATTATCCGCGGCTACAGCATGGCGGCATTACCCAAACTTATGACGCACATCACGCTTCCCTCCAGCCAACCACTGGGTGTGGCGTATCCAATGTCCGCCAACATCATGCCACACCCCAGCCCAATTAGACGTTTGACCGCAGCGCACACAGGGAAATGGGACCGTGGGGCAGAGCCAGACATCACACATTTTTTGACACGTACATTTTACCTGCTTTTCAAAGGAGTACAGGACTAATTATCACCAAATTCACAAAAGAACGCTTTCTGGATGTAGGCGCCGCTCCTGCTGCAAATTTGGTGAAAATGCGTCCAACTGTTTGACCTCTAGGCCTGCCCAAAATTTTTCTCCATTCAGTGTATGGAAAAAAAAATGTTAAACCCCTGCCCTATAACTTTCGCCCCCCTCCACATAACGTCACCCAACTCCCAATATAGTTTTTTTGCAAAGTTTTATACAAATTCGTCTAGGGAGAGCGAAGTTATAAGCCACCCAAAAAGTGGTCTTCCTATGAGATGAGCCATTTAACCATAACTACATGGCCGCTACTGCAGGCCATGTAATGTGGAGGAAATCAATAAAAATGTAAAAATGTCTTCAACCCAGAAAGTAGTTCAGCCCTAAATAGCTGTACAGGTTTGAACACTAATGGAACCTCAAAGCGCCCGAAATTTGACAGTTCAAGTACTGACACAATGCACTTCTCTGCCAAAGCACCTCACCTAGCTGCTTCTGATCTGCAGAACCCCCTGCTAGGTGAGCGTCACATTTGAACTGGGCCATAAAATTGTCTCAGGCATCAATGAAAAAGTGGCCCACAGTTGCAATGGCTCTTCTATCTTTTATGTGCCAGACTTTTTCAATATTACGCAAGTGCCAGTTATTGATAAAATGTGATGCAGTTTGCACAGTATTTACACAGAAACAATGGGCAACTACTAGCTACACGGCTATCAAAAAATCTAGTTACTTTTTTGTATGGGTTTGCAAACGAATCGAAAAAACTGTACGTTTCCAAACCAATGGTAGAAAGTATGTACATTTGTTGGTAGCCCCTTTTACAGTGCAAAGTTGCTAGGGAGCCATAATTTCCCTTGACGTTTGCTTTGATTCGCAGTGATTTAGTGTACTTAGGACAATGCTATTTGATGCCATTTCCTGTTTTGTCAAGGGGTGAAAGTTTGTGTTTAATCACTTCCCGGGATGTCACTTTGGGGTGGGGTCAAATAATGTCATCAGAAGTTAAGGGTCATGAGGCGAGGAGTGGGCCACTTTTTTGAGGCGATGGGTGGGCCACTTTTTTTTGGGTGACCGGGCCTATTTCTTGACCCAGTCTGTCTGACCCTGGGTACAGCTTGCCTAGGCTATACCCAATGTGGTGCTGTCTACCTTTGACTGCATTGAACACAGTTTCCTTGACAGCATTCCTACAGGTGGGCATATTAATGCATTTAACAGCTTCGCATAGACTAGATAGGCAACCTAAGCTAACGATGCACTTTGTGTTAATGTTTAAGTAAATTCATTACATGTAATGACTGTCAAACATTTGACAGCCTCTCTGCTGGGGAAGAGCATAGTCTGCGAATAACCTGTTCTGTAGAAAGGTGCCCATTTGAGCGGGTCTACAATGATGGTTTGGCCCACTGTGCCTGACCAGTAGAGACATATCCATGTGTATATCAGTCAAGAGATGCCCACAAGTATGGTCCAGCACCTCAATGTTATGCAATTCCCTTCTGAATGAGATTAACACTAGCATCTACAGATAACTTTTTCTGTCTCTTTTTCGGCAACATCAGTGCTCATTGGCTACCTAGGCGCAGAGAGCAAGGGGACCACATCTGTGTTTCCCTTTGTAAACCTATGTTAAAGACACATGTTTTTTTTTTCTCCAAAACTAGACAAAAATGCGGACATCGCTCTCTCAACTTGCTTCAATATTGCTGGTGACCTTGAGGGCAGCCAGAGTGCCCCCAAACCCAAAAAGTGCTTCATGATAGTCAGGAAAATCTGTGAGCTCGGTATGCTGCTTTTGATTTTCAGAGACTTATCTAGGCTGCTGCCCTTTCATTTAAATTCTCAGTTCGGGGTCTGAAGTCTGTAGACAAATGGCCGACTTTGCATATTGCAGGCTGAGAAAACCGTATTCGCATGGTTGGACTTTTGTTCATAGCCCAGCCCAGGTGCCTTTTTGTGTGTTTCTCCCCTGCACCTCCCCAACCCCGCTTTCCATCTGGACCAGAAGCTTTGCCTGCTTCAAGTCCTGTTATTTGACGTATTGCCTTCTTCAGGATTGATGGTTGCCTGGAGAGATGAACAAGCCTATACATCTAGCCTTGGAAGAGCTTGGCTTTTTTAAAGAATTGACCACTGTGCACATTTGATGGGAAAGTCTATTCTGTGTGTAAGGTTTTAGTAAAGTTAAGGAATCTAGGAATCTGTGTTCTGGACCTTTCTTGATGGTTGTCATGAGCCCTCTACTTCTTTATCAGCTGTCACTGGTGAGGTATCACCTCTCAGATTTAAGTAGTTAGGCATAAACTTGCTAGCCTTATTGGTCCCAATCATTGTAGTGTCCTTGCCATACAGCCCCTGCACTCAGAAGGAAATGGAATGTGTATTTAGGTTTCTGAGGGGCATACTAGTACATGTTCTGTCTGGAAAAGATGAACATTATTTAAGTAGATGGGATCTTCCGGTCTAGTTGTTTGATGTTGGCTTGTTACAACACACATTTGCTAATCTACACACATAACTTTAATGCATCCCAGTTTTTAATAAAATAATTTTTCGGGGAAAGTTTGTTCCTATTGGTAGTGGATTTGCTGCATGGGTGGAAATACAGATCGATCGACTCTCTTTAACACCACACATGCAACCAGGTGCTTAGACACTGGTAAATAAACCGTGTGAAGAGACATTATATTGGATTCAAAATCATTTAACCTCTTCACCTTTGGGGTGGTGGGCTCACCATGGTTCCGATAGTCAAGTCACATTAAGGAGGGACCCCTGTGCAAGTGTGAACATTATTGTACTTGGATTATACACTGGACGTCCAGTCAAGAAATGGTCCAATCACTACATTACATCCACCCACCATCGTGTGGCAATTAACCAATTCAGCAGATTAGTAGCAGCCCTCAAACAGAAACTATACACTTTTGCAAGTGTGCCATTGGCACTGAGCAGGAGAAGCTACAGGTCTGGTGGTCTGGTGGCAATTTCTCCTTGGATTTGGCTGCCTCTTTTTGGAAACATTGTTCATCAATGTAATGTAGTGATTGGACCATTTCTTGACTGGACGTCCAGTGTATAATCCAAGTACAATAATGTTCACACTTGCACAGGGGTCCCTCCTTAATGTGACTTGACTATCGGAACCATGGTGAGCTCACCACCCCAAAGGTGAAGAGGTTAAATGATTTTGAATCCAATATAATGTCTCTTCACACGGTTTATTTACCAGTGTCTAAGCACCTGGTTGCATGTGTGGTGTTAAAGAGAGTCGATCGATCTGTATTTCCACCCATGCAGCAAATCCACTACCAATAGGAACAAACTTTCCCCGAAAAATTATTTTATTAAAAACTGGGATGCATTAAAGTTATGTGTGTAGATTAGCAAATGTGTGTTGTAACAAGCCAACATCAAACAACTAGACCGGAAGATCCCATCTACTTAAATAATTCAGTTCATCAATATTGGCACTGTACAACTTGTAAATCAATGCCAAGAATATCCTAGCTGTTTGGCGCTCACTGAAACTGATGCTATAACTCTATGTATGAAGCCATCTTTAAACCTGCCCACATTTCTAAAGCCCATTTGTATTTCTTGCATCACCAATCTCCGAACCTGTCTTTGAAAGGATTCCATAGGTGTTTTCCTGTTTGTAGGTTGTTGAGTGCTGTTCACATTCATTGACAGAATGGGTCTCAAAGTATTGAGAGAGGGACCCCATAATTACCCCATTCCCCCTTTGATACACATAGCAGATGGACCAGCGCAGAAATACATAAAGGACCCTCTTGAGCAATCAAGACATAAAGGTCTATTAGAGACTTTCTGCTTATAATGGCCTACATCTTCATAGCATGTCTCCCCCTGCAAAAGAGTTAACTACACAACTTGAATTCTGAAAAAGTATAGACTCTCAACTGCAGTTACTACTCTACATACAAATAACATTTTCATAATGGAAACTCTCACACTCTATTAGGCTTGAAACTCATTTTTCCTCTAAAGTAATATTTACTATAATTGAGAAATTCTGGGGCAGGAGAAAGGAGTCCTTCTGCTCATGTTTTTTACAATGCATTTAAATAAACTGGTTGTATTTTTGTTTTTAAATGAGACCTTCCCTTTTCGAACCTCCATATAATCCATCCCACCACCTCATCCTGCCACCCTACAGCCCTGAATCCCCTGGCCCTAAACACACAATATAAAAATATATAAAAGAAATGGATGATAATGTCAACTGGAAAAATGCATGAGTAATGTGCAAGCAAGGAAAGTGACCTTGTTAAAAACACAGCATATGTATGTAATTTTCACTCTAATTGGGAAATCCCAGGGGAGGAGAAAGGAGTCCTTTCACCAAGAAGGTTTACACCAAATTTGAATTCAAACAGTCCACTGGTCCCAAAATCCGGAAATAAAATCAGACATGAAATCTACATTCTGTCTTGGTGATAGCTGCCCTTCTAGTATCTTTAAATGCTGTCTTGATGTATTAGGCCCATGGGTTACCAAATTAGTTAATCTCTCATTTATCAAAGGCAGTGTCCCCCTATGACCGAAGGAACCGTGGATTAGGCCATTACTGAAAAAGAGCAACCTTGACCCGTCGATAGCCAAAAACTATCAACCAATAATAAACGTGCCTTTCTTGTTAAAGATCATGAACTGCGTGGTATAGATGTCCAGCTCCAGGAATGTATTGAATACAATAATATCCTGGGCCCACGGCAGTCATACTTTAGACCTAAGCATGGCACTGAGACCGCCATGTTGGACCTCAAGTCCAACCTTACCAGCATTGTGGACTGAGGTCAGCCAGCTCTTCTCAAGCTTCTGTCTGGATCTCTCAGCAACCTTTGATCTGGTCGAACACTCTTTGCTGGAGACCATATTAAAGGGCCTGGCTGCAAGCTTTAGTGTGGCAGTGCAGTGGATTTCATCCTTCCTGGGGCCCTAGAATGCAGAGTAGCAACTGATGATGCCAGCTCTTCCCCAGCTGACAACCTGTGGTGTCCCACATGGGTCATGTTTCTCTCCCTCCCTATTCAATATTTACATCACGCCTCCCCTCAGCTTCCTGGATGACCTGGGTGTCCAATATACCAACTACGTCGACGACACCAAGGTCCTCCTTGAGCTCTCATTGCTTTTTAATTTATACATGGTTGCCCTTGCTAGGCTTATTGCCAGCTTTAGTGTGCATTTTTTCATGTACGCAGACGATACTCAGATCTTTTCTCGTCTCATTTCCCCCAAGGAAAGCTCTTTTGAACATCTTAGAGATTGTCTCTCAGCGGTGTGCCACTGGATGTCTGAAAATTGTCTTAAGCTAAATGGGGAAAAGACCGAGATTTTAGAGATTGATCAGGCACCCAAAAGCTGGACCTCTGACTACTGGCCTGTGTGTTTAGGACCCTGTCCTAAAACCTCTACTGTGGTCAAAAGCCTTGGTATCATGACGTCAGGCTCTAAAGAGGCACAAATTTCAGCGGTCTGCCGGAGTGGCTTTGTGAAAGTCAGGGTTCTGAAGAAGGTGCTCCCGTTTCTCCTCAATGAGGCTAGGAGCAAAATTGTCACCTTCTCCATAATGGGTGCAATTGACTATTGCAACTGTATTTATCTGGGCCAGCCAGAGGTACTGCTCCAATGACTTCAGACCCTCCAGAATGCAGCAGCCAGTTTAGCGCATGGCGCCTCTAGACTATCCCATTTTCAGGACCTACTTCAGTGTCTTCATTGGCTGCCCATCAGAACTCGGGTGAAGTTCAAGGTCCTATGCATGGTTCATCACGCAATTCATTCCATGGGCGCCAAGTTCTTACAGTCGAAGTTGTCTCTCTACCAACCCAAGAGAACTCTCCGTTCAGCCAACCAGTTTCTGTTGACTGTCCCCCGTTTTCAACGCTCTTGTGTGTGAGGAAGATCATTTTCTGTAATGGCGATGACTTTGTGAAATGCTCTCCCTTTGCATATCAGGAGCACCCAGGTCCTGACCATCTTCCACAAGCAGCTAAAAACCTGGTTCTTTTGACACGTGTTGCTCTCCTCTCCTCTCCTCTCTGGTGATTTTTTCCCCTCAGAGCCTGGATGTCTTTGGGTGTTTGTTGCGCTTTATAAATCCTCATACAATACAATACAATACTACAATTCATACAATGGGAACAAGCTACGACCATCAAATATTAATAAGGCAGTCCTAGTGGAGTCTCGTCAAAGAAAAAGGGCCTATACTAAAAAAAGAAAATTGCCAATCCTTACCACTAAATACAAATAGTGTGGGGTAGTGTTCAGGAAAAAGAAAGAAGTGCTCACTTAATGATATGCCAGAATATTCAGGCTGCTGGCCTCTCTTCCCCACGTTTTCAGCACAGGACAAGGCGGTTCACTTAAGCAAAACACACATGCTGGCTTCTTCAGCATGAGGATACAGTTCCATTACCAGCATCAGGGCCTTCTGTGTCCAAGTCTCTTTACTTCAAAGTCTCTTGACTCAGAGGGACTGATGTACCAAAACAAAACACAAAGTTCCTTTCTTCTTATAAGTACTCAATGCATGTGTTTCATCCTGGATCCCCATCAGCCGGGATCAGATCTTTTTTATATCACAATGGTTACTGTGGATCCCCCTCTTCCGGGCTCAGATCCTGCCATTTACAATGTTTAGAGAATATTCTTTTTCGGGTGACTCACGGTTCACCCCCAGATTCCCCTCAGCCGAGCTCAGGCCCTTCCTTTCATACAGTTAGTCACCCTCAGCCGGGCTCGGACCATTTTCTGTTCGCGTTAAATGATCAAAGACTTTCGAATGTGCACATGGTTTAGCTTGAACCGTTGCAGAACCACTTCGATCTCAAAATTGCCTTTCCACAGTTGCCAACGAGTTGGATACCTAACAGAGACCTTCGAGTTAGCACCCGTGTGGTGGCGCTGGACCACTTTTTCTATGGTATTTTTCTTGGCCTCCAAGGTTCAGTCACTCCTCTGGTTTTTAATTATATTCGTGTCGCTCGTTACATACTTTCCACACACCCTTCTCTTTAGATTTCTTAATACAATGTTGCCGCTTGCAAACTTGGTTCTAACACAGGCTGGTCTGGTATCTGTCTCTCTGACTCACCGGCTGTGCTGTCTTTTCTGGCACTGCTTCATTGTAGGAGCCAAGGACAGTACCACAGCACCAACCATTCCTCCCTGCATTGGTTATCGATGCGGGAGAGCCCCAGGTACTTTTGACACACAAGGCAGGCTTTTTCAGCTTTAGTCCCCGGTTTTAGGATTCTAATTTCCCAAGATTCAAGAAATTACCTGTCTGAAAAGGTCAAGGACAATTCCCTCCTTACAAATCTCTCTAGTCCTGCCGTCTTTCTCCTCGTATTAAACTGCTATCTTGGAACTGCTGCTTCCTCGTGTACTTTGCCTTGCTCAGAGTGTGCTTTCGTGCTCTGCCTTTTATCCGTTTAGAGAAGTGTGATCAAAGTCAGGTATGCGTAATGGCCAGTAATTGCCCGACCTTGCCTGACTATTGTATTGGGAGATGTTAGGTATACAGCTCTGGTATTTGTCCCTTTTCACTCATGGTCAGCTGTCTGTGAGAAAGTGATTGTGCCGGGAAAGGGGGAGGTTGAGCTCCTAAGTATCCTACCTGGTAGAATGGGTAAAAGGTGTTATAGGGAAGGGGATACCACGTCTCACCATTCGGTGTCCCACTCCCACTCCCGAAGACCCCTCATTCAGGTGATCCTCCCGCACTGGTCCACCCCCAAGAACTGCATCCAAAAGAGATGGCTGTGTCCTGGCCACCTGGATGACAGATCCCGGGGAACTAGCGGGTGAGACACCTTCAGGTGTCTCACAATAGATAGACCTAGGCAGTTAATAAAATGGCAGATAAAGAGTTAAATGTATTGGTTTGCAACTAAGTTAGCACTGGCTTCTTTTCAAGTGCAAGTCACTTCAAAGTCCATCAGGTGGGAGTTCCATTTCATCCTGCTGTTGGGAGTTGATGGACTTTTTGGGGAGATTTGGGTTAAAGAATGGGGTTCAGGTGCCATTCCATTTAGACCTATTGTTTAAGAGTCAAGAATGTGGTGTTTAGCTTTGACAGAAGCTCTAGCTATTTTTCCAGAAGTTGCAAAGTCGTATAGAGGCCCCTTTAGATTAAGATGACAATGCATTAAATCGGGTGTAGCTGGTCCAGGGGTCTTCTATAAGGGGATATAGTACGAAAAGTCCACCTGTAATCATTTGGAAAACGTAAGCTTCAGGATCTAGAGAATGACATGTTGTTTACATAATCTCTACAATTGTTTCCCTGAAGGTCCTCGGGATATTGAAAATGTGCCTGTTGTATAACTGTTTCTGTTTTAAAGGTTCATTATGGCATGCCACACTGCAGGAATGGTGTTGGACTTGGATGTCTGCTTGTCAAGCTCTTTACTACAGGTCTTCACTTTGATTTTATTAGCCACAACTTTGGTGAACAAGGTTGAAAACCCCCTTGGCAGCATTGCCAGTTCGGTTAGCATGTTTTCAGTGTTGGTGTTTGTGACAATAAGGGACCTTTGGAGGGTATTTCTTCACCACATACATTTATTTTAAATGATGTAGAGGGTGGTGACCTACACTATTGTAGCGCCATTCCATGTCACTGTCTATACCCCTAACGGATCCCAAATTGTCCCTATTGATATTCCACATTGTAAATCTGGGAAGATAAAAGAACTGGTAATTTAGCTAGCTGCAATTTGAGAACAAGAACACAGATGTTGAACGAAAAAAACCCTGTATTCTTCTATTTTTGTTACATTCACAGTGAGAGGTTAGTTACTAAAATCCATTAAACATACTATTGAGAAACGAAATTCAGACTGAATTAATTTTCTTAATGGTTGAAGCTGCTGTAGAGTCATAACGAGTAATAAAGTAAATGCATAATAATATTGCCTGAGGCGACATCATGCATTTAAGGCAGTCGGTGGAGGGAATAGTTGTAGATTGGGTGTTTGTGCAGCAGAAATGAATGGGGGCAATTACAACTACTCATTGCAAATGTTAAGAAAGGCAGACGACCCCAGTCCCTTGTCCTTAAAAGCAAAGACGGATTTATGTGTAAGGTGAAAGAATAAGAGGCTTTCAATTAAGTATCTGTTATTGGAGAATAGTATATCTCTATCCCAGAGATGCAAAGAGACTGAAAGCATCAAATATCAACCTCTTTAGAAAACGCACATGCATCTAGATTGAAAGGAATACGTTTGTTTATTTATAACGCGCACCATCAGGCCCGGAGGCATCAGGGCACTACTTGTGAAGGAGTTACATACAGAGTTATGTATATACATACATTATGTTTAAGCAATATGACCCGAGCGGCGGGGGCATTACCGACTCAGGTAATGCCCGGGGGCCCATAGTTATAGACTCGAGCGAAGCAAGGGCCTTAACGAAGGCCCTGGGGCATTACCTGAGTCAGTAAAGCCCCCGTCGCTCGGGTCATATTGCTTTTAGTACCCCGGCCCACATTATGTGCGTGACCGGGGCACTAAAAGCATTTTTTTCTGTCCCGAAACGCTGCAGCATTTCGGGACAGAAAAAAAAAAGAAACGACCAAGAAAATGGCCGCCATGGAAAGGGAAAACAGAGTCTGTTTTCCCTTTCCATGCGGGCCATCGGAAGAGGATGCGCTGGGAACACAAGTGTTCCCAGCACATCCGCTCCCAAAAAAGGATCAAAAAGAAGGTAAGTGGGATTGGGTGGGCGGGAGTGGGATGGGAATAAAAAAAAAGTAAAAAAAATAAATAAATAAGCATACCTTCGTCCCCGGCGAGGGACGAGGGATGCCTACAGCTGTGTGGAGGCGCGGAGCAGGGATGGCCCCGCTCCAAGTCTCCACATGGCTGGAGGCTTCTCTCGACCCTCGCCGGGGAAGCAGGAACAAGAAGGTAAGTGGGGGAAGGGGAGAGGAGGGAGGAAAGGGAACGAATAGAGGAAAGGAATGCATCAATGTTTAGAGAAGGCCACATGCACATGCCCATGGATAGCTGCACCCACACATTCTGAGAATACATGTGGGTTCAGAACAGTAAATGTAGATTTCCGAGAACATTATTTTGAATTCAAATGTACAAGAGGCAATGCAAGCAAGCCATTGTGTACATGTACATGGCTTACACATATTCCTGACATTCACAAGTTCACACAGGTACAGGGGAGCTAAACTAAATAAATAGAAAGACATGTTCTTGAATAAAATGACTATTGTCTGACACCGTACTTGTCTTGGTGCTGGAGAAAAATAAGTATTCAGAAAAGTAATTGATACATCTCTATGTTAGGCATCTACTCTCTGGCATCATACTAGTTTTGAAACTGGAGAAAAGCTAGTGTTAGGAAATTGTTCAAATAGAGAAATAGATATACTTGCATTTTATTAAAATGGTATCCATAAATTCTCCTGTTTATTTAAACTAATTAAAAAGCAAAAGAAATATATAGGATATCTAGTATCTTTTAGAATATAATCTATTTTGAATATATAATGAATCATTGAATGCTATACATAGTGAGATTCATATAGGTAGGTAATTGCGGTTTCAATTTTGTTCATTGTTATATGTATATATTCAGTGAAAGCACGTTGTTAAAGGGATGTTATGCTTAAGTTGCACTAATAAAAACTGATGAATTTCAGCGAAATATGTTTGTTAAAGGGACGTTATGGTTACAAGTAAAGCCAAAACCCCCAAGAAATGTGCATGTTATGGTAAGCTAAGCAACCATAATGTGCGCCACTACCGTGCACTGCTAAGGCTAACACCCAGGACATCAAATATGGCATCACAAATGTCATTGACCATTGGGTGGTACATTATTAATATGTTCTAGTTTTGTATGAGTGGCAGCAGACAGAGTTGTGAGGGTGAGGAGGAAGTGGGGCTTAGCCAACAATGAGCTTCTGTTTTGAATACTTCAAGAGGTGGGTCAGAGATCAACTGGCCTGAGTACTGCATAGCAGTGCTTGCTGTGTGCATTCTTCTTTATGCAAAGTAGCTCATTGACTGAATGATTTTGCACACAGAAAGCAGGCAATAATGTTGGATGCAGTGCACTTTCAAAAGCAAAAGCTGCTCATCGTCTCTCTCTCTCTTCCACTACAGGCAGTAACCAGAACTCCGAAAAATAAAAGCAGGTGAGGGATGCATACTGGAGCAGGTGCCACTACTCTCCTGGCTTATGTGAAAACATTGGCCATGGGCAGTGATACTGGTCAAGCCACATTAAAACTCAATTTCTTGCCTTGCACATTAGATGCTGTCTTCAACTCTGAATCCCTTCAGGATTTCTATGTTTTTGGGGGGTTTTTTGTATTTTTGTTTAAACATTTTATTAAGCTCATTAAGAAATCAGGAGCTGCACAGTAAGTATAACATCATAGTAGGGCCAATATAAGTATTACAAAACATTAGAACAGGATGTTCATTAACAATTAGATTAAGTAAACTGCATATTAGCATGAACTAGTAGTTGTGTAAATCAATTATGGTGAAAAACATTAGAAATCAGACATCAACACACAAAACTAACATGAAATATAAGGAGGGGTAAGGGAGGGAACATGAAATAGGTAAAACCAGTGAAATAATCTTTCTTAATTACTACGGCATCACATTACTTAAGAATTCAAAAAATGGTCACCATTTTAATACATGTTTATGCTGTAACCGTGGGGTCCAAGCATTACATTGTTCCATTCTATGAATATTGCACACTGAATTCCACCATAATTTGAAATGTACATTTTTGAGATCTTTCCAATTAGAAATAATAGTCTGAATACCGATGGCTATGAAGAGGTCAAATGGATAACATGCATTCTTATCTAAGACGGGTTGGATAGCTTTACTTCCATGAAATAGAACTGTAAAGGAAAGAACTAGTTGAATTTGAAAAATGTGTTCTAGAGTTTTCCACACCTTCCTCCAATAACCTTCAACATGTATACATTCAAAGATAATGTGTTTAAACGTACCCTGACTACAAAGACAACTCCAGCATTTATCATCTTGGGAAAGGCCCCCCTTGAAAAGCATTGAAGGGGTAATATACGCCCTTTGATGGAAGAAAAACATAGTCAGAAGCAGGCTAGCTGAAATAATCTATCATATCATATCAATATGAATTGCTTTAGAAATATTGGTCCACACATACGGCCAGCACCTTGGGGGGGTTATTTAAGAAGCAGTCTTGATTACAAGGTTCTAAACATTTGGATCTTATTCACTGTTTGCAGTAGGCTGCCTTGGACGCTCCATGCATGTTACATACACCTCAGCTAATGAGTCTCAATTGCATCGACACAATATCCTGCGTGAATTTTGCATAACGTATCCCTTTCCTCTGAGCTGGTTAGTCCAGTATCGTGCTCACACACTGTTATTTTGAATCTCCCACATCCTCTGCTAATGAGGCTCCATTTCCCACTTGAACCCCATGCGCCCTTGCTGGTGTCTCCTTCTCCTAACACCATCACCTGTTGAGTTATTTTCCCATCTCAGACTCTACTGTACTAAACACTATCCACCTCTTCTACTCAACTCAGCCCGAGAGCGTCCATTTGCTGCTCCCACTGTCATCCTGAAATTTCTTTTCTGCAATCTTTCAAATGGGGTGAGTTAATACCAACCTATTTGTTAACCTTTTGTTGAGCCGTCAATAAAGTAAATTCTCTGATTCCTCTCCATCGGAGACTCTCCTGTGTTCTCTTGTCTGCTAAACACTGTGGGCTAAATTCATGGAAAAGTGTGCATTTCTCTCACAATTGCTGTGCGCCCAGAACGATACTGCACAAGCCTGCATGCAGAATAAAAAATGTGTGTCACGCGTATTCATGAAATGTGCTGCGCAAAGTACCTGTATTCGCAAGTCGCGCCCGTAAAACCCCTGGCATGGCCACACACAAAGCATGAACAGCCAGCACATCGACCTTTGCGTGCTTCACGTGGTGAAAACATGAACCCTTAAAACAATTTGTCTGGTCCCCTGCAAGCAGGCCTGCATATCGGGAACCCTGTGAAGCGTCCTCCATAAATCTAGCCGACACCCCGACAACATGCGTATGAAAAATTGTAATTCGGGTTAAACTCAGAAAATCTGCATGCGAACCCCCATAACCGTTCTGGCACCCCACTACACCCACCTCCGTGCTGCAATTCCTATGCAAAAGTGTCTTTCCGCCTGCCTTCGGGTGGTGCAGAGATTGAGGGATTTGAATGGCCACTTCTATGCCGAGATGCTGCGTCGGTGGTACCAGGAATATGTGTCATTTGGTGGGATTGTGGGCGTGCGAGGGACTGCCTGCGGGCCGTCCATTGGAATGCTCAATGTTTTGCATATTCTTCTCCATTTTCTGTGTTCCGCCCCCTTCCCGACCCTCTGCGCAAGCCACACACAAGCTCTGCATGATGTCTCGCTCAAGGCGCTCAACGGCTCGCAGAGATGTGTTGAGCCTACGCGAACTCCATGCAAGTTCTGGAAAAGTCCTGCGCATTCGATTCCATGAATCGACAAATGGGATTTTGCACGCAGTTTGGTATGCAAGTTCCCTAATTTACTGTGCATATAATTCCATGAATCGGGCCCTGTCACTTTTGATCACACCGCAAAACTCTATTCAGCTCCTTAATATTTTGGTAGTTCTCAAAAGCTTGGTCAAGCTATTTGTTCTTGTCACAGAACTATAACTGTTGTTTTGCTTTCCTTTTATTTCCTATCACTTTTTATTGAAATTTGGTGATTACATTTTCATTCTATTGCATTTTTGTTGTTCCAGCAATGTTTTCTCATGACAAGTTTCTATTCTCTGCTGTTGTATTTTGCTCTTTCTCCAGAAGTATTTTTTTTAAATAAAACAATCATTGGATTTCGGTGTCAGTTTCATTACTCTAATGGCTATTTCATTTGCTATTTGCATTTCCGTCTGCGCCTGCTGTGCAGTTCTATTGTATGTCCTATCCCTACTGTCTTATGCACTTGACATCTGTTGTCTCCAGGCCGAGGCCATTACCTACAGTTATGATTATTATTATTATTATTCAATCAAATGGAATCTCTCAGGGTGACTTGCAAGGGCTGAAGGTTCGCTGCATTCCTTAATTATCTGTTCACGCAGTGCTTCATCTGGTGGAGCTTTCAGGATTACAAACAATTTTACCAATTCAAATGGAGAGGCATTCAGCAGATGGCATGTTTTTGACAAACTTTCTTTTATAATTGGAGCCAGGGATCTCTTTGGCTATTGCGGGTTTTCTACGTAGAACAATATAGCTTGACACTGAGGAGGAGGCTAACAAATAATTTTAGAAGGCGCGCATTTCCAGACATCAGTGTTTGCCTTAATTGGGTTGGAGCTTTAGCGTAAAAACTGCCTCAAGTAAAATAATGGGCCTCATTATGAGTATGCTGGTCCTCTAACAATGGTGTAACGCTCACCTGGTATCCACAGGGACGCCACCCAGCCAAATTACTCGCTGGTATGCTTCTCAGCTTTGCACCGATGTGGTCTGAGGGGAAGGTTCTGCCTGAAAATACAGGAGGACTGTGTTCAAGGCTGACCGACCGGGGTAAGTATCCTCCCTCCACCCCCGTATGATTTCAGACCCTCTGGGCCCTCTTCTCACCCTGTGGTAGAGTTAGGCGTGCTCTCCATCCTGCCTTCTTTGCAGGGGCGCGTTGTCTTTCATGGGCGTGTGCGGTCCAGTTACTTCACTGGCGCCGGCACGTTTGATATTTTTCAGGTAGGTTTTATTGCTGTTCTTTAGTTTTGTTGCTATCCTGCATGCCTTTCTTTGTTTAAAATGTCTCTTTTCTCTCCCTTTAGATATGCGTAGCTTCACCGCAGCGAACTGGCTTGGTTGAGTCGGGCTGGTAAATGATGGGATATTAAGAGCTCTATGATGCGGTAAGTAGGTGCTATGCGCAGCGCTGCAAAGTCTTCCCTTTGCTAACCTGTGTTTTCCTTCCTTGTAGGTTGCGGTGTTCTTCAGCGCGAGTGGAATGTCCGGAGTGGTGCCAGCCGAGAGGCGACCAGCCAGATGAGCTTTTTGAGCAGTTCGTAACTTGCAAATGTCTCTACTGCTTTCTTTAATGTTGCCTCTATCTTCCTCTTTCAGGGGTCGTTCTGTGCGGGAGGCATGCAGATTCGAGGAAGCTGTTCTCAGTAGCTGCGAATGGCTAAAGATGAAGACTGCAGGTAAGATGCTGCTGCTAATGATGTTCCTTTTGTCTCCTTGCTGGTTCTGCTTCTCCGAGGTAATAGCTGGACACGGTGAGCATCACGTTGCAAGCTGCAAAGTAACGCAAAGCGTTTTGTCTTGCTCGGGTGTGGTTTAAATAGCCCCAACAAAATAGTCCAGGTAAAGTAGTCCCTAGGCTACCACACCCAAAACACTAGACTGCATAGCCTGGTTCCTTGGAACCAAGCTATGTGGAAGCCTCCATGTTGGCTGATAACACATTAAGTAGTTCCCAATCACATGTTTTTCATGGTGTATGAGCCTGGCGACATAGGCACCAGGAGTGGCCCCAAGAGGGTTTTGGAAAAGGATGCCAGGTTCTAGAGGCCCGAGTCCTGACTCCACCTGGCCAATGGGGTTGCCAGAGGGGGTTTTGGGCGACGGTGGTGAGAGCACTCCCCCCTAAGGCCACTCCCATGGTGTTCCTTCTGTATGGCCCAGGTTTGGCTGGGAAGTTCCGATGGAATTTTCTGATTAGACGTGGTGCGTGAATATTCTCACTGGGATCCCAGGATCTATCTTGTGGTCCAAATCCTTTCCAATCGACGAGATAATATAGCTTGGTCCTAGAGTATTTAGAGTCCAAGATATCTTTGAATTTGGATTCTGGTTCTCCGTCAACAAGTATGGGCTTAGGTGGTTTCCCAATCCGTGTGCCGGGTTGCATTGGTTTCAGGAGGGACACATGAAATACCGGGTGGATTTGTAGATTAGGTGGTAAATCCAGTTTCACGGCTACTGGGTTGATAATTGCCTTAATGGTATAGGGTCCTATGAATCTGGGATGAAAGGTCTGGATTCCCTTGTTGGGTACGAATTTAGCGGCTAACCAAACTTTCAGGGTAATTCATAGAATTTCGCAGAAATGTGTCGCAAGCGGCTGGCGCAGAGTGTCCGCGTGCGATTGTCTGCGCCAGGCACGTGCGCTAAAACCGATTTCCGTGCACAGCGTATTCATGGATTTTAGGCTCCCAAACCAGCCGTGGCGCAGAGTATCGCAGCGACCCTGCAGCAGCGCCAGTAACGCCCCCAAGAACGCCCTCGCGCAAGGAAAAGCCATCAAAATCGCTAAATCATCGCAAAGGGCTGCGCTAACCCTGGACCAGTTTACAGGGCTGCCAAACAAGGAACGCAAAGCGGGTAACGTGCATATCAGGGGTACGCGTGAAGTTATACACGCGATTAGCCAGGGTACGTGTATTTCAGGGGTGCGCGGGAAGTTCCACACGCGAATAGCCTGGGCGCGTGTATTTCAGGGGTGCGCGGGAAGTTTTACACGTGATTTCAGCAGGGTACGTGTATTTCAGGGGTGCGAGGGAAGTTCCACACGCGAATAGCCTGGGCGCGTGTATTTCAGGGGTGCGCGGGAATTTTTACACGCGATTTCAGCAGGGTACGTGTATTTCAGGGGTGCGCGGGAAGTTCCACACGCGATTAGGCTGGGTGGGTCCTCACAGGTGTTCCCTGTACACCCTTGACGGCCCCTGCAGGCAGCCCACAAAACAGGGGACTACCCTGCACACCTGCTCATGTCCCCCTGCACCCCCACCCCCCAGCAGTGCAGGGGCACCCTCCACCAGGCCCCCACTCATGTCTCCCACCACCCCCACCCCCCAGCAGTGCAGGGGAACCCTCCACCAGGCCCCCACCCATGTCTCCCACCACCCCCACCCCCCAGCCACCAGGGGCAGCCTCCACCAGGCCCCCACTCATGTCTCCCACCACCCCCACGCCCCACCATCCAGGGGCACCCTCCACCAGGCCCCCACTCATGTCTCCCACCACCCCCACCCCCCACCATCCAGGGGCACCCTCCACCAGGCCCCCACTCATGTCTCCCACCACCCCCACCCCCCACCATCCAGGGTCACCCTCCACCAGGCCCCCACTCATGTCTCCCAGCGTGCTACGTGTATTTCAGGGGTGCGCGGGAAGTTCCACACGC
Organism: Ambystoma mexicanum; assembly: GCF_040938575.1. Classification (NCBI taxonomy): domain Eukaryota; kingdom Metazoa; phylum Chordata; class Amphibia; order Caudata; family Ambystomatidae; genus Ambystoma; species Ambystoma mexicanum. The sequence goes on along the minus strand of NC_090937.1, from coordinate 203,293,995 downwards.
GAATAGCCTGGGCGCGTGTATTTCAGGGGTGCGCGGGAAGTTTTACACGCGATTTCAGCAGGGTACGTGTATTTCAGGGGTGCGCGGGAAGTTCCACACGCGAATAGCCGGGGCGCGTGTATTTCAGGGGTGCGCGGGAAGTTTTACACGCGATTTCAGCAGGGTACGTGTATTTCAGGGGTGCGCGGGAAGTTCCACACGCGAATAGCCTGGGCGCGTGTATTTCAGGGGTGCGCGGGAAGTTCCACACGCGAATAGCCTGGGCGCGTGTATTTCAGGGGTGCGCGGGAAGTTCCACACACGAATAGCCTGGGCGCGTGTATTTCAGGGGTGCGTGGGAAGTTCCACACGCGAATAGCCTGGGCGCGTGTATTTCAGGGGTGCGCGGGAAGTTCCACACGCGATTAGGCTGGGTGGGTCCTCACAGGTGTTCCCTGTACACCCTCGATGGCCCCTGCAGGCAGCCCACAAAACAGGGGACTACCCTGCACACCTGCTCATGTCCCCCTGCACCCCCACCCCCCAGCAGTGCAGGGGCACCCTCCACCAGGCCCCCACTCATGTCTCCCACCACCCCCACCCCCCAGCATCCAGGGGCACTCTCCACCAGGCCCCCACTCATGTCTCCCACCACCCCCACCCCCCAGCAGTGCAGGGGCACCCTCCACCAGGCCCCCACCCATGTCTCCCACCACCCCCACCCCCCAGCCACCAGGGGAAGCCTCCACCAGGCCCCCACTCATGTCTCCCACCACCCCCACCCCCCACCATCCAGGGGCACCCTCCACCAGGCCCCCACTCATGTCTCCCACCACCCCCACCCCCCACCATCCAGGGGCACCCTCCACCAGGCCCCCACTCATGTCTCCCAGCGTGCTACGTGTATTTCAGGGGTGCGCGGGAAGTTCCACACGCGAATAGCCTGGGCGCGTGTATTTCAGGGGTGCGCGGGAAGTTTTACACGCGATTTCAGCAGGGTACGTGTATTTCAGGGGTGCGCGGGAAGTTCCACACGCGAATAGCCGGGGCGCGTGTATTTCAGGGGTGCGCGGGAAGTTTTACACGCGATTTCAGCAGGGTACGTGTATTTCAGGGGTGCGCGGGAAGTTCCACACGCGAATAGCCTGGGCGCGTGTATTTCAGGGGTGCGCGGGAAGTTCCACACGCGAATAGCCTGGGCGCGTGTATTTCAGGGGTGCGCGGGAAGTTTTACACGCGATTTCAGCAGGGTACGTGTATTTCAGGGGTGCGCGGGAAGTTCCACACGCGAATAGCCGGGGCGCGTGTATTTCAGGGGTGCGCGGGAAGTTCCACACGCGAATAGCCTGGGCGCGTGTATTTCAGGGGTGCGCGGGAAGTTCCACACGCGAATAGCCTGGGCGCGTGTATTTCAGGGGTGCGCGGGAAGTTTTACACGCGATTTCAGCAGGGTACGTGTATTTCAGGGGTGCGCGGGAAGTTCCACACGCGAATAGCCGGGGCGCGTGTATTTCAGGGGTGCGTGGGAAGTTCCACACGCGAATAGCCTGGGCGCGTGTATTTCAGGGGTGCGCGGGAAGTTCCACACGCGATTAGGCTGGGTGGGTCCTCACAGGTGTTCCCTGTACACCCTCGACGGCCCCTGCAGGCAGCCCACAAAACAGGGGACTACCCTGCACACCTGCTCATGTCCCCCTGCACCCCCACCCCCCAGCAGTGCAGGGGCAGCCTCCACCAGGCCCCCACCCATGTCTCCCACCACCCCCACCCCCCAGCCACCAGGGGCACCCTCCACCAGGCCCCCACTCATGTCTCCCACCACCCCCACCCCCTAGCAGTGCAGGGGCAGCCTCCTCCAGGCCCCCACTCATGTCTACCACCACCCCCACCCCCCAGCAGTGCAGGGGCACCCTCTACCAGGCCCCCACTCATGTCTACCACCACCCCCACTCCCCAGCAGTGCAGGGGCAGCAGGCAGTCAGGCAGCAGCAGATGGCAGGTGGGAGCGTGCTCGGGGCTCTGGGGGGCAGTAGTTCGGCCTTCCGGGCAGGAGCATGGTATTCCGTGTGCTTACGCGTGGCCAGCTTGGTACAGAGTGATTTGGCACGTGAAAATCCTGCACGTCAGCGTGAAAACCGAGGAAAGGCCCTTAGCGCGTAAGCGCGTCAGCACGCATACGCGATTCTATTGGATCAAAGGCCCTCAGCGCGTAAGCGCGTCTGTGACGTGACCCGCACGGGTGTTTCCCACACAGCACGTGATGACAGAGCACACGTGGAAAGACTGCACGTCAGAGTGTAATCGCGTGTGATTGGTGGAAATGGCCCTACACGCAGAAGTGACAAAGCGTGTAATTGGTGGAAATGGCCCTAGCGCGTACACGCCGCGTAAGTGACGCTGGACGTGTGGGCCTGAATAAAAGGTACGCGTAGAACACCATTTCCTTGTACGTGCTTTTCGTGGAGAGCGAGTGGGTGAATTCTGTACTTCTTGTCGTTTCACACGCGATTTACTTCACGGCGTTTCAAGTTCGTATTCCCTGTTACCTCTGACAGCTTTTTCTCTTTTTTCTCTTTTACTGGTTTACCTGGGCCTGTTCCCTCAAACAGTGTTCCCTTCTACTGTTGTCCTGTCTCCTCAGACAGCGTACAAATCTTCTTTTGGCGGGGGTGTTGCCAACCAAACGCGCTCCTTTTTCACGCTCTTTTACCTGGCAGACGGTGAGTCACGCACGTATCTAACATCTGTGCTTGCCCCGTGTGTAGCCTACCCCTTCAGAGGTCATTCTAGGCTGCGTGTGACACGCATACGTTCATTCTTGTGTTACTGGGTGCCACAGCGTAGTGCAGGTTTTTCTTTCTGCACACGTGGTCTAGGAGGGGTTGCGTGCACGTCATCTCCATTTATTGGGGCTCCTGTGCGTAGCGTGACCCGTCATCTTTCCCCAGGGGTTACAATCAGCCATGCAAGAGCACTAGGGTACAATTACCATCTGGTACCCAACCCCTTTGACCCCCAATTGCCCAGGACAATATTTTACAGCCACTCCCATACGCACATTAACATCAGTGCCATGGCTGGGAGGCGAGGATTCCGTAAGGGTGGCAAAGGTGGAAGAGCCACAAGTGGTGGCCGTGGTGGATCCGGTAGGGGACATGGTTGTTACTTGCAGGGTGAGCCTGTCCCCCCATGTGTGGAGGACCAGTCAAGGGCACCCATAATCCCCCCCCTCCTGTTGAGGCTGATGTGGCTGACACCATCCATGCTCAGCCCTTGTTGGACCAGCCCATTGTGGCACCAGACCTGGCTGACTCCATGGCTGACTTCCAGGTCAGCAGGCCTATGACACGTGCGCTGGTGCACGTTGATGTCACCATGCCACGTGCATCTGGGGCAGCAAGGTCATCTGCTGCACCAAGTAGGCAGGGCGGAGAGGCTGCAGGGGCAGCTGCGGCTCCATCCACCCCAGCCCTCACACACCCAGCCCAGACAGTGTCGGTCCTAGTCCATGCTGCTGACATTCCCCCTGACACCATCACACTAGAGCCAATGCCTGCACCAACTCCCATGCTGAGTGTGCAATCCCACACTCCTGATACAGAGTCCACCAGGGCTCCTGCCCCTAGTGTCCAGAGCGGCGCAGGACACTCAGGATCACCACCACCTTCCAAGCGGAAGAGGAAGAGTGCTCGTCCGGCACAGGCTGATGCCCCAGACATGGCTACACAGTCCGGCCCATCCAGGAAGCCCAGCTTCACGGATGACGAACTGAATGCACTTGTCGAGTATGTGTCCGCACATGACAACGAGATGGTCATTGTTGCAGGATCCAAGACCACACCTGCACAACGCCAGGCACACTGGCAGACAGTTGCGGACATCGTAAGTGCCCTTGGAATCGTGAGGCGCACAGCCAATGATTGCTATAAGCGCTGGAATGACCTAAAGCGCAGGGCAAAGAGTAAGCTGGCCTCAAGTCATGCCGCAACTCTAGTGACTGGAGGTGGGTCTCCAGTAGTAGACATGGAACTCACTCCACATGAGTCAGTCGCTGGGACCTACGTCACGGAGGAACAGATCCAAGGCGTGGGAGATCTGGCTGATTACGAGGCATTGTCCGGTGAGTGCACATGCATGTGTGTGTCATCCATGTGCATGGTGTGTGTGAGGGCTTCTGTTTGTGTGACAGGTGAGAGTGTGTGCGCCTGAGTCGTATGAGTCAACCATGTGCTTCATGCAATACATCCTGCGCAGCTGCATTTGGCCATAGCAGTATCCCTTCTGCCAACAGTAGACATCTAGCCCAACTGCACGCCAGTTGCCCTTGAAGTGTCACCTTGCCACAACATTGTTGCTTGATTTTTCACTGTTCATTTAGTCAGATTGTTTGCATTCCACCACTATTACTAGGCATGTCGCAGTCCTCTAGTCACATGTCTGACATGGCTATGGTAAAGTGGAGTGACTTTGTTACCTGGATATCATTTGTACAAACATGTCCCTGTGCAATTGCACCTTTTTGGACTGGCAGCTCCAGGTGAAGAATCTGACCTGTTTGAATTAGAAAAGCTATTACATGCGGGAACTGGACTGAATGAATAGGTGCTGCCCTCCTCTCCATCTTCACTCAATAGCAATGGTACATGCCATCTGTGTGATGGCATGTGTGTTTCACCTGCCAATCACAGGCCAATGTGTGATGCCACTGCCAGGCAGCATGCAGAAAATGTGTTCATCTTCCATCTTGGTGTCATCAGTGTGTGCCATTTGCCTGCCCTTCATACGCAGTGAGGGTGCATGCATGGGAGGGTTTTAGTCATGTGGGACATGTGTCAAACAAGTACTGGTTCTCTTGCTTCTCAGCCCTCATTGTGTGCCATGGTGCTAATGCCTGTTTCCATGTCTTTGTTTTAATGTCTTTGCAGGGGAAGACACACCTGATACTGCTGGGGTTGTGGAGATGGTGCAGACCCAGGAGTGGTCCGAGGGCCGACCAACCACCAGTGAGGGACGTGGTGTGGTGGTGGGTGAGAACCCACAAGTGCTGCAGGTCCTGCTCTCAAGGGGTGTCTCTGGCTGCACCTCCCCCGAGCTGTACTCAGGTGTTGATTCGGATGAGACCTACGTGCCGTCGCAGGTGAGTGTTCCAGGGAGGGATTCTGTTCTGTCTCACGCACCTGCACCAGGGTCAGAACCCTCAATGGGGATGTCAGTGTTGGCAGCTACGCCTTTGGTGGTTACGGATGCAGGGTCACACTCCGCAACATCTGATCCTGTTCCTGGGCCAGCAGATCAGAGGGGGAATGCAGTCCTGCAGCCTCAGGCAGTGCCGGCACAGCAAGGCGCAGTTCGCCTTGCCCTAGACAGGTGTGGTGCCCGCCGACGTGGTGGCCGTACGCCACCTGGCAATACCGCATGGGAGCAATCCATTTACGGTATGGCAACCCAACAGGCAGCATCATCCGAGATGATGGCTCAGGCCATGGATAGGGTGGCCACTTCCATTGTCCCCCCTGAAAGGCTGATGGAGCGACTAGAGCAGGCAACCGACTCCATCTGCCAGTCACACAGGGAGGACATGTTGGGGTCCAACAGGGACAGGCGGGCGGCACTGGTGACTCTGCAGGAGGCCATCTCCATTGAGTCCCAGGGCCACAGGGAAGCCCTGAGGCAGGAGCTCCTTCACCTCAGGACGACTATTGTTGAGCTTGAGGCTTCAACACACCAAAGGACAGAACAGCAGCTGGAGCGTCTCACCCGTACGCTCTCAGCTGAGATGCAGGCAACGAGGGCGGAGGTCCGGGCATCCCGTGAGTTGTTGCATGGGGACCTCCGCACACTCATCCTCCAGAACCAGACCTACCACACCTGCATGCTTGCAGCCATGGAGGAGCAGACTAGGGCCTTGCGTGGGCTGCCTCCCATAGTGCAACCACCTCCGATTGCAGCTGCACAGGGTGATAATAGCGACAGCAGTGATACTCCCACAATAGGGTAGCCGTGTGGGCCATGAGCCCATGGAGGTGTTTTTTTTTTCCCAGGATCCACGCAGGTGGGTTCTGGTGTGCATCCTGTCCTCGGACCGCCTGGGTGGCCTCCCCAACCCCCCCGGGCCCTTCAATGGCCATTTTTGATTTTTTTTTATTTTTATTTTTATTTTTATTTATTTTATTCCCTATTTTTTTGGGACGATTTGTTGGCTTCCGTGGTTCCTGTGGGCATACGCTGCATTGTGGCTGGGCACATGCAGGCTTGTAATGTATTTGGTTCAGATGCTTGGGTTTGAGTCACACACACCCCTCCTGCTTCCCGTTTCCATGGGCTTGCAAAGGGTGTGCCCAAGTGACAGTGAATTACACAGTGACGTTGGACTCCCATGAGCTGTGTGGGCAGTCTGTAGTCAATACTGTGTATACATTCCTAGTGCATATTGCTGTTGTGTTGTACACTGCATGTTGCATTGATGTGTAACTCATCTTCTGTGTCTACCTCCCAATTTGCAGGTCCCTTCCTCATGTCTACACAAGGACCTCTAGTCTGGAGATGTGGTCCATGTTGGCAGCAGTTCACCTACAACTCTACATGGCGCCAACACTGCACAGTTGGTAGTGGTGGGAGTGCAGGCATTTCCAGGTGGGGAGACTACTAATATTTAACATTAGTGATGTCATGTTAATGGTAGTACGTGCTCAAGTTTGTTGTTGGTCCGGCATTACTGTGAGCATTTCAGGTGTTGCAAGTATCTAATAGGGACACTGTACATTGTGACACTAGTGTCATGTTGTGTGGATTACTTTGTTTACCTGCAAATAGCATGACATGGCACGGTGTGTGGTGTGGCGGTGCTGGGGTTGGGTTGGCTGACATGGCACTGTCCTCTTGTTGCATTTTGCAAGTGGGTATTCATTTTAGCGGCTTGAATGTGCAACTTCACAAAACTGCATTGGTGGTGTCTGTGTGGGTAGGGATGCACACATTGTGACACTTCCAGGTGAACAATCTCAGGCTGATATGGTTTTCACGGTTCTTTCTCCAGACATTCAGGGTCAGTGTCAGGTTGAGTCATCATTGATTGTCAGATGGAATGTGGCAGGGCAGTGTGCACTCCACAGGGGTGTGATTTCTATGTGAAGTAATTAGCCACTAGCTGTGTACGGGCTGCCTCCCCCCGTGCCCTTTCCCCTCCCATGCGCAGCGGCTGTGCATGTGGTTGAGGATGGGGGGCACCACCATGTCCACGGCCAGGCCCCCGGCGTGTTGCAACGTTGTGCAGGAGACATGCTGCCACTATGATCCTGCACACTACTGGGGGAGCGTACAACAGCTGCCCGCCAGAACGGTCAAGGGAGCAAAAGCGTGACTTCAGCACTCCGAATGTGCGCTCCACTATGCCCCGGGTTGTAATGTGGCCTGCGTTATATCTTACCTGGGGTGGCGTGGTGGGGTTCCGAATTGGCGTCATCATGTGGGGGCTGAGAGGGTAGGCACTGTCCCCTGTGGAGGTGGTGATTGGTATCATTGGTGGGGTTGTGACCTTGCTCAGTATCTGACATGCATGCATGTGCAGTGGCATTCATACTCACCAAGCAGCCATGTATCGCTATGCCGCCCAGCTTCTAGGTCCCGGCTTAGGGTGGACATTCGGTAAATGAAGCTGTCGTGGGTGGACCCGGGATAGTTGGCATATACTGAGGTGATGATTCCCTTGGCATTACATACTACCTGCACGTTGATGGAATGCCAGTGCTTGCGGTTCCTATAGATGTGCTCAGATGCCCTGGGGGGACGTAGAGCCACATGGGTGCAGTCGATGGCACCTAGCACTTTGGGGAATCGTGCCACAGCGTAGAAATCCAGGGCGGCAGCATGCCTTTCTGCAGGGGTTCTGGGCAGGTATATGTGCCTGCGGACTGATGGGCGTGCAGTGATGATGTTCAAGACCTGGTGAGGGCAGCGTGACTGGGTGGCCTGTGATACACCACCCACAATGGCACTTGTCCGCTGAAATGATCCAGTGGCTAAGAAGTGCAGTACATTGAGGACCTTCTCCAGGGGGCTGAGTGCTTGGGAGCACAGGGTGGGTGATGTGAGGTCATCCTCCCACTCACTCACCAGGTCCAGTATGATGTGTGGTGGAAACCTGTACCTCCCATGCACCTGGTCATCAGGCATCCCGAAAAGGCTGGTTCTGGGTGTGAATATTCTGGCCCTGACTATCCTCCTCCTCCTCCTCCTTTGGTAGGCCACGCCCACTGCTGCTAGGAACGGTATGTTCATCCTGGGTCTGAGCTTGTTATTTTTTTAGCGCGCAAATTAATGCGTCGCGCGTGTTGTAGGCGAGCGTGTGACCCGCGCACCCCTGAAATCCAGTACCCAGTCCAATAGCGTGTGGAAGTTCCCGCGCACACCGGGATACAGGTGCGCTGACGTACTTGCGTGTGTAAGTGTCCGCGCACACCTGATATACATGTACATAGGACAATCGCGTGTACGCGCACTTTTGTCCAATTACACGCGATGACACCCTGACGTGCTGTCCAATTACACGCGATGACACTCTGACGTGCAGTCTTTCCACGTGTGCTCTGTCATCATGTGCTGTGTGGGAAACACCCATGCGGGTCACGTCACAGACGCGCTTACGCGCTGAGGGCCTTTGGTCCAATAGATTCGCGTATGCGTGCTGACGCACTTACGCGCTAAGGGGCTTTCCTCGGTTTTCACGCTGACGTGCAGGATTTTCACATGCCAAATCACTCGGTACCAAGCTGGCCACGCATAAGCACACGGAAGACCACGCTCCTGCCCAGAAGGCCGGACTACTGCCCCCCAGAACCCCGAGCACGCTCCCACCTGCCATCTGCTGCTGCCTGACTGCCTGCTGCCCACGTGCACTGCCATTTGCTGCCTGCACATCATCCAGGGGTGCTGTTGCTGTGACCACCCCTGCTGGAACCGAAGACTCCCGACTGGAATTCCATCGCTCCACAGCCCAGGACCCAGTTGCCCACCCACTCCTGCCTTTGGGGTTGTCATGTCGGGGCAAACACCATCTGTGAACACTGACAACCCCCGGCCAGAGAGGCAGAGGGGCACCAGCTTCAGTGCCACCGAAGTTGGTGTCCTGGTGGAGCAAGTCCTGGGGCAGTATGATGCCCTCTTCGGAAGTTCCTGCGGCGACAAGGAAGGACGGACTCGGATCTGGACTGACATCGTGACTGCCATCAACGCGGAGGGGGTGGCAGTCCGGGACTTACAACATGTCAGGAAGCGCTGGGAGGACTTCAGGTCCAGGACCCTGAACAAGGCCCGGCGCCTCTTGAAGGCAGCGGATGCCAAGGGGCGCCGGGGCTACTTGTCGGAAGAACAGATGGGGGTCCTGGAACGCATATCCCAGCCCTCCACGTCCAGGTCCTAGAGAAGCAGACCCGTCTGGAGTCGAGCGGTGAGTGTACATGCATCCTGATTGTGAGCAGTGCGTGTGGTGATTATTCGGCATTGTGCCGGTTGCACATCTGTTTGTATGGGGTCGAGTATGGGTGGGGGTGTACAGGGCCGTGACACATGCGAGGGCTGTAATGTGTGAGACATGGATGGTGCTTGTGTGTGTGGGCTTGCATGGCAAATGCAGTTGTGCGTGCACACATGTTTGGATGAATGTGTATGTAAGTAGACATGTCCGTGATATCAGGCATGTATGTTGTTTTCGGCTGCATGTATGAGCACTGTCTACATGTGCATGTGTGTGTATTTGTCAAGGGTGCAACAGTGATGCAACATGGATGCATGTGACAGCGGTATGTGGAAGCCTGATTGGCAATGTGACATGGATGCCCGTCTGAACAGTGCAACACTTGGCAGAGGTGTAGACATGCATGCAAGTGTGGTGCTGTGTGTACATGTGTGGTGCACTTCCTGTGTTGCATGTGATGTCTGGCTCCCCTTTGGCTGCTGATGCTGTTGTATGTGTAGGGATGGTGGTGGCAGTTGCGATATGGCTGTGGTATGGCTCATGTGTGTGAGTTGCAATGACATGTGTGTTGGGGATTGTGATGACATGTCTGAGGTTTGCCAATGCCACTCATGTGCAACTGTCATGCGTGTATGTGTCCATTGTACAGTGCCCTGATGCCTGTGTTTTGTTTCTCCCTGTCTGCAGCGTCAACTGATGAAGAGGGCGGAGAAGGTGCTGTGGAGCACAGCGCCGGGGATCCGACCGCCAGCCGGAGACGCAAGGCCCGGCTCCCCTCCCGTGTTGTCATCTCGTCGGGGAGTGAGGAGTCCGGTGCCGCGTCCCAGGCCGCAGCTGCCGGGGGGAGGTCCAAGAGGCGGAGGTTGGAGTTGGACTCCTCGGCAGCAGAAGGGGCAGCTGGGACCCCAGAGGGCCCAACAGGGGAAGATGGCACAGAGTCATCCAGGTTGGTGGGGGGTTTGGTGGAGGAGGGGGCCGTGCAAGCACCAGAGACGGGGTCTGGAGGTGGGGATCCCACTAGTGGTGCAGTGCAGGACCAGGGACAGGAGGCAGCACAGGCAGCCGCGGAGGTGCCTGTGTGCAATCCTGTCCCCGATCCTGTCCCTGCATCATCTTGCACCAGCAGGGATGCCTACGTCCAGACCCATTTTCAGGCAGGGGATGAGCTAACGTCAACTGGCCTTCCTCTGCCTGCGGACGTGGCCATCCAGGTCCGGGTTGAGCCTGTCCTGGCTGGTGTGGCGTTGCGTCAACGGGCCATGCGAGGTGACCTGCAGTCTTTTCATGGAGAGACTGCACGTCATCTCGAATGGCTCGTTGACCACGTCAGCCTGCTGGGACAGGTCACCCATGCCGGATTCCTCCATCTGATGGGGCTTGCTCCGACCCCCTCCTCAACTGGACCCCCTACGCGCCAGTCGTCCTCTGTGCCATCTTCCCACCCATCAGTCACCTGGGTGCCCTGTGGAGCTGCCTCTGACGGTGCGGCCAGGCTGGTGGAGGAGGCATCCCTGCCACAGTCGGGAGTCGGAGGTCCAGCAGGGGTGGCCACATCAACAACTGCACCCCAGCCGGCGGAGAATGTGCAGGCAGCAGGAGGCAGTGCACGGGCAGAGGCAGAGCAGCAGCAGCAGCAACATGGTGGGAGACATGAAGGCTCGGGGCTTTCGACATCGGAGGGGCAGGCATCGGCCGGAGGGCAGGGGGACCCAGGACAGAGAGTGTCTTCCGTGTGGCAGTGGTTGGGCCACGCCTTAGGTGCGGAGCGGCGGCGGGCGGAAGAGGCGCGGCTCACAATGGTCAGGGCGGAGACCTCCATGCGGAGGGCCCTGAGGCGGGCCGAGTGCCTCGAGGCAATCCGCAGGGGGTTTAAGGAGGACACGGCGTCGTCCCTGCGGACCCTCGGGGCCATGGAACTGGACCGCCTCCGGGACATCGAACAGCAGTTCGATGATGCCCTGGCCCGGGACACCACGGAGTGAGCCGCTGGACTTGCCTGCCGCCTTTGTATATAGTTCTTTAGTTTTAGGTTTCCTTTCTTTCTTATTATGATTTGGAGTCGACGGACACTGCTCCACTTTTTGTATATAATTGATTTTTAGGTAGGTTTTTTAGTAGGTTTCCTTTGTTCAGTTGGGCTCATGGACCCTTGGTAGTTTTTTACATAGTTCTTTATTGCATGGAGATTTTTTAACTTTTGACTTTGGGCAAATATTTTTTGGATTCTGATTTTCAGTTTTGTGTTTTTATACGGACATGCAGCTTTTTTTTTCTCATTCACATTGTAGTTTGTTTTCTTTCTTTAGCATTCTTTATTTTTTTCAATACAATTTTGTTTCCATACTTCACTGTGTGGTATCATCTCATTGGTTTCATGCATGTCATGTTGTGTGTTTTCCCATTCAATTGCAACCATTGTGTGTGACGGACATGGGTTCATTAGCTTAATGAACATTGGAGGTGTAACATGTGATTTCCATTTCCATGTGGGTGAATGGGTTACTTAGTAGGGCTTTTTGGCTGTGGAGGCTGTCCATTACGCACATGATTGGGGATTGTGAGGACCTGGTGGGGGCTGCCCCTGCACTGCTGGGGGGTGGGGGTGGTGGGAGACATGAGTGGGGGCCTGGTGGAGGGTGCCCCTGGATGGTGGGGGGTGGGGGTGGTAGGAGACATGAGTGGGGGCCTGGTGGAGGGTGCCCCTGGTGACTGGGGGGGTGGGGGTGGTGGGAGACATGGGTGGGGGCCGGGTGGGGGCTGCCCCTGGTGGCGGGGGGTGATAGGGGACATGAGTGGGGGCCTGGTGGAGGCTGCCCCTGCACTGCTGGGGGGGTGGGGGTGGTGGAAGACATGGGTGGGGGCCTGGTGGAGGGTGCCCATGGTGGCTGGGGGGTAGGGGTGGTGGGAGACATGAGTGGGGGCCTGGTGGGGGCTGCCCCTGCACTGCTGGGGGGTGGGGGTGGTGGGAGACATGAGTGGGGGCCTGGTGGAGGGTGCCCCTGGTGGCTGGGGGGTGGGGGGTGGGAGACATGGGTGGGGGCCTGGTGGAGGCTGCCCCTGCACTGCTGGGGGGTGAGGGTGGTGGGCCACATGGATAGGGGCCTGGTGGAGGGTGCCCCTGGTGGCAGGGGGGTGGGGGTGATAGGGGACATGAGTGGGTCCTGGTGGAGGCTGCCCCTGCACTGCTGGGGGTGGGGGTGGTGGGAGACATGGGTGGGGGCCTGGTGGAGGGTGCCCCTGGTGGCTGGGGGGTGGGGGTGGTGGGAGACATGAGTGGGGGCCTGGTGGAGGGTGCCCCTGCACTGCTGGGGGGTGGGGGTGGTGGTAGACATGAGTGGGGGCCTGGTGGAGGCTGCCCCTGCACTGCTGGGGGGTGGGGGTGATAGGGGACATGAGTGGGGGCCTGGTGGAGGCTGCCCCTGCACTGCTGGGGGGTGGGGGTGGTGGGAGACATGAGTGGGGGCCTGGTGGAGGGTGCCCCTGGTGGCTGGGGGGTGGGGGTGGTGGGAGACATGGGTGGCGGCCTGGTGGAGGGTGCCCCTGGTGGCTGGGGGGTGGGGGTGGTGGGAGACATGGGTGGGGGCCTGGTGGAGGGTGCCCCTGGTGGCTGGGGGTGGTGGGAGACATGGGTGGGGGCCTGGTGGAGGCTGCCCCTGGTGGCGGGGGGTGGGGGTGATAGGGGACATGAGTGTGGGCCTGGTGGAGGCTGCCCCTGCACTGCTGGGGGGTGGGGGTGGTGGGAGACATGGGTGGGGGCCTGGTGGAGGGTGCCCATGGTGGCTGGGGGGTGGGGGTGGTGGGAGACATGGGTGGGGGCCTGGTGGAGGGTGCCCCTGGTGGCGGGGGGGTGGGGGTGATAGGGGACATGAGTGGGGGCCTGGTGGAGGGTGCCCCTGCACTGCTGGGGGGTGGGGGTGGTGGTAGACATGAGTGGGGGCCTGGTGGAGGCTGCCCCTGCACTGCTGGGGGGTGGGGGTGATAGGGGACATGAGTGGGGGCCTGGTGGAGGCTGCCCCTGCACTGCTGGGGGTGGGGGTGGTGGGAGACATGGGTGGGGGCCTGGTGGAGGGTGCCCCTGGTGGCTGGGGGGTGGGGGTGGTGGGAGACATGAGTGGGGGCCTGGTGGAGGGTGCCCCTGCACTGCTGGGGTGTGGGGGTGGTGGTAGACATGAGTGGGGGCCTGGTGGAGGCTGCCCCTGCACTGCTGGGGGGTGGGGGTGGTGGGAGACATGAGTGGGGGCCTGGTGGAGGCTGCCCCTGCACTGCTGTGGGGTGGGGGTGGTGGGAGTCATGAGTGGGGGCCTGGTGGAGGCTGCCCATGGTGGCAGGGGGTGGGGTTGGTGGTAGACATGAGTGGGGGCCTGGTGGAGGCTGCCCATGGTGGCAGGGGGGTGGGGGTGGTGGGAGACATGCATTGTTGATCAGTAGTGCAAGGTGACATGTGGGTTGGCTGGGAGGCATGCCCATGGTAGATGGGCTGCCTGCGGGACATGAGCATGGGTGCAGGGTAGTCCCCCGTGGTGTTGGCTGCCTGCTGGGTCCGTGGAGGTTGTGGAGCGTACACCTGGGAGGGCCCACACGGCCAATTCATTTGTGGTACTCCCCAGAACCCCTGAAATACACGTAGCCTGCTGAAATCGCGTGTGGAACTTCCCGCGCACCCCTGAAATACACGTACCCTGCTGAAATCGCGTGTGGAACTTCCCGCGCACCCCTGAAATACACGTAACCTGCTGAAATCGCGTGTGGAACTTCCCGCGCACCCCTGATATACACGTACCCTGCTGAAATCGCGTGTGGAAATTCCCGCGCACCCCTGAAATACACGTACGCTGCTCGCACTGGGCCAATCGTGTGTGGAACTTCCCGCGCACCCCTGAAATACACGTACCCTGATGAAATCGCGTGTGGAACTTCCCGCGCACCCCTGAAATACACGTACCCTGCTGAAATCGCGTGTGGAAATTCCCGCGCACCCCTGAAATACACGTACCCTGCTCGCACTGGGCCAATCGCGTGTGGAACTTCCCGCGCACCCCTGAAATACACGTACCCTGATGAAATCGCGTGTGGAACTTCCCGCGCACCCCTGAAATACACGTACCCTGCTGAAATTGCTTGTGGAAATTCCCGCGCACCCCTGAAATACACGTACCCTGCTCGCACTGGGCCAATCGCTTGTGGAACTTCCCGCGCACCCCTGAAATACACGTACCCTGATGAAATTGCGTGTGGAACTTCCCGCGCACCCCTGAAATACACGTACCCTGCTGAAATCGCGTGTGGAAATTCCCGCGCACCCCTGAAATACACGTACCCTGCTCGCACTGGGCCAATCGCGTGTGGAACTTCCCGCGCACCCCTGAAATACACGTACCCTAATGAAATCGCGTGTGGAACTTCCCGCGCACCCCTGAAATACACGTACCCTGCTGAAATCGCGTGTGGAAATTCCCGCGCACCCCTGAAATACACGTACCCTGCTCGCACTGGGCCAATCGCGTGTGGAACTTCCCGCGCACCCCTAAAATACACGTACCCTGATGAAATCGCGTGTGGAACTTCCCGCGCACCCCTGAAATACATGTACCCTGCTGAAATTGCGTGTGGAAATTCCTGCGCACCCCTGAAATACACGTACCCTGCTCGCACTGGGCCAATCGCGTGTGGAACTTCCCGCGCACCCCTGAAATACACGTACCCTGATGAAATCGCGTGTGGAACTTCCCGCGCACCCCTGAAATACACGTACCCTGCTCGCACTGGGCCAATCGCTTGTGGAACTTCCCGCGCACCCCTGAAATACACGTACCCTGATGAAATCGCGTGTGGAACTTCCCGCGCACCCCTGAAATACACGTACCCTGCTGAAATCGCGTGTGGAAATTCCCGCGCACCCCTGAAATACACGTACCCTGCTCGCACTGGGCCAATCGCGTGTGGAACTTCCCGCGCACCCCTGAAATACACGTACCCTAATGAAATCGCGTGTGGAACTTCCCGCGCACCCCTGAAATACACGTACCCTGCTGAAATCGCGTGTGGAAATTCCCGCGCACCCCTGAAATACACGTACCCTGCTCGCACTGGGCCAATCGCGTGTGGAACTTCCCGCGCACCCCTGAAATACACGTACCCTGATGAAATCGCGTGTGGAACTTCCCGCGCACCCCTGAAATACATGTACCCTGCTGAAATCGCGTGTGGAAATTCCTGCGCACCCCTGAAATACACGTACCCTGCTCGCACTGGGCCAATCGCGTGTGGAACTTCCCGCGCACCCCTGAAATACACGTACCCTGATGAAATCGCGTGTGGAACTTCCTGCGCACCCCTGAAATACACGTACCCTGCTGAAATCGCGTGTGGAAATTCCCGCGCACCCCTGAAATACACGTACCCTGCTCGCACTGGGCCAATCGCGTGTGGAACTTCCCGCGCACCCCTGAAATACACGTACCCTGATGAAATCGCGTGTGGAACTTCCCGCGCACCCCTGAAATACACGTACCCTGCTGAAATCGCGTGTGGAAATTCCCGCGCACCCCTGAAATACACGTACCCTGCTCGCACTGGGCCAATCGCGTGTGGAACTTCCCGCGCACCCCTGAAATACACGTACCCTGCTGGAATCGCGTGTGGAACTTCCCGCGCACCCCTGAAATCCACATACCCGGCCAAATCGGGTGTGAGACTTCACGCGCACCCCAGTATACACGCACACGTATTTTTTGTCGGCGGGTGTCCGTGTTTGTGGGTACCCCTTTGCAGGTCATTTGTCCTGGAGGGCCACAGCATAGGACATTCATCATGGCAGTATATAGGTGCTATTTGTTGGCGCACCTTTTGGCGCACATTTCTTACAGCCGCAGAGACACTACTGCCTGCTTTCTTGTGGCGTCGTGTTTGTGCCTGTGCGCTGGTTTGAGCGTGCGCTTTTTTGCCCTATTCTATTCCATGAATACGTGTTGTAGGCGAGCATGTGGGCGTTCCGCGCACTTGTGCCCTGTACTTCCCCCGTGACGCCCACGTTTTGGCAAGTTGTTCCCCATTCCGAGTGTTACGCCCGTGTTACGCCTACTTTTGTTGCGTGCGCCGCGCTATGTGCGAATTTCGCTGTGGCCTGTGCGATTTTCGCTGTGACCTGGCGCACGCTGTTAGATGGCCTGTGCGCCAACGTGCGCCGCGCACTTTTTTATCGCACATCCGCTGGTTTTCTCGCGCACGGACTTCCATGAATCGACGTGCGCTGCTTTTCGTGCGATTTTCGCACTTACACTGCGATTTTCGCTATTCCACTGCGATTCGCACGTTTTTGCCCACTTGCGCCGCGCTAATTATTCCATGAATCGGCCTGTAAGTCTCCTACTTGATAATCGGGGGCCTTTTTCCGGTGTTGGTCGGCGAATCTCTTCTGTTTTTCTTTGACATGAATAAGGTGTTCCGTTGCCCTTTTGAAAGCCTGAGTAACGGTTGTTTGTAGAGTCTTTACCGCTGGCATTTCCAAGCTGGCTGGAAGGTCTAGTTCAGAGGTACGTGGATGTCTGCCATAAAGGGTATAGAAGGGCGCTTGTCCCGTGCTTGAATGCAAAGAATTGTTATATGAATATTCGGCTATCCATAGTAGGTCTTTCCAATTCCTTTGTTCGTGGTGCAGCATGCACCGTAAATATTGCTCGAGTGTCTGATTGGTTCTCTCGGTTTGGCCGTCCGTTTGGGGATTGTGACTAGTAGATAGCCGAACGTCGATCTGCGCCATTGCACAACATTTTTTCCAGAAGTTTGAAACAAACTGGCTGCCTCGATCAGAGGCCAGAACCGAAGGGAAGCCATGTAGCTTAACGACGCCCTCCAGGAACACTTTTGCTAAAGTCCCTGCGTCCGAGAGGCCTTTGAGAGGAACAAAATGGGCCATCTTTGAGAATAAGTCCACAACTACAAGGATGGTGTTGAACCCTTGGCTTGGAGGTAGATCAGTGATGAAGTCAAGGGAAAGAGTGTGCCATGGAACCGGAGGAATGTCCAATGGTTGTAGGAGACCAGATGGTTTTTGTTTCTGAGATTTATTTTGTGTGCAGACACCGCAGGACTGAATATGCTGAATGATGTCCTTACGCCAGGTGGGCCACCAAAAGTTTTCTTTCACCTTAGCTAGGGTTTTGGCGATCCCAGGATTCCCTTCGATCAGTGAATCATAATAGTTTGAAATAATATGCTGTTGTAATTCCTTCTTGGGTACATATAGGCGATCCCTAAAAAATGGTAGATGGTCCTGATGGTATATTGTTCTCCTTGAGTTTGCCATGCGAGGAAGGCATCAGGACTCATTGTCCATTGGATTTCTTTCGGTAGTTCTGCTTATGTTAAGGCTGTCGTGATACCCAAGAGTTTGTCTTCAGGTATAATAGGTACTGGGTCTGGAGTTGTATATACTATTTCATCTATGCCCATACAAGATAAGGCATCCGCCTTTCCGTTTCTGACTCCTGGTCGAAATGTGATTACATGATCATATTCGGTGAAGAAAAGGGCCCACGGTAATTGGCGCGAGGACTGGGCCTTGGCTGTTTTGAGATATTGCAGGTTTCGGTGGTCTGTGATGACTGTAATGGCGCCCCCAGAAGGTAGTGCCTCCAGGCTTTAAAAGCAGATTTGATAGCCAGGAGTTCCTTGTCCGTGATGGCATAATTAATCTCTGGAGGTGAGAAATTTTTCGACCAGAAGGCCCCAGGATGTAGCTGGCCGGTTTCCGGGTCTCTCTGTGAAAGGACAGCCCCCATTGCGAGACTGGACGCATCAGTTTCAACGACATAAGGGAGGTCTGGACGAGGATGTCGCAGGATTGGAGCGGAGGTAAATCTTCGTTTAAGTTCCTGAAAGGATTCTTCTGCTTCTTCGGTCCAAGTAAACTTTTTATTATTTTTTCGTAATAGTACTGTGATTGGGTGCACAACCTGAGAGAAGTCTGGGATGAACCGGCAGTAGAAGTTTGCAAAGCCCAGCATGCTTTGTACCCCTTTCAGAGATATCGGTGAAGGCCATTTCAGAATGGCATTTACCTTGTGCACGTCCATTCTGATGCCTCCTGGAGTAAGGATAAAACCAAGAAACTGTACTTCGGTGACGTGAAAAAAAATGTTTTCAAGCTTTGCAAACAAGCGATGTTGAAGGAGCTTGGTGAGGACTGAACGAACGTGCCTAACATGATCTTGTTTCGAGGCTGAGTATACTAAGATGTCGTCTATGTTCACTAAGGCGCACACACCAATTAACTCCCTTAAGACGTCATTCATGAACTATTGGAATGCTGCAGGAGCGTTGCATAACCCGAAGGGCATGACTTGATATTCAAACAAGCCGTACTTAGTACGGAAGGCGGTTTTCCATTCATCTCCTTTTCTGACTCGGACCAGGTGGTACACTCCTCGAAGGTCCAATTTGGTATAAATCTGGGCATCTTTAACTTGGTCTAGCATCTCAGGGATAAGTGGCAAGGGGTAGCGGTTCTTCATGGTGATCTGGTTCAATGCGCGGTAGTCAATACACGTTCTCAAGTCTCATTCCTTTTTCGGTACGAAGAGCAAAGGACTGGCTGTGGGGGACTTCAAAGGACGGATAAATCCGTTTGCAAGGTACTGGTCTAAATAGGATTTCAAATGAAGGTTTTCTGGTTCTGTGAGAGTGTAGATCCTGCCGCAAGGGATTTGTGCACCAGGAACAAGGTCGATCTGACAGTCATAGGGCCTGTGCGGCGGCAATGTATTGGCTTGGTCCTTTCGGAAAACATCCTGGAAATCATGGTATTCACTGGGCAAGGTATTAGTTGTTCCCACGGTTGATACTGTCGCTCCGGGAGCCATGGGGATACAGACGTTGGGTTTCTCCTCTTGGTAACAGCAGGCTGGGGAGCAGTCACTGGGGAAGGTTAGTTTTCGTGCCCGCCAGTCTATCAAAGGGTTGTGAGCAACCAACCATGGCATCCCTAGTATTAGCCTGAACTGAGGTGCCTTGATGAGATCAAATGAAATAGACTCCAGATGTCCGTCCTGGCACAGCAAGTTTACCCTGGCTGTGCACTGGGTTACTGGTCTGGAAGCGATTTTGGTCCCATCCACGGTGGTTACCTTGTCCATAGTAGGCTTAGAACACAAAGGAAGCCCCATCTCTGCTGCCAGTTCTTGATCAATATAATTTCCAAATGCTCCGCTATCGATGTATGCTTCAACGGCATGCATTCTTGAAGACTGTTGGTGGTTAATTAAGATCACTGGTATTGCAAAGTGCGAGGTCAGCAACTCTTTCTTCTCACTCGACAAACTGACCTCTACATTTGTCGAGCTTGGTAGTTTTCTGATTCCTTAGCTTCATCCTTCTCTGTGGCCCCGACTTTTCTTCTTGGGAGTTTTGCTAGACAGTCCTTCAGGAAATGTCCTGGTTTCCCACAATACAAACAAAGCTGTTGTTGTCTTCTTTTGTCCCACTCTTGTTTTGTTAATGGAGGCCGTACTCCTCCAATCTGCATGGGTTCTGCAGCATATTCAGGTACACGGGGTGTGTTTTCCCTTAGTCGAACATACACAGTCCGAGGGTCTGTCTTGGACCGGTCTGCCTTTCGGTCCTGCAAATGGTGGTCTAGCTGCATAACCAGATTTATGAATTCTGCACAGTCTCTGGGTGGATCAACCACCTGGGCTAAGACATCCTTTAATTCGCTTCATAGGCCTCGATGGAATGACATGGTTCTTTTGTTTTCTGGCCACCTAGCTACGGCAACCAGTCTGTTGAAGGTAGCAATGTACGTTAACAAGTCCTGATTCCCCTGTCGGAGGGACAAGAGTTCATTGTCTACTGCTTGTTCCTGGGTATGGCGAGCAAACAATTTTTCCATTTCTCTCTGGAACCCCCCAAAGTCATGTAATAGAGGATCGTCATGGGTTACCAACGGCACCGACCAATCTGCTGCACTACCACTCAGGTATGATAAGACAAAAGCTACCTGAGCTTGGTCATTTGGAAATGCTCCAGGCCTACAAAGAAAATGAAGGCAACACTGATTGATGAATGCCGCATACATCCGTGGGTCGCCTGAGAACCGTTCTGGTGGTGCCAGGGGAACTGTTGCAGGTAACGTGATCTGTACTGGAGTGGGTGGTATGACAGGTTTTTACATCGTTGGATTGCTTCCAGGTAGATGCGTCTGTCCTGCCTGTGATTGCAAGTATTGCCTGCTAATCTCTTCAGTGCGTTCTTTGGTCACTATTAGGTCTCTCTGGAGGGTATTAGTCTCTTGTCGGGCAGAATGAACCTCAGCACGAAGCTCTCCTAGTAATTGGGCCAATTGGTCCATTTCTGATGTCTCCATGGCGCCCAGGTGGATTTGTTATGGTAGGCTTTGCGTTCTATTACGCTCACCTGGTATCCACAGGGACGCCACCCAGCCGGGTTACTCGCTGGTATGCTTCTCAGCTTTGCACAGATGTGGTCTGCAGGGAAGATTCTGCCTGAAAATACAGGAGGACTGTGTTCAAGGCTGACCGACCGGGGTAAGTAGCCTCCCTCCACCCCGTATGATTTCAGCCCATCTGGGCCCTCTCCTCACCTTGTGGTAGAGTTAGGCATGCTCTTCTTTGCAGGGGCACGTTGTCTTTCATGGGCGTTCGCGGTCCAGTTACTTCACTGACGCCGGCCCGTTTTATATTGTTCAGGTAGGTCTTATTGCTGTTCTTTAGTTTTGTTGCTATCCTGCATGCCTTTCTTTGTTTAAAATGTCTCTTTTTTCTCCCTTAGGTAAGCGGAGCTTCAGTGCGGCGAACTGGCTTGGTTGAGCCCCGCTGGTAAATGATGGCGTATTAAGAGCGCTGTGATGCGGTAAGTAAGCGCTATACGCAGTGCTGCAAAGTCTTGCCTTTGCTAACCTGTGTTTTCCTTCCTTGTAAGTCGCGGTGTTCTTCAATGGAATGGCGACCAGCCAGGTAAGCCTTTTGAGCAGTTCGTAACTTGCAAATGTCTCTACTGCTTTCTTTAATGTTGCCTCTATCTTCCTCTTTCAGGTCATTCTGTCTGGGAGGCGTGCAGATTCGAGGAAGCTGTTCTCAGTAGCTGCGAATGGCTAAAGATGAAGACTGCAGGTAAGATGCTGCTGCTAATGATGGTCCTTTTGTCTCCTTGCAGGTTCTGCTTCTCCGAGGTAATAGCTGGACACGGTGAGCGTCACGTTGCAAGCTGCAAAGTAACGCAAAGCATGTTGTCTTGCTTGGGTGTGGTTTAAATAGCCCCAACAAAATAGTCCAGGTAAAGTAGTCCTTAGGCTACCAGTCCTAAAACACTAGACCGCATAGCTTGGTTCCTTGGAACCAAGCAATGTCGAAGCTTCCATGTTGGCTGATAACACATTAAGTAGTTCCCAAGCACATGTTTTTCATGGTGTATGAGCTTGGCGCCATAGGCGCCAGGAGTGGCCCCAAGAGGGTTTTGGAAAAGGATGTCAGGTTCTAGAGGGCCGAGTCCTGACTCCACCTGGCCAATGGGTTTGCCAGAGGGGGTTTTGGGCGAGGGTCGTGACAAATGGTGCCGGTAAGCTACAGGGCACCGTTGTTACCAGACCTGCATACTCCGAGTTCTGCATGCAGGTGTCTTTCCACCCGCCAGGTCTGAACTGGCGGGCAGAAAGGCACTCGCTCGGGCGGAAAGGCACCCGCTCGCAGACCTTGATGGATGCACAGGTACAGTGTGCAACAGTGCCTGTGCATCCGTCCACCCCATTCCCATTGAGTCCTATGGGACTTGAATGGGAATGGGGCGTCATTTTTCCCCCGCGCCTGGCTATGGGGAATTACCGGGACCGCCGGGGCTACAATGCCCTGGTAATTCCCCATTGCCAGGCGCCGAAAAAATGAATGACTCGAGCGGCAGCCTTGCCATTTTTACCGGCATGGCTACCGCCAGGGTCATAATAAGGCTCACTGTCTTGTCATTTCTGAAGTGCTCCTCTGACATTGGTATGGCCTCCTAGCACTCGGGGCCTTCGCAGGGTGCAATCTTAGACTGACCTGTGTTTCCTGAAGACCTTGGCCTCACTTGGATAGCAAATAGCATTACATAGCCACATTGCAAACTAATATGCATTTCAACAATGGCATGCCCGGGTTGTTCATGCATCATCAAGACCTTGCATTATCGATGGCATAACATTTCAATGCCCTGGAGGCCTATTCCTTAACTGGAGTCTGCCAGCTGAATTCCATGTTTTACAGCTGTACATTTAGATGTTAATGCATTTGCATATACTGCATTGGCAGATTTCTATTTGGGTAGGTCTAGAAAAAAAAGGGCGTAGAATGCCCCCATGTGACATTAGCTCTTTTCCTATACCTTCTCACCTTTTGTTTTTTGACATCTGTTTAAGATCAATGTAAAATAAGCAACATACATGTAAAAGCACAGATGTAATTTCAATAGATGTAAATGTCTAAATATGTAAATGCACAGATGTAGACACACTTCAACATTAGTACAGTGACGGCTGGCCTTCACTGCAGCAGCGAATCAGGCAGCAAAACAAACCTTGTTTAAAGGGCGCTGATGCGTAAGCATCAGCCCCCTGTTTGTTATTAAATGTGCCCCTCTCCAGAGAGCAGGGTGCATTTAATTTCAATGGGGCGCCTGCCCCACCTTCTCCCACCACGCCAGCTCGGGTGAGACCATGAAAGACTCCCCAGAGCTTGCGTGGTGGGGGGGCTAATGGGGTACCGGCCAGTCGCCCGCGCGGCCCTGAATTAAGGCTGGCTATGAGAACATTAATGCTGCAGAAAGCAATATGCATGGTACAAGATGCTGTGTGGTTAGATTTGCCAGTTGTTACTTTCTGATATGTGTGTCTGGCTGAGTAGTGTTGTGACCCCGTGTGTTGCTGTAGCTTATGCATTTCCCTAATTTGTGGAAGCACGTGGAGCTGCGTAGTTGTGTAACCCTGTAGCAAATTACATTATGTCGCAGATTATAGGGAAATTGAGTTGTGGCCAATGGCAGGGCAGCCCCGGCCCAATCAGTTACAACTGTGGGATATTTGCTAAACCATAACAATTGGCTTCATACTTGCATTTGTTGCAGTTTGAATCTCAGTAAGTGTGCACAGGGTTTCTCAGGCTTCAACAATGCATTTCATGATGGACTTCATAGCACAGGAGTTGCATAGCGGTCTAGTCCTTACCATAGATCTGACAGCACAATAATGCTGAAGGTTGCAATGTGAAAGCTTGTGGCGTGTTCTGTCGCTGCCTATGTCCATCGCTATATCTATATATGTGCGAAGGCTGAGAAGTGGTCTGGCCCTGTTCCAGCAGACGGAGCACTGAGGTTTAAGTGCGTAGGTGAATTGTGGGAGGCTGTAGGGAGCTCCTACTTAGGCTAAGTATAATTGTGTGTCAACCACATTTGGCCGATTGATCACGATTGCGATCAAGCATTTGTGCCCTCCGAATTAGTTACCGCATTTCAAGGTACTGTACTGCCTCGTGACACAGATTGCAACGGACATGCATTTAAAAAACATTGGCCTTAGGGTACATATATTGAGTTACATGTTTGTCAACAATAACGATACATAACCCTGTGTTTGATCAAGGAATGATATGTAGTCAATACTTTGAGATAGTTTGACATCAGCATGAAATCTTACATGTTTTGGAGCATATGGGGGAGAGAGCCCCTCAATGAAAAGCTGCAGCCAGTTCAACCTATCTTTCCTTGAGATTGATCAGTTTTCTCAAGCACATTTTCACATAGAAGGCTTCACCAAATCTTAATCTTTTTTTCGGGATGTACTGCATGTATAGAACCAATGCTCAACCATCCCAAGTTATATATTCCTGTTTGTTCTCTTTATTAAGTCCAATAAAACCTGCCAATTGTATGTTTTCTTCTAACACATGCGTGTGAATTGCTGACACTATTTCAGGTGTGATCTTTACATTTGGATCCTCCTATCCCTTCACAGGGATCATGAAGCACTTTGTAGATGAGGCAAGCTGTCCCATAATACAGTAACTACACATCAGTTGTGCCTTCATTTAATCTCCTCAAATTAAAGGCTTGCATATCAATACAACAGGCCCTGGCTGGGATCTAGACTGGCTTAAGAAAGCCTACACAACTTTTTCTAAGGCTAAAAAGATGATAAAATAGCAATTTAACTTGAAACTGACATGTTTTAAAGATACATACTCAGGGCCCGAATCATGGTAACATTTATCCCTCAAGGCCTGCACACTGAGAATGACACTTCACGAGCATGAATTGAATGTTTGGTAAAGTAACTGTATATGCAAGTCGTGGCCGGAACACCCCTGACACGCCCCCATGCAAAGCAAAAGCAACCAGAACATCCATCTGAGCGTGCTCCCCTGGCTGCAAATAGACGCCCCTTCCAACAGTGTGTGGGGTCCACCGCAATCAGGCCTGCATCTTCTGCAGGGTCCCCCGTAACTGTTACAGGCACCCGGACAACATGCATACTACGTAGCTTGAGTAAAACTCTGAAAATCTGCATACGAACCCCGGTAAACATTTCTGCACTCCGTTACACTGCGTACAAGCACCCCTAAATCAGATCAGAAACACGGCTGCGTGCACGCACCCCTAAATATGACACCCAATCTTATCTCTGCATAGTGATTCCTATGCGCACGTGTCTGTACGCATGCCTTCGGGTGGCGGATTGTATGTGGGCTTTGCGTGGCCATTTCCCTGCAGAGAGGTTGCATGCTCGGAGCCATAAACACATATCGTTCCACACAAAAGTGGGCTTGCGATGGACTGCCTGTGGGCCGTCCACCTTAATGGCCACATTTTCCCTTATTGTTCCTAATTTTCCATATTCTGCCCCCTGCGCACGCTATGCCCATGCTCCAAGTGGTGTCTCGCGCAAAGCACTCAGACTCTCGCAGTGACATGCTGACCCTGCGAGAAGTCCACACAAAGTGCGAAAAAGTGCTGCTAATTCAATTCCTTGAGTCGACAAACAGGATGTTGCATGTAGTTTGGCAAGCATAATCCCACTTTTGCATGCAAATAATTCTTTGAATCAGGCCCTCAATTGCTAATTATTGAAAGATAATGCACACATTATATTTTAGGATATCATCTGTAGAAAGAGAGAAATGTAAAAGAGGGGGTGGAGCCATTTAAGTCATGTACAACGGATCTCGAGGTCGTAGGTTGATAAGGGATAGGGTACGATCTTCACCAGCTCTTAAACCTTCTGGGTTTATTGAAACAGGTGTAGGTAGCATTTAACGTTAAAAATGTAAATTGAATCAAGATGTGTAAATATGTTACATCTTGTTTCAGCGGATTTCGAGGTGTAAATTGGTAAATGCTGTTGCTTGTTTTTCCTATACTGTTAAAAATGTATATTGGATCAAGAGGTGTAAATATGTAAAATTTTGTTTCAGTGGATTTAGAGGTTTACATTGGTAAATACTGTTGGCTTGTTTTCCATTTAGCATGTATTCATTGTTCAATTTCTGTCATAGGCAGAGTTTGGGGCAGTCCTAGCCGGGGAGGAGTGTACCGCCGCAGTTTGAAGCGTGGGAAGGTTTCCCGATGGCCGCACTCGAGCCAAATTCGGATGATGGGCACTGAGTCCTTTAGGGACACTTGAGATTCCTCACCTGCAAGATTCAGTGGCCCGAGGAGGAAGTACTATGCACAGTACAATCTGGAGCGTATGTACGGTGCCTTGCTAAAGCTGTGGGTTGCAAGGGGACAACGTGAACATTCAGAACTATAACATTGCCCTGCTTTTTGGGCCACCTTTAGAAGTGTATGGTCATGAACCATGACGTGTTTAGGGCTGGGACTGCCCCCTTTATTGTTATGCTCCAATAAAATGTGACCTTTTGTTTCCAAATGTATAACTATTGTCGGTCTATTATTGTAGGTAGTAAGGGTATTGTCTATGGTCTAATCCCCCTCGGAAAAGGGGAGGGAGGCCAAGAGGGGCTGACACCACTATGACTTCTTAGCTAATTGCTGTAATTGTAATATGTTTGATATGCACCTTGTCTTGCAACAACCTTACTTTGTCACTTTGCTCTGTCACTCATACTTATTTTGGCACTCATGTTTGCCTGCATACCTGATATAGCCCCCTGTACTATGAGGCTAGGATTTCCAGAATGTACTGTCATACTTATTACCTAGTTTATCTGACCTTATGCAGCATTTTTGCTGCAACTGGATTTGACCTGTAACCTACTTATATCGACCTTATGTAACATTTATGTTGTAATCGGATTCTGTATATGTCGCCCAATGTGCCTGCATCCTACCTGACTCGCAGGCTAGTGCACAATATGTATCTACTTGATTGTGTCTCTCACATATCTGTATACACGATGTAGCCCCTGTACCATGAGGCGTGGCTTTTCCAGACTATGGGCCTCATTACGACCCAGGCGGTAAGGGGTTTACGGCGCCGTAAACAGCGCCGACCCTTACCGCCTGAGTACGAGGTCCCTTAGCGCCATGGCGGATTTAACACCTGCTTTTAGCAGGTGTTAAAATCCATGGCGCTAAGGGACCATGGAGTTAATTACGCCACCGTAATTTACGGTGGCGTAATTAACGCCTTCCCCACTCCCATTATGCCCTATGGGGCAAAAATGGGAATGGGGAAGGGTAAATGGGGATTGGGGACTTACCGCCCCGCCAAGGTCGGAATGGGGCGGTAAGTCCGCCAACCACCATGGCGTAAACGTAGTTTACGCCATGGTGGTAAAGTCACGGCCCAGGCGGTAACTTACCGCCTGGGTCGTAATGAGGCCCTATGCATTTACCTGATTTTGTTTCTGCATATCTGATGGAACCCCTGGCAAACCTGATATAGCCTCCTGCATACCTGATGCTGCCACCATACCATGAGGTGTGTCTTTCCCAGATGATGCACTTAACTGATTCTATCTCTGTATACTTGATGTGGCCCCTCGTTACATGAGACGTGGCTTTGCCAGACTATGGACTTAATTGATTTTGTGTTGGCATACATGATGTAGCCCCTGGCCCACCTGATGTAGCCTATCGCATTAATGGTGCTGCCGCCGTACTATTAGGCGTGGCTTTGCCAGACTATGCATTTACCTGATTTTGTGTCTGCACACCTGATGTAGCCCCCCGCACACCTGATGCAGCCCCCATACCATGAGGCATGGCTTTGCAAGATTACACACTTACCGGATTCGGTCTCTGTATATGTGATTTAGCCCCTGCACCATGAGGAGTGGCTTTGCCAAACTGTTCACCACACATTTCTGTGTTTCATGTATACCTGTACATGTACACCTGCAGTGCCCCCCACACCATGAGGCGTGGCTCTACAAAATTATGCTTTTCAAGAATCACCTGTATTTTGTAATCTGTACACGTAATCTTGCACTTTTAAGAATATCATTGTGCGCTTTCTGTAACTAGTGCCCTGATGCCTTTGTGTTTGGTGTGCTGCTATAAATGCAAAAATAAATAAAATACTTAAATTGCTTTCGAAATACAACAGTTACATTATTCTTAAATAAGCAATGTGCTGCATGATCACTTTGGCTTGAGAGAAAAGATTTACTTCACGCAAGTTTGCTCAAATGTTTGGTATGTTTAAATGTGTGCAGTTATACCACTCGTGTCCTATCCAAGGAAAAACAATGTTATTCCCACAAAATTGATGCTGATTGTTCTGCATGCTGTTGGTCGATATTTGGGCTCCTTTCCCTTTTCCACTTGTGCTATAAATGGGATTCCATTTCTGGCAACCCTGCCTTACAACCCCCAAGATGGAAGGGTTGCACCACCACCCAGCCCGTGAAAGTGCACACAGCTCTTTTTAACGTATGGGCAAACTAATGTGAAAAGAAAGGCCTGCGAGATATCGAGCTGAATTCCATGTCTCCCTGGTGCGAGTGACAAGCGCAGGGAAGGACCCAAAGGGGTGATATCGCCACGATGATAGCTCGGGGACAATGTGTTTGTCTTGGAAGCAAGATAATGCAGAGCAACACAGGTTTGAATCCCAGCCGCCTTTAGAGATGGGTGTAGAGCCGGTCTTTGCATAAGGCCGTGCAGGCGGCTGTCTGACTTGCCAGCCTCTAGGGGGCGCCAAGAGGATCAACATACACACTGTGTCATGATGCTTCTGCATCATTTAATTTCATTATGTAGTATGTATGGTGTGGTGGTAACGTTATCTATGTAAAATAAAGAGTGCTACTGGAATTTGAAATCAGACTCAGTCTGAGAGTGAGAGCACTCTCTGACTCACTGCATGATGCCTGGGCACTGGTAGCTGCTACTGTCCAGCAAAGCAGCCAGGCTAGCACCACATGCTTATATAAATGAGTTCCTTCATTCTTACATTCTTATCAACCTTTGCAAACTCCAACAGATCTTGGCTGGGTATCGCAAATGTTCTTTTACTCCAGCTGTTTAGAGTGTGTCTTTCTTTTACTCCAGCTGTTAAGTGGGACAGTGACAGACATGACGCATGCAAGGGAAAATGAATCCTTCGTAGCATGGCGGCCATTAGCACTAGGGAAACAAAAATAAGTAAAGCAAACAGAGCTCTTAAGTTTCCCATTTCCATGTGTGAGAACACCATCCAGTGATTTCCAGTCCAATGTTTTTCTTGGAATTCTGGGACTTGTAGTTTTGTCTTTGCCATTTTATCTTTACAAATACAAATACCAGAATGGCAAGAAAAAAATGGATGGCTTCCTCATGCATGAAACTAGTAAACTTGAGAACACTGGGCGAGTTGGTAAACAAAGATATTAGTCACGCACTTAGAAAAGTTTCGTTTTGTACTGTGTTGGCCATGAAGGTGGGTTCAGGGGCCTGTTTGTACCCGGCCTTACAGTGGAAAGCGGTTGAAAGATGGCTTGAGAGCCAGGTGTAACAAATTGTAATTGTAATTGTAATTGTTAATTTGTAAAGTGCTTATACACAAGTGAAGTGCTTCAAAGAGCTACAAGGTGGGAAGGGAACACGGTAATACAGAGTCATTCTTAGGCCTTGAAATTTCTGAATGATCTAGCAAAAAAGACTAGCAAACTAAGCTTGATGGCATTAGTGCAAGTGCATGACAAGAAGGGAGGCGAGAAAGGGAAGAGGAGAGGGAGAGGACCACACAATCCTTAAACTACCGTACTAGGCCAACAATGTTTCCGTTAGTGCAAGTGCATTGCAGAGAGCGAGGTGATAAGGGGAGGAAGGGGAAGAACATACAGGTGATAAGGGAGGGAAGGAGAAGAACATAAAGAAATAAAAAACTACCGTACTAGGCCTGGCGAACTAGGCCTAATACATTCTAAGGAAATGTAAGTGTGCAGACAGTTAGTGGGTGGGTGGGGGAAGGAACAAGTGCACCCAGTCCAGGAGGGCCTTGGATTACGTGCAGAGAGGTTACCCTTCTTAATGAATGAGTTCCAGAAGTGCAGTAATGGTGAGCAGGGTGCATGATATGATATGATAGTTTATTTGTATAGCGGCTATACACAATGTGTTCAAAGGCGCTTCAAGGAAAGGGAGGGAACAAGGGAAAATACAATGACATTTTTACAGGCCATGATCAGTAAGGATGTGACATTAACTATCATACTCGGCCTGACAACATTCCAGATAGTGCAAGAGCTAAGACATAGATATGGAAGGGAGGGGGAGAGTGGGAAGGAAATGGAAACCGACAGGCGACTACCGTACTAGGCCTGACGACATTTCTGGTAGAGTTGGAGAAAAACAAGAGGTGAGGGAGAGGGGTGCAGAAAGGTAGGGGAGGAACAAAACAAGTGACTATCAAACTAGGCCTGACGACACGACATTTCAGATAGTGCTGGAGGGGGGTGGGGAGGTGCAAAGGCCTGGGGGCAAGTGCAAGGATTGGCAGGGGACCCTGATACCTGTGTGGCTCTGGAGGTGCACCAGGCGACCAGTCAGCAAACAGAGCAGAGTTAAAGAGAGAGGTAGATGGGAAGTAGGCACAAATAGAGAGGAGGTTAACAAGGGTGAGGAACAGAAAAAGAGGAAGAGAAGAGGAAGGTCTTGAGGAGTTTCTGGAATTTAAGGAGATCCGGCTCAAGGTGAAGAGAGGCAGAGAGGTTGTTCCAGAGGAAGTGTAAGTGGTTTCAACCCAGCACTCCACCTAAGTCAATGCCTAGCGTGTGATGCCCAGCCGGAACCCTTAATTATTTATTTTTATGTCTAAAGTTCTTTTATTTCTGATCTCTACCAATGTCGCCATTCTGGAAATATTGATTTCCTTCCTGACTTACAGAAGTTTATTTTATTTTTTCAAAACAGACCGTTTCCTTAGAGCGTTCCCTTTTGAGGGGTGCTTTTCACAGTGTAACACAGCATAGTAGCCCAACAGGATTTATGTACCCTGTCAGTTTGCACACTGTATTAGACTGTCACAAGTGGTATATCTAATCCAGAAATCCCAGACGAGCCCCCAATCTGTAAGTGGTTTCAACCCAGCACTCCACCTAAGTCAATGCCTAGCATGTGATGCCCAGCCGGAACGCTTAATTATATATTTTTATGTCTAACTTTCTTTTATTTCTGAACGATGTACCCTTATATCACGCCCTTCTCTTTGAATCCCCCCCGGTCTCACTGAACCAAGAAGAAGGTTGTTTTGCAAAGTTAAAATATTTATTTGATGGATTTGAACAAGATATATATCACACTTTTATGAATTTGAACAATATCTAGATATTGCACTATTTTTATTTTTTTATTTACTTGTATATAATCAAAACACGAAAAATTATTTTTACAAGGGGAAGTCAGCGAAATAAGATTTTCATGCGCATACATATGAACTTTTTCCTGTGCAGACATATGAACTTTCTACTAATTTCCAGCAATTTGCTGATGGTTCCCAGTTATGCGTTATGTTCGCTTGGCTGATTTAGTCAGCCCTGAGTAATCAGTGTCGCACTTAGAGTCCGGCCGCATCAAGTGCACGGGGTGTTTCATGGGACCATTCGTTAGGCAGTAAGAGACCTGTCTGAAAGCTCGGCTCAAGTTATCCCGATGGGTTTGCGGTAAGATGTACTTAGACGATGGAATAGTTGGTCACTCGCCGCTGGCTGGGATCTTAGCGTTTATTTTTTTGAAGGCTGATTCCATTAGTTTGCTTGTAGCGACTGCCCATCGTGCTTTTTCACCAGAAATGAGTCGGCAGCACCAAGTGTCTTCTTCTACCAAAACAGAGTTTACCCATAGAGGTGCCAAAATTGCCGAGCGTTCTAGATTAAGAGTTGGACAGTTTAGCAGGAGATGTCGGACTGTTTCTTTCGAGTCCTCGTTTAGGCACAGTCTGCATGTTTTAACAGTGGCCTGACTTCTTATCCCCAAAATCTCTCTAGTGTGGAGCAGTTTCAGACGGGCTCTGAAAAAGACACTTTGTAGTTCTTTGTCCGGAAATTTTTTGCGGTAAGCCAAAGCAGTATTTAACTTATTGTATGTTGGCAGCAAATGTTTCAGGGATTTTATCGCCGGTGTTTGGTCGCCAGTGGCTATCCAGTCTTGATATTTCAGTTTTTGGATCACTTTTTGAGGAATGGAAATTAAGTCCTCTTTGGTGCAAACCACCTCTTCCTGTTTCTTTTCTTGGCACTTAATCCACTTCTGAATCCCCTCACATTGGGTTGCCACTAGCTCTTTGCCAATGGTGTGAAAAATCGGCAAGCCGTCTTGGATAAGAGTCTTTCTGTACATAGCGAGTGAGGACAGACTGACAGTGGCCCCCAGCAACAATAGGCCCAACTCTCTTCTGACAGCAGCAATCGGGATTGAGTTAGGTAGACTCAAGATCGTCTTCCAAATGTAGCCCTCCAATTTTGGCCAAAATGAACTCGGCATGTTGATTGTGGCGTCCATGCCATATGTTAAGGCTGGAACTATTTTTCCTTTATAGAAATTGATTGCAGGAATCAATGAAAATTTGCCAAAATTAAGGTCAGTCAGTCTCAATTGCGCGGTCAGGTTCTTAGCTTTGTCCCAGAGATATGATTGCATTTGGGACTCCTGTAATGTTCCGTCGAGAATGACTCCCAGATATTTAAAGTGAGGGACCACTTCGATACGGCATTTGTTCACTGACCAAATATGAGCTGCGGTCTTAGGTTGTCGAATCTTGGGGAAGATCATGATTTTTGTCTTCGCGTTGTTTATGGTGAGGTTATTAGAGGCCATGTACTCTGCCAAACTGTCCAGCTGACGTTGGAGGCCTATTTGGGTCTGGTCTAAGAGGATCATGTCGTCAGCATAGAGAATTCAAGACACCACAGTGTTGCCGAGCTTTGGGGGAAAGCTCTGAACATTAGCTT
The DNA here is from genome assembly GCF_040938575.1 of Ambystoma mexicanum. Classification (NCBI taxonomy): domain Eukaryota; kingdom Metazoa; phylum Chordata; class Amphibia; order Caudata; family Ambystomatidae; genus Ambystoma; species Ambystoma mexicanum. Next base: position 203,261,169 of record NC_090937.1, on the reverse strand, counting down.
CTGAGTTTTTAAAGTCACCCAAAAGGCTGCAAACAGGGCTGGGGCCAGCCGGCATCCTTGTTTCACTCCTCTTTCTGCTGCAATTTCTTTGGTGAGGATGCCTTGGTTGTTCAGGCGGACACATAGGGTGGTGTTCGAATGGAGGGCTATGATAGGATGTAAAATTTCTTCTGGGCAGCCCCAGCCTTTTATCTTTTTCCACAGGAGCGTTCTGTCGACTCTGTCGAAAGCCCAATTTTGTGTGGGTTCAATGAAATGCAAGGATAGGAAATTAATGCAGCACAGACATCATACTGTTATGTGTTCAATCAAATGCAATGCATTCACTCTTCCTCCTGATACTACTTAATCCCCCCTAATATGCAATATAGAGATGGAAGGAGAGAAAACAGGTTTCAGGAATAAACAATCAACAAATGCAGTTTCAATCCCCCCAGGAAGCTTAGAGAGAAACAGGAATGATTTTAAACAGGTCAGATGCTTTTGAATGTGGCTTGCAATGAATGGAAAAATGCTAAAAATGGATTTAATTCTCTAAATGGGATTCACAACTAGTGGGAACCGCTTTGGATAGCTTCAGGTTAACACTAGCACTGATGACTGAATCACTAGTAGATAGAAAGCTGAATTCAGAGGTTGAATGCAACGAAATAGCTGTTTAACATGGAATTAAATTGAGCCAAAGGCAGAATCGTGGCAAACTTTTCCGTGTGCATTAAGAACAATTGCGGCAAAAATATAAGGAGTTGAACTGGATTCGTTTGAAAGCTCAGGACGTTAGCTTCAATCTGACATTTAAATTTCGTTTCTAGCATGTACGGTTCAAAGGTTACAGAGGTTTTATTAAAGGTCGATTTTTCTCAAAAAGAGTCAAGATTTCAAATGAAAGATGCGCTTTTGAAGATTACAAACAAGGATTGGCTTCACACTAAGGGGCTATGAAGATGCGAGATACCAACGGTACAGCCACCAGTCCAGAGGCGCCACTGTCTGATCTTTGCCCGCTGCAACACTTGCCTTTCTTCAGCAAAAATATTAGCGCAAAGATGATTTATCACTACAATTATCACAGGATTATGGATGAGAGAAGGATTCTGGATAGACAAAAGAGATTCTACAATGCAGTTTTGGATAAGTGGGAATGGGTTGGGTTGGATTACTTAAGGATAATAGATTTGCTATGGACAATTCTATGCTAAATACTCACAACTATGGTTTTGGAATATGCCCGTCAGGATCTGGGCATGGGTGTTGGACTGGAATCTGCTAGCCACTGGACAGGTTTCAGGTGCTTGGTTCTGCACTCAGCAAGGCACTCTGGTCCCTGCACGGCCTCTTGGACTGGATATGACGAGTTGGGTCTGGGTTACAGCTCTGCTCTACTGGTTTGGATCTCTGGGTTCTAGCAAGCGTTCTTGGCAAGAACCAGAAAAACAGCACAGCCCGACTGTTGAATTTATTATGCCCCTTGGAATTTTGGGGTTAAAATCAAGTTGCAAGATTTTAAAGGCCAGCTGAGAAAGTTTCAGCTTTGTATTTGGGCCTTCTTCTTTCAGAGTTCTGGAGTCTAAATCTGGGTTATTCCTGCAGAGCGCTTCACCAGTAAATCAGTTGATGGGTGAATGTGTGTGTGTACCTAGGTCCTCAACAGTACCTATTTATGTATTTCCCAAAGGGGTGGGTAGGCTGATTATACTAAGCCCAACCCTCTAATAAGCCTATTGGTTAAAGTCTTCCCTCTCTCCTGATTTGAGGAGGAAACAGTGTGTCATGATGTGTCATGGTGACGCTGTGTTTATGGTCCAGGGAAAAAACCTCCCCTTTGTTTCTACACAGAAAATCTATTTTTCATATAAAACCAATATAACCAACTTGCTAATAATACATATTTACATTACAGATTACATAAGGCACGTATCTGTCCAAGTCCCATCTTCCTAAGAGTTTTGGTTCACAAATGACAGTTATTCGCGCTTTCCGTTGGTTACCCAGTGTCAGATCTGTACACATTTTTCCACATACATGCACATAACATCTGGGCATACTCCTGTGAAGTTTCATATTTTTAGCATTATCACAACTGCTACAAAGTCAACATGTTGGTGGTTCAGTCTCTGAATATCGCACAAATTCCAGAGTAGTTTCTACTTGTGAGCAACATTTTCATTTTAAAAACACTATATTTACAGATTTTTACCAATTTTGTTCAGTCTTCTATGAGTCTTTTTCAAAAAGATATTTTCTGTGCTCTCCGAATAAAGAAAACTGTCTGTCCCCGCCCCCAAGGTTTGGCTGGGCCAGAGCAGTCCCAGGCTTCTTCCTGCCAGCAGTTGTTTTCTGTCGACACCCAAATTAGCATTTCCTTTCAGTCAAGGGAGTGTTTTGTCTCCTGTCAGAGCAACAGGCCAAAGTCCTCCCCCCCCCACTTCCTTTCACATCTCCCTGCCAGTTCCTCAGCAGATAGCAGCGGGGAAGATTCCTTTGTTTGGGAGAAGCAGTGGAATGTCTTTGAAGCTCAGTGTGGCTGGCATTAACTTACTTTTAAAATAATGTTTAAAATAGTCTTTTTCTAAAATACAATTTACGTTTTTACAAATATAGCCACAAATCTCTTAATTCCAGCCTTTTTAAAACATAGAGATTGAATTGTCACCCTATATTGCTTTTGATGGGAAGTCTCTTCTTTTCCATACTTTGATTTTAAGGCACAAGTTTAAATGACAGTATAAGTAAATGCCAGCTTCTGACACAGGCGAGCGGCGGTACTATGCCCATTTCTGACATATTTTTCCCATGCAAGCATCTTTGAATGTGGATTTTCTTCTGATCAAATATGTTTCTGCTGATATTGTGCTTAGGTGAATTCTTTAAATAAAGTGATGTTTAACACCGAACAAGGATATTGGATCTTCTGTGATGTTTGGGAACCATAATTTTGCACTTTCCACAGCCAAGGAAAAATTGATTTTTAAAGCAGTTCTGGGTTTCCTTTGCAATGCAGCACTACGTTTCAAGCAGTTTCATTTTCCTCTGTGGGCAGCCAAATGATAGGTTTTGGCAGTGGTCTCCTGTGTTACCACTGACATAGGCAAAATGGATTGGCGGCCTATTTTTCAGGTTTCCCTGCACACTTAAAGATTTTTAGCGCATATAAGGCTTTTCAGCGGCCATTCTGTTGTTTCTGATGAACACAGCACACAGTGATGTTGCAGGGCATAGACTAGAGGGTTAGAACATCACACAGAAGCACCTGCAGAGGATAAAGATCTAGCTCCAAATCTTTGTTTTGAAAATCAGCTCACCAGCAGAGAGTTGGAGGAGGCCGAGCGGAGGGCTCTAAAAGGAGAGTATTTAGGGAGAGAGAGTTGTAGATAGTGCAGGCCCTGGACCCAGAAAGCCTTGTGGACTATGCAGAGGGTCTTGAACTTGAACTTTGCAGCCACAGAGAGCCAGTGGAGTGATTTCAGTGCCGGAGAGTTGCAGCCCCTGGGCTTGAGGCCAAGCATAAGTCTTGCGGTTCTGTTCCGGTTGAGTTGTAGAGGACAGAGAGTAGAAGTAGGAAGATTGATAAAGAGACTGTTGAAGTAGTTTAGTCTAGAAAAAATCAGGGCTCTGGAGATGTTGAGCCTCTGGTGGAAGGTGAGAAAAGGTAGAATACCTCTGAAGAGGTGCAGCTGTAGTGGGACTTTTTGGAGAGGCTGAGTTGTGAGAGTAGAAGTAGAGTGTGGAGTCGAAGATGACCCCCAAAGTTTTTGCCTCACTACTGGGTGAGGGCGCAGGGCCAAGAGAGGCCGGCCAGAGTGAAAGTGGGAACGCAGGAGCAGGAGTCCCAATGAGGATGATCTCTGTCTTGCTGTCATTGAGCCAGAGATTGTTCCCAGCACACCGAGACTGAATTGCGGACAGACAGTCAGGAATGTGCGAGGAGGAGGAGGCCGAGAGTAGCCTGAAAGAGAGCTGTGTGTCATCTGCATAACACTAAAAGTTGGAAGGCAGGGGTCCTGGAGGCCAGAAGAGCCATGTAGACATTGAAGAACCAGGGGGATAGGTTAGATCCCTGGGGGACACCACAAGTAGAGAGAGAGTGATAGCAGAGAGAAAAGACCCAAGTCCTACCTGGGAAGGACGGTCCGTGAAAAAGGAGGCAAGCCAAGTCACGCCCAGATCTGTGATCCCCAGGGTGTCAAGGAAACGGAAGATCAGGATGTTATGGTTTACTGTGACGAAAGCAGAAGAGAGGTCAAGATGAATGAGGACAGAGGGAGAGTTAGAGTCAAGATTTGAGAGCAGGTCTTCAAGGGTGTTGAGGAGATCAGTTTCCGTGCCTCTGGATGCTCTAAAGCCAGACTGATGGTCATGGAGACAACCAACAGATTCAGTGTGGAGGGTTAAGCTGAGACATAGTCAACTTCTCTGGGGGTTTTCCTTGGAAGGGAGTGATAGGGATCGGGTGGTAGTTTGCCAGAATGGAAAGGTCAGCAGAAGGTTTTTTCAGCGGAGGGTGCACAAGAGAGTGCATGAGAGAAGTGGGGAAAACTCCAGTGGTAAAGAAGAGGTTACAGAGGTCTGCCAAGGCTTGTGTGAAAGTGTCAATGTGGTATTTGATGGTTTTTGAGGGGCAGAGGGGCCACCTGTTTGGAAGAGACTTTCATAGATCAGATTTTTCTAGCGACCTCCTCAGGTGTGACAGGCGAGAGGGAGGAGACAAGAGGGAGAGGGAGGCGGCGGCCGAGTGGGGTCCAAGAGCTATCAGTGTATGAGTGGGTGTATGGGCGAGAGAGGTCAGGATGTCCTGTGTTTTGGCAGTGAAGTGTGCAGCCAATGCGAGCAAATAGCCTGGGTGGGTGCAGTAGAGGATGACGCTGAAGTAGGTTGGCCAGTTATTTGCAGACTTTGAAAAGGTTGGTTGTGTTGTTAGATGCTGCAGAGTTGGGGGCTGGAATATGGACTCTCTTTTTGGACCCGATGAGAAGTCGGTATTGCTTTTGAAGAAGGCGGCAGGCCAGCTTGTCAAAGGGTGCTCCTGAGGATCCCCATTTCCGTTCTGCTGCTCTGCACTTGCGTTTAGGGGAAACTAGATCGGAGTCGTACCAAGAGGCCTTGTTGCCAAAACCATCCCCCCTCACTGTCCTTGTAGGTAAGGAGATCTCTGGCCAGTGCCGCTACCAGCACTGACTCCAAGGAGGGCCGTGGTTGATGACAGGTTAGATCGGCTGCACTCTAGGAGGCCCAGCTGGCAGCGATTCCTTATTTGCACAGGGCAGTGATGTATGCCCTGTAGCAAACAAAGCACGCAATTAGCAATTACTTCCTCACTTTAAATAAAATAGATTCACAAAGCAGAATTATTTTCTCTAACTGGACACCACCAGTTCACATCTGTAGCCATGATGAGGACAAGCTAGAGGTGGATGCTCTCGGATTAGAGTCACTGTGGGGAGAGTCCCAGAGTGCACTGCTGCGGGTGCAAATACACTTGGCAAAAGACAACAGTCGGCACCTAGAGCAAAATCACATTGCAGCACAACAGCGGCTGAAGTCATCCAGGAGCAGATTACGTTGGAGTGAAATAGAATTTGTGAACTTCAATGATGTACTACAGTGTTTGGTAGACTGCGGGGCTTGCTTGGAGCGTGAGCCTGGACTGTGTAGGAAGTCTGCCAGTGTACCTGCCTTAGCCTAGAGGGTTACTGCATGAGGGGATTCCGAATGCAGCCAGGCATGCGTGTGCGTGCGGCTGGTGAAGGTTTATCGTTCATTGCTGAGATGGTTATATACTGAAGCAGCAGAAGTGGCGGAGTGGTACATCAATGTGCCATTATAAGTGGCTCATACCAATAAACACTTGTCGATGTCAACATTGCAGAATGAACACCACTATCAAACCCCACTTTCAAGGTTGTGATTCAGTGGAGAGACCTCCTGTTGGAACTAAGCAATCTGCTCAGCTCAGAGAGTTAGTTTCTGTGACTTTACAATGCTGTCAGCCCTTTTTTAATTTCTCAACATGTGGTGGTGGTAATGAGGATGGCTATTTTAGCCTGCTTGTGGTTGATGGGGAGACATTGCTGTATTAGCTCTGAAATTATATTTACATTCAGTTGATCCAAAATGTATAAAATAACGTTTTTTAAGATGTTTAATGAAAGATTTGGGAAAAGAGTTACTTGTATGTAAGGATGTGCTCTGTCCTTGGAATCGGTGTACATTTTGTGTGTGCACACATATTTAAGAGAAGACCCAGTATCTTTGTGATCACAATTGTTTTACAGGCACGGTGTCAGGGCCTTTAAACTTTTTCAAATTAACAGAGCCTCAGGGGGCCCCCAGCAACTGCCCCCAGGTTTCCAGTGAGCAGTCTTTCAATATATTAGTTTCTCTATTTTAGTTCTGGGGCTTAAAATGTGCACTTTGCAGAGCTTGCATTGCAAGATGTTTTTTTTTCTCTTCCCACAGGATATACAGAAATGTTTTCACCTCATTGCGTTCTAACATTGGTTCCTCCACATCAGCGATTTTCTATCAAAGTAGGGTTTAGAGCTCGTCAGTGGGCCGTTCATGTTTAAGCACCCTGGCGGCAAAGGGCAGTCAAGAAAACGTCCTTTTTGATCACATAATACAGGTAACATTGACTGTCATCTATTATCAAAAGTATGTATTTTCTATTGCATTTGTATTTCCATCGAGTTCTTTATCAAGTTCTCTATTTACAACATTTGTAACATACAATTTTTTTGTCATTTTTGTGGCAGGGGGTGGCACCAATGATGCTTCCTGCATGGGGTGCTGCAATGTTCTGTAAGGCCGGTCTTGAACGGGTCTCTTGTATTAAGAGCATTATAAAAGGTTATTTTGTTAATATTGCTAGCCATGATGCACGCTCAAGTTCCTGCAAGTTAATGTGCTAACATGTCCTCAGAAGTATAACAACAGATGCATAATCTTGGAAGGGATCTCTCTGCATTTAAAATTAAACGTGCATCTTTTAAATGTGACAATACTCTTTAGCTTAAAAATAAATAATAGTGTCTCTAATATACTATAAAAATAGACAGTGTCCTCTTCAATGAGATAGACTCTTTCTCTTTAAAGTGTATTCACTATTTCAGTTTTTGCTTCAAAGATCTTGATCTCTTTGTCTCACATGCATTGAAGCTCGAATACCCTATACTTTACCACATCCATCCTTTACCTATGAAATGGCTGCTGTGTTGCCCACTGCATCAGTCACTTGCAGTCTTCTTTCCGTATCTATCAATTTTGCATTTCCTCTGGTCTGGGGGAAAAGCAAGGTGAACATCAGGGCAAAACAAGAGCAGACAGAATTCTATGTTATGTTGAAGAAAAGTTGATTTTCCATACAAGAAGCCATATTGTAGGCTTAAATGAATGCTTAGAATATCTTCTCTTCATCCGTAGTGCCCACTATTATGGACCACCCCTTTGGACCCATTTTAGACTGGCAGCTATCCCCATACATTCTTTCTGTCTTTATTTCGGGTTTTCCATGTCATCTCTATTTTCTGAAGGACACAAACCTTGTTCCAATATGTATTTATTTATTATCACATAACTACATTGAGAGTATGCCAGACTGATAGTCAGCCACACTGATTGATACTTTATCACACTGATAGTCTGCCATAGAAAATGCTTGCCTCCTTCAGTTCCGGCCACTGCAATAACTTGCCCATATGACATTTTGCCACAATGATACTTTGCCACTGCAATTTTATTTACCAGCAGGTTAGTTTTACCACACTGCCAGCTTGTCACATGTTAATTGCCACACGGATAACTTTAACACCAAAGTCACCCAAATCGATAGTGGGCCGCACTGATAAACTTGCCCCTTCATGTTATTTTGCCCGGAAGCATATTGTAGCACACTAACAATTTGCCACATCAATAGTTTTGCTGCAGAAAAGGCAGCACATGCAACTAACAAGCTAGGCCTTACCCCATGGGATCATTCACCCACCTAAACTGTATTGAGACCCCCTCTGTCTCACTATGGCATCCATATTCTCACAATAGTAAAAATGCAGCAATGCCCAACTGCAAGAAAGACCAATGGACAAGAATGGATAACAGAGCAAGAAAAGAAAGTTACTCCAGACTATCGATGAATGCCAGGAACAACAAGCCAGACTTCACAACACCTCAAAATCACAGACAACCTTCACTGAAGGAGGTAAACATCACACAAAAATGAGGCCCAAAACCTCATACCCATGATACCTCTTCACTTACAAACCAATCAGAATAGAAATCAAGCGGACCACAAAAAGGGACAAAGGAGATGTCAGTGGAACCACCGTTAGACTACACACATGAAATTCCAAAACACAGAATCTTGCAACACAGAAAACATCAACACCAAGACGTCTTTAGGAATTGGATCTGCTCTTATACCTAAGACCCCCTGTACTCCTCACACTCCTTTCATAACAAGAGATTCGGAAAAATGCTACTCAAACGGAAAAACCCCAGATGACAATGAAATAAGACAGAGCCCCACATGCAACATCCTGGAACTTCTCAATGAATAGACAGACAATACCTCCACAAACATCGAAGCACCTATCTACACCCAACGCATGGACAAACAAACCAGAAAGCTCCTACTGAACACACCACCAGAAAAATATCCCAACAATGACTTATTAAAAATGAACAGACTTCAATGCAGCAGGTATAACGTATGCTCAATGACAATGCACACAACCGAAATACATGACCTCCTAAGAAAAGGTAGCAACTACAAATTACTACAAACTAACAGAGAAGGCAGAAGAGGGGGAGGCAGTGCTGTGTCTCACAAAAACCACATCACCTCCACATCTCAACCCTCAACAAACATAGAAGACAGTGTATTGCTCCGGGACAACTCAAACTCAGTGACCAATTTAGCATACGTTTCCTATTTATTTACAAGCCACCCACTTATAATCTAAATTTCACTGCCAACTCACTGATGCCATACCCAGTGTAGTCGTAAAGCACGAATGAAAACATCATTGTGTGGCATATTTCAACATTTGGTTTGAGAGAGAAAATGAAACTGCATCAGACTCCCCCAGCTCTCACAAGGAAACTCTTCACCTGATAAAAATGGTGAATGGGCCCACCCAATGAGCTGGACACACACAATGCAATTTTCTTCAGGGATTGACAGACCACTACCTCCCCTCCACTACCAATCATCTGGAGTGACCACCACATGAACTCTTTAACTATCAGAATCACAACTCGAACACTGATCACAAATACAAAGCGACCAACGACCATCAACAACAAACTGGAAAAAGCTCAAGCTAGAAAACCTAGCACAACTAATAGAAAACAGCACACTGGACAACTTCAAAGATTAAATCCACACCGCAGCCCAAATGGCCTTGATCGACTCTGATATCTTTAAGCCTTCAAAACAACACAGAAAAAAGTAGTGCCTTGATTGTTCATGGAGGAATTGAGAGCACTTAACAAAACAAACAGTAAAATAGAAAATAAATGCAGAAAAAACTACAACCACCTTCACAAAATTAACAATTAGCAGCAGATATGATATGGCTATACAGAGCAGTAGTATTAAAGCCAAGAGTGCACTTTAAACTTTAAACCAAAATAATTCAATCTGCAACAAACGTTCAAAATCAGCAAGGAACTAGATAACATTATCTCATGCAGCAGAACTAACATACCCTTGCAAATGTTATGTGACAACATTGTAGATCATCTCAGAACAAAATTACACCCAATCCAACAGACTATAATAACATCCACCTTTGCCACTAATCAGCACAACACTCAACCAATTCAAACCAATATTTGTAGACACCTTTAACAAACTACTAAAATAAACCAACAAGGCCAGATCTCCAAGCAACCCATTGTCACCTGATCTTTACAAAGAGCCAATTGCCTACACAGCACCAGCCATCTATACCTAAAACCTATTGAACCTATCATTCAAGACTGTAGTTGTTCCAAAAACCTATACATCTGCCCATATTAAACCACTTTTAAAAAACGAGGCAGGAAAAACAGATGACCTTGCCAACTACAGACTTATATCAAACACAGTATCACACAGAAATCTTGGATAACGACACATACAAAGAAATGCTCAGCCATGTTGAATCCAATAGACTGCTGGACCAATCCCAGGTAGGCTTTAGAACAATTAGAGGAACCGAATCACGCTCCTTTCCATAAAAGATGACCTAAGGATGAATGCAAACAGCAACACCCAATCCACCCTTATAATACTGGACATATCTAGTCATGATGGAATTGGTTGACTATGGAACCTTATCCTCCTACTTAGGGATATTAATGTTCATGTTGGCTTTATGACTCTATCTGATCTCGATATGGAATAGCACGATGCTGGGTCTATACCAATGCCAATTTTGTATTCTGCTTTGCTAAATATGTCATGAAATCACACCACCGTCCCCTTTGGACCTCCTGGTCCCTTCAACAACGCGCCCAAATGACCCCAACACCCTCTCAACATGGCGGATGCACCTCCTTGGTGCACGGTACGGTTTCCAGCGCACCTAGATAAGCGCCATGCCCCTGCGGTTCTGCGCGTGTCAATGCGCTCACAATCCTGTGTTCAAGTTAGTTTCTCGCGCTCGATCCCAGGGATTTCCCCATCTAAATTGTGCATCTTGGACTGCGGCTACTCTGTCTTCCGCGGCCCCCACCCAGGACAGCTCTCGTGGTGCCCTTGAACTACCTACCGCTTGCCCAGGAATTACGGAGCTTCTGCTCACACCTGCTACTACTGTCACCACGCCACGGGTTCCCTTCCAGGACCGCTTCCGCGGTTGCATCGGGCCGTCCTACCGCTTACCCAGGATTCCGGAGCTTCCGGGTCTTACTTGCAACTGCGGCCGCCGCACAGCGGCTTCCCATCCAGGACTGATCCAGCGGTTGCCCTCGGAATACATCACCACCTACCCAGAATTGCTGGGACCTTCGGGACTTACTTGCATCGGCAGTTGCCGCGCAATGCCTCTCCCCTCCAGGACTGTTCTCGCGGTTGCCCTTGGACCGCTTACCGCTTTCCAGACCTCACCGCTTCCACGTTCCACACTCTCCATCCAGGACTGACTTTGCCACTGGCAGTGAACTATCACTCTCAAAGGCTGAACCTCAGGTTATCTGCCACAGACAGTGTGGCGTCTGCAGAAGCCCATCCTTATCTTCACGACACCCGCAGCTCTAGGAAAAGCAGACAGACAACAAGAACGAAGCCAACCAAGCCTAAACAGGTGAGCCCACAACTCAGACGTGACAGTTTGACACGCCACTCATCTGACAAGGCAATAGACATGGATCTTTCTATGCAGGATCTTTTGCGTGGTATGCAAGAACTTTCCCAGGAAGTACAGAATCTCAAGGCAGAGAACACCGCCCTGAAGCAGCTGGTTCTCTCCCGTGATTCGGCCTATCAGGATAGCGCTTCTACAGGTGGAATAGTGGACAAATATGATGGCTCCCCTAAATTGCTCCGTCCTTTCCTGGACTCCTGTCTAGTGCACTTCACATTTAAGCCATACTACTTTTCCACCCCCAGAACTAAGGTGGGATTCGTCATAGCCCATCTTACTGGCAATGCCCTGGCTTGGGCCACTCCACTGGTTTCAGCAGGAGATCCCTTGTTGGATAATTACGACAGCTTTATCAAGGCCTTCAAGGAGATGTTTGATCGTCCTGACCTGGTGTATTCGGCACAGGAAAGGCTTTTGGAGTTCCACCAAGGATCACAGGATATGTTATCCTATGTTAACAGATTTAAACAACTTGCCAAGGAAGCTGAGTGGTCAAACGAGGTGTGCTTTACCCTGTTTCGCCGTGGCCTCAATGATGAAGTAAAGGATGAGCTAGCCAGAATTGCTCGTCCAAGCTCCTTCCAGGCCCTTATGGATTTATCCCTACAAATTGACTTCAGAATCCAAGAAAGGAAGGCGGAAAAGAAGAGAACACAAAACTCCCCTCCCAAGATTTCTCCCTTCGCTCCTACCACAAAGGAAAACACTACTGCTGATTCCGAACCCATGCAATTGGGAGCGATGAGAGGCCCCATCTCAAGCCAGGAAAGAAGCCATCGATTTGACTGTGCGTTGTGCATGTACTGTGCCTCTGACAAACATTTGGTCAGGAACTGTCCCATAGCACCACCCAGGCATTCGGGAAACGCCAGCTCCCGATCCTGAATGGAGCCCAGCTTCGGGAGACCAAGGACCGCTCCATCTCTCCAGTCCTGGATCCTTCATCAAGGTGTAAGCTGGTAGTCCTTGAAGTCACTCTGCTCCCTTCCATCGGAACACCGCAGACTGTTCTAGCCTTGGTTGACTGCGGTGCTATGGGCATATTTATGGATGACCAATGGGCAGCCAGGCATGACATTCCCAGAGAACAAAAGGATATCATTCAGACAGTAGAAGGAATCAACAGCGCTCCCCTGTCCTCTGGTCCCATCACCCAACAAACCAGGAAGATCACGCTATCAATCCACAACCACCAAGAAGACATACAGTTTGACATAATCAGAGCGGCACACTATCCGGTGGTCCTAGGCATGCCTTGGTTAAAGAATCATAACCCATACATCAACTGGTCTGCTGGCTCCTTATTTATTTTTGGGCTCTGAATACTGCCTCTCAAACTGTTTGTCTTCAGTTACCCACCTAAATGATCCCAAGGTCGACCAAAGGAACAACTCTTCACTCTCCATCTCGAATGTCAATCATGTACCTGAGATCTACCAATAATTCTCTGATGTCTTTTCCACTGCCATTGTTCAAACCCTGCCTCCACATCAGCCAGAGGACTGTGCCATCAACACAGAGGAAAATGCTGTAATTCCCTTTGGTAGGATGTTTATCCTATCAGAACCTGAAAAGAAGGCCCTAAGATAATATTTGGATACCAATCTTGCTAACGGCACCATCCGTCCTTCCAAGTCACCCGCAGGGGCATCCTTTTATTTTGTACCCAAGAAAGACACAAAGGAGCTACGACCCTGTCTAGATTATAGGGGTCTAAACCAATGCACTCGGAAGGACAGATACCCCTTACCACTGATATCTGACATCTTGGAAGCACTTAGGGGCGCTGTAATTTTTACCAAGTTAGACTTGCGAGGAGCCTACCATCTGGTACGAATAAGGGAAGGCGATGAATGGAAGACCGCCTTTTGAACACCATTTGGACATTTTGAGTACCTGGTCATGCCTTTTGGACTTGCCAATGCTCCGGCTGTCTTCCAGCGGTTTATAGATCGCGTTTTTTCTGACATGCTATTCCTCTCTGTTATTGTATATCTGGATGATATTCTGGTGTATTCCAAAAATCCCATACAACATCAAGAACATGTTTCTGCCATGCTACAACGACTCAGAGAACATCATTTATTAGCCAAACCTGAGAAATGCACATTCCATGTAACTACAGTGCGTTACCTAGTATTTGTGTTGAACGCCCAGAGAGTGGCTATGGATCCTGTCAAAATCAAAGCCATCACATCCTGGCCAGTTCCTTGTTCTGTAAAACAAGTTCAATCTTTCCTGGGCCTTGCAAAATTTTACAGGATGTTGATACCTTCCTTTTCAGCCATAGTTCACCCAATCGTGAACTTACTTAAGAAGAATACCCCCTTTCTTTGGACCTCTTCCCAAGAAGCCGCCTTTGTAAAATTTAAGGAAATGTTCACCCACGAACCCATTTTTGTACAGCCTGATGTTTCAAAACCCTTTTTGGTGGAGATTGATGCCTCTGAATTCGCGTTTGGCGCAGTGTTGAAACAACAAGCCCAAGGCGGGCTCGAACATCCCGTGGCTTACTTATCTCGGACCTTACTCCCATGCGAAACCCACTATTCAGTCCTAGAAAAAAAACTGCTTGCCATTCGCCAAACCTTTAAAGACTGGCGTCATCTCCTCCTGGGTGCTGCCCGTCCTGTACAAGTGCGAACAGATCATAGGAACCTGCAAGTCCTTCAATCCATGGAGTGCCGGAACAGCCGACAAACACGATGGGCCTTTTTCTTTGCTCAATACCAATTTCAGATATCTCACATTCCAGGGAGCTCAAATATCATTGCGGATTCCTTGTCCCGACATCCTGACTACCCAACTCAGGAAAGACCCACCCTGCCTAAAATTTTTCCCAGCACTGTGTTCATCGCTCAAGCATCCGACATTCTGGAGTCCATTAAGAACTAGACTACAACCTCGGACCTTTGGAAAAACTTCCAAGGACATAATCCCTGGGGGCTTAAGTTTAAGAATGGGTTCCTTTTTCGGAAAACTCAACTAGTTGTACCCACCCAATCGCTGCAGAAGTGCATTTTGCAACTATGCCATGACACCTATCACTCTGGGCATCGTGGGGTCACTGGTACCCTTCCATTCAATGAAATTTCTGGTGGCCTAAGATGCTGAAAGACGTTCAGATGTACATCCGGGCATGTTCTGTCTGTAACCAGAACAAGACCGATAACAAGAGTCTCCCAGCACCCCCACTCATGTCTCCCAGCACCCCCATCCCCCAGCAGTGCAGGGCACCCTCCACCATGCCCCACACATGTCTCCCAGCTCCCCCACCCCCCAGCATCCAGGGGCACACTCCACCAGGCCCCCACTCATGTCCCCCTGCACCACCACCACCCCCAGCATCCAGGGGCACCCTCCACCAGGCCCCCACTCATGTCTCCCAGCACCCCCACCCCCCAGCACTGTGGGGCAGCCTCCACCAGGCCCCCACTCATGTCCCTCTGCACCCCCACCCCCCAGTACTGTGGGACACCTGCCAGCAGGCCCCCACTCATGTCCCCCTGCACCCCCACCCCCCAGCAGTGCAGGGCACCTGCCAGCAGGCCCCCATACATGTCCCCCCAAAACCTCATGACGATCCATAATCATGGCCCCCATGCCCACTCAATACACTGCCTACGCCACCCCAGTCCGAACACACCACCAGGTATGACATCCAACCGACAAAGAAGTCATCAGCACATTATGCATCCCAAATGGCTAGTCTGCACATCAACACATATCCGTCAAACCCACACAATGACAGCTGTGAATGATAGAACACACATGGTGACATGCATGAAACCAAAGAGAGAATACCACACATTGAAGTACAAAATTATAATGTATTAAACAGAAAAGCAAGGCAATGAAATGGAACAGAAGAAAATGGAAATAGTAAATGAAATCCAGCATGTCCAATACATGAAAAAGATGCATGAAATCCAAATGAACGGCAATCCAAAAGCAAGTCTCCAAAGTGTCAGTCTGAGAAAATAAATCCAATGTTCCGAAATAAGAAAAAACCATTGATCCAGGTGAAAAAAATCAAAAATCTAAATCCATTGTCAAACTATGTACAAGGTGAACATCCAGGGTCCATGTGCCCAATCCTTTAAATGAAACCTATAAAAAAAATACTACCTAATGAAGAACTATATACAAGAAGTTGGGGCATTGTCCAAGTGCCCCAAAACAAAACAAAACCGAAAGGAAACTTAACACTAAAGAACTATTTACAAGGGCAGCGGGCTAGTCCGACGGCTCACTTCTGGATGTTCCGGGCCAGGGCATCATCGAACTCCTGCTCAATGTCCCGGAGGCGGTCCTCCTCCATGGCCCCGAGTGCCCGCAGGGCCGACGACATGTTCTCCTCCAACTCCCTGCGGATTGCCTCGAGGCACTCGGCCGGCCTCAGGGCCCTCTGCATGGAGTTCTCCGCCCTGACCATAGTGAGCCACGCCTCTTCCGCCCGCTGCCGCTCCGCATCTATGGCGTGGCCCAACCGCTGCCACACGGAAGACACTTCCCGTCCTGTGTCCTCCTGCCCTCCGGCCGATGCCTGCCCCTCCGATGTCGAAGGCCCCGAGCCATCATGGCTCCCACCTCGTTGCTGCTGCTGCTCTGTCTGTGCCCGTGCCCTGGCTCCTGCTGCCTGCACATCCTCCACCGGCCGGGGTGCAGTCGTTGATGTGGCCACCCCTGCTGGACGTCCGACTCCCGACTGTGGCAGGGATGTATCCTCCACCAGCCTGGCCGCACCGTCAGAGGCAGCTCCACAGGGCACCCAGGTGACAAATGGGCAGAAAAATGGCACGGAGGAGGACTGGCACATAGGGTGTTCAGTTGAGGAGGGGGTCGGAACAAGCTCCAGCAAACGGAGGAATCCGGCGTGGGTGACCTGTCCCAGTAGGCCGACGCGGTCAACGAGCCATTGGAGATTACGTGCAGTCTCCTCATGAAAAGACTGCAGGTCACCTCGCATGGCCCGTTGACGCAACGCCACACCAGTCGGGACAGGCTCAACCCGTACCTGGATAGCCACGTCCGCAGGCAGAGGAAGGCCAGTTGTTGTAAGCTCATCCCCTGCCTGAAAACGGGCCTGGACGTAGGCATCCCTGCTGGTGCAAGATGATGCAGTGACAGGATCAGGGACAGGATTGCACACAGGCACCTCCGCGGCGGCCTGTGCTGCCTCCTGTCGATGGTCCTGCACTGCACCACTAGCACCAGTGGAATCCCCACCTCCAGACCCCGTCTCTGTCGCTTGCACGGCCTCCTCCTCCACCAAACACCCCACCAACCTGGATGACTCTGTGCCATCTTCCCCCGTTGGGCCCTGTGGGGTCCCAGCTGTCCCTTCTGCTGCCGAGGAGTCCAATTCCGACCTCCGCCTCTTGGACCTCCCCCCGGCAGCTGTGGCCTGGGACGCGGCACCGGACTCCTCACTCCCCAACGAGATGACATCCTGGGAGGGCAGCCGGGCCTTGCGTCTCCGGCTGGCGGTGCAATCCCTGCCGCTGTGCTCCACAGCATCTTCTCCGCCCTCTTCCTCAGTTGACGCTGCAGACAGGGAGAAATAAAACACAGGCATCAGGGCACTGTACAATGGACACATACACACATGACAGTTGTACATGAGTGGCATTTGGAAACCTCAGACATGCCATCACATTCGCCAACACACATGTCATTTCGACTCGCACACATGAGCCATACACAGACATATTGCAACAGCCAGCACCATCCATACACATACAACAGCATGAGCAGGCAAAGGTGAGCCAGACATCACATGCAACACAGGGAGTGCACTACACATGCAAACACACCACCACACTTGCATGCATGTGTACGCCTCTGCCAACTGTTGCAGTGTTCAGATTGGCATCCATGTCACATCTGCCAATCAGGCTTCCACATCCCTCTGTCACATGCACCCATGTTGCATCACTGTTGCCCCCTTGTCAAATACACACACATGCACATATACACAGTGCTGATACATGCAGCTGAAACCAACATCCAGGTGTGACATCACGAACATGCCTATTTACATACACATTCATCCAAACATGTGTGCCCACACATCTGCATTTGGCATGCAAGCCTACACACACAAGCACCATCCATGTCTCACACATGAGAGCTCTCGCATGTGTTAGCCTCACGGCCCTGTACACCCCCCCCATACTTGGCCCCATAAAAACACTTGTGAAACCTGCACACTACTGGCACACCACCACACGCACAGCTTACAATCATGATGCATGTACACTTACCGCTCGACTCCAGACGGGTCTGCCTCTCAAGGACCTGGACGTGGAGCGCTGGGGATATGCGTTCCAGGACCCTCATCTGATCGTACGACAAGTGGCCCCGGCGCCCGTTAGCATCCGCTGCCTTCAAGAGGCGCCGGGCCTTGTTGAGGGTCCTGGAACTGAAGTCCTCCCAGCGCTTCTTCACATGATGGAATAGTCGGACTGCCACCCCCTCCGCGTTGATGGCAGTCACGATGTCCGTCCAGATCCGAGTCCGTCCTTCCTTGTCGGAGCGCAAACCTCCGAAGAGGGCATCATACTGCCCCAGGACTTGCTCCACCAGGACACCAACTTCGGTGGCACTGAAGCTGGTGCCCCTCTGCCTCTCTGGCCGGGGGTTGCCAGTGGTGCCAGATGTTGCAGTGCCCGACATGACAACCCCAGAGGCAGGAGAGGGTGGGCAACTGGGTCCTGGGGCTGGTCTGTGGAGCGATGGAATCCCAGTCGGGAGTCTTCGGTTCCAGCAGGGGTGGTCACAGCAACAGCACCCCTGGCTGATGTGCAGGCAGCAAATGGGAGGGCACGTGGGCAGTAGGCAATCAGGCAGCAGCAGATGGCAGGTGGGAGCGTGCTCGGGGCTCTGGGGGGCAGTAATTCGGCTTTCTGGGCAGGAGTGTGGTCTTCCGTGTGCTTATGTGTGGCCAGCTTGATACGGAGTGATTTGGCACGTGAAAATCAAGCACGTCTGCATGTAATTCGAGGAAAGGGCCCTAGCGCGTAAGCGCGTCAGCACACGTACGCGAATTCATCGGCCCAAAGGCCCCCAGCGTGTAAGCGCGTCTATGACGTTACGCGCACGTGCGTTTTCCATGGCGCGTAGAAAAAAAAAAGCACGTCAGAGTGTCATAGCGTGCAATTGGTGGAAAGGGCCTCAGCGCGTATGCGCATCTGTGACGTGCGTGCGCGGGTGTTTTCCCTATGACTGCACGTCAGAGTGTCAGCTCGTGTAATTGGAGGATAGGGCCTTAGCACGTACATGCGGAAGTGACGCTGGACGTGTGGGCATGTTTAAAAGGTACGTGTAGAACGCCATTTCCTTGTATGTGCTTTTCGTGGAGAGCAAGTGGGTGAAATCTGTACTTCTTGTCGGTACACACGCGATTTACTTCACGGCGTTCCAAGTTCATACACCTTGTTACCTCTGACAGCTTTTTCTCTTTTTGTCTTTTTCCTGGGCCTGTTTCCTCAAACAGCATTCACTTCTTCTGTTGTCCTGTCTCCTCAGACAGCGTACAATTCTTCTTTTGGCGGGGGTGTTGCCAACGCGCACACGCGCGTATTTTTTACGCGATTTTTTCTGGCAGACGGTGAGTCGCGCACGTATTTAACATCTGTGCTTGCCCCGTGTGTTGCGTACCCCTTCAGAGGTCAGTCTAGGCTGCGTGTGACACGCATATGTTCATTTTTGTGTTTCTGGGTGCCACAGCGTAGTGCAGGTTTATTTTTCCACGCACGTGGTCTAGGAGGGGTTGTGTGCACATTATCTCCCTTTTTTGGGGTACCTGTGCGTTGCGTGACCCGTCATTTTCCCCCAGGGGTCACATACAGCCTTGCTAGAGCACTAGGGTACGAATTCCATCTAGTACCCTACCCCTTTGACCCCCAATTGCCCAGGACAATAGTTTACTGCAACTCCCATACGCACAACAACATCAGTGCCATGGTTGGGAGGCAGCACGCGGTAAGGGTGGCAAAGGTGGCCGAGCCACAAGAGGTGGCCGTGGTGGATACGGTAGGGATCATGGCCGGGACTTGCAGGGTGACCCTAGCCCCCCATGTGTGGGTGACCAGTCAGGGACACCCATGCCCCCCCTGGTTGAGGGTAACGTGGCTGACACCATCCCTGCTCAGCCCTTGTTGGACCAGCCCATTGTGGCACCAGACCTGGCACAGGGTGACTCCATGGCTGACTTCCAGGTCAGCAGGTCTAGGCCACGTGTGGCGGTGCACATTGGTGTCACCAGGCCACGTGGATCAGGGGCAGCTATGTCATCTGCTGCCCCGAGTAGGCAGGGTGGGGAGGCTGCAGGGGCAGCTGCGGCTCCATCCACCCCAGCTCTGAGTCTCCCAGCCAGGACAGTGTCGGTCTTAGCCCATCCTGCTGACATTCCCCCTGACTACATCACACTTCAGCTAATGCCTGCACCAAGTCCCATGGTGAGTGTTCATTCCCACACTCCTAGTCCACAGTCCACCGGGGCTCCTGCTCCTAGTGTCCAGAGCGGCTTAGGACACTCAGGATCCCCACCACCTTCCAAGCGGAAGAGGAAGAGTGCTCGTCCAGTACAGGCTGATGCCCCAGACACGGCTACACAGTCTGGCCCACCAAGGAAGCCCAGCTTCAATCATGCCGAACTTGATGCACGTGTGGAGTATGTGTCCGCACATGACAGCGAAATGGTGATGTCATGGTGTGTCATCCATGTGCATGGTGTGTGTGTGAGGGCTTCTGATTGAGTGCCAGGTGAGTGTGTGTGTGCCTGAGTGGTTTGGGTCACCGATGTGCTTCATCCAATACATTCTGCGTACCAGGATTTGGGTATTGCAGTATCCCTTCTGGCAACAGTAGACATTCAGCCCAACCTCACCCCAGTTGCCCTTGAAGTGTCATCTTGCCACAACATAGTTGCATATTATTCTGTGTTCATTCAGGCTGGTTGTTTGCATTCCACCACTTTCACTAGGCATTTCTCAGTCCTATTGGACATGCCATTCACAGGCCAATGTGTGATGGCACTGCTAGCCAGCATGCAGCAAATGTGTTGGTCTTCCATCTTGGTGTCATCAATGTGTGCCATTTGCCTCCCCTTCATGCGCAGTGACGGTGCATGCATGGGAGGGTTATAGTCATGTGGGACATGTGTCAATGAAGTACTGTTTCTGTTGCTTCTCAGCCCTAATTGTGTGCCATGGTGCTAATGCCTGTTCCCATTTCTTTTCTTTCATGTCTTTGTAGGGGATGTCGCACTTGATACTGCTGGGGTTGTGGAGATGGTGCAGACCCAGGAGGGGTCTCAGGCCCGACCGGGCACCAGTGAGGGACGTGGTGTGGTGGTGGGTGAGAACCCACACTTGCTGCAGACCATCATCTCAAGGAGTGTCTCTGGGTGCACCTCCCCCAAGCTCTATTCAGGTGCCGATTTGGATGATGAGACCTATGTGCGGTCGCAGGTAAGTGTTTCTGGGAGGGATTCTGTACTGTCCAACCCACCTGCACCAGGGGTAGAACCCTCAATGGGGATGTCAGTGTTGGTAGGTCCGCCTTTGGTGGTTACGGATGCAGGGTCACCCTCCGCAACATCTGATCCTGTTCCTGGGCCAGCAGATCAGAGGGGGAATGCAGTCCTGCAGCCTCAGGCAGTGCCGGCACAGCAAGGCGCAGTTTGCCTTGCCTCAGACAGGTGTGGTGCCCGCCGGTGCGGTGGTCGTACGCCACCTGGCAATACTGCATGTGAGCAATCCCTATACGGTATGGCAAACCAACAGGCAGCATCATCTGAGATGATGGCTCAGGCCATGGATAGGGTGGCCACTTCCATTGTCCCCCAAGAAAGGCTGATGGAACAACTACAGCAGGCAACAGACTCCATTTGCCAGTCACACAGGGAGGACATGTTGGCATCCAACAGGGACAGGCGGGCGGCACTGGAGACTCTGCGGCAAGCCGTTTCTATTGAGTCCCAGGGCCACAGGGAAGCCCTGAGGGTGGAACTCCGTCAGCTCAGGGTGACTCTTGTTGAGCTTGAGGCTTCAACTGACACGAGGACAGAACAGCAGCTGGAGCGGCTCACACGTACGCTCTCAGCTGAGATGCAGGCAATTAGGGAGGAGGTCGGGGCATCCCGTGAGTTGTTGCATGGGGAGAACCAGACCTTCCACACCCGCATGCTTGCTGCCATGGAGGACCAGACTAGGGCTTTGCATGGGCTGCCTCCGGTAGTGCCACCACCTCCTGATGCAGCTGCAGAGGGTGAGGAGAGCGACAGCAGCAAATCTCTCACAATAGAGTAGCCGTGCAGGCCATGAGCCCATGGAGGTGTTTTTTTTCCGCAAGATCCACACAGGTGGGTTTTGGTGTGCACCCTGTCCTCGGACGTCCTGGGTGGCCTCCCCCACCCCCCCTGGCCCATTCATGGCCATTTTTGATTTTTGATTTTTGATTTTTGATTTTTGTTTTTTTTTGACAGTGTGTTGCCTTGTGTGGCTCACGTGGGCATACGCTGTATTGTGGCTGGGCACATGCAGGCTTGTCCTGAATTTGGGTTAGATGCTTGGGATTGTGTGACACACACACCTCCTGCTTCCCGTTTCCATGGGCTTGCAAAGGGTGTTCCCAAGTGACATTGACTTACACAGTGAGGTTGGACTCCCATTTGATGTGTGGGCAGTCTGTAGTCAATACTGTGTATACATTCCTAGTGCATATTGTTGTTGTATTGTACACTGCATGGTGTATTGATATGTGCCTCTGCATCCATCTCATCCTCCTAATTTGCAGGTCCATTTCTCATGTCTTCACAAGGCGTTCTACTTTGGAAATGGAGTCCATGTTGTAAGCAGTGCACCTACACTTTTGCGTGGCGCTAACACTGTACAGTTGGAAGTGTTCGAAGTGCTGGCATTATCAAGTAGTGAGACTACCAATTTTTTAAATCCGTACTGTAATGTTTATGTTAGGTTGGAGGTTGTGTAGGTGATTAGTATTATTGGTAAATATTTGGTAATGTGTGTTGTTGGTCCTGCATTACTGTGAGCATTTCATGTGTGGCCAGTTTCCATTAGGGACACTGTAGTTTGTGACACTTGTGTCATGTTGTGGGGATTAATTTGTTTGCTCTCACATAGCATGACATGCCATGGTGTGTTGTGTGGCGGTGCCGGGAAGGGGTTGGGTGACATGGCACTGTTCTCATGTTGTATTTAGCAAGTGGGTATTCATTTTTGCTGCATAGAAGTGTGTCTTTTGATGACACTGCATTGGTGGTGTTTGTGTAGGTAGGGATGCACACATTGTGACACTTCCAGGTGAAAAATCTCTGGCTGCTATGGTTCTGACAGTTGACTGTCCCTTAATTCATCAGAATTGTCAGATTGAGTCATCATTGATTGTCAGATGGTATGTGCCAGGGCTGTGTGCACTCCACAGGGGTGTGATTTCTATGTGAAGTAATTAGCCACCAGCTGCGTACGGGCTGCCTCACCCCGTGCCCTTTTCCCTCCCATGCGCAGGGGGCGTGCATGTGGTTGGGGATGTGGGGGCACCACCATGTCCACATCCAGGCCCCGGCGTGTTGCAACATCGCGCAGGACACATGCTGCCACTATGATCCTGCACACTACTGGGGGAGCGTTTAACATCTGCCCGCCAGAACGGTCAAGGGAGCGAAAGCGTGACTTGAGCACTCCGAATGTGCGCTCCACTATGCCCCGGGTTGCAATATGGGCTGTGTTGTATCTTACCCCGGGAGGCGTGATGGGGTTCCGAATTGGCGTCATCATGTGGGTGCTCAGAGGGTAGGCACTGTCCCCTGGGCAGGTGGTGATGGGGTTCATTAGTGGGGTAGTGACATTACTCTGTATCTGTCATGCATGCATGTGCTGTGGCATTTATAGTCACCAAGCAGCCATGCATCGCCATGCCGCCCAGCTTCCATGTCCCGGTTTAGGGTTGACATCCTGTAAATGAAGCTGTCGTGGGTGGACCCTGGATAGTTGGCATATACTGAGTTGATGATTCCCTTGGCATCACATGCTACCTGGACGTTGATGGAATGCCAGTGCTTGCGGTTTCGATAGATGTGCTCAGATGCCCTGGGGGGACGTAGAGCCACATGGGTGCAATCAATGGCACCTAGCACTTTGGGGAATTGGGCCACCCTGTAGAAATCCTGGCTGACAGCCTGCCTTTCTGCAGGTGTTCTGGGCAGGTATATGTGCCTGCGGACTGATGGGCGTGCAGTGATGATGGCCAACACCTGGTGTAAGCACCATGACTGCGTGGCCTGTGACACTCCCCCTACTATGGCACTTATCCGCTGAAATGATCCGGTAGCCAAGAAGTGCAGTACATTGAGGACCTTCTCCAGGGGGCTCAGTGCTTGGGAGCACAGGGTGGGTGATGTGAGGTCATCCTCCCACTCACTGACCAGGTCGAGTATTATGTGAGGTGGAAACCTGTACCTCCCATACACCTGGTCATCAGGCATACCAAAAAGGCTGGTTCTGGGTGTGAAGATTCTGGCCCTGACTATCCTCCTCCTCCTCCTGCGGTATCCCACGGCCACTGCTGCTAGGAACAGTATATTCATCCTGGCGTCTGAGCTTGTTTGTTGTTTACGCACACTTTTATGCTGCGCGGGACGTGCGCCTGCTTCATGCTGGCGTACGTGTTTCCAGATTGGACCTTTTTTTTTGGCGCTTTGTGGGCACCCTGTAAATCTTCCCGCCCACCCCAGGAAAACACGTAGCACGCTCTCCCAGGCCCAGTCGCGAGTGAATATTCCCGCCCACCCCAGGAATAAACGTAACACGCTCTCCCAGGCCCAGTCGCGTGTGGAAGTTCACGCGAACCCCGTAATACACGTACCCTGCTGATATCGCGTGTGGAAGTTAACGCAAACCCCGTAATGCACGTACCCTGCTGATATCGCATGTGGAAGTTAACGCGAACCCCGTAATACACGTACCCTGCTGATATCGCGTGTGGAAGTTCACGCGAAACCCATAATACACGTACCCTGCTGATATCGCGTGTGGAAGTTCACGCGGACCCATAATACACGTACCCTGATGAAATCGCGTGTAAGACTACCCGCAAACCCCTGAAATACACGTACCCAGGCAAATCGCACTGCTGGGGGATGGGGGTGCAGGGAGACATGAGTGGGGGCCTGGTGGAGGGTGCCCCTGGATGCTGGGGGGTGGGGGTGCAGGGAGACATGAGTGGGGTCCTGGTGGAGGGTGCCCCTGGATGCTGGGGGGTGGGGGTGCAGGGGGATATGAGTTGGACATGAGTGGGGCCTGGTGGAGGGTGCCCCTGGATGCTGGGGGGTGGGGGTGCTGGGAGACATGAGTGGGGGCCTGGTGGACGGTGCCCCTGACTGCTGGGGTGTGGGGGTGCAGGGGGACATGAGTTGGACATGAGTGGGGGTGGAGGGTGCCCCTGACTGCAGGGGGGTGGGGGTGCAGGGGGACATGAGTTGGACATGAGTGGAGGCCTGGTGGAGGGTGCTCCTGACTGCTGGGGTGTGGGGGTGCAGGGGGACATGAGTGGGGGCCTGGTGGACGGTGCCCCTAGATGCTGGGGGTGCAGGGGGGCATGAGTTAGACATGAGTGGGGGCCTGCTGGCAGGTGCCCCACTGTGCTGGGGGGTGGGGGTGCTGGGAGACATGTGTGGGGGCCTGGTGGAGTGTGCCCCTGGATGCTGGGGGCTGGGGGTGCTGGGAGACATGTGTGGGGGCATGGTGGAGGGTGCCCTGCACTGCTGGAGGGTGGGGGTGCTGGGAGACATGAGTGGGGGCCTGGTGGAGGGTGCCCCTGGATGCTCGGGGGTGGGGGTGCTAGGAGACATGAGTGGGGGCCTGGTGGAGGGTGCCCCTGTATGCTGGGGGGTGGGGGTGCTGGGAGACATGAGTTGGTGGGCAGTAGTGCAAGGTGACTTGTGGGTTGGCTGGGGGGCATGGCCAAGGTGGATGGGCTGCCTGCGGGACATGTGCAGGGGTGCAGGGTAGTCCCCTGTGGTGTGGGCCGCCTGCAGGGGCCGTGGAGGATGTAGAGGGAACAGCTGGGAGGACCCACACGGCCAATTCACGTGTAGGACTCCCCGGCACCCCCGAAATACATGTAGGCTGCTGGATTCGCGTGTGAAATTTCCCGCGCACCCGGAGTACACGTACCCTGCTGGAATCGCGTGTGGAACTTCACACGCACCCTGAAATACACGTACCACGGACAATCGCGTGTGGAACTTCCTGCGCACCCCGAAATACACGCACAGGCTATTTTTCACACAGCGGGTGTCCGTGTTTGTCGGTACACCTTTGCACCTCATTTGTCTTAGCGGTCCACAGTATGGATCATTCATCATAGCTGTATATAGGTGCTTTTTGTAAGCGCACATTTTGGCGCACATTTATTTCAGGCGCAGGGACGCTACCGCCTGCTTTCTTGTGGCGGAATTGTTTGGCCCTGTGCGCGTCTTTGACCGTGCGCAGGTTTGCCCTATTCGATTCCATGAATACGAGTTGTAGGCGAGCATGTGGGCGTTCTGCGCACTTGCCTCCTGTACTTCCCCCGTGATGCCCATATTTTCACGCGTTGTTCCCCATTCCGAGTGTTACGCCCTGTGTTCCGCCTACTTTTGTTATGTGCGCCGCCCTATGTGCGATTCCGCTGTGGCCATGGCGCACGCCGTTGGCTGAACTGTGCGCCGCGCACTTTTTCAGCGCTGGTTTTCCTGCGATTTTCGCACTTGCACTGCGATTCGCACGTTTTGGCACCTCTGCACCGGAATTTTCGGCGCACATTAATTCCATGAATCGGCTTTGAATTGTATGGTTGTTTTGCACTTTTTATGAAACTCTCAGATCAAAGTATTTAAAACCTCTACTTAGGCTTATTGGGTTTACTCCATGTCAATTTGCTCTATATTATCTCTTAGATTTAAAGGATATTTCTGTGTGTTGGGGTCTTGAAAATGTTTTAACAGCTGCCTTGAGGATAAGAAAAGAGATGTTATTAATATGATACTTTTGATGTGTTTATATTTATCTTACTCTATCAACTGCATTTTACTGTTAATATGATGCCACTATGAGGTATGTTTTTGTATCGTGTTCTATTCATTGCGTTTTAATACATTTTAAGTTGTGTCTGCTTTATGTATTTATTTTTGAAAAAAACTTTCATGTATGTTTATGCATAAAAAACAACAACTGATGTTTACACAATCAGACACACAACCTTAATCAAAAGCCTGGAAGAATCTGACATTCGAAATTCCGCAGTACAATGGCTAAAATAATTACATACTGAAAGAGGCTACCTTCACCCATTCACCTCAAAATGATAAACACCAACTGTGGCCTACCCCAAGGACCACGTATCTGACCACCTCTCTTCAATTTTTACTTGATTTACATGGTCTGGCTCATTAAATGCTCTAAAATTACAGACTATGCCGGTAATTCATAGAATTTCGCAGAAAAGTGTCGCAAGCGGCTGGCGCAGAGTGCCCGCGTGCGATTGACTGCGCCAGGCACGTGCGCTAAAACCGATTTCCGCGCACAGCGTATTCATGGATTTTAGGCTCCCAAACCAGCCGTGGTGCAGAGAATCGCAGCGACCCTGCAGCAGCGCCAGTAACGCCCCCAAGAACGCCCTTGCGCAAGGAAAAGCCATCAAAATCGCTAAATCATCGCAAAGGGCTGCGCTAACCCTGGACCAGTTCACCGGGCTGGCAAACAGCAAACGCCAAGCGGGGAACGTGTATTTCAGGGGTGCGCGGGAAGTTCCACACGTGATTGGCCCCGTGCAAGCAGGGTACGTGTATTTCAGGGGTGCGCGGGAAGTTCCACACGCGATTTCAGCAGGGTACGTGTATTTCAGGGGTTTGCGGGAAGTTCCACACGCGAATAGGCCAGTGCGAGCAGGGTACGTGTATTCCATGGGTGCGCGGGAAGTTCCACACGTGATTTCATCAGGGTACGTGTATTTCAGGGGTGCGCGGGAAGCTCCACACGCAAATGGGCCAGTGCGAGCAGGGTACGTGTATTCCATGGGTGCGCGGGAAGTTCCACACGCGATTTCATCAGGGTATGTGTATTTCAGGGGTGCGCGGGAAGTTCCACACGCGATTGTCCCAGTGCGAGCAGGGTACGTGTATTTGAGGGGTGCGCGGGAAGTTCCACACGCGATTGGCCCCGTGCAAGCAGGGTACGTGTATTTCAGGGGTGCGCGGGAAGTTCCACACGCGATTGGCCCCGTGCAAGCAGGGTACGTGTATTTCAGGGGTGCGCGGGAAGTTCCACATGCAAATTCAGCAGGGTACGTGTATTCCAGGGGTGCGAGGGAAGTGCCACACGCGAATACAGCAGGGTACGTGTATTTCAGGGGTGCGCGGGAAGTTGCACACGCGATTTCAGCAGGGTATGTGTATTTCAGGGGTTCTGGGGAGTACTACACGTGAATTGGCCGTGTGGGTCCTCCCAGGTGTACCCTCCACAACCTCCACGGCCCCTGCAGGCAGCCCACACCACGGGGGACTACCCTGCACCCCTGCTCATGTCCCGCAGGCAGCCCATCCACCATGGGCATGCCCCCCAGCCAACCCACATGTCACCTTGCACTACTGATCAACTATGCATGTCTCCCACCACCCCCACCTCCCAGCCACCATGGGCAGCCTCCACCAGGCCCCCACTCATGTCTCCCACCACCCCCACCCCCCAGCAGTGCAGGGGCAGCCTCCACCAGGCCCCCACTCATGTCTCCCATCACCCCCACCCCCCAGCAGTGCAGGGGCAGCCTCCACCAGGCCCCCACTCATGTCTCCCACCACCCCCACCCACAGCAGTGCAGGGGTACCCTCCACCAGGCCCCCACTCATTTCCCCTATCACCACCACCCCCCAGCCACCAGGGGCAGCCTCCACCAGGCCCCCACTCATGTCTCCCACCACCCCCACCCCCCAGCCACCAGGGGCAGCCTCCACCAGGCCCCCACTCATGTCTCCCACCACCCCCACCCCCCAGCCACCAGGGGCAGCCTCCACCAGGCCCCCACTCATGTCTCCCACCACCCCCACCCCCCAGCAGTGCAGGGGCAGCCTCCACCAGGCCCCCACTCATGTCTCCCACCACCCTCACCCCCCAGCAGTGCATGGGCAGCCTCCACCAGGCCCCCACTCATGTCTCCCAAAGCAGTGCAGGGGCAGCCTCCACCAGGCCCACACTCATGTCTCCCACCACCCCCAGCCACCAGGGGCACCCTCCACCAGGCCCCCACTCATGTCTCCCACCACCCCCACCCCCCAGCAGTGCAGGAGCACCCTCCACCAGGCCCCCACTCATGTCTACCACCACCCCCACCCCCCAGCAGTGCAGGGGCAGCCTCCACCAGGCCCCCACTCATGTCTCCCACCACCCCCACCCCCCAGCAGTGCATGGGCAGCCTCCACCAGGCCCCCACTCATGTCTCCCACCACCCCCACCCCCCAGCAGTGCAGGGGCAGCCTCCACCAGGCCCACACTCATGTCTCCCACCACCCCCACCCCCCAGCCACCAGGGGCAGCCTCCACCAGGCCCCCACTCATGTCTCCCACCACCCACACCCCCCAGCAGTGCAGGGGCAGCCTCCACCAGGCCCCCACTCATGTCTCCCACCACCCCACCCCCTAGCAGTGCAGGGGCACCCTCCACCAGGCCCCCACTCATGTCTCCCACCCACCCCCCAGCCACCATGGGCACCCTCCACCAGGCCCCCACTCATGTCTCCCACCACCCCCACCCCCCAGAAGTGCAGGGGCACCCTCAACCAGGCCCCCACTCATGTCTCCCACCCACCCCCACCCCCCAGCCACCATGGGCACCCTCCACCAGGCCCCCACTCATGTCTCCCACCACCCCCACCCCCCAGCAGTGCAGGGGCACCTGCCAGCAGGCCCCCACTAATGTCCAACTCATGTACCCCTGCACCCCCACCCCCCAGCATTGTGGGGCACCCTCCACCAGGCCCCCACTCATGTCCCCTATCACCCCCACCCCCAGCAGTGCAGGGGCAGCCCCCACCAGGCCCCCACTCATGTCTCCCACCACCCCCACCCCCCAGCCACCAGGGGCACCCTCCACCAGGCCCCCACTCATGTCTCCCACCACCCCCCAGCACTGTGGGGCACCTGCCAGCAGGCCCCCACCCATGTCCAACTCATGTTCCCCACCACCCCCACCCCCCAGCACTGTGGGGCACCTGCCAGCAGGCCCCCACTCATGTACAACTCATGTACCCCTGCACCCCCACCCCCCAGCACTGTGGGGCACCTGCCAGCAGGCACCTGCCCATGTCCAACTCATGTTCCCCACCACCCCCACCCCCCAGCACTGTGGGGCACCTGCCAGCAGGCCCCCACTCATGTCCAACTCATGTACCCCTGCACCCCCACCCCCCAGCATTGTGGGGCACCCTCCACCAGGCCCCCACTCATGTCTCCCACCACCCCCACCCCCCAGCCACCATGGGCAGCCTCCACCAGGTCCTCACAATCCCCAATCATGTGCGTTATGGTCAGCCTCCACAGCCAAAAAGCCCTACCAAGTAACCCATTCACCCACATGGAAATGGAAATTGCATGTTACACCCCCAATGTTCATAAAGCAAATGAACCCATGTCCGTCACACACAATGGTTGCAATTGAATGGGAAAACACCCAACATGAAATGCATGAAACCAATGAGATGATACCACACAGTGAAGTATGAAAACAAAATTGTATTAAAAAAAAAGAATGGAAATGAAATGAAACAAACTACAATGGCAAAGAAAAAAAGAGAAGCTGCATGCCCGTCTAAAAAAATTAAAAATACAAATCCAAATTCAAAAAAATGTTGTCCAAAGTCACATCAAAAATGAAATCAATCCAATGGAGAACTATGTACAAAACATCCAAGGGTCCATGAGCCCAACTGAACAAAGGAAACCTACAAAAAACCCTAACTAAAATGCAACTATATACAAAAAGTGGAGCAGTGTCTGTCGACTCCAAATCATAATAAGAAACAAAGGAAACCTAAAACTAAAGAACTATATACAAAGGCGGCGGGCAAGTCCAGTGGCTCACTCCGTGGTGTTCCGGGCCAGGGCATCATCGAACTCCTGTTCGATGTCCCGGAGGCGGTCCTGTTCCATGGCCCCGAGGGTCCGCAGGGACGACGCCGTGTCCTCCTCCAACCCCCTGAGGATTGCCTCGAGGCACTCGGCCCGCCTCAGGGCCCTCCGCATGGAGTTCTCCGCCCTGACCATTGTGAGCCGTGCCTCTTCCGCCCGCCGCCGCTCCGCACCTATGGCGTGGCCCAACCGCTGCCACACGGAAGACACTCTCTGTCCTGGGTCCTCCTGCCCTCCGGCCGATGCCTGCCCCTCCGATGTCGAAGGCCCCGAGCCTTCATGGCTCCCACCATGTTGCTGCTACTGCTCTGCCTCTGCCCGTGCACTGCCTCCTGCTGCCTGCACATCCTCCGCCGGCTGGGGTGCAGTTGTTGATGTGGCCACCCCTGCTGGACCTCCGACTGCCGACTGTGGCAGGGATGCCTCCTCCACCAGCCTGGCCGCACCATCAGAGGCAGCTCCACAGGGCACCCAGGTGACTGATGGGTGGGAAGATGGCACAGAGGACGACTGGCGCGTAGGGGGTCCAGTTGAGGAGAGGGTCGGAGCAAGCCCCATCAGACGGAGGAATCCGGCCTGGGTGACCTGTCCCAGCAGGCTGACGTGGTCAACGAGCCATTCGAGATGACGTGCAGTCTCTCCATGAAAAGACTGCAGGTCACCTCGCATGGCCCGTTGACGCAACGCCACACCATCCAGGACAGGCTCAACCCGGACCTGGATGGCCACGTCGGCAGGCAGAGGAAGGCCAGTTGACGTCAGCTCATCCCCTGCCTGAAAACAGGTCTGGACGTAGGCATCCCTGCTGGTGCAAGATGATGCAGGGACAGGATCGGGGACAGGATTGCACACAGGCACCTCCGCGGCGGCCTGTGCTGCCTCCTGTCCCTGGTCCTGCACTGCACCACTAGCACCAGTGGGATCCCCACCTCCAGACCCCGTCTCTGCTGCTTGCACGGCCTCCTCCTCCACCAAACCCCCCACCAACCTGGATGACTCCGTGCCATCTTCCCCTGTTGGGCCCTGTGGGGTCCCAGCTGCCCCTTCTGCTGCAGAGGAGTCCAACTCCAACCTCCGCCTCTTGGACCTCCCCCCGGCAGCTGCGGCCTGGGACGCGGCACCGGACTCCTCACTCCCCGACGAGATGACAACACGGGAGGGGAGCCGGGCCTTGCGTCTCCGGCTGGCGGTGGGATCCCCGCCGCTGTGCTCCACAGCACCTTCTCCGCCCTCTTCATCAGTTGACGCTGCAGACAGGGAGAAACAAAACACAGGCATCAGGGCACTGTAAAATGGACACATACACACATGACAGTTGCACATGAGTGGCATTGGCAAACCTCAGACATGTCATTACAATCCCCAACACACATGTCATTACAACTCGCACACATGAGCCATACCAAAGCCATATCGCAACTGCCACCACCATCCCTACACATAGAACTGCATGAGCAGCCAAAGGGGAGCCAGACATCACATGCAACACAGGAAGTGCACCACACATGTACACACACCACCACACTTGCATGCATGTGTACACCTCTGCCAAGTGTCGCACTGTTCAGACGGGCATCCATGTTACATCTGCCAATCAGGCTTCCACATACCGCTGTCACATGCATCCATGTTGCATCACTGTTGCACCCTTGTCAAATACACACACATGCACATGTACACAGTGCTCATACATGCAGCCGAAAACAACATACATGCGTGACATCACGGACATGTCTACTTACATACACATTCATCCAAACATGTGTGCACGCACAACTGCATTTGGCATGCAAGCCTACACACACAAGCACCATCCATGTCTCACACATTACAGCCCTCGCATGTGTCAGCCCCACGGCCCTGTACACCCCCACCCACACTCGACCCCATACAAACAGATGTGCAACCTGCACAATACCGAATAATCACCACACGCACTGCTCACAATCAGGATGCATGTACACTCACCGCTCGACTCCAGACGGGTCTGCTTCTCCAGGACCTGGACGTGGAGCGCTGGGGATATGCGTTCCAGGACCCTCATCTGTTCTTCCGACAAGTGGCCCCGGCGCCCCTTGGCATCCGCTGCCTTCAAGAGGCGCCGGGCCTTGTTCAGGGTCCTGGACCTGAAGTCCTCCCAGCGCTTCCTGACATGTTGTAAGTCCCGGACTGACACTCCCTCCGCGTTGATGGCAGTCACGATGTCAGTCCAGATCCGAGTCCGTCCTTCCTTGTCGGCGCGGGAACTTCCAAAGAGGGCATCATACTGCCCCAGGACTTGCTCCACCAGGACACCAACTTCGGTGGGACTGAAGTTGGTGCCCCTCTGCCTCTCTGGCCGGGGGTTGTCAGTGGTCACAGATGGTGTTTGCCCCGACATGACAACCCCAGAGGCAGGAGTGGGTGGGCAACTGGGTCCTGGGGCTGGGCTGTGGAGCGATGGAATCCCAGTCGGGAGTCTTCAGTTCTAGCAGGGGTGGTCACAGCAACAGCACCCCTGGCTGATGTGCAGGCAGCAAATGGCAGTGCACGTGGGCAGCAGGCAGTCAGGCAGCAGCAGATGGCAGGTGGGAGCGTGCTCGGGGCTCTGGGGGGCAGTAGTTCGGCCTTCTGGGCAGGAGCGTGGTCTTCCGTGTGCTTACGCGTGGCCAGCCTGGTACGGAGTGATTTGGCACGTGAAAATCCTGCATGTCAGCGTGAAAATCGAGAAAAGGCCCTTAGCGCGTAAGCGCGTCAGCACGCATACGCGATTCTATTGGACCAAAGGCCCTCAGCGCGTAAACGCGTCAGCACGCATACGCGATTCTATTGGACCAAAGGCCCTCAGCGCGTAAGCGCGTCTGTGACGTGACCCGCACGGGTGTTTCCCACACAGCACGTGATGACAGAGCACACGTGGAAAGACTGCACGTCAGAGTGTCATCGCGTGTAATTGGACAAAAGTGCACGTACACGCGATTGGCCTAAGTACGTGTATATCAGGGGTGCGCGGGCACTTACACACGCAAGTACGTCAGCGCACCTGCATCCCGGGGTGCGCGGGAATTTCCACACGCTATTGGACTGGGTACTGGATTTCAGGGGTGCGCGGGTCACACGCTCGCCTACAACACGCGCAACGCATACATTTGCGCGCTGACAAAATAACAAGCTCAGACCCAGGATGAACATACCGTTCCTAGCAGCAGTGGGCGTGGGCTACCAAAGGAGGAGGAGGAGGATAGTCAGGGCCAGAATATTCACACCCAGAACCAGCCTTTTCGGGATGCCTGATGACCAGGTGCATGGGAGGTACAGGTTTCCACCACACATTATACTGGACCTGGTGAGTGAGTGGGAGGATGACCTC
The DNA here is from genome assembly GCF_040938575.1 of Ambystoma mexicanum. Taxonomy (NCBI): domain Eukaryota; kingdom Metazoa; phylum Chordata; class Amphibia; order Caudata; family Ambystomatidae; genus Ambystoma; species Ambystoma mexicanum. Next base: position 203,227,288 of record NC_090937.1, on the reverse strand, counting down.
ACATCACCCACCCTGTGCTCCCAAGCACTCAGCCCCCTGGAGAAGGTCCTCAATGTACTGCACTTCTTAGCCACTGGATCATTTCAGCGGACAAGTGCCATTGTGGGTGGTGTATCACAGGCCACCCAGTCACGCTGCCTACACCAGGTCTTGAACATCATCACTGCACGCCCATCAGTCCGCAGGCACATATACCTGCCCAGAACACCTGCAGAAAGGCATGCTGCCGCCCTGGATTTTTACGGTGTGGCACGATTCCCCAAAGTGCTAGGTGCCATCGACTGCACCCATGTGGCTCTACGTCCCCCCAGGGCATCAGAGCACATCTATAGGAACCGCAAGCACTGGCATTCCATCAACGTGCAGGTAGTATGTAATGCCAAGGGAATCATCACCTCAGTATATGCCAACTATCCCGGGTCAACCCACGACAGCTTCATTTACCGAATGTCCACCCTAAACCGGGACCTAGAAGCTGGGCGGCATGGCGATACATGGCTGCTTGGTGAGTATGAATGCCACTGCACATGCATGCATGTCAGATACTGAGCAAGGTCACAACCCCACCAATGATACCAATCACCACCTCCACAGGGGACAGTGCCTACCCTCTCAGCCCCCACATGATGACGCCAATTCGGAACCCCACCACGCCACCCCAGGTAAGATATAACACAGCCCACATTACAACCCGGGGCATAGTGGAGCGCACATTCGGAGTGCTAAAGTCATGCTTTCGCTCCCTTGACCGTTCTGGCGGGCAGCTGTTGTACGCTCCCCCAGTAGTGTGCATAATCATAGTGGCAGCATGTGTCCTGCACAACGTTGCAACATGCCGGGGCCTGGCCGTGGACATGGTGGTGGCCCCACATCCCCAACCACATGCACAGCCGCTGCGCATGGGAGGGGAAAGGGCACGGGGGAAGCAGCCCGTACACAGCTAGTGGCTAATTACTTCACATAGAAATCACACCCCTGTGGAGTGCACACTGCCCTGGCACATTCCATCTGACAATCAATGATGACTCAACCTGACACTGATCCTGAATGTCTGGAGAATGAACCGTGAAAACCATATCAGCCTGAGATTGTTCACCTGGAAGTGTCACAATGTGTGCATCCCTACCCACACAGACACCACCAATGCAGTTTTGTGAAGTAACACATTCAAGCAGCTAAAATGAATACCCACTTGCAAAATGCAACAAGAGGACAGTGCCATGTCAGCCAACCCATCCCCAGCACCGCCACACGACACCGTGCCATGTCATGCTATTTGCAGCTAAACAAAGTAATCCCCACAACATGACACTAGTGTCACAATGTAGAGTGTCCCTAATTGAAACTTGCAACACCTGAAATGCTCACAGTAATGCAGGACCAACAACAAACTTGAGCAGGTACTACCATTAACATGACATCACAAATGTTATATATTAGTAGTCTCACAACCTGGAAATGCCTGCACTCCCACCACTACCAACTGTGCAGTGTTGGCGCCATGTAGAGTTGTAGGTGCACTGCTGCCAACATGGACCCCATCTCCAGACTAGAGGGCCTTGTGTAGACATGAGAAAGGGACCTGCAAATTGGGAGGTAGACACAGATGTTGAGTTACACATCAATGCAACATGCAGTGTACAACACAATAGCAATATGCACTAGGAATGTATACACAGTATTGACTAGACTACCCACACACGTAGTGGGAGTCCAATGTCACCATGTACGTCAATGTCACTTGGGCACACCCTTTGCAAGCCCATGGAAACGGGAAGCAGGAGGGGTGTGTGTGACTCAAACCCAAGCATCTGAACCAAATACATGACAAGCCTGCATGGGCCCAGCCATAATGCAGCGTATGCCCACAGGAACCACGGAAGCCAACAAATTGTCCCAAAAAAATTGGGGAAAAAATAATGAAAAATAAAAATAAAAATAAAAATAAAAAAAAATCAAAAATGGCCATTGATGGGCCAGGGGGGGTTGGGGAGGCCACCCAGGAGGTCCGAGGACAGGGTGCACACCAGAACCCACCTGTGTGGATCCTGGGGAAAAAAAACACCTCCATGGGCTCATGGCCCACACGGCTACCCTATTGTGGGAGTATCACTGCTGTCGCTATTATCACCCTGTGCAGCTGCATCCGGAGGTGGTTGCACTATGGGAGGCAGCCCACGCAAGGCCCTAGTCTGCTCCTCCATGGCTGCAAGCATGCGGGTGTGGTAGGTCTGGTTCTGGAGGATGAGTGTGCGGAGGTCCCCATGCAACAACTCACGGGATGCCCGGACCTCTGCCCTCGTTGCCTGCATCTCAGCTGAGAGCGTATGGGTGAGACGCTCCAGCTGCTGTTCTATCCTTTGGTGTGTTGAAGCCTCAAGCTCAACAAGAGTCGTCCTGAGGTGAAGGAGCTCCTGCCTCAGGGCTTCCCTGTGGCCCTGGGACTCAATGGAGATGGCCTCCTGCAGAGTCGCCAGTGCCGCCCGCCTGTCCCTGTTGGACCCCAACATGTCCTCCCTGTGTGACTGGCAGATGGAGTCGGTTGCCTGCTGTAGTCGCTCCATCAGCCTTTCAGGGGGGACAATGGAAGTGGCCACCCTATCCATGGCCTGAGCCATCATCTCGGATGATGCTGCCTGTTGGGTTGCCATACCGTAAATGGATTGCTCCCATGCGGTATTGCCAGGTGGCGTACGGCCACCACGTCGGCGGGCACCACACCTGTCTGGGGCAAGGCGAACTGCGCCTTGCGGTGCCGGCACTGCCTGAGGCTGCAGGACTGCATTCCCCCTCTGATCTGCTTGCCCAGGAACAGGATCAGATGTCGCGGAGTGTGACCCTGCATCCGTAACCACCAAAGGCGTAGCTGCCAACACTGACATCCCCATTGAGGGTTCTGACCCTGGTGCAGGTGGGTGGGACAGAACAGAATCCCTCCCTGGAACACTCACCTGCGACGGCACGTAGGTCTCATCCGAATCAACACCTGAGTACAGCTCGGGAGAGGTGCAGCCAGAGACACCCCTTGAGAGCACGACCTGCAGCAGTTGTGGGTTCTCACCCACCACCACACCACGTCCCTCACTGGTGGTTGGTCGGCCCTCGGACCCCTCCTCGGTCTGCACCATCTCCACAACCCCAGCAGTATCAGGTGCGTCTTCCCCTGCAAAGACATAAAAACAAAGAAATAGAAACAGGCATTAGCACCATGGCACACAATGAGGGCTGAGAAGCAAGAGAACCAGTACTTGATTGACACATGTCCCACATGACTAAAACCCTCCCATGCATGCACCCTCACTGCATATGAAGGGCAGGCAAATGGCACACACTGATGACACCAAGATGGAAGATGAACACATTTTCTGCATGCTGCCTGGCAGTGGCATCACACATTGGCCAGTGTTTGCCAGGTGAAACACACATGCCATCACACAGATGGCATGTACCATTGCTATTGAGTGAAGATGGAGAGGAGGGCAGCACCTATTCACTCAGTCCAGTTCCCGCATGTAATAGCTTTTCTAATTCAAACAGGTCAGATTTTTCACCTGGAGCTGCCAGTCCGAAATGGTCCAATTGCACAGGGACATGTGTGAACAAATGATCTCCAGGTATCAAAGTCACTCCACTTTACCATAGCCATGTCAGACATGTGACTAGAGGACTGCGACATGCCTAATAAAAGTGGTGGAATGCAAACAATCTGACTGAATGAACAGTGAAAAATAAGCAACAATGTTGTGGCAAGGTGACACTTCAAGGGCAACTGGCGTGCAGTTGGGCTAGATGTCTACTGTTGGCAGAAGGGATACTGCTATGGCCAAATGCAGCTGCGCAGGATGTATTGCATGAAGCACATGGCTGACCCATACGACTCAGGCGCACACACTCTCACCTGGCACACAAACAGAAGCCCTCACACACACCATGCACATGGATGACACACACATGCATGTGCACTCACCGGACAATGCCTCGTAATCAGGCAGATCTCCCACGCCTTGGATCTGTTCCTCCGTGACGTAGGTCCCAGCGACTGACTCATGTGGAGTGAGTTCCATGTCTACTACTGGAGACCCACCTCCAGTCACTAGAGTTGCGGCATGACTTGAGGCCAGCTTACTCTTTGCCCTGCGCTTTAGGTCATTCCAGCGCTTATAGCAATCATTGGCTGTGCGCCCCACGATTCCAAGGGCACTTACTATGTCCGCAACGGTCTGCCAGTGTGCCTGGCGTTGTGCAGGTGTGGTCTTGGATCCTGCAACAATGACCATCTTGTTGTCATGTGCGGACACATACTTGACAAGTGCATTCAGTTCGTCATCCGTGAAGCTGGGCTTCCTCGACGGGCCGGACTGTGTAGCCGTGTCTGGGGCATCAGCCTGTGCCGGACGAGCACTCTTCCTCTTCCGCTTGGAAGGTGGTGGTGATCCTGAGTGTCCTGCGCCGCTCTGGACACTAGGGGCAGGAGCCCTGGTGGACTCTGTATCAGGAGTGTTGGATTGCACACTCAGCATGGGAGTTGGTGCAGGCATTGGCTCAAGTGTGATGGTGTCAGGGGGAATGTCAGCAGGATGGACTAGGACCGACACTGTCCTGGCTGGGTGTGTGAGGGCTGGGGTGGATGGAGCCGCAGCTGCCCCTGCAGCCTCTCCGCCCTGCCTACTTGGGGCAGCAGATGACCTTGCTGCCCCAGATGCACGTGGCATGGTGACATCAACGTGCACCAGCGCACGTGTCATAGGCCTGCTGACCTGGAAGTCAGCCATGGAGTCAGCCAGGTCTGGTGCCACAATGGGCTGGTCCAACAAGGGCTGAGCATGGATGGTGTCAGCCACATCAGCCTCAACGGGAGGGGGGGGGATTATGGGTGCCCTTGACTGGTCCTCCACACATGGGGGGACAGGCTCACCCTGCAAGTAACGACCACGTCCCCTACCGGATCCACCACGGCCACCACTTGTGGCTCTTCCACCTTTGCCACCCTTACGGAATCCTCGCCTCCCAGCCATGGCACTGATGTTAATGTGCGTATGGGAGTGGCTGTCAACTATTGTCCTGGGCAATTGGGGGTCAAAGGGGTTGGGTACCAGATGGTAATTGTACCCTAGTGCTCTTGCAAGGCTGAATGTAACCCCTGGGGAAAGATGAAGGGTCACGCTACGCACAGGAGCCCCAAAAAAGGGAGATGACGTGCACGCAACCCCTCCTAGACCACGTGTGCAGAAAGAAAAAGCTGCACTACGCTGTGGCACCCAGTAACACAAGAATGAACGTATGCGTGTCACACGCAGCCTAGAATTACCTCTGAAGGGGTAGGCTACACACGGGGCAAGCACAGATGTTAGATACGTGCGTGACTCACCGTCTGCCAGGTAAAAGAGCGTGAAAAAGGAGCGCGTTTGGTTGGCAACACCCCCACCAAAAGAAGATTTGTACGCTGTCTGAGGAGACAGGACAACAGTAGAAGGGAACACTGTTTGAGGGAACAGGCCCAGGTAAACCAGTAAAAGAGAAAAAAGAGAAAAAGCTGTCAGAGGTAACAGGGAATACGAACTTGAAACGCCGTGAAGTAAATCGCGTGTGAAACGACAAGAAGTACAGAATTCACCCACTCGCTCTCCACGAAAAACACGTACAAGGAAATGGTGTTCTACACGTACCTTTTATACAGGCCCACACGTCCAGCGTCACTTACGCGGCATGTACGCGCTATGGCCATTTCCACCAATTACACGCTTTGTCACTTCTGCGTGTAGGGCCATTTCCACCAATTACACGCTTTGTCACTGCCACGTGTACGCGCTAGGCCCATTTCCACCAATTACACGCGATGACACTCTGACGTGCTGTCCAATTACATGCGATGACACTCTGACGTGCAGTCTTTCCACGTGTGCTCTGTCATCACGTGCTGTGTGGGAAACACCCGTGCGGGTCACGTCACAGACGCGCTTACGCGCTGAGGGCCTTTGGTCCAATAGAATCGCGTATGCGTGCTGACGCGCTTACGCGATAAGGGCCTTTCCTCGATTTTCACGCTGACGTGCAGACTTTTCACGTGCCAAATCACTCCGTATCAAGCTGGCCACGCGTATGCACACGGAAGACCACGCTCCTGCCCAGAAGGCCGAACTACTGCCCCCCAGAGCCCCGAGCACGCTCCCACCTGCCATCTGCTGCTGCCTGACTGCCTGCTGCCCACGTGCACTGCCATTTGCTGCCTGCACATCAGCGAGGGGTGCTGTTGCTGTGACCACCCCTGCTGGAACCGAAGACTCCCGACTGGGATTCCATCGCTCCACAGCCCAGCCCCAGGACCCAGTTGCCCACCCACTCCTGCCTCTGGGGTTGTCATGTCGGGGCAAACACCATCTGTGACCACTGACAACCCCCGGCCAGAGAGGCAGAGGGGCACCAGCTTCAGTGCCACCGAAGTTGGTGTCCTGGTGGAGCAAGTCCTGGGGCAGTATGATGCCCTCTTTGGAAGTTCCCGCGCCGACAAGGAAGGACAGACTCGGATCTGGACTGACATCGTGACTGCCATCAACGCGGAGGGGGTGGCAGTCCGTGACTTACAACATGTCAGGAAGCGCTGGGAGGACTTCAGGTCCAGGACCCTGAACAAGGCCCGGCGCCTCTTGAAGGCAGCGGATGCCAAGGGGCGCCGGGGCCACTTGTCGGAAGAACAGATGAGGGTCCTGGAACGCATATCCCCAGCGCTCCACGTCCAGGTCCTGGAGAAGCAGACCCGTCTGGAGTCGAGCGGTGAGTGTACATGCATCCTGATTGTGAGCAGTGCGTGTGGTGATTATTCGGTATTGTGCAGGTTGCACATCTGTTTGTATGGGGTCGAGTATGGGTGGGGGTGTACAGGGCCGTGGGGCTGACACATGCGAGGGCTGTAATGTGTGAGACATGGATGGTGCTTGTGTGTGTAGGCTTGCATGCCAAATGCAGTTGTGCGTGCACACATGTTTGGATGAATGTGTATGTAAGTAGACATGTCCGTGATGTCACGCATGTATGTTGTTTTCGGATGCATGTATGAGCATTGTGTACATGTGCATGTGTGTGTATTTGACAAGGGTGCAACAGTGATGCAACATGGATGCATGTGACAGCGGTATGTGGAAGCCTGATTGGCAGATGTGACATGGATGCCCGTCTGAACAGTGCGACACTTGGCAGAGGTGTACAAATGCATGCAAGTGTGGTGGTGTGTGTACATCTGTGGTGCACTTCCTGTGTTGCATGTGATGTCTGGCTCACCTTTGGCTGCTCATGCTGTTGTATGTGTATGGATGGTGGTGGCAGTTGCGATATGGCTGTGGTATGTCTCATGTGTGCGAGTTGCAATGACATGTGTGTTGGGGATTGTGATGACATGTCTGAGGTTTGCCAATGCCACTCATGTGCAACTGTCATGTGTGTATGTGTCCATTGTACAGTGCCCTGATGCCTGTGTTTTGTTTCTCCCTGTCTGCAGTGTCAACTGATGAAGAGGGCGGAGAAGGTGCTGTGGAGCACAGCGGCGGGGATCCCACCGCCAGCCGGAGACGCAAGGCCCGGCTTCCCTCCCAGGTTGTCATCTCGTCGGGGAGTGAGGAGTCTGGTGCCGCGTCCCAGGCCGCAGCTGCCGGGGGGAGGTCCAAGAGGCGGAGGTTGGAGTTGGACTCCTCGGCAGCAGAAGGGGCAGCTGGGACCCCACAGGGCCCAACAGGGGAAGATGGCACGGAGTCATCCAGGTTGGTGGGGGGTTTGGTGGAGGAGGAGGCCGTGCAAGCACCAGAGACGGGGTCTGGAGGTTGGGATCCCACTGGTGCTAGTGGTGCAGTACAGGACCAGGGACAGGAGGAAGCACAGGCCGCCGCGGAGGTGCCTGTGTGCAATCCTGTCCCCGATCCTGTCCCTGCATCATCTTGCACCAGCAGGGATGCCTACGTCCAGACCCGTTTTCAGGCAGGGGATGAGCTGACGTCAACTGGCCTTCCTCTGCCTGCGGACGTGGCTATCCAGGTCCGGGTTGAGCCTGTCCTGGCTGGTGTGGCGTTGCGTCAACGGGCCATGCGAGGTGACCTGCAGTCTTTTCATGGAGAGACTGCACGTCATCTCGAATGGCTCGTTGACCACGTCCGCCTGCTGGGACAGGTCACCCAGACCGGATTCCTCCGTCTGATGGGGCTTGCTCCGACCCCCTCCTCAACTGGACCCCCTACGCACCAGTCGTCCTCTGTGCCATCTTCCCACCCATCAGTCACCTGGGTGCCCTGTGGAGCTGCCTCTGACGGTGCGGCCAGGCTGGTGGAGGAGGCATCCCTGCCACAGTCGGGAGTCGGAGGTCCAGCAGGGGTGGCCACATCTACGACTGCACCCCAGCCGGCGGAGGATGTGCAGGCAGCAGGAGGCAGTGCACGGGCAGAGGCAGAGCAGCAGCAGCAACATGGTGGGAGCCATGAAGGCTCGGGGCCTTCGACATCGGAGGGGCAGGCATCGGCCGGAGGGCAGGAGGACCCAGGACGGAGAGTGTCTTCCGTGTGGCAGCGGTTGGGCCACACCATAGGTGCGGAGCAGCGGCGGGCGGAAGAGGCGCGGCTCACAATGGTCAGGACGGAGAACTCCATGCGGAGGGCCCTGAGGCGGGCCGAGTGCCTCGAGGCAATCCGCAGAGGGTTGGAGGAGGACACAGCGTCGTCCCTGCGGACCCTCGGGGCCATGGAACAGGACCGCCTCCGGGACATCGAACAGGAGTTCGATGGTGCCCTGGCCCGGAACACCACGGAGTGAGCCGCTGGACTTGCCTGCCGCCTTTGTATATAGTTCTTTAGTTTTAGGTTTTCTTTGTTTGTTCTTATGATTTGGAGTCGACGGACACTGCTCCACTTTTTGTATATAGTTGCATTTTAGTTAGGTTTTTTTGTAGGTTTCCTTTGTTCAGTTGGGCTCATGGACCCTTGGAAGTTTTTTACATAGTTCTTAATTCGATAGATATTTTTTTACATTTGACTTTGGACGACATTTTTTTGGATTCAGATTTGCTGTTTTTTTTTTTTTATACGGACATGCAGCTTATTTTTTCTCCTTCCCATTGTAGTTTGTTTCATTTCTTTAGCATTCTTTCTTTTTTTCAATACAATTTTGTTTTCATACTTCACTGTGTGGTATCATCTCATTGGTTTCATGCATTTCATGTTGGGTGTTTTCCCATTCAATTGCAACCATTGTGTGTGACGGACATGGGTTCATTAGCTTCATGAACATTGGGGGTGTAACATGTAATTTCCATTTCCATGTGAGTGAATGGGTTACTTGGTAGGGCTTTTTGGCTGTGGAGGCTGACCATAACGCACATGATTGGGGATTGTGAGGACCTGGTGGAGGGTGCCCCTGGATGCTGGGGGGTGGGGGTGCAGGGGGACATGAGTGGGGGCCTGGTGGTGCTGCCCCTGCACTGCTGGGGGGTGGGGGTGGTGGGAGACATGAGTGGGGGCCTGGTGGAGGGTGCCCCTGGATGGTGGGGGGTGGGGGTGGTGGGAGACATGAGTGGGGGCCTGGTGGAGGGTGCCCCTGCACTGCTGGGGGGGTGGGGCTGCAGGGGTACATGAGTTGGACATGAGTGGGGGCCTGCTGGCAGGTGCCCCACAGTGCTGGGGGGTGGGGGTGGTGGGGAACATGAGTTGGACATGGGTGGGTGCCTGCTGGCAGGTGCCCCACAGTGCTGGGGGGTGGGGGTGCAGGGGTACATGAGTTGGACATGAGTGGGGGCCTGGTGGAGGGTGCCCCTGGATGCTGGGGGGTGGGGGTGCAGGGGGACATGAGTGGGGGCCTGGTGGAGGGTGCCCCTGGTGGCTGGGGGGTGGGGGTTGTGGGAGACATGGGTGGGGGCCTGGTGGAGGGTGCCCCTGGATGCTGTGGGGTGGAGGTGCAGGGGGACATGAGTCGGGGCCTGGTGGAGGGTGCCCCTGGTGGCTGGGGGGTGGGGGTGGTGGGAGACATGAGTGGGGGCCTGGTGGGGGCTGCCCCTGCACTGCTGGGGGTGGGGGTGATAGGGGACATGAGTGGGGGCCTGGTGGAGGGTTCCCCACAATGCTGGGGGTGGGGGTGCAGGGGTACATGAGTTGGACATGAGTGGGGGCCTGCTGGCAGGTGCACCACAGTGCTGGAGGGTGGGGGTGCAGGGGTACATGAGTTGGACATGAGTGGGGGCCTGCTGGCAGGTGCCCCACAGTGCTGGGGGGTGGGGGTGGTGGGGAACATGAGTTGGACATGGGTGGGGGCCTGCTGGCAGGTGCCCCACAGTGCTGGGGGGTGGGGGTGGTGGGAGACATGAGTGGGGGCCTGGTGGAGGGTGCCCCTGCACTGCTGGGGGGTGGGGGTGGTGGGAGACATGAGTGGGGGCCTGGTGGAGGGTGCCCCTGGTGGCTGGGGGGTGGGGGTGGTGGGAGACATGAGTGGGGGCCTGGTGGGGGCTGCCCCTGCACTGCTGGGGGTGGGGGTGATAGGGGACATGAGTGGGGGCCTGGTGGAGGGTGCCCCACAATGCTGGGGGGTGGGGGTGCAGGGGTACATGAGTTGGACATGAGTGGGGGCCTGCTGGCAGGTGCCCCACAGTGCTGGGGGGTGGGGGTGGTGGGGAACATGAGTTGGACATGGGTGTGTGCCTGCTGGCAGGTGCCCCACAGTGCTGGGGGGGTGGGGGTGCAGGGATACATGAGTTGGACATGAGTGGGGGCCTGCTGGCAGGTGCCCCACAGTGCTGGGGGGTGGGGGTGGTGGGGAACATGAGTTGGACATGGGTGGGGGCCTGCTGGCAGGTGCCCCACAGTGCTGGTGGGTGGGGGTGGTGGGAGACATGAGTGGGGGCCTGGTGGAGGCTGCCCCTGCACTGCTGGGGGGTGGGGGTGGTGGGAGACATGAGTGGGGGCCTGGTGGAGGGTGCCCCACAATGCTGGGGGGTGGGGGTGCAGGGGTACATGAGTTGGACATGAGTGGGGGCCTGCTGGCAGGTGCCCCACAGTGCTGGGGGGTGGGGGTGGTGGGGAACATGAGTTGGACATGGGTGGGTGCCTGCTGGCAGGTGCCCCACAGTGCTGGGGGGTGGGGGTGCAGGGGTACATGAGTTGGACATGAGTGGGGGCCTGCTGGCAGGTGCCCCACAGTGCTGGGGGGTGGGGGTGGTGCGGAACATGAGTTGGACATGGGTGGGGGCCTGCTGGCAGGTGCCCCACAGTGCTGGGGGGTGGGGGAGGTGGGAGACATGAGTGGGGGCCTGGTGGAGGGTGCCCCTGCACTGCTGGGGGGTGGGGGTGGTGGGAGACATGAGTGGGGGCCTGGTGGAGGGTGCCCCTGGTGGCTGGGGGGTGGGGGTGGTGGGAGACATGAGTGGGGGCCTGGTGGAGGGTGCCCCTGCACTGCTGGGGGGTGGGGGTGGTGGGAGACATGAGTGGGGGCCTGGTGGAGGCTGCCCCTGCACTGCTGGGGGGTGGGGGTGGTGGGAGACATGAGTGGGGGCCTGGTGGAGGCTGCCCCTGGTGGCTGGGGGGTGGGGGTGGTGGGAGACATGAGTGGGGGCCTGGTGGAGGCTGCCCCTGGTGGCTGGGGGGTGGTGGTGATAGGGGACATGAGTGGGGGCCTGGTGGACGCTGCCCCTGCACTGCTGGGGGGTGGGGGTGGTGGGAGACATGAGTGGGGGCCTGGTGGAGGGTGCCCCACAATGCTGGGGGGTGGGGGTGCAGGGGTACATGAGTTGGACATGAGTGGGGGCCTGCTGGCAGGTGCCCCACAGTGCTGGGGGGTGGGGGTGGTGGGGAACATGAGTTGGACATGGGTGGGTGCCTGCTGGCAGGTGCCCCACAGTGCTAGGGGGTGGGGGTGCAGGGGTACATGAGTTGGACATGAGTGGGGGCCTGCTGGCAGGTGCCCCACAGTGCTGGGGGGTGGGGGGGGTGGGGAACATGAGTTGGACATGGGTGGGGGCCTGCTGGCAGGTGCCCCACAGTGCTGGGGGGTGGGGGTGGTGGGAGACATGAGTGGGGGCCTGGTGGAGGCTGCCCCTGCACTGCTGGGGGGTGGGGGTGGTGGGAGACATGAGTGGGGGCCTGGTGGAGGGTGCCCCTGGTGGCTGGGGGGTGGGGGTGGTGGGAAACATGAGTGGGGGCCTGGTGGAGGGTGCCCCTGCACTGCTGGGGGGGTGGGGGTGGTGGGAGACATGAGTGGGGGCCTGGTGGAGGCTGCCCCTGCACTGCTGGGGGGTGGGGGTGGTGGGAGACATGAGTGGGGGCCTGGTGGAGGCTGCCCCTGGTGGCTGGGGGGTGGGGGTGGTGGGAGACATGAGTGGGGGCCTGGTGGAGGCTGTCCCTGGTGGCTGGGGGGTGGTGGTGATAGGGGACATGAGTGGGGGCCTGGTGGAGGGTGCCCCTGCACTGCTGGGGGGTGGGGGTGGTGGGAGACATGAGTGGGGGCCTGGTGGAGGCTGTCCCTGGTGGCTGGGGGGTGGTGGTGATAGGGGACATGAGTGGGGGCCTGGTGGAGGGTGCCCCTGCACTGCTGGGGGGTGGGGGTGGTGGCAGACATGAGTGAGGGCCTGGTCGAGGGTGCCCCTGCACTGCTGGGGGGTGGGGGTGGTGGGAGACATGAGTGGGGGCCTGGTGGAGGGTGCCCCTGGTGGCTGGGGGGTGGGGGTGGTGGGAGACATGAGTGGGGGCCTGGTGGAGGGTGCCCCTGCACTGCTGGGGGGTGGGGGGGTGGGAGACATGAGTGGGGGCCTGGTGGAGGCTGCCCCTGCACTGCTGGGGGGTGGGGGTGGTGGGAGACATGAGTGGGGGCCTGGTGGAGGGTGCCCCTGGTGGCTGGGGGGTGGGAGTGGTGGGAGACATGAGTGGGGGCCTGGTGGAGGGTGCCCCTGCACTGCTGGGGGGTGGGAGTGGTGGGAGACATGAGTCGGGGCCTGGTGGAGGGTGCCCCTGGTGGCTGGGGGGTGGGGGTGGTGGGAGACATGAGTGGGGGCCTGGTGGAGGGTGCCCCTGGTGGCTGGGGGGTGGGGGTGGTGGTAGACATGAGTGGGGGCCTGGTGGAGTGTGCCCCTGCACTGCTGGGGGGTGGGGGTGGTGGGAGACATGAGTGGGGGCCTGGTGGAGGCTGCCCCTGCACTGCTGGGGGTGGGGGTGATAGGGGACATGAGTGGGGGCCTGGTGGGGGCTGGCCATGGTGGCTGGGGGGTGGGGGTGGTGGGAGACATGCATTGTTGATCAGTAGTGCAAGGTGACATGTGGGTTGGCTGGGGGGCATGCCCATGGTGGATGGGCTGCCTGCGGGACATGAGCAGGGGTGCAGGGTAGTCCCCCGTGGTATGGGCTGCCTGCAGGGGCCGTGGAGGTTGTGGAGCGTACACCTGGGAGGACCCACACTGCCAATTCACGTGTAGTACTCCCCAGAACCCCTGAAATACACATACCCTGCTGAAATCGCGTGTGGAACTTCCCGTGCACCCCTGAAATACACGTACCCTGCTGAAATCGCGTGTGGAACTTCCCGCGCACCCCTGAAATACACGTACCCTGCTGAAATCGCGTGTGGAACTTCCCACACACCCCTGAAATACACGTACCCTGCTCGCACTGGGCCAATCGCGTGTGGAACTTCCCGCGCACCCCTGAAATACACGTACCCTGCTGAAATCGCGTGTGGAACTTCCCGCGCACCCCTGGAATACACATACCCTGCTGAAATCGTGTGTGGAACTTCCCGCGCACCCCTGAAATACACGTACCCTGCTGAAATCGCGTGTGGAACTTCCAGCGCACCCATGGAATACACGTACCCTGCTCGCACTGGGCCAATCGCGTGTGGAGCTTCCCGCGCACCCCTGAAATACACATACCCTGCCGAAATCGCGTGTGGAACTTCCCGCGCACCCATGGAATACACGTACCCTGCTCGCACTGGGCCAATCGCTTGTGGAACTTCCCGCGCACCCCTGAAATACACTGCGATTCGCACGTTTTTGCCCACTTGCGCCGCGCTAATTATTCCATGAATCGGCCTGTTAAATGCGACAACTATGCAGACAGCTTCCAACTTATCTTAAGGATGACAACCAACAATTACCCTGACATCGCTCTCAATACATGCCTTAATGAAACAAAACTCTGGAGGCTGAATGACTCCCTAAAACTAAAACCCACCATAACAAAAAATTAAGATCACTGCACGATACGGCAACCAAACACAGACATCTCTCACCTAGCCCAAAAAAATTGGAAAACAACCAGAAACGTCAGCTCTAATTAGAAAAATACAAACTTGGTATGCTCAAAGAGTGTTGTCTCAGTCTGGAACCACAGGTTAAAGTTTCTAGCACCTACTCTTAATAAGAGGCTTCCTCCCATACCTTAACGTCCCACACCAAACCCTCATTACTATCTCCCTGGAATGGCCGACTACTTTTTGAATTGATATTTTATTTCTATTGCGCTCGTACACAAGTGTTTCAAAGCGTGACAAGGCAAGGGAGGGGAACAGGGGAGAACAAAACAACAATCTTACTAGGCCCAGTTACATTGAGAACGTGCAAGTGCATGGGAGAGGGAGAGGGAAAAAGTGCATGGAAGGGGCAGAAGTGAAAAGTACAGAGCAAAGGAGAAACAGATAATAATAAATAAATAAATACATACATAATAAAGGCAACAAACAGTGGTAATGCAGCCAGCAAGTGGCAAGTGCTGTGTTTATGGCAGCAGCCAGGGTAGGTCTGATAAGTGCAGGAAGAAAAAAGGGAGGGGACTGTATGGGTACAGATACAGATACCAGTGCAAGGGGTGGGCCGGAGGGAGTGCAGGAGGGTGGCAGGGTGAGCAGGTACCTGGGCCTGGAGGACAGAGGGTGGCCTGGTGCACGGTGCCGAGAGAGAGCAGATCAGCAGGGGAGAGGGGGAGTGAAGGCAGAAGCAAAGAGGAAGGTCTTTAGATGCTTCCGGAACCAAAGATGGTTCTCCTCAAGTTTTAGAGTGGCAGGGAGGCTGTTCCAGAGGGAGGCCCCAGGTGAAGACGTAGATCTACCCCTAGCTCATTTCTTTGAAAAATGACTGACCCTGGGGGAGTTTGAGGTAGAGGAGCGAAGAGCTCGAGAGGGGAGGAATTTGCAGAGGGATAGCTGAAGGTATTTTGGACCCAGCCCCCAGAAAGCCTTGTGGACAATGCAGAGGGTTTTTAATTTAATCCTTGCATCCACTGGGAGCCAATGGAGAGATTTCAGAGCTGGAGAGGTACGATCCCAGGGCTTGAGGCCAAGGACAAGTCTTGCAGTCCTGTTCTGGATAAGTTGCAGAGGACGGAGGGTAGAGGCAGGTAGATTTAGAAAGAGGCTGTTACAATTGTCCAACCTAGAGAGAACCAGAGCTTTGGAGACAGTGAGCTTCTGGGGGAAGGAGTGGAAAGGCATAGTACCTCTGAAGAGGTGCAGTAGGAAGTTTGACTTTTTAGAGACATCAGAAATGTGGTTGGTGAAGGAAAGTGTGGAGTTAAAGATGACCCTGAGGTTCTTTGCCTCGCAGGTGGGGGTAGGAGGAGAGCCAAGGGAGGCCGGTCAGAGAGTGAGGGGAAAGGATGGTGAAGGTGTGCTGATGAGGAGGATCTTCACCAGAAAATTACAATGCATCCAAAACACAGCGGCAAGACTCCTTCTCAGACTAAACAGGAGAGAACACATCACTCCAGAAATGTATCAAACAAGTTTAGATGATAGCCTTGCTATTCATAGCTTAGAAATTCCAAGGATGGTGGGAAGACCCATGTACTGTTTACCGGTTAAAAACATAATACATTTCAAAGCTCTCTGTATTGCCCATAGACCGCTACATGAACAGGGAGTCAAATTCAAAAATTGCCCAATACCAACGAAGAACACTGTGATCAAGTACTGACTTGCTCATAGAAAGAAGGCTCTATGCGAAAACTAAATCTGGAGCAACAGCTTTCTCCATTACCATAGTCAAACTAAGAAACTCACTCTCTAAAGAAATTAGAACGATGGAAGACCACCTGGTTTTACAGCAATGGCTACAATCCTGGCTATTCAGCTTTCCAGGATAGAAGCAGACCAACAAAAAACAGGCACTCTCTTGGGGTGTTACATCTTTTTCTTAAGATGCCAAACCATTATGCAAAGGCATTTTAATCCCTAAATCCAATGTTAATGGTTTGAGAGGACACAGATCATTTTATGTGCCAAACTTTATACCCCAGTGGGACAAGAAAGATGCATTCACTTGAGACAGATAAAGATACCCCAAACAAAATTCTATACAATATCGGCTTTGCATATTCTGTTACCCACACCAAGACAAGGTCAACACTATCACACAAAGTTCTGAAGCAACTCACTCCCCATACCTGTGTGAAGGTGGGGCGCCGCAACAAACACAAATCACATAATTGCTCTTTGCCCAGTGGATACCCTAAACTTACAAACAATCGCCTACTCAACCATCCTTACATACTGCACACTGGCAACAATATACCTCCTGTGTACACAACCAGACACACCTAGAAAATAAACACACCGACGCCTGTCACTCCTGGTCTGCTGGCTCTACACACATCAACAGTTGTGCACAACACCTGTCTATTCCCTGTTTCTCCACCAACCCACCCAACTTTCCCTTTCAGAACCACAAGAGAATCTGGAGATCATAACAATGGCAGTAGAGTGCAGTATGAATCAACATAACATAACATCATTTTGATAGATTTTATATTTATAGCCTATCAGCCAATTAGTATAGATGGGTTAGATCTTCCATTGGGCTGACTTCCTAGCCTCTTCAGGGATTACCTCCCATGCAAGTCTCCTGAGGGAACAACACCATTCTCACTTTCTTTTTCTTGAGTCAGGAAATCACATGTATTATGGGAGTGTAAAATTCCCATGGTTCCCTGATGAGACCTTCAATGCATAGTTCGTGTAGTACATTCAAATAAGAAGCTACAGAAATGTGATAGGGAAAAACATGCAGTCCTATTAATAGATTTATGGATTCATAAATCAAAGAAAACCTTTTATTAAAGTTGCTAGTAACAAATGGTTTCCAACTAATCCGATTCCTGACCATGTTTGCATTCAAATGTGTTGGCCCCTTTTCTTTAGGTATGGTAGATGTTAATATGTCAAAGGTTTCGTTCAATGAATTGTAATCACTCAAAGATGTTTTAATGATGCCACATTTTGAACAACACAGAAACAACTAGCCAGAAACGAAAACAAAGTCAATAGTAGACATGTTAAATCATCGACTCCAAGTTGGTTAACTGAAAATGTCACACTTAATGTTCCCTATCATCTTAAATAGGCCCCAGGTGTCCAGTAATGAATTCCATCTCACACCCCACATGTTAGACTAACCTTTAATGGATAGAGGAAAGATTGGAGATCCCTTAAGAAAATCCGGACAGAAGAGGTTAAATTGGCCCCAAGAAAGACATGGCTGAATTCCTCATCAACCATCCAGCAGCACAATGCTTCACCGGTGGACAAGAGGACATCTTCAATCCTAATTTGTGCTGGATTACAATAAATGCTCATTAATAGTAGATCCTTTAAAATAGGGAGATTAGGCCCAGGCACTTTAATTGATAAAATACTTGAGAAGGGTTCGGTAAGCATTTAATTAACCCCCTCCCAAATGATTGCAAACTGCAGTGAATAGACCACCAAAGGGTCTACCCCGCTCTGGTTTAGTTGTTAGAAAACTGTAAAACCATCAAGAAGTGGTGGTTTGTCTAGCCACACCACTTGCACACCAATTAGACTAAAGTCTATAATTTTAAGGGAGAATGGACTACCATTAAAGAAATTGGTATGGCCACGCAAGTTCCAGGAGAGAAGATTTCAATGACAACTATTCAAGATTATTATTGTTCAGATCACACCTCGGCCCAACAGACTGCAAGCAGCGGGCAGACAATCCTCCTGTTGTAGGTGTGCATCACTAGAGATGTCAGTGTTAAATGTAATTATTCTTTTATTCAAATCCCTTTCCAAACAGCATATTTGCATGTCCTCCTTAAGAGTGTAAGATTTTAGCACGTCCCTGTGTGAAGATGTTAGTGCCAAATTAAAATCATTTGAAATAGCTGTTTCAAATTGATGGGCACTTGTAAAATCTACCAATTAAAAACCCTCATATCCGGCAATCAGCACGAACATGCAAACAAACGAGATCAGTTCCATTAAAGTCAGTATTTTTGACTTAGTCTATATCTTGCTGGCAACAATATGCAATTGAGAGATTTTATGTAATCGAGGCAACACATTCGATCAAATAAATTAATGGATGCATGTACACTCACCGCTCGACTCCAGACGGGTCTGCTTCTCCAGGACCTGGACGTGGAGCGCTGGGGATATGCGTTCCAGGACCCTCATCTGTTCTTCCGACAAGTGGCCCCGGCGCCCCTTGGCATCCGCTGCCTTCAAGAGGCGCCGGGCCTTGTTCAGGGTCCTGGACCTGAAGTCCTCCCAGCGCTTCCTGACATGTTGTAAGTCACGGACTGCCACTCCCTCCGCGTTGATGGCAGTCACGATGTCAGTCCAGATCCGAGTCCGTCCTTCCTTGTCGGCGCGGGAACTTCCAAAGAGGGCATCATACTGCCCCAGGACTTGCTCCACCAGGACACCAACTTCGGTGGGACTGAAGCTGGTGCCCCTCTGCCTCTCTGGCCGGGGGTTGTCAGTGGTCACAGATGGTGTTTACCCCGACATGACAACCCCAGAGGCAGGAGTGGGTGGGCAACTGGGTCCTGGGGCTGGGCTGTGGAGCGATGGAATCCCAGTCGGGAGTCTTCAGTTCCAGCAGGGGTGGTCACAGCAACAGCACCCCTGGCTGATGTGCAGGCAGCAAATGGCAGTGCACGTGGGCAGCAGGCAGTCAGGCAGCAGCAGATGGCAGGTGGGAGCGTGCTCGGGGCTCTGGGGGGCAGTAGTTCGTCCTTCTGGGCAGGAGCGTGGTCTTCCGTGTGCTTACGCGTGGCCAGCTTGGTACGGAGTGATTTGGCACGTGAAAATCCTGCATGTCAGCGTGAAAATCGAGGAAAGGCCCTTAGCGCGTAAGCGCGTCAGCACGCATACGCGATTCTATTGGACCAAAGGCCCTCAGCGCGTAAACGCGTCAGCACGCATACGCGATTCTATTGGACCAAAGGCCCTCAGCGCGTAAACGCGTCAGCACGCATACGCGATTCTATTGGACCAAAGGCCCTCAGCGCGTAAGCGCGTCTGTGACGTGACCCGCACGGGTGTTTCCCACACAGCACGTGATGACAGAGCACACGTGGAAAGACTGCACGTCAGAGTGTCATCGCGTGTAATTGGACAAAAGTGCGCGTACACGCGATTGGCCTAAGTACGTGTATATCAGGGGTGCGCGGGCACTTACACACGCAAGTACGTCAGCGCACCTGCATCCAGGGGTGCGTGGGAATTTCCACACGCTATTGGACTGGGTACTGGATTTCAGGGGTGCGCGGGTCACACGCTCGCCTACAACACGCGCAACGCATACATTTGCGCGCTGACAAAATAACAAGCTCAGACCCAAGATGAACATACCGTTCCTAGCAGCAGTGGGCGTCGGCTACCCAAGGAGGAGGAGGAGGATAGTCAGGGCCAGAATATTCACACCCAGAACCAGCCTTTTCGGGATGCCTGATGACCAGGTGCATGGGAGGTACAGGTTTCCACCACACATTATACTGGACCTGGTGAGTGAGTGGGAGGATGACCTCACATCACCCACCCTGTGCTCCCAAGCACTCAGCCCCCTGGAGAAGGTCCTCAATGTACTGCACTTCTTAGCCACTGGATCATTTCAGCGGACAAGTGCCATTGTGGGTGGTGTATCACAGGCCACCCAGTCACGCTGCCTACACCAGGTCTTGAACATCATCACTGCACGCCCATCAGTCCGCAGGCACATATACCTGCCCAGAACACCTGCAGAAAGGCATGCTGCCGCCCTGGATTTTTACGGTGTGGCACGATTCCTCAAAGTGCTAGGTGCCATCGACTGCACCCATGTGGCTCTACGTCCCCCCAGGGCATCAGAGCACATCTATAGGAACCGCAAGCACTGGCATTCCATCAACGTGCAGGTAGTATATAATGCCAAGGGAATCATCACCTCAGTATATGCCAACTATCCGGGGTCAACCCACGACAGCTTCATTTACCGAATGTCCACCCTAAGCCGGGACCTAGAAGCTGGGCGGCATGGCGATACATGGCTGCTTGGTGAGTATGAATGCCACTGCACATGCATGCATGTCAGATACTGAGCAAGGTCACAACCCCACCAATGATACCAATCACCACCTCCACAGGGGACAGTGCCTACCCTCTCAGCCCCCACATGATGACGCCAATTCGGAACCCCACCACGCCACCCCAGGTAAGATATAACACAGCCCACATTACAACCCGGGGCATAGTGGAGCGCACATTCGGAGTGCTAAAGTCATGCTTTCGCTCCCTTGACCGTTCTGGCGGGCAGCTGTTGTACGCTCCCCCAGTAGTGTGCAGAATCATAGTGGAAGCATGTGTCCTGCACAACGTTGCAACATGCCGGGGCCTGGCCGTGGACATGGTGGTGGCCCCACATCCCCAACCACATGCACAGCCGCTGCGCATGGGAGGGGAAAGGGCATGGGGGAAGCAGCCCGTACACAGCTAGTGGCTAATTACTTCACATAGAAATCACACCCCTGTGGAGTGCACACTGCCCTGGCACATTCCATCTGACAATCAATGATGACTCAACCTGACACTGATCCTGAATGTCTGGAGAATGAACCGTGAAAACCATATCAGCCTGAGATTGTTCACCTGGAAGTGTCACAATGTGTGCATCCCTACCCACACAGACACCACCAATGCAGTTTTGTGAAGTAACACATTCAAGCAGCTAAAATGAATACCCACTTGCAAAATGCAACAAGAGGACAGTGCCATGTCAGCCAACCCATCCCCAGCACCGCCACACGACACCGTGCCATGTCATGCTATTTGCAGCTAAACAAAGTAATCCCCACAACATGACACTAGTGTCACAATGTAGAGTGTCCCTAATTGAAACTTGCAACACCTGAAATGCTCACAGTAATGCAGGACCAACAACAAACTTGAGCAGGTACTACCATTAACATGACATCACAAATGTTATATATTAGTAGTCTCACCACCTGGAAATGCCTGCACTCCCACCACTTCCAACTGTGCAGTGTTGGCGCCATGTAGAGTTGTAGGTGCACTGCTGCCAACATGGACCCCATCTCCATGCTAGAGGGCCTTGTGTAGACATGAGGAAGGGACCTGCAAATTGGGAGGTATACACAGATGATGAGTTACACATCAATGCAACATGCAGTGTACAACACAACAGCAATATGCACTAGGAATGTATACACAGTATTGACTAGACTACCCACACATGTAGTGGGAGTCCAATGTCACCATGTACGTCAATGTCGCTTGGGCACACCCTTTGCAAGCCCATGGAAACGGGAAGCAGGAGGGGTGTGTGTGACTCAAACCCAAGCATCTGAACCAAATACATGACAAGCCTGCATGGGCCCAGCCACAATGCAGTGTATGCCCACAGGAACCACGGAAGCCAACAAATTGTCCCAAAAAAATTGGGAAAAAAATAATTAAAAATAAAAATAAAAATAAAAATAAAAAAAAATAAAAAATGGCCATTGATGGGCCCGGGGGGGTTGGGGAGACCACCCAGGAGGTCCGAGGACAGGGTGCACACCAGAACCCACCTGTGTGGATCCTGGGGAAAAAAAACACCTCCATGGGCTCATGGCCCACACGGCTACCCTATTGTGGGAGTATCACTGCTGTCGCTATTATCACCGTGTGCAGCTGCATCCGGAGGTGGTTGCACTATGGGAGGCAGCCCACGCAAGGCCCTAGTCTGCTCCTCCATGGCTGCAAGCATGCGGGTGTGGTATGTCTGGTTCTGGAGGATGAGTGTGCGGAGGTCCCCATGCAACAACTCACGGGATGCCCGGACCTCTGCCCTCGTTGCCTGCATCTCAGCTGAGAGCGTACGGGTGAGACGCTCCAGCTGCTGTTCTATCCTTTGGTGTGTTGAAGCCTCAAGCTCAACAAGAGTCGTCCTGAGATGAAGGAGCTCCTGCCTCAGGGCTTCCCTGTGGTCCTGGGACTCAATGGAGATGGCCTCCTGCAGAGTCGCCAGTGCCGCCCGCCTGTCCCTGTTGGACCCCAACATGTCCTCCCTGTGTGACTGGCAGATGGAGTCGGTTGCCTGCTGTAGTCGCTCCATCAGCCTTTCAGGGGGGACAATGGAAGTGGCCACCCTATCCATGGCCTGAGCCATCATCTCGGATGATGCTGCCTGTTGGGTTGCCATACCGTAAATGGATTGCTCCCATGCGGTATTGCCAGGTGGCGTACGGCCACCACGTCGGCGGGCACCACACCTGTCTGGGGCAAGGCGAACTGCGCCTTGCGGTGCCGGCACTGCCTGAGGCTGCAGGACTGCATTCCCCCTCTGATCTGCTTGCCCAGGAACAGGATCAGATGTCGCGGAGTGTGACCCTGCATCCGTAACCACCAAAGGCGTAGCTGCCAACACTGACATCCCCATTGAGGGTTCTGACCCTGGTGCAGGTGGGTGGGACAGAACAGAATCCCTCCCTGGAACACTCACCTGCGACGGCACGTAGGTCTCATCCGAATCAACACCTGAGTACAGCTCGGGGGAGGTGCAGCCAGAGACACCCCTTGAGAGCACGACCTGCAGCAGTTGTGGGTTCTCACCCACCACCACACCACGTCCCTCACTGGTGGTTGGTCGGCCCTCGGACCCCTCCTGGGTCTGCACCATCTCCACAACCCCAGCAGTATCAGGTGCGTCTTCCCCTGCAAAGACATAAAAACAAAGAAATGGAAACAGGCATTAGCACCATGGCACACAATGAGGGCTGAGAAGCAAGAGAACCAGTACTTGATTGACACATGTCCCACATGACTAAAACCCTCCCATGCATGCACCCTCACTGCATATGAAGGGCAGGCAAATGGCACACACTGATGACACCAAGATGGAAGATGAACACATTTTCTGCATGCTGCCTGGCAGTGGCATCACACATTGGCCTGTGATTGCCAGGTGAAACACACATGCCATCACACAGATGGCATGTACTATTGCTATTGAGTGAAGATGGAGAGGAGGGCAGCACCTATTCATTCAGTCCAGTTCCCGCATGTAATAGCTTTTCTAATTCAAACAGGTCAGATTTTTCACCTGGAGCTGCCAGTCCGAAATGGTCCAATTGCACAGGGACATGTGTGAACAAATGATCTCCAGGTATCAAAGTCACTCCACTTTACCATAGCCATGTCAGACATGTGACTAGAGGACTGCGACATGCCTAATAAAAGTGGTGGAATGCAAACAATCTGACTGAATGAACAGTGAAAAATAAGCAACAATGTTGTGGCAAGGTGACACTTCAAGGGCAACTGGCGTGCAGTTGGGCTAGATGTCTACTGTTGGCAGAAGGGATACTGCTATGGCCAAATGCAGCTGCGCAGGATGTATTGCATGAAGCACATGGCTGACCCATACGACTCAGGCGCACACACTCTCACCTGGCACACAAACAGAAGCCCTCACACACACCATGCACATGGATGACACACACATGCATGTGCACTCACCGGACAATGCCTCGTAATCAGGCAGATCTCCCACGCCTTGGATCTGTTCCTCCGTGACGTAGGTCCCAGCGACTGACTCATGTGGAGTGAGTTCCATGTCTACTACTGGAGACCCACCTCCAGTCACTAGAGTTGCGGCATGACTTGAGGCCAGCTTACTCTTTGCCCTGCGCTTTAGGTCATTCCAGCGCTTGTAGCAATCATTGGCTGTGCGCCTCACGATTCCAAGGGCACTTACGATGTCCGCAACAGTCTGCCAGTGTGCCTGGCGTTGTGCAGGTGTGGTCTTGGATCCTGCAACAATGACCATCTTGTTGTCATGTGCGGACACATACTCGACAAGTGCATTCAGTTCATCATCCGTGAAGCTGGGCTTCCTCGACGGGCCGGACTGTGTAGCCGTGTCTGGAGCATCAGCCTGTGCCGGACGAGCACTCTTCCTCTTCCGCTTGGAAGGTGGTGGTGATCCTGAGTGTCCTGCGCCGCTCTGGACACTAGGGGCAGGAGCCCTGGTGGACTCTGTATCAGGAGTGTGGGATTGCACACTCAGCATGGGAGTTGGTGCAGGCATTGGCTCAAGTGTGATGGTGTCAGGGGGAATGTCAGCAGGATGGACTAGGACCGACACTGTCCTGGCTGGGTGTGTGAGGGCTGGGGTGGATGGAGCCGCAGCTGCCCCTGCAGCCTCTCCGCCCTGCCTACTTGGGGCAGCAGATGACCTTGCTGCCCCAGATGCACGTGGCATGGTGACATCAACGTGCACCAGCGCACGTGTCATAGGCCTGCTGACCTGGAAGTCAACCATGGAGTCAGCCAGGTCTGGTGCCACAATGGGCTGGTCCAACAAGGGCTGAGCATGGATGGCGTCAGCCACATCAGCCTCAACGGGAGGGGGGGGGATTATGGGTGCCCTTGACTGGTCCTCCACACATGGGGGGACAGGCTCACCCTGCAAGTAACGACCACGTCCCCTACCGGATCCACCACGGCCACCACTTGTGGCTCTTCCACCTTTGCCACCCTTACGGAATCCTCGCCTCCCAGCCATGGCACTGATGTTAATGTGCGTATGGGAGTGGCAGTAAAATATAGTCCTGGGCAATTGGGGGTCAAAGGGGTTGGGTACCAGATGGTAATTGTACCCTAGTGCTCTTGCAAGGCTGATTGTAACCCCTGGGGAAAGATGACAGGCCACGCTACGCACAGGAGCCCCAAAAAGGGAGATGATGTGCACGCAACCCCTCCTAGACCACGTGTGCAGAAAGAAAAACCTGCACTACGCTGTGGCACCCAGTAACACAAGAATGAACGTATGCGTGTCACACGCAGGCTAGAATGACCTCTGAAGGGGTAGGCTACACACGGGGCAAGCACAGATGTTAGATACGTGCGTGACTCACCGTCTGCCAGGTAAAAGAGCGTGAAAAAGGAGCGCGTTTGGTTGGCAACACCCCCGCCAAAAGAAGATTTGTACGCTGTCTGAGGAGACAGGACAACAGTAGAAGGGAACACTGTTTGAGGGAACAGGCCCAGGTAAACCAGTAAAAGAGAAAAAAGAGAAAAAGCTGTCAGAGGTAACAGGGAATACGAACTTGAAACGCCGTGAAGTAAATCGCGTGTGAAACGACAAGAAGTACAGAATTCACCCACTCGCTCTCCACGAAAAACACGTACAAGGAAATGGTGTTCTACACGTACCTTTTATACAGGCCCACACGTCCAGCGTCACTTACGCGGCATGTACGCGCTAGGGCCATTTCCACCAATTACACGCTTTGTCACTTCTGCGTGTAGGGCCATTTCCACCAATTACACGCTTTGTCACTGCCGCGTGTACGCGCTAGGCCCATTTCCACCAATTACACGCGATGACACTCTGACGTGCTGTCCAATTACATGCGATGACACTCTGACGTGCAGTCTTTCCACGTGTGCTCTGTCATCACGTGCTGTGTGGGAAACACCCGTGCGGCTCACGTCACAGACGCGCTTACGCGCTGAGGGCCTTTGGTCCAATAGAATCGCGTATGCGTGCTGACGCGCTTACGCGCTAAGGGCCTTTCCTCGATTTTCACGCTGACGTGCAGACTTTTCACGTGCCAAATCACTCCGTATCAAGCTGGCCACGCGTATGCACACGGAAGACCACGCTCCTGCCCAGAAGGCCGAACTACTGCCCCCCAGAGCCCCGAGCACGCTCCCACCTGCCATCTGCTGCTGCCTGACTGCCTGCTGCCCACGTGCACTGCCATTTGCTGCCTGCACATCAGCGAGGGGTGCTGTTGCTGTGACCACCCCTGCTGGAACCGAAGACTCCCGACTGGGATTCCATCGCTCCACAGCCCAGCCCCAGGACCCAGTTGCCCACCCACTCCTGCCTCTGGGGTTGTCATGTCGGGGCAAACACCATCTGTGACCACTGACAACCCCCAGCCAGAGAGGCAGAGGGGCACCAGCTTCAGTGCCACCGAAGTTGGTGTCCTGGTGGAGCAAGTCCTGGGGCAGTATGATGCCCTCTTTGGAAGTTCCCGCGCCGACAAGGAAGGACAGACTCGGATCTGGACTGACATCGTGACTGCCATCAACGCGGAGGGGGTGGCAGTCCGTGACTTACAACATGTCAGGAAGCGCTGGGAGGACTTCAGGTCCAGGACCCTGAACAAGGCCCGGCACCTCTTGAAGGCAGCGGATGCCAAGGGGCGCCGGGGCCACTTGTCGGAAGAACAGATGAGGGTCCTGGAACGCATATCCCCAGCGCTCCACGTCCAGGTCCTGGAGAAGCAGACCCGTCTGGAGTCGAGCGGTGAGTGTACATGCATCCTGATTGTGAGCAGTGCGTGTGGTGATTATTCGGTATTGTGCAGGTTGCACATCTGTTTGTATGGGGTCGAGTATGGGTGGGGGTGTACAGGGCCGTGGGGCTGACACATGCGAGGGCTGTAATGTGTGAGACATGGATGGTGCTTGTGTGTGTAGGCTTGCATGCCAAATGCAGTTGTGCGTGCACACATGTTTGGATGAATGTGTATGTAAGTAGACATGTCCGTGATGTCACGCATGTATGTTGTTTTCGGATGCATGTATGAGCATTGTGTACATGTGCATGTGTGTGTATTTGACAAGGGTGCAACAGTGATGCAACATGGATGCATGTGACAGCGGTATGTGGAAGCCTGATTGGCAGATGTGACATGGATGCCCGTCTGAACAGTGCGACACTTGGCAGAGGTGTACACATGCATGCAAGTGTGGTGGTGTGTGTACATGTGTGGTGCACTTCCTGTGTTGCATGTGATGTCTGGCTCACCTTTGGCTGCTCATGCTGTTGTATGTGTATGGATGGTGGTGGCAGTTGCGATATGGCTGTGGTATGTCTCATGTGTGCGAGTTGCAATGACATGTGTGTTGGGGATTGTGATGACATGTCTGAGGTTTGCCAATGCCACTCATGTGCAACTGTCATGTGTGTATGTGTCCATTGTACAGTGCCCTGATGCCTGTGTTTTGTTTCTCCCTGTCTGCAGCGTCAACTGATGAAGAGGGCGGAGAAGGTGCTGTGGAGCACAGCGGCGGGGATCCCACCGCCAGCCGGAGACGCAAGGCCCGGCTCCCCTCCCAGGTTGTCATCTCGTCGGGGAGTGAGGAGTCTGGTGCCGCGTCCCAGGCCGCAGCTGCCGGGGGGAGGTCCAAGAGGCGGAGGTTGGAGTTGGACTCCTCGGCAGCAGAAGGGGCAGCTGGGACCCCACAGGGCCCAACAGGGGAAGATGGCACGGAGTCATCCAGGTTGGTGGGGGGTTTGGTGGAGGAGGAGGCCGTGCAGAGACGGGGTCTGGAGGTTGGGATCCCACTGGTGCTAGTGGTGCAGTACAGGACCAGGGACAGGAGGAAGCACAGGCCGCCGCGGAGGTGCCTGTGTGCAATCCTGTCCCCGATCCTGTCCCTGCATCATCTTGCACCAGCAGGGATGCCTACGTCCAGACCCGTTTTCAGGCAGGGGATGAGCTGACGTCAACTGGCCTTCCTCTGCCTGCGGACGTGGCTATCCAGGTCCGGGTTGAGCCTGTCCTGGCTGGTGTGGCGTTGCGTCAACGGGCCATGCGAGGTGACCTGCAGTCTTTTCATGGAGAGACTGCACGTCATCTCGAATGGCTCGTTGACCACGTCCGCCTGCTGGGACAGGTCACCCAGACCGGATTCCTCCGTCTGATGGGGCTTGCTCCGACCCCCTCCTCAACTGGACCCCCTACGCACCAGTCGTCCTCTGTGCCATCTTCCCACCCATCAGTCACCTGGGTGCCCTGTGGAGCTGCCTCTGACGGTGCGGCCAGGCTGGTGGAGGAGGCATCCCTGCCACAGTCGGGAGTCGGAGGTCCAGCAGGGGTGGCCACATCTACGACTGCACCCCAGCCGGCGGAGGATGTGCAGGCAGCAGGAGGCAGTGCACGGGCAGAGGCAGAGCAGCAGCAGCAACATGGTGGGAGCCATGAAGGCTCGGGGCCTTCGACATCGGAGGGGCAGGCATCGGCCGGAGGGCAGGAGGACCCAGGACGGAGAGTGTCTTCCGTGTGGCAGCGGTTGGGCCACGCCATAGGTGCGGAGCGGCGGCGGGCGGAAGAGGCGCGGCTCACAATGGTCAGGACGGAGAACTCCATGCGGAGGGCCCTGAGGCGGGCCGAGTGCCTCGAGGCAATCCGCAGGGGGTTGGAGGAGGACACAGCGTCGTCCCTGCGGACCCTCGGGGCCATGGAACAGGACCGCCTCCGGGACATCGAACAGGAGTTCGATGGTGCCCTGGCCCGGAACACCACGAAGTGAGCCGCTGGACTTGCCTGCCGCCTTTGTATATAGTTCTTTAGTTTTAGGTTTTCTTTGTTTGTTCTTATGATTTGGAGTCGACGGACACTGCTCCACTTTTTGTATATAGTTGCATTTTAGTTAGGTTTTTTTGTAGGTTTCCTTTGTTCAGTTGGGCTCATGGACCCTTGGAAGTTTTTTACATAGTTCTTAATTGGATAGATATTTTTTTACATTTGACTTTGGACGACATTTTTTTGGATTCAGATTTGCTGTTTTTTTTTTTTATACGGACATGCAGCTTATTTTTTCTCCTTCCCATTGTAGTTTGTTTAATTTCTTTAGCATTCTTTCTTTTTTTCAATACAATTTTGTTTTCATACTTCACTGTGTAGTATCATCTCATTGGTTTCATGCATGTCATGTTGGGTGTTTTCCCATTCAATTGCAACCATTGTGTGTGACGGACATGGGTTCATTAGCTTCATGAACATTGGGGGTGTAACATGTAATTTCCATTTCCATGTGGGTGAATGGGTTACTTGGTAGGGCTTTTTGGCTGTGGAGGCTGACCATAACGCAAATGATTGGGGATTGTGAGGACCTGGTGGAGGGTGCCCCTGGATGCTGGGGGGTGGGGGTGCAGGGGGACATGAGTGGGGGCCTGGTGGTGCTGCCCCTGCACTGCTGGGGGGTGGGGGTGGTGGGAGACATGAGTGGGGGCCTGGTGGAGGGTGCCCCTGGATGGTGGGGTGTGGGGGTGGTGGGAGACATGAGTGGGGGCCTGGTGGAGGGTGCCCCTGCACTGCTGGGGGGGTGGGGGTGCAGGGGTACATGAGTTGGACATGAGTGGGGGCCTGCTGGCAGGTGCCCCACAGTGCTGGGGGGTGGGGGTGGTGGGGAACATGAGTTGGACATGGGTGGGTGCCTGCTGGCAGGTGCCCCACAGTGCTGGGGGGTGGGGGTGCAGGGGTACATGAGTTGGACATGAGTGGGGGCCTGGTGGAGGGTGCCCCTGGATGCTGGGGGGTGGGGGTGCAGGGGGACATGAGTGGGGGCCTGGTGGAGGGTGCCCCTGGTGGCTGGGGGGTGGGGGTGGTGGGAGACATGGGTGGGGGCCTGGTGGAGGGTGCCCCTGGATGCTGTGGGGTGGGGGTGCAGGGGGACATGAGTCGGGGCCTGGTGGAGGGTGCCCCTGGTGGCTGGGGGGTGGGGGTGGTGGGAGACATGAGTGGGGGCCTGGTGGGGGCTGCCCCTGCACTGCTGGGGGTGGGGGTGATAGGGGACATGAGTGGGGGCCTGGTGGAGGGTGCCCCACAATGCTGGGGGTGGGGGTGCAGGGGTACATGAGTTGGACATGAGTGGGGGCCTGCTGGCAGGTGCCCCACAGTGCTGGGGGGTGGGGGTGGTGGGGAACATGAGTTGGACATGGGTGGGGGCCTGCTGGCAGGTGCCCCACAGTGCTGGGGGGTGGGGGTGGTGGGAGACATGAGTGGGGGCCTGGTGGAGGGTGCCCCTGCACTGCTGGGGGGTGGGGGTGGTGGGAGACATGAGTGGGGGCCTGGTGGAGGGTGCCCCTGGTGGCTGGGGGGTGGGGGTGGTGGGAGACATGAGTGGGGGCCTGGTGGGGGCTGCCCCTGCACTGCTGGGGGTGGGGGTGATAGGGGACATGAGTGGGGGCCTGGTGGAGGGTGCCCCACAATGCTGGGGGGTGGGGGTGCAGGGGTACATGAGTTGGACATGAGTGGGGGCCTGCTGGCAGGTGCCCCACAGTGCTGGGGGGGTGGGGGTGGTGGGGAACATGAGTTGGACATGGGTGTGTGCCTGCTGGCAGGTGCCCCACAGTGCTGGGGGGGTGGGGGTGCAGGGGTACATGAGTTGGACATGAGTGGGGGCCTGCTGGCAGGTGCCCCACAGTGCTGGGGGGTGGGGGTGGTGGGGAACATGAGTTGGACATGGGTGGGGGCCTGCTGGCAGGTGCCCCACAGTGCTGGGGGGTGGGGGTGGTGGGAGACATGAGTGGGGGCCTGGTGGAGGCTGCCCCTGCACTGCTGGGGGGTGGGGGTGGTGGGAGACATGAGTGGGGGCCTGGTGGAGGGTGCCCCACAATGCTGGGGGGTGGGAGTGCAGAGGTACATGAGTTGGACATGAGTGGGGGCCTGCTGGCAGGTGCCCCACAGTGCTGGGGGGTGGGGGTGGTGGGGAACATGAGTTGGACATGGGTGGGTGCCTGCTGGCAGGTGCCCCACAGTGCTGGGGGGTGGGGTGCAGGGGTACATGAGTTGGACATGAGTGGGGGCCTGCTGGCAGGTGCCCCACAGTGCTGGGGGGTGGGGGTGGTGCGGAACATGAGTTGGACATGGGTGGGGCCTGCTGGCAGGTGCCCCACAGTGCTGGGGGGTGGGGGTGGTGGGAGACATGAGTGGGGGCCTGGTGGAGGGTGCCCCTGCACTGCTGGGGGGTGGGGGTGGTGGGAGACATGAGTGGGGGCCTGGTGGAGGGTGCCCCTGGTGGCTGGGGGGTGGGGGTGGTGGGAGACATAAGTGGGGGCCTGGTGGAGGGTGCCCCTGCACTGCTGGGGGGTGGGGGTGGTGGGAGACATGAGTGGGGGCCTGGTGGAGGCTGCCCCTGCACTGCTGGGGGGTGGGGGTGGTGGGAGACTAGAGTGGGGGCCTGGTGGAGGCTGCCCCTGGTGGCTGGGGGGTGGGGGTGGTGGGAGACATGAATGGGGGCCTGGTGGAGGCTGCCCCTGGTGGCTGGGGGGTGGTGGTGATAGGGGACATGAGTGGGGGCCTGGTGGACGCTGCCCCTGCACTCCTGGGGGGTGGGGGTGGTGGGAGACATGAGTGGGGGCCTGGTGGAGGGTGCCCCACAATGCTGGGGGGTGGGGGTGCAGGGGTACATGAGTTGGACATGAGTGGGGGCCTGCTGGCAGGTGCCCCACAGTGCTGGGGGGTGGGGGTGGTGGAGAACATGAGTTGGACATGGGTGGGTGCCTGCTGGCAGGTGCCCCACAGTGCTGGGGGGTGGGGGTGCAGGGGTACATGAGTTGGACATGAGTGGGGGCCTGCTGGCAGGTGCCCCACAGTGCTGGGGGGTGGGGGTGGTGGGAGACATGAGTGGGGGCCTGGTGGAGGCTGCCCCTGCACTGCTGGGGGGTGGGGGTGGTGGGAGACATGAGTGGGGGCCTGGTGGAGGGTGCCCCTGGTGGCTGGGGGGTGGGGGTGGTGGGAGACATGAGTGGGGGCCTGGTGGAGGGTGCCCCTGCACTGCTGGGGGGGTGGGGGTGGTGGGAGACATGAGTGGGGGCCTGGTGGAGGCTGCCCCTGCACTGCTGGGGGGTGGGGGTGGTGGGAGACATGAGTGGGGGCCTATTGGAGGCTGCCCCTGGTGGCTGGGGGGTGGGGGTGGTGGGAGACATGAGTGGGGGCCTGGTGGAGGCTGTCCCTGGTGGCTGGGGGGTGGTGGTGATAGGGGACATGAGTGGGGGCCTGGTGGAGGGTGCCCCTGCACTGCTGGGAGGTGGGGGTGGTGGGAGACATGAGTGGGGGCCTGGTGGAGGGTGCCCCTGCACTGCTGGGGGGTGGGGGTGGTGGGAGACATGAGTGGGGGCCTGGTGGAGGGTGCCCCTGGTGGCTGGGGGGTGGGGGTGGTGGGAGACATGAGTGGGGGCCTGGTGGAGGGTGCCCCTGCACTGCTGGGGGGTGGGGGGGTGGGAGACATGAGTGGGGGCCTGGTGGAGGCTGCCCCTGCACTGCTGGGGGGTGGGGGTGGTGGGAGACATGAGTGGGGGCCTGGTGGAGGGTGCCCCTGGTGGCTGGGGGGTGGGGGTGGTGGGAGACATGAGTGGGGGTCTGGTGGAGGGTGCCCCTGCACTGCTGGGGGGTGGGGGTGGTGGGAGACATGAGTCGGGGCCTGGTGGAGGGTGCCCCTGGTGGCTGGGGGGTGGGGGTGGTGGGAGACATGAGTGGGGGCCTGGTGGAGGGTGCCCCTGGTGGCTGGGGGGTGGGGGTGGTGGTAGACATGAGTGGGGGCCTGGTGGATGGTGCCCCTGCACTGCTGGGGGGTGGGGGTGGTGGGAGACATGAGTGGGGGCCTGGTGGAGGCTGCCCCTGCACTGCTGGGGGTGGGGGTGATAGGGGACATGAGTGGGGGCCTGGTTGGGGCTGGCCATGGTGGCTGGGGGGTGGGGGTGGTGGGAGACATGCATTGTTGATCAGTAGTGCAAGGTGACATGTGGGTTGGCTGGGGGGCATGCCCATGGTGGATGGGCTGCCTGCGGGACATGAGCAGGGGTGCAGGGTAGTCCCCCGTGGTGTGGGCTGCCTGCAGGGGCCGTGGAGGTTGTGGAGCGTACACCTGGGAGGACCCACACTGCCAATTCACGTGTAGTACTCCCCAGAACCCCTGAAATACACATACCCTGCTGAAATCGCGTGTGGAACTTCCCGTGCACCCCTGAAATACACGTACCCTGCTGAAATCGCGTGTGGAACTTCCCGCGCACCCCTGAAATACACGTACCCTGCTGAAATCGCGTGTGGAACTTCCCACGCACCCCTGAAATACACGTACCCTGCTCGCACTGGGCCAATCGCGTGTGGAACTTCCTGCGCACCCCTGAAATACACGTACCCTGCTGAAATCGCGTGTGGAACTTCCCGCGCACCCCTGGAATACACATACCCTGCTGAAATCGTGTGTGGAACTTCCCGCGCACCCCTGAAATACACGTACCCTGCTGAAATCGTGTGTGGAACTTCCCGCGCACCCATGGAATACACGTACCCTGCTCGCACTGGGCCAATCGCGTGTGGAGCTTCCCGCGCACCCCTGAAATACACATACCCTGCCGAAATCGCGTGTGGAACTTCCCGCGCACCCATGGAATACACGTACCCTGCTCGCACTGGGCCAATCGCGTGTGGAACTTCCCGCGCACCCCTGAAATACACTGCGATTCGCACGTTTTTGCCCACTTGCGCCGCGCTAATTATTCCATGAATCGGCCTGTTAAATGCGACAACTATGCAGACAGCTTCCAACTTATCTTAAGGATGACAACCAACAATTACCCTGACATCGCTCTCAATACATGCCTTAATGAAACAAAACTCTGGAGGCCGAATGACTCCCTAAAACTAAAACCCACCATAACAAAAAATTAAGATCACTGCACGATACGGCAACCAAACACAGACATCTCTCACCTAGCCCAAAAAAATTGGAAAACAACCAGAAACGTCAGCTCTAATTAGAAAAATACAAACTTGGTATGCTCAAAGAGTGTTGTCTCAGTCTGGAACCACAGGTTAAAGTTTCTAGCACCTACTCTTAATAAGAGGCTTCCTCCCATACCTTAACGTCCCACACCAAACCCTCATTACTATCTCCCTGGAATGGCCGACTACTTTTTGAATTGATATTTTATTTCTATTGCGCTCGTACACAAGTGTTTCAAAGCGTGACAAGGCAAGGGAGGGGAACAGGGGAGAACAAAACAACAATCTTACTAGGCCCAGTTACATTGAGAACGTGCAAGTGCATGGGAGAGGGAGAGGGAAAAAGTGCATGGAAGGGGCAGAAGTGAAAAGTACAGAGCAAAGGAGAAACAGATAATAATAAATAAATAAATACATACATAATAAAGGCAACAAACAGTGGTAATGCAGCCAGCAAGTGGCAAGTGCTGTGTTTATGGCAGCAGCCAGGGTAGGTCTGATAAGTGCAGGAAGAAAAAAGGGAGGGGACTGTATGGGTACAGATACAGATACCAGTGCAAGGGGTGGGCCGGAGGGAGTGCAGGAGGGTGGCAGGGTGAGCAGGTACCTGGGCCTGGAGGACAGAGGGTGGCCTGGTGCACGGTGCCGAGAGAGAGCAGATCAGCAGGGGAGAGGGGGAGTGAAGGCAGAAGCAAAGAGGAAGGTCTTGAGATGCTTCCGGAACCAAAGATGGTTCTCCTCAAGTTTTAGAGTGGCAGGGAGGCTGTTCCAGAGGGAGGCCCCAGGTGAAGACATAGATCTACCCCTAGCTCATTTCTTTGAAAAATGACTGACCCTGGGGGAGTTAGAGGTAGAGGAGCGAAGAGCTCGAGAGGGGAGGAATTTGCAGAGGGATAGCTGAAGGTATTTTGGACCCAGCCCCCAGAAAGCCTTGTGGACAATGCAGAGGGTTTTTAATTTAATCCTTGCATCCACTGGGAGCCAATGGAGAGATTTCAGAGCTGGAGAGGTACGATCCCAGGGCTTGAGGCCAAGGACAAGTCTTGCAGTCCTGTTCTGGA
This sequence comes from Ambystoma mexicanum, assembly GCF_040938575.1. Classification (NCBI taxonomy): domain Eukaryota; kingdom Metazoa; phylum Chordata; class Amphibia; order Caudata; family Ambystomatidae; genus Ambystoma; species Ambystoma mexicanum. The sequence continues at coordinate 203,192,463 of NC_090937.1, read as the reverse complement.
TAAGTTGCAGAGGACGGAGGGTAGAGGCAGGTAGATTTAGAAAGAGGCTGTTACAATTGTCCAACCTAGAGAGAACCAGAGCTTTGGAGACAGTGAGCTTCTGGGGGAAGGAGTGGAAAGGCATAGTACCTCTGAAGAGGTGCAGTAGGAAGTTTGACTTTTTAGAGACATCAGAAATGTGGTTGGTGAAGGAAAGTGTGGAGTTAAAGATGACCCTGAGGTTCTTTGCCTCGCAGGTGGGGGTAGGAGGAGAGCCAAGGGAGGCCGGTCAGAGAGTGAGGGGAAAGGATGGTGAAGGTGTGCTGATGAGGAGGATCTTCACCAGAAAACTACAATGCATCCAAAACACAGCGGCAAGACTCCTTCTCAGACTAAACAGGAGAGAACACATCACTCCAGAAATGTATCAAACCAGTTTAGATGATAGCCTTGCTATTCATAGCTTAGAAATTCCAAGGATGGTGGGAAGACCCATGTACTGTTTACCGGTTAAAAACATAATACATTTCAAAGCTCTCTGTATTGCCCATAGACCGCTACATGAACAGGGAGTCAAATTCAAAAATTGCCCAATACCAACGAAGAACACTGTGATCAAGTACTGACTTGCTCATAGAAAGAAGGCTCTATGCGAAAACTAAATCTGGAGCAACAGCTTTCTCCATTACCATAGTCAAACTAAGAAACTCACTCTCTAAAGAAATTAGAACGATGGAAGACCACCTGGTTTTACAGCAATGGCTACAATCCTGGCTATTCAGCTTTCCAGGATAGAAGCAGACCAACAAAAAACAGGCACTCTCTTGGGGTGTTACATCTTTTTCTTAAGATGCCAAACCATTATGCAAAGGCATTTTAATCCCTAAATCCAATGTTAATGGTTTGAGAGGACACAGATCATTTTATGTGCCAAACTTTATACCCCAGTGGGACAAGAAAGATGCATTCACTTGAGACAGATAAAGATACCCCAAACAAAATTCTATACAATATCGGCTTTGCATATTCTGTTACCCACACCAAGACAAGGTCAACACTATCACACAAAGTTCTGAAGCAACTCACTCCCCATACCTGTGTGAAGGTGGGGCGCCGCAACAAACACAAATCACATAATTGCTCTTTGCCCAGTGGATACCCTAAACTTACAAACAATCGCCTACTCAACCATCCTTACATACTGCACACTGGCAACAATATACCTCCTGTGTACACAACCAGACACACCTAGAAAATAAACACACCGACGCCTGTCACTCCTGGTCTGCTGGCTCTACACACATCAACAGTTGTGCACAACACCTGTCTATTCCCTGTTTCTCCACCAACCCACCCAACTTTCCCTTTCAGAACCACAAGAGAATCTGGAGATCATAACAATGGCAGTAGAGTGCAGTATGAATCAACATAACATAACATCATTTTGATAGATTTTATATTTATAGCCTATCAGCCAATTAGTATAGATGGGTTAGATCTTCCATTGGGCTGACTTCCTAGCCTCTTCAGGGATTACCTCCCATGCAAGTCTCCTGAGGGAACAACACCATTCTCACTTTCTTTTTCTTGAGTCAGGAAATCACATGTATTATGGGAGTGTAAAATTCCCATGGTTCCCTGATGAGACCTTCAATGCATAGTTCGTGTAGTACATTCAAATAAGAAGCTACAGAAATGTGATAGGGAAAAACATGCAGTCCTATTAATAGATTTATGGATTCATAAATCAAAGAAAACCTTTTATTAAAGTTGCTAGTAACAAATGGTTTCCAACTAATCCGATTCCTGAACATGTTTGCATTCAAATGTGTTGGCCCCTTTTCTTTAGGTATGGTAGATGTTAATATGTCAAAGGTTTCGTTCAATGAATTGTAATCACTCAAAGATGTTTTAATGATGCCACATTTTGAACAACACAGAAACAACTAGCCAGAAACGAAAACAAAGTCAATAGTAGACATGTTAAATCATCGACTCCAAGTTGGTTAACTGAAAATGTCACACTTAATGTTCCCTATCATCTTAAATAGGCCCCAGGTGTCCAGTAATGAATTCCATCTCACACCCCACATGTTAGACTAACCTTTAATGGATAGAGGAAAGATTGGAGATCCCTTAAGAAAATCCGGACAGAAGAGGTTAAATTGGCCCCAAGAAAGACATGGCTGAATTCCTCATCAACCATCCAGCAGCACAATGCTTCACCGGTGGACAAGAGGACATCTTCAATCCTAATTTGTGCTGGATTACAATAAATGCTCATTAATAGTAGATCCTTTAAAATAGGGAGATTAGGCCCAGGCACTTTAATTGATAAAATACTTGAGAAGGGTTCGGTAAGCATTTAATTAACCCCCTCCCAAATGATTGCAAACTGCAGTGAATAGACCACCAAAGGGTCTACCCCGCTCTGGTTTAGTTGTTAGAAAACTGTAAAACCATCAAGAAGTGGTGGTTTGTCTAGCCACACCACTTGCACACCAATTAGACTAAAGTCTATAATTTTAAGGGAGAATGGACTACCATTAAAGAAATTGGTATGGCCACGCAAGTTCCAGGAGAGAAGATTTCAATGACAACTATTCAAGATTATTATTGTTCAGATCACACCTCGGCCCAACAGACTGCAAGCAGCGGGCAGACAATCCTCCTGTTGTAGGTGTGCATCACTAGAGATGTCAGTGTTAAATGTAATTATTCTTTTATTCAAATCCCTTTCCAAACAGCATATTTGCATGTCCTCCTTAAGAGTGTAAGATTTTAGCACGTCCCTGTGTGAAGATGTTAGTGCCAAATTAAAATCATTTGAAATAGCTGTTTCAAATTGATGGGCACTTGTAAAATCTACCAATTAAAAACCCTCATATCCGGCAATCAGCACGAACATGCAAACAAACGAGATCAGTTCCATTAAAGTCAGTATTTTTGACTTAGTCTATATCTTGCTGGCAACAATATGCAATTGAGAGATTTTATGTAATCGAGGCAACACATTCGATCAAATAAATTAAGGCCCCACCTTCAAGACGGATTTCAACCCCACTATTGTTGGATACCTATCTGTTGAGGGATTTTATGATGCCATAAAAAAAACAGACGAGAAATAGTTGTCTTAATGAGTCACAAAGCAAATAAGTAATTAACAGACTCAGAATAAAAATATGATAGACTAAACAAATTCCCCAGGATTTGGATATAGACACAGAACAGAAATGTAAGAGACATATGATATAATCCTGATGACACGAACACTAAAAAAGGACTAAGAAATTCAAAACTGAATCAGGAAGCGAGTATTTCAGATAAGGAACACAACTTCCAGCAGATCTTGCCGACAGAGAAAAGGAAAGGTAAGTGAGTTACAACTGGAGACCGAGCGAGTGAACGCTGAAATCCACACCCGCGAGCCATAAACAGAGCTTCTGAAAAGAAATAGGTAAGAGCAGACACGAAGGCGTCAGCGAACTATCATAATAATGATCAATCTAAGTAGATGTAAAGACACGCTGTTAAAAGACTCGCACACCCTCAAAATAAGCACCAAAGGACACATTATTTATAACATCAAAACTACATGAAATCTTAAAAGCGGAACTAGAAACCGCATTGATAAGAAAATAAATAGATGCAGTGACATCTCATTTCTTAATAAAAACTGGTGTACTAATACCAAATTAAAATACTACATTCAATTTAATTACAGCAGCTAGAACATCCAGAAGTCTCAGAGGACTACATAAAGAGGGCAGTTTGGGAAAATTACCTACCAACGGAGGAAGGCTATAACTAATACCGTGGCCTGGAGAAATTCGAACTACGCCAGCACCAATAACTGGCGCATTCCAGGTAAGAAAAGTAACTCACAGAGACAAAACAGTGAAAACACTGGTACAAAATTAAAAAAGAGGATAGAAATAAAAAAACGGAATTAAAGTAATCGCTTAAAAAGTCTATTATGAAGAGTCTTTGTAGAGTGACCAACACCCTTTCTTTTTAAAAAAAAGCAGTACAAAAAAAATGAGGGAAATTAAAACCCCAAAACACGAAACATAATGAAGCAATCTAGTGAGAGTACATCAGAGAACTGTCTGAGAAATCCTAATATATCGGCCCCTTCTTGTAATTATTTTAAAAGGTTCAAACGAAAAAGAAAAGAAAGGATTTACCTCTTTGGAAAAGAAATATCCGTCCAAATACGGACTCTGAACACATTAAAGGGTGCTTCCGCACAGGTACATTCAGGTAATTGTCAACCTGGATAGTACCAGGATAACTTAGTAGTTTCCTCAGTAAATTTAGCATTGATTGCTTATACTTTGGTCTTTTCTTGTGTTCTATCAAAAGTTATATCTCATAACTAGAAAACAAGACTTAATTGAAAGAAGAATTGTGAATAATTACTCTATCTATGGACGCAAGCACTCCTAAAGAAAGTCCCAAATCAACCATGAGGACTGAAACATGTCGAGTTGATGCTTTTTGAAATAAGACGAAAGCAGAAAATAGACTTGGGAATCTCATAGAGATTTATAGAACAAAATAAGAAAGATTTACTCTTATCCTTTTTAGTTCTGCCTAAACCAGGAGATGTACTTTAACATCTTCCCCTCCTAATTCAGAAGATATAGAGTGTCACAAAATAGTATATGTTGTCTTAGTCATTTTTATTATTCTTGTAGTTTTTTAAAATGTTTGAGTATTTTTTGTACTGTGGGCTCATTTTATGAGTTTTTTTAAACCTTTCAATATCTTAATAAAAATTGCTACATATGCCAAACTGAATGCTAAGTTTATGAAGGAATAACTGTTGATAGTAACCAACTTCTACCTTCCTGTTAATGAAAGAGTTGTATCGCTGACCATTCTACTTTGCAATCAAAGTCTAGCTTAATGCAACATTAAGCTACACTGTCAATATTTGTGAACCACCACCACGCTGTGTGTGGACGCAGATTTCAGTTTATTGTCTGGTGTGGATTGGTCAGTAATCTGACTAGTTCCCACGTCAGTTGTGTCCCAGTTCTCCTCACTATCAAAGAGCAACTCCCTGGGATTTGTATGTGGGTGCTATCGCATTGGTGTATGTTTAGTTTAGTTTAGTTTATTAATTTGTATAGCGCGCCATACCCTGGAGTATCAGGGCGCAAGCGGACAAGGATATGCTCAACTTAGTTACAGGTACATAGAAATGGGGGTACAAAGATGCGCTGAGCTTGGTTACAGATATGCTCAGCCATTGCAAGTACAGAAAAAAAAAGGCAGGAAGTGTAGACATAGGCAATATTACAGCAATCGAATGTGAACAGGGAGACATAAGCAGAATTATAGCAAGCAAATATGAACAGGGAGAGATCCAGGACAGGGGTGCGAGGAGCATGCTCCTGTTCACGTAATATATAGTTATATACAGTATTGTACAATGTGACAAGTGGACTAGTTAGTTGTCATTGGCTCTCAGCCACCTGGTGAGGTTTTGTCTGAATTTAGCAAAAGGCTGAGGTGTGGGTGCATGGCGATTGGCACAGCACAGCCCAGCTACCAGTGACTGACATGTCTGGTGAAAGCTTGGCTATGTAGTTGTGCAGGGGTTGTGTCTACCAGTCCTGGTCCTCAGACATAAGTGGTCCCTGATAAAACATCTCCACAAGTCCCGGGAGTCCAGCTGGTGGGGCAGTGGGGCGGTGCATGTTTAATCATTTCGTCCTTAGGTTACACACCCACTGCCCAAGAAGCTTGTCCTCATTTGGTCTTGGCGCACATCAGTCTGCATGCTTCTTTAAGGCGCTTAAAAGTTTTCAACCAGGAAGAAGAAAGTTGAAGATTATAAGCACACCAATGATTGGAGCTGCAAACAGGTTAATTGCCATGTAATCAGTCAGGTATTTCTGCTGAACCAACAGCACATGCCCTTGTATCTGATTGCACATTCGATGGAGTACCATCAGGTGCAATGCCTTAGTCATCTGTTTGGCGGTGTTAACAGACAAACATTGCAATGGCCTCAGCCTGCAGCTAGAGGTTGGTGCTGAGGCATAGCTTTGGAGGTGCGTCAACTGCTCGTCTATTGTGCAATCCGATCTTCTTCCAGAATCATCGCGAGCATTCGGAATCTTTGCTTGTTCCGCATTTTACCATCACTAACAATGGGGCTTGGCTCTAGCAACACAAGTGCTGTCTTGTGGAGTCTGTGAGCCTGAGATTGCAATTCCAATACAACGCATTATTTTTCTGTCTTTCTTTTACTCTGCAGGCAGTGTGTAGGGCTGATCACGCCCCACACAGAAAGTAGATTACGTTTAATCCAGAATAGCATTTCCCTTGTTGTCCTGATGGATTTTATGTGTGCACTCGATAATGCAGGCGAGAATGTTAATCAAATCAGATTCCTGTAATTAACAATCCCATTTTGCAGAAATTAGCTTCCAATAATGACCTTTTTAATTCTGTATTGATTGAATGGTTCCAGATGGTATTTTCGTACAGATTATATGCCGGCTTCAAAATGTATTATCATCTTTTGATTTAATTAATTGGAAGCTACTCCATTTCTGCAGGCACTGAACTATCAAATTCAGCAGCCTTACCTGGGAATAGAACTCGTTCAATGTCAACACGTTCTGTGTGTAACCATTATTAGCCAGTGACTATTGTCTCTGTGTGGCCTGGCCATCATTAATCATAGGCCATTGGAGGTCTTACAAAAATCGAGGTCCTTTGGAACAGTACATGCCTTACTGTGAACACAAAGTACAAACTCTTCAGCAACCTCCAGTGGAAAATAATAAACTGCCTGCAGTGTCAGCCACCTCAATAGTTTATTTGGGAAGGAATTGAAGATGTTCACCTTTTGTGAAGCAAACATTGGCAAAGACAGTAGTTGTGTTGTTTCTGAATGCCTATTACATTTTGCGTTATCAGTAAGAATGCAGTAATTACTTGGGCTCTACAAAGCCAGTAATTGCAAACGGGTCTGAAAACGAGTGCTTGCAGAAATAACATTAGTAATACAAATTGTAGAAGGACTGCCCTTTAATGCTATGTATGGAAGTTTTTTACATGTGTACTATCAGTAATATATATAGAAGACAACCACCTCGGGAGAATTGCTCAGGGGCAACGCGCTCGCCTGTGAGGCAAGACGATGCAGAGCAACGCAGGTTCGATCCCTGGTTCCGCGCTTAGAAACATCTGGGCTGGGACAGCATTTAGGGGTTGCCAGGGGTCGCAACTGCGACCTCTAGTGTCTCCCTTGCTACCCCTTAAAAAAAGGAAAAAAATGTCTTTTTTTTTCTTTTCTTTTTTTCTTGATGCAAGCTCCTGGGCTGTGGCCAGCACCATGTGGCTCTTTGCTTCTGGAGTGGCTGGATTTCTTGTTCAGGCCTCTTAAAAATAGAAACTGATCCTAAATAGGAAAGAATAGGAATACCAAAGAATGTGTCTTTCTGCAATTTTATACAATTATTGCTGGACCCATTAAAGGTTTATTTCAGGCACACATCAGGGGGTGCGTCACTGATTTAGTCTGTTCTTAAACACCTCAACTCAGCATTTCATCCTTCTGAGGTCGATAAATGAATACCAACACAGGTTGGGTGATATTGGGTGAATATTTTTTCTATATAAAGCGCTTAAGCGTAAGTGCTATATAATAACATATCATTATCATTTGGCCATGCATTCACAGTAATTTGGTAATATGGGTCTATACACACTGATCCCATATGGCGAACCATTCTTGTATGAAATGTACATCACATTATAGTGATATTGTAACCATATTTTTCATAATGTACTTAGGGACAATGCTATGTGATGCCACTTACTGTTTTGTCAAGGGGTGAAAGGTCGGGTTCCATCGCTTCCCACAATATCACTTTGGGGTGGGGTCAAATGACATCACATTCTGTGATGTCATCAGAGGTCAGGGCTCGTGTGATATCACTTCCGCTACCCATGGCATTTTGGTGAAATTACGTCCCTGCCTCTGGGTATTAAGTGCATTATAAATAACCAATTATTATTATTATTATTATAACCTTGTCACTGCTGTGCACAAAGTTATTTTTGCAATGTGGACTGTTAAAGTTGCATGTCAGCCAATGCTATGTTTAAACATTTTAACATAAGCGTGGTGATTGTAAGGGTGATCTAGAGTGGTGAGGTAGCGGAGAGCTAAGATGGAAGGGAGAAGGGGTGAGCAAATGTAGGAGGCAGTAGGAAGTGGTGACCATGGTAGGCATGGATGAGCTAGGGTTACTGGAGGTAGGTAGAGGTCAGCTATGGTTGAGATAATCAGGTGTGCTTGGATGGTTGGATGGTGGGTATGGAAAGGTGGATGGACAGGCATGAGTTATGAAAAGTGTATAAAGTGGGGTTGATGTAGTGTGGGGATAAGCTATGATGAGTGTGGATAGGCAGAGGGGAGCTACAGTGGGTTGGTGGTGATAGGCTAGGGTAATATAGGTTGGGTGGTTTCAGGGTGGATTTGGTAGTTTGAGTAGACAGGGGTGGGTTATGGAAGCAATCGGTAGAGTGGAGTGGAAATGGGGGCCACACTCTCCCACCACCCGCCCACCACAGTGAGGTGGGCCGGTGGTGGGAGAGTGTGTTGCGGTGGGATGAATGGATGTAGAGTAGTGTGCAGTCAGGGTGCATGGGCCTAAAGAGAAATATGGTTTAGAGAAGTGAGGTATAGTGGATTTAAAAGAGTGTAAGAGGGCAGGTAGGGCTAGGGGGAGGTGGGGAATGGTGCTGGGGGATAGAGTGGGATGGTGGGAGTGGTGTGGTGTGGATCTGTGGAGCAGTGTGGCATTGTGGAGTATAGTGGTGTTGTGGTGTGGATTGGTGCTGTTGTGGATTTTAACAGTGCTGTGGAGTGGGATGTGGTGGAGTGGTGTAGTGTGGATCTGTGGAGTGGTGCGGCAGTGTGGAATGGAGTAGTGTTGTGGTGTGGATTGGTGCTTTTATGTTGTGGAGAGGGTTTGCAGAGGTGTGGAGGTTTAGGGGTATTGAGCTGTGGTGTGAAAAGATGGTGGGATGGTGTTCATTGGTGGTGATGAGTTATATGGTGTTGTACAGTGGGGTGTGGAATCAGATGTGGTGGTGTGAAGGGTTGAAGTGCAGAGGTGATGCAGGGTGGTGGGGTGGAGGTCTACTGTGGCAGTGTGGAATGGGGCATATAATGGGGTTGTGGAGTGGGAGTGTGGCGGTGTTAACTGGTGAAGTGTGATTGGTTGGTGAGGTGGTTGTGTTTATTTATATATATATATGCAGGAGGACCAATGCTCTTTTGATCACAAAAGAAAATACAATTGATGTGAAATCAGATCTGAAAGGATGGAGTGAGCTTCTTACAATTGAGTGAGTTTGAGGGATATTCTGACCAGGTTGTGGAGGGGAGTAAATGTAACAGTCACCGGGGACAATGCATAAGTAGGCACAAATAAATTAAGGACAAATAAATTAAGGACAATGAACATTGGACATGTTTAAGTGCAGGTAGGTGGTGCGGTCAGTTGTGCTTGAGATGGGACTATGGCGGGTTCAGTGCTAGGCAAAGGAAGTGAGGGAAAGAGGCAGGGTAGAGAAGTGGGGAACATTTTAGCCAGCAGGCAGATGAGAAGTAGGTTAAGAGGGTGATTCATAGGTGGGGGGTAGGATCTTATTTTGGTTTTGAACAAATCCTTGTAGACTGTTTCTCAGATGTCCATGCAAATGTGGCAAGAAGGGAGATGGAGCAGAAGCGAGAGGAGGCACAGAGATGGTGAGGAACCACAAAGGTAGTCGAGGAGGCAGAGCAGAGATTATGTGAAGGTTTGTAGAGTTGGATAACAGAGGGTAGACACAGTGGTGCCTTCCCATTGATAGACTTGTGAACCAGGAGAATACATTTAAATCTGGCCCTGTTTTGCATCATCAGCCATAACCAAAAATGTCATGAGTGTAAGGTTTTGAATTATTCTGAACCACTGGCACTGCTCTGGGTAATCTTCCACACCACTGTTTTGTATCCTGGCTATGCCATTGCAAAAGAGGTCCAGCCATATGCAAATCAGTCAGGTACTGCCACCAATGGGAGCAGCCCAGCCTGAACTGCTACCCAAGGTCCCCTCTGCATAGAAACACAAGCAGCCCCAGACAGGTTTTGGCCTTCTTGGGTCTCATCAGTGAGTTGCAGCTTGGTTCCCTATTGCGCGGTGAGCAAGGAACCCACGTCTGGGCATACCCTCTCTCATATTGGGACACAAACTATAACCAAAAAAGTGATGGGTGGAAGGTTTTGAATTAATCTGAACAACTTGCAAAATATTAGTTTGCAGGCAGAGGAAAGGTAGGTTAAGAGGGTAAGCCGGAGGTGAGGAGGTAGGCTTTAAGTTGTTTTTTGAAAAAATCTTTGTGGTCTGTTTCTCGGATGACATGGGGAAGAGAATTCCATGCAAGTGGAGCAAGAAGAGAGAAAGGGCAGAAGCGAGAGGAAGCACAGGTAGCGTGACCAGCCATTAGAGTAGTTGAGAAGGCAGAGACGATATTACGAGAAGGCTTGTAGAGTTGTATAGAGGAGGATAGATACAGTGGTGCCTTCCCATGGATACATTTGTGAACGAGGAGAAGATATTTAAATCTGGCCCTGTTTTGCATCATCAGACATCCAGCTTGGTGACAGTACGAGGAAGTAGATGCAAAGTGAGGGAGTTCAAAGAGAGCCTGCCAGCGTAGTTAATGATCTTGTCGAGAGGACAGAAAGCATAGTTGGGGAGGCCAAAGAGGACCTTAGCACAGTAGACCAGTTTAGAGAAGAAAGTAGTGGCTAAGAGATGCTTGGTGGTGTTGAAAGGAAGGAGGTGCCTATATTCCAAATATTTAAGAGGTTGAGGGGAGCTGCTGTTCCAGTTTTGGAGATGAAAATAGAGAAGGCGTGAGAAGGATCATAGATGACAAAGAAGGTTCTATCTGAAGAGGACTAGAGGAGAGATTCAGGTGGGAACTTGATAGACAGTGGAAGAGATGAGAGAAAACTTTTGGCAGGGAAGAAAAGCACCTCTGTTTTGGCAGAGTTTAACATCAGAGAGTACAAAGCGATCCAATATTTAATGGCAGAGAGACAGTTTGACATTTTTATAGAGAAACCAGAGGAGAGTTCAGGAAAAGAGATGGCGTTTTGGGTGAAAAAAGAACACAAAGGAGGAGAATAGTGCCCCAAGAGTAGAGGTGTAGAGTGTAAAGAGGAGCAGCTCCAATACAGAGCTTTGTGTTAGAGGAGTGGGTTGAGAGGTGGTGTTGCTCTAGGAGACAGAGAACTGATGAGGTGCAAGGTAGGATCCAATCCAGGCAATGGCTTGATCGTGAATCCCACGAATAAAGAGAGTATTAAGGAGATCAGAGTGATTGACAGTGTCAAAGGAAGCAGACAGTAAAAGGGGAATTAGGCTAGAGGATAGGTTGGAGTGCTTAGCAGAGGCAATGAAGTTTGACACATTCATGCGAGCAGTTTCCGTGGAGGGACATGAATGGAAACCTGCGTGTAGGGTGTCTCAATGGTTGTGGATATCTACAAAATTGGAAAGATGGTTGAACACATCAATTTCGAGGACTTTAGAGAAGTTCAGAAGGAGAGACACATGGGCAAAAGTTAACCGGTAGGTTCGGGTCAGCCCCTTGATTTTTTAGGAGAGGAATGACCGTGGCTATTTTGAAAACAGAGGGAAAGCAAGTGGAGTCGAAGGACAGGTTAAAGAGTTCAGCTAGGTAAGAAACCACTGAAGGGGCAATATGCTTGACTAGCTGAGGAGCAACAGTGTCTGATCGGACACAAGAGCGGTTAGCCTTCAACAGTAGAGATAGCATTTTGTCAGTATCAGTGTAGCTAATGTGGAAGATAGTGGCTGAGTATGACGGTAGAGTAGATGGAGCGTAAACTGTAGGAGGAGGGAGTGTGAGGTAGGTCAGGAGAGCATCTCTCATTTTGGAAATGTTTACATCAAAGTATTCAGCTAGGTCATTAGCTGTGAGAGTGGATTTGATAGTCATAGACTTAGGAGGAGTGAGGAATGAGTTTAGGGTACCCTGTCGCTGGCGAGAATGGTTTAGAGTGAGCGTCAATGGTGGTTAGTTAGAGTACCCTTTTCACTCAATCAATTGTGAACTTGAGAGAGTTCATGGCAGAGAGGTAGAGTTGCATGTCCTCATGCGAGTGGGTATGCCTCCATTTCACAGCAGCTGACACATGTCTGTGTGGAGAGTGTGTATGAATGGGGTGACCCATGGCTGGGGATTCTGAGACTTAGGTGTGAAAATAAGAAGTGGGAAGTTAGAGGATAATGAGTCATATAGTTGGGATTGGTGGCTGGAGAAGGCAGTGTTGGTGGAAGAGTCATCAGTGTGAAGGAGAAGAGTGAGAACTGTAGGTTGGAGAGAAAGGGGGAATGGTAGAAGGTTTACATTTCCTTTTAGTAACATGTGAACAAGTGGTGAGTAAAGGTCAGAGGGTGGAAAGGAGATGATGGTGGAAACAATTGAGTCTTCAGATATGGATGGTGTGACAATAGTATTATAGGCTGAGAGAGAGGTGGAGATGAACAAGAGATCCAACAAGTTACCCCCTGTGTGGTAAGGTAGATTATGGATAGAGTAGAGAGCATGGTCACAAAGAAGAAACTGAAGTTCAGATTTCTGACAAGTGGTTGGGGAGGGAACATTGAAGTCATCTAAGAGAATGGGGTCTTGTTTAGTGGAAAGAGAAACAAGGAGTTGCCCAACATCATCAAAAATGTTCCAGTAGGACCAGGAGGGTGATAGATGAACATGATGTGAACCGAGGAAGGTAGAGCAATAGAAGATATGGTGAATTCAAAAGAGGTAGGAGAGGACGTGGCATTGGAGATTTGTGAGGCATTGAGGCAGGAATGAGTGGGTGCCCAACACCTCCACCTCTGCCAGTCAGTTGAGGAGAGTGAATGAAGGATAGTTAGGAGTCGTTTAGGGCTGCCAGAGTGGCAGTCTCAGATGGAGAAATTCAGGTCTCAGTAATAGAAGGAAGGTCTAAGGGAGTAGAGCTTGAGTGAAATTAGTTAATGGTGGATGATGTTTTGTTGCATACAGACTGAGCATTCCAGAGTGCACTGTTCAGTTAATGAAGAAGGGAAGAGTATAAAAGATGAGTCTCAGAGGAAGTGAGGTGAGATGGATATGTGTCACAAAAGGTGTGGTTAGCTTGTCAGCTTTACTTGGAAGGAGTCGGAAGAGAGATGGAGTACTGGGAATTTCGAGTTGTGAGTTTTATAATAGGGATAGGAAAGCAGGACTTTGTAGCATGATCGGAGAATGTGTAGGGAGAGGTGAGTAGGAAGAGCAGCAGGAGGAACAGGAGTGAATGCATTGTACATGAGCAGCACAGTGTGGAGAGACAGTGTAGTAATTAGGAAGCTAGGGGTACTCACAGGTGCAGGTGTACACACATAGTTGTTTTAGGGGACTGTTAGAGTTACATTTGAATGTTGTTTGTGTGCTACATGCACAGCATTTGTGTGGCAACATGTGGCAAACAGCAGCTAACAGGGAACACAAAATGAAATAGAGAAGGGCATGGTAGAAACGCTTAGCTCTGTCTTCCTTTTGCTATAGACGCCAGGGTGAATGGACACCCAAAGGACAGTGCTCATATACCCAAAGTAACCTGGAAGTAACTTTGTCAGAGGTCACAGGGGCAGTTCCTAGATTGATCCTGGATGCTTCTTTTGGGTCTCCTGACCTCTACAGGCAGTCGCAGGCAGATGAAAATAGGGCTCCTGGTGGTGTTGGGGGTGAGCTTTGTGTTGTTCCCAGCCCTGGTGGGTGTCTGGAGTGCATGTGCAGAGTGGGAATATTGAGCGATCATGTGCAATGGTCATGTGGAATCATGGGATAGAGTGGTGGGGGTAATGTGGAGTTTTGTGGCAGTTTTGTGTTTGGTGTGGTGGTGTAGAGTGGTGTGGAGGTGGTTTGTGCTGGTGGTGTAGTGTTTTGGTGTATAGTAATGGTAGTGTGGAGGGTTGACGTTATGGAGTGGGGTGTGAAGGCAGGGAGTGTGCTGGTGCGGACTGGCATGTTGACTGGTGGTGTGTAGTGGGAGTGTGTAGTGAGGTTTGGAGTGGGGTGTATGTTGTGGGAATCTGTAGTAGGTATTTGGAGTGGTTGAGTGGAAATTGGGAGGGTGAATGTGTGGGGTGTGATGACATGGGGTGTGGAGAAGATGTGGTGAGATGTAATAGAAGTGTTGTGATGTGGGGTGCAGAGTGGTAGTCTGGAGGTGTGTAGTGGTGATGTGCAGTGTGGTGGTTTTAGGTGGAGCGTGCCAGTGATGTAGAGTAGTGGTGTCTAATGGGGGTGTGGCGTGGTGGTGTAGAATCTCAGTGGTTTGTAGTGGGGGTGCAGTGGAGGTGTAAGGTGGTATGGAGTTGTAGTGTGGAATGGGGGCATGTTGGCTCGGTGTGGTGGTGTGATAGTTTTGTGGAGGGCTGTGGAGTTTTGGATTGTGGCACGTTATGATGTGGTGGTGTGATGATTGGGACTCTGATCGTGTGGTGGAGTGCTGTGATGAAGAAGAGCATGTGGTGGAGTTGTGTGGTGTGATAGTGTGTCATGGTAGTCTGGGATAGTGTGTGGAGGTTTGGTGAACTGTTATCAAGTGAGGTGATGCATGGCAGGTAGCTGACGTGAATGCATCCAAAAAAAGCAGAGCGGGCCATGTTCCTCTGCCAGCACTGGAGGATGGAGTAATATGGGTGGGGGTTGTTGGAGCAACCCTTCAGGTACTGCTTGACGACCAGGCCACTCACTGCTAGACAACTTCAGAGAGAAGCAGATAAGCTTTGTCAAGCAGTACCTTAAGGGATGCTCCAACAAGGGAGCATGTCTTCAATGTTGCTCCTATATAGTGCTGGCCATGGCCTAATAATGGTGCAGCCTGACCCAAACAATCTCTATGAGACCTTACAATCATGTTCCGTGCATCACTCAGCAGGGTCTCAGATTGTATTGTTTGCAATCAGCCTACATATTGTACATTAATTATTCTGGGGCTTGCAAATGAATCCCTCTCTGACTAAACAATGCAATCAGTGAGTAAATATATTACATATTACCCTCATTCTGTAAATGTATCTCCCATGAAAAAGGGGTGTGGGACAAATAACACTACAAATAACACTACTGTGGATTAGTAGTAATTTGCATACAATCAAAGAACATTTTGGAAACAGAAGAATGAGCACAGAGTTTTATATTTGTAATGTGTCTATGATACTGATTCAAGTGTAAAATCCTTCTGAGCATGTAGCACAGACTGGACTCTCTCCATATTTAATTTGTCCCAACACTCACCGTGGCATAATTTCTGCAAACTACACACCATATACACTAATTTTGATATTGTCAACTGTTGTATGGTCTGTTCTGGTCATCAGAAGGTTGTCAGTCAGTGACTCAGCCCCCCTTGCTTTACCCAAGCCTCCTGAAGTGCTCCTCTTGTTGACGTTGGTTTAGTGGCGGATTCAGCAGTGGTGCAGCATGGGAATATGAACAAACAGCAGGCCATACCTCATGCAGCAGATGGTGGTCTGTTCGTGCTCACAAGTCACCATGCGTAGAGGAGAACGAAGGAGCCCTTTGGTGGCTGATGTGAGCTACAGAAAACAAATCAATGTGAGACGAGTACAAACATTGCACATTTCCATTGTCCATACCAACCAGAGAGTCAGCTTTCTCGCTCACATTTACCTGTTGCAATGTTTAGCCATAGAGGTGGTGCTAACACCACCAAATGTGGCAAAACCAAAAAAGTGAAAATCTCTGTGCAACCATCTAATAGACTTCGGGTGGTCAAAATTATTGTTCCTCGCTGGAATTTAGAGAAAGGTGGAAAAGTCATACTTTCAGTAGCAATTTACACCACACTATGCAAATGTATAATGTTAGCTTATTAGCAAACAGCTTGTTGTAGCTAATGATGCAACATGTTTTTAAATGATTTAAATACATGTTTAACTTTATAAAAAGTTTGGGTTATTGTTAGCATTTACAAATACTTGTCTAGATATTGTAGGAAACAACACTAATCATTTCATAAGAACAAACATGCCGTTTGCATTTAGCAAACACTCGCAGCGTTGTATACACTTTTTTAGAAACTGTAAAACGTGTTTAATAGGTTTTCTCTTTGTGTAAAAATGAAAATCATGTTTATAATTTTTAGCTTGATGCACTATACATGTAAATGTTCAAATTTATATTCATAATCTCCTTAATAAATGGTTCATTTGACAACAAGCAAATCCACATTTAAATTAATCCAGTTCCATTTTTAACATGCAACGATTCCTTATTAAAACGTTTTTGTAAGTTATTTAGCAGTTTTAAAAAGCGGATTGCTAATTAAAATAGGATCAAGTTGTATTAAAAGATTAAAACAACAGAGAATGATAATTGAAATTTATGAGACGCAAATAGATATATCCTGGATGGGAAATTAAAATGTTCAGTGAAAAATGTTGTTTAGAAGCATAGAAAGAATTAAATAATACAACACAATAAAAAAAAAAATAGACCGAAAGTCCAAACAAGAATGCGGTGACATATGAAGGAGTGAAAGAGCCCAGGAAAGGTATGTTATTAGGAGAAGTATGCAATAACGTGCTTGAAAGGAACAGCAAAGAGAGCAGTAGAAAGATACAGATGAAATATTTGGAGGCAAATAGGGTGGATGGAGAGGATAGATGCTAACTCATATAATAACTGCATTATCTATAGGTAAAGAATAAGAAGGGTGGGCAGAAGAAAAATGTCAGTCTCAGTGATAAATTCGGAATTTATGAGAGGGGTATAGACTAACAAGATGTAAAAGAAACAGAAGAAGGACTAAATTTAAGTGAAATATTAGTGAGGTTCACAGATGTCGGAATAGGAGAGGAATTGGCAAGCCAGGCCCTCAAGGGGAAGATCTATCCACTGATTTCACGATATCCATGAAAATATGGTCTAGGGTTCATGGTCTATAATCTGTGGGCTCTTGAATAGTGCTAACGGCCGAGGTAACAACACGCTGCTACAGAATCAAATACATTTGATTGCAGTGAATCTAAATGGGAGTTCATTACATAATCAGTGGTTATCCTCAACACTGGGTTTGTTTGGGCATATCCCAGTATAGAACTATTGGGAAGGTAAGAGCATGGATAGCAAAGCAGTTTTAAGAAAGCTCACAGACCGTTAGCATACGATGACATGCTAGCAACGGGCTGATGGACCTATTGCTTCTTTGCCTACTGTGGGGTGGGGTCATAGGGAGAGTGAAAAGGGATGGAACGGGACTTCCTCACAGTGAACTCTGCTTTATTTACAGAGTTACTTAGAAAGAAAGGGGAATGTGGCAGTGAGCTAAGGTTGAGGGGGCTTATTCAAAGGGGTAAATGGGCAAGAGGAAAGGCATACAACCATATAATCTCGGGAGGATAGCTCAGGGGTAACGTGCTCACCTTAGAAGCAAGACGACACGGAGCACCACAGGTTCGATCCCTGGGTCCGCGCTTAGAAACCTCTGGGTATTAAGTGCATTATAAATAAACCATCATATCATATCAAACGAGAAGATGCAGAGGCATAGAGCACATCATGTGAGTCAACCAGGATGAAAGACTCCTAAGGGACTGAAGAAAAAGAAATATTTCAAAATTCGCTGACTGCAGACCATATTGTAAAGACCGGGTGTAGTATAAGAGCTGTTAACAGTGACAACAACAGAATGTAACACGCATCTGCAAGCCAATGACACTGCCTTTGTAAATGTAGAGGGTAAGATATCAGTTGGTGCTCAGCTTTGGGAGCATTGTTAGTGAGGTCCAACACTTTGACATCCTCCTATTTGCATACTCTGTGATGTGCGTGTGAGAGTGTGGTGTGGGTAGATGCATCCCGTGTGTACTGTTGTGTGTGTCTGTATGTCGATTTCGATTCAAAGCCACACATATACATCTAGTGGTGCTACTCCAAAGTCATTTTACCCCCTCAGCATGGCCATGGCATTAACTGAAGAGGTTCCTGGAGGTGACATCACCACTGAAATCACTACTGCATGATTAAATTGATGTGAAATAGGATGGCTGTTGTGTGTTCAGGGCAAGCAATAGGCCCAGTGTGTATGGAGGATATGAGTGCTGTGTCTGGGGCATGGAATAAAGGACAAAGCCCAGACATAACACTCACGGGGCACAGCCCAGATGTCATGATTTCCATCATCCCTGCAAGCCAGAGCCTTATCTCCATGCCAAAGGCGGTCTAATTGCTCGCCTAGGGCTTTGGCAGGTTTTGTGGCAGAATACAGTGCTGTGCCCGAAATAAGATACTAGAAAGAGTTGGGGTTCTTCACTTAGTGCATTAGAAACCACTACCTCTGAGCGACTGGCAGGCAATCTATTAAGCACCAATATTGTCCTAGATCTACCTCTGAAGTATCTTAGAACCAAAGCTAATTACCCTTGTGTGTATGATAAACATTAGACATTCTAATTATGTTCTGACAGAGTTTTATCACTAAAACAACAAGTATTTACACTTGCAACAGTGTATTTTCTACTGATAAACATGAGCACATGAAGAATGCTCTCACTCCCTTGCAGAGCATTTCTTTACATTTATTTTTCTTGTAGAGGTACTACATGGAAATGATATAGTATAGTCAATATACACTTCCCGATATGAGCAATACAATAGTTAAATAGATCCCAAGCATCTATTAACTTCTAAAATGTTAAAGCCATCTACAACCAATCGAGGGTTGTGATTGTGGCAGTTTTCTTACTGCGTGAAATTCATCCTTTCAAAATAACAGTCCATGCTTAGCTAACCCTCTTTGCCATGTTTTGATTTCTCGTATTCTCTGTTTCATAATACAATTAGGATAGCCGATAACATTTGATCTGCACATGTTGCCATTAAGAAGAAGCAATCTTTCCACAGTGGGCTAAATAAATAAGAATCACAAGATGGAAATCAACCCTTTCATGCTCCGAGTAGTTTGCATACAAGAACATGTATTTTATAAATAACAGAGCTTTCTGGTTATTTGAACCCATCCAATGTCACAGGCAGTGCATGCATGTTTTATTCTTATTTTTAATTTTTTTACCAGCACCAAATGCAACTGTAAAGCTTTAAAATATATACTTGTGTTTGTAATTAATGCACACAAAAGCCAATAGATCTGAATGCACATATGTGATTATACATCCCTATGTGATTGCTTAAACATGTCAAGGTCAATGGGCATTATTGCACATTGATCCTAGTGCAACTAGCTTCCTTTGGTTTGCAAGATGTTCAATCAATTCGCGACACAGACGATCCCAAAAGGCTGATGTCATCCGTGATGTCACGTGTGGTGGCATGAGCAGTGCATGTTGCGGTGAAAGTAATTGTTGCATTGTTTTCATTGTAACCATAACATCTCTTCATCTGAAGTTGTTTTGGGAAATAGTGCGTCTTTTCAAGCATAGTGTATTACTTTGCCATATCAGAACACCATATCTTCTCTTAAAGGTTTTGCGAACATGTTTATTTGCATCCTTCAATAATATTATCATCCCAGCGTGTTGGCATATTAACCCTACGTGCAGTGTCTATATCCATGCCCACTGGGAACTGTGGCTCTACTACCAGCTTCTTGTTTAAGTTTGGTGTCATTCAATGCACCGGTTTTTGATCCATACTGCTGCAAAAGCTCCTAATGGAATTTTAATGGGCATTTTTTGGGGGAAGAAAATGCTATGGAATACTGCAATTTTCATAAACATATGGAAATAGCATTCTAATTCCAGCGTTAGAAATGTATAGAACACAGGCTACTGCAGCTGTTACATGTGGTGCCAAGATTTGGACAACAACAGAGAATACATTTTTAAATGGTCTGCTCTGTCTCCCAAAAAAATACACCTAATTTTCCATTATATCTGTAACTGGGACTCAGACTCAAACAAGAATAGGTGTCTCTGAAACCATATTACTCTTATGGGTGCGCACTTGGGCCAGGGATAGTTATTGTAAATACAGATTAGCCCATAAAGACATGTTCACTTATACAAACATATGAACTATTCCTTGGTTCAGATATATTAAAGATCTGCATGGTCTATTGAGCCTGGCACACTACTGGGCAAGAGAGGGTCCTCCCCACACATACAGACAGAGCAGACTGGAGCAGGGTGTTTCCTCCCCCACACTCAAGCCCCTGCAGGTATGTGCAGGAACCAGTAAGTTCTTGCTTCCTAATTCCTGTTCATGCCGCAGGAGCTGGAGTGCTGGGAAGGAAACTTCAGGAACAGGGCAGAAAGTGCAATTATGTTTGTGTATTATTATTTAACTATGTGTATGGATGCATGTGTGCTTGTGTTGCTATATGTGAGTGTATGATGGTGGCTGTTTGTGTGAATGAGCAGGTACATGCTGTGTGAATATGTGTGTGGGTGTGTTCATTTATTTTTTAAATATGTCTATGGATTTGTGTATGCTTGTATTATGTATTATGAGTGAGTGTATGATGATGGGTGCTCATCAGTGTTTGCTGTTTGAATGTTGTGTGCCTATGTGTGTGTATTTGTGCTGGACCATGGAGCTGATTTTGGTGAGTGGGGCTAGGGGGTTGTACAAAAAAGGCATTTTAAATATGCCTTTGTTGCACAATCCCCCTCCCCACCAGCCAAAATCGGCTCTCCACTGTGAAGTAGATGTCCAGTAAAAAAATCCTACGCTTTTTCCCTGGGCCCCCCAGCGCCTCACATACACACATAATCACATTGATTTTGTGTGTCTGTAAGGCGCTGTGGGGACCAGGGGACAGGGATGTACTTTTACTGTACATCTTTGATAGATGTCCACTAAAAAACGTCATGCCTGTCCCCTGGACTACCCGGTGCCTTGCATACGCACATAATCACTTTAATGTTGTGTATGTGTGTGTTTGGCGCTGTGTAGCCCATGGACAGGGGTGCCATTTTTTACTGGACATCTATGATAGATGTCCAGTGAAAAATACCAGGGGTAAGGCATGCCATGTATTCATTGGCATCTATGATAGATGCCCAGTAAAAAATGCCATGCCTGGACCACCCAGCCCCTTGCATTCACACAATTGATTATGCGCCTGCGAGGTGATCCAGGCACCAGGGGGCAGGCATGTCAGATTTTACAGGGCATCTATGCCCAGTAAAGAATGTCATGGTTGTACCCTGGGACCACAGCACTTGACACACATATGTGCCCCCTGTACCAACAGTGCCTCGCACTGAGACATAATCACACAATCACATTCATTGTGTGCATGTAAGGCACTGAGGCCCAGGGGGCAGATATGGCAGATAGGGCATTTATTTAATGGGTATGGGCACCTCCCATGCAATGTCAGGCTTGACCTTTAATCCTTCCAGCACCTCGCAGGCAAACATAATTTATTATCTGTGCATATGAGGTGCTGGAGAGTCCAGGGGAAGGCATGTCATTTATGAATTGGCATCTATGATAGATGGGCAGTAAAAAATGTCATGCTTGAACCCCTCAGCACCTTCCATGGACACAATTGATTGTGTGCCTGCAAGGTGATCAGGAATAATCACATTGTGATTATGTCTGAGTGTGAGGCACTGGCGCACCAGGGAGCAGGCATGATATTTTTAACTGGACATGGATCATAAAGCAAGCATGATAAGTGTTATTATGAAGCAAGACTGGCATTTATATGCACCCCGTCTAGCCATTTCTTACCATGACATGGCTGTTTGTATTGTGCATTTTTGATAAAGCAAGCATGATCAGTGGCATTACTGTTAATGTGGTATGACATTTTGTATTTGGCATATTTGGTATAGTAAACATTATGGTATTATGAAGCAAGTATTATGAAGCAAGACTGCCATATTTATGCAACCAGTTTAGCCATTTCATACTGTGGAATGACAATTTTGTATTGGGCATCTTTGATAAAGCAAGTATAATTAGTGTTATTATGTAGCAAGACTAGCATTTGAATGCAGCCAGTCAAGGCATTTCTTTTTATGGTATGACCACAATCCACACCAATTCAGATCATCAGGTTTGAAATAGGCCTTATATCCTTGAAAGCTATTGCAGCATGGCATATATTTGCTGCATATTGGAAATGTTACTTAGCAGCACATGATTAGAACAACCTGTTTCCTACATTGAAACTACTTTTAGAATTGAAAGATGCTGGGCCGCTATAAACATGCAGATAGAAAAACTCAGCTAATCATGCAAAATGCTGACATCACAGTTGATTTACTATGTCAGAATCCAGTTAAGGCAAAACTCAACCTATACCAATGGGACTGGATTTGCACATGGGAAAAATGTCAGATGTTCTCTGCTTTCAAAATTGGTGCTTTTATACAAAAGGCTATGAAGCAACTTCCGCCTTATTTAATAACATTTCCTGACCTTTAGTATGCAGACATCATTCTTAGAATGAGACTTAACTTATGTTTAAACAAAGTGAAATTTGCATTATATAACAAATCAACTAAGTCCGATATCACCTGTCGCTTCTGTAAGAATGAGAGATGTGATGAAACCTTACAACACATATTAACTGAATGCGCCGAACTAATAGACATAAGAAAGATATACTTTCAAAAATACTTTAGCGATCGTAAAATAATAACCAAAGAAAATGTATGGATTGAAATCTTGAACACATCCAAGGTCTCTTTAAACATAGCGACAGTTCCATTTTTCAAGCTCTTAGAACTGACTGGTGAAAGTCGAGATTTCTGATCAACATCAGAAATATGCTAGTTTTATATATCCTAGCTTTATATTTAATATGGATTTTAATGTTTTATGGATTGAAATCTTGAATGCATCCAAGGATTCTTTGAATATAGAGACAGTTCAACTTCTCAAGCAATTAAATCTGACCAGTGAAACTCGACATCTCTGATCAATACCTGAATGGTGCTACTTTTATATATGCTAGGTCATTACTTACTATGGATTTTAATGTTTACAATGGATTAATCGTGTTTTATTACTGAAGATTTTACAGATTTTATTGTTGTACTGCTGTTTTATATTGTTATAAATGACTTCTATATACAGTTTCTCTTAAAATAATCATTGTGTAGCATATATTCAACTGATTCCCAAAGACTATGTTTTCAGGCACTATACTGGAGTTTATTAAAATATATTCTCTAGCTAAATTACTACTCATCAATAGCATATAAAGAAAGAACAGAAGGGGACAAGACAAAATGTAAAATTTAGGATACATGATCATGTATGATCAATAAGGCTTTAAACAGAATAATACATGCAATTTTTACACAAGTAGCATTTTAAGAATTAACCTGTGATACTAAGATTGAATAATGATATGCCTTATATGACTGATCTTAATATTTTCTATTGAAAAAGTTGTATGTCAACTAAATCAATTTTATGAATAAAAAAAGTAGTATGACGTTTTATATTGGCAGCTTTGATAAAGCAATCATGATAAGTGTTATTACAAAGCTAGACTAGCATTGTTATACAATCAGTCTAGCCCTTTCTCACTGTGGCATGGCATTTTGTATTTGGCATCTTTGATAAAGCAAGCATGATCAATGGAATTATTCTTACTGTGCAATGCACCTTTGTATGAGGCATCTTTAAAAAAGCAAGCATGACAAGGGTTATTATGTAGCTAGACTGGCATTTCAATGCAGCTAGTCTAGCCATGTCATATTGTGGTATGACATGTTGTATTGAGCATCTTTGGTAAAGCAATAATGATAAGTGTTATTATGCAGCAAGACTGGCATTTTTGTGCAACCACTCTGGCCATTTCTTACTGTGGCATGACAGTTTGTTTTGGGCATCTTTGGTAACGCAATCATGATTAGTGGTTTTATTCTTAACATGGCATGACATTTTATGACATTTTGTATTTGGCATCTTTGATACATCAAGCATGATAAGTGTTATTATGGAGCTGGACTGTCAGTTCAATGCAGCCAGTCTAGTCCTTTGGTATTGTGGTATGACATTGTGTATTGGGCATCTTTGGTAAAGCACACATGATAAGTGTTATTATGAAGCAAGACTGGCATTTTTATGCAACCAATCTAGACATGTCATACTGTGGAATAACACTCTCTATTGGGCATATTTGATAAAGCAAGCATGATAAGTGTTATTATGCTGCTGGACTAGCATTTTGGTGCAGCCAGTTTGGACATGTTTTCATACTGTGGCATGCATTTTTAATGATAAAGCCAACTGGAGTGGAGATACCGCCATATATTGGCAGAGCAACGATGGACACGTGTGCAGCCAGTGTGAACATTTGTTATACTTGCACATATTGTCTGCAAAGGCATCATGAAACGTGCTAAAGAAATGCTCCTGTGCACTGTTGGTGACTTGCATCGGATCTATGTGATCACTGCGCGCCACACAATTTTGTAAATGAAAATGCCAAATGTTAAAATGGAGGCGCACAGTGATTATAGAGATCACACTTTACCAAATTCCACATGCTAGCAATCTGTGCACCCATGAATACTTTTTGGAAGCTTTCTTACCTCATTCTGGATCCTCGACTCGTCAGCTCCATGCAACTTGATTTTCCTATCTTTAAAGTGAGTAGGAACTTCTGCTGCAGGGTCCTTTTGTTTTCTTGAACTTTTATTATCCACTTTTTTAAAACAGATTCTCTGGGGAAAACCTCCCATACCCACCTTGATTGGTCTAAACTCCCTTGCTACACTCAGTCGCTATGGCATATTTGAGAGAAATATTTATACCACTCCACTTAAAAGAATCCCCAGTTGCCACTGCTGGCCAAATAGTGAGGGCATTACCAAAAATACCAGGCAGGAAGTCTTGGGCGACCCACCAAGATTGCAACACAAAATAACTTATTAGTAAGTGCCACTACTGGTTAATTGGTCACATCTTTTTGCTAACCATGCAAGGGCAGCGATCGAAGTGAGAGGGAATGGTCATGGGCAGCGTTCCACTACTTTCATTTTTTTATGTATAACATTCCTCTTCTTTTTACAACCAAAATCACCATTGTATACAGAGGATTTATCCATTCATGTCTTTGTGCAAGTGTAACGTTGTAATAGGAGTCTTAGTTAATAGTTAAACTATTGCAATGTCCCCCCTGCAACACCGTGTCACATGTTGCACTATGCTTCCACCTAGCCTCTCCCCTACAGAGACCACAGTTCCACTACTTTTTTTGGTACACCTCTACCACTGTGCGAGGGTATATCCAGGAAGAATATATTTGCCTAATTTTAAGTCCCACTCAGAGAGTCCTATTCATTAAGTTTTGTCTGGGTATTTTACTAATTGCTTCAATTAGAGTCCAGTGGGATAGAGGCATATCTAATTGCTTCCCATTTTGCATTGGGAAAATTGAAACAGTGCAGCATGTTTTCCAGTGCACTTTGTATGCTGATATCGGCAAAAGAAATTTTAAACCATGCTTTGCAAATAGAGGCATAAGATCCCATCTGGTAGTCGAGGAATTATGAAAAGGGTCAAACACTAATGATCTCATAATATTCATCTTGAGCTACCTTGGCAAAGCATGGAGTTTAAAGGAGAATATTTTTAGCACTTTTAGATAAATACGTGTAATAGGTGCTTGTTCTACAATTACCATTTTAACCTATTTGAGATCTGTTTTAATGATTATATCATTGGTTTGTATTTTGTTGGGAGTGATATTGCAACTAATGGAATTGTTGTGCCTGCATTGTTTTATAATTTTATGTTGTTTTACCGAAATAAAGTTCAAATTGATCGATTGATTGATATGTTCAAATAAATAGCACATGATCTGGTGTGCTTTAAGTGCATTTATCAGGAGGATCAGTTGTTCTTGTGTCTGCACATTTCAAGTCACAATTGAACACTTCTTCAGGCAAAGTTAAAACCTTATGTATTTGAATTTCTCAACAAATTATATGAATGTAAGATACTATAATGTATGATTTGTTTAATCTTTAATTCTCTAAATTCATAATACCAGTAAATGTAATGATAAATTAAAATATATTATTTGAGAATTATTCATAAGATGCTAAGCCCCACTGTCATGCCTGCGCCATGGGCGCACACATTGGTGACCATCATGGACTAATTGCTATTCACTTACCTACAGAATACTTTTGGAACAACCCCAATTCACATTTTGGACCTTAATTCCCATTTGCGTGACTTGGTGCTTTTTTACTTTACTCAACTAACTAGACGTACCACAATGCACTTTGCTACAACTATCTATTGCTGGCCATTCCCATTCATCAGCTTCGGAACTACAATCCTCAGAAGCCCTAGGGATCAGCGCTGCTTCCACCATCTCAGGACCAGAGAGGGAGCAGGAAGATTGTATTCAGGTGTGCTGCTCCATGTGCTGCCAATTAGCCTGCCTCAGTACTGGGCAGGGCGGTATTTAAGCAGCTGCCTGCGGGAGCTCAGTCTCTTGCATTAAGAGTCCTTCCAGCACCTTTTTGCTTTGAGCCACGAATTTTGTATGCTGTTCCTGCTTTATCCTGTTTTTGATCCAGTGCCCTTCCGGGCTCTCTGCATTGCAGCCGATCACGCTCTGCTGTCTTCTACCTACCGCCCCTGCTCTTCTGGGCTCCTGCCTTGCAGCCTGCTACACCCTGCTGCCTACAGCCCTAGCCTTTTGGGCTCCCTGCCTCACAGCCCTGCTCCTCTGGCTTCCTGCCTTGCAGCCTGCTACACCCTGCTGCCTACAGCCCTAGCCTTTTGGGCTCCCTGCCTCACAGCCCTGCTCCTCTGGGCTTCCTACGTTGCGGCCTGCTACACTCTTCTGCCTACAGCCCTAGCCTTTTGGGCTCCCTGCCTCGCAGCCCTGCTCCTCTGGGCTTCCTGCCTTGCATCCTGTTACACTCCGCTGCCGACAGCCATAGCCTTCCGGGCACCCTGCCTCGCTGCTCTGCTCCTCTGCGCTCGCTCCTTGCTGCTCTGCTGCGCTGGGCTCCCTGCCTTGCAGTCTACTACTCTCTTCTGCTTTCAGCCCTGACACTCTGGTCTCTTTGCCTCTACACCCTGTTCCTTTGGGTTTGCTCCTTGCTGCCCTACTCCTCTGGGCTCTCTGTCTGCCGCCTTCTATAGCTCTCAGTCCTGCTCCTCTGGACTCTCTGCCTTGCAGCCTACTACAGTCCTCTGCAGTCCACAACAGTTTATCTGCACTTTGTGCCATCGGTTATTGCAGGCCCCCTGTTTTCTGGCTGCTGCTTCCTTGCTTTCTTCCCTGTTTTCTATCCTCTGTTCTTGATCCCTGTCCATTTCAGTTATACTGCTTTTCCTTCATTTCCTTCTGCTAGTTTACTCATCAACTTCCTTTTCCCTGTATATTTCTGTTCTTGTCTTCTCTTGTATTGTATGTAGATCCCTTTGTACAGAGCTTGACTGTTGGTTTCCGGCAGGCAACCTCGGCCCCTTCCCTTGTCGCGTTTCAGTGTTACAGACACCCACGGCTGTTGTTCCTAGCCATGAGCATACAGCGTGGGCCTCTGTGATAGCAATCTGTGCAGAAGGCTGGAGTTTCCGAAGGTCCGAGGAACACTCTTTCCCATTTCTGCATACACCCCAAGAGGGAATCCAGTTTGTTTGTACCTTTTATTTTCCTGCTATACTTGCCTACTCTTTGTTCTGTTTTTACTTCCCGCTGTGTGTGTACTTATCTGTCCACCTTACATCAGCACAACCACCCAAACCCTACCTGGGTGCCCTGTGCCACTCTTGACAGAGTGCCATCCATGACACCCACTGTTGATGGTTGAAAATAACCTAAATAATGACAACTGAGACCACTGCCTTAAGGAATCATTGGTGGATTGGGAGAGATTCAGTTGCGAGGGTTGATGATCTTGCGTATCTGGGCTTCTTGATTACCTCGAAGCCACGTAAACCCCTGTTGCAGAGCTGGCTAAAATCTTGTGCCACCGCCTTAAACAATCGCGTGTGTACAGTTGATGCGAGATTTGGTAAATTTTCACTTTTACCCTGTATTCGATACTATGAGGGCAAAGTGGTACCCAATATTCTATATGGGATGGAAAAATATCCCATATTGATCTTGGAAAATCTGCCTAGCCTTGAGGTGTTGATTTGGAAAATAGAACTTCAAAACCCTGATTCGGTCCCTCTTCACGCCTTAAGATTTGAGTTGGGTTTGGTTTCCCTACATGTGCTAGCCCACTGGAAATGTCTGGCATTGTTTAGGAAAATCATGTGTCCAGTGGCAGGATCTCTGTTTGTAGATCTTAAAGTTACCCTGTTGGAGAAAGTCAGTGGGCTACTACAGGAACTTAACAAGTTTGGTTTCAACCTCATTAGCAGAATGGGTTGCTCCTTGCGTGGCCTGATTGAGAACCCAGGTAGGGTTAAGCGTTCTCTATACAGCATTGACTGGATTCTCACACTAGAAGGTATGCACCATTATGCCTCACTGAATCATCTGTTTGCTGACCACAGAAAACTGGGCCCGCGAGCTCCATATCTCATCATCTATCCCGACAAGAGCACCTAAAGGTTATGGCTCCAGTTTTGGTGGAATCATGTACTGGCCAAAGAGATACACTCTCTTGCTCCCTGATTTAGCTTTCTGTAGATTCTGTGAGAACAAAGAAGAAAGAGAAACTTTAAAGAATCTGATGTTATTTTGTCCATCTATTTAGGGCTTACAGTGGAAGTCTGTGAAAGAATTCTTGGGATTGTTTACATTGGGTGATGAGGAAGGGGTATGGAAATGTTGCCTGGCAGGTAGAAGGACATCCACTGTATTGGCGGTAAGTGGCTTTCTAAAATCATTGAAGCTTGAATGTGTTGAGGATCGTTTGCTTTCATTGTAATTGCTGGTCAGTCTTTTTTGTTTCTCTGGATTTATACGTTTCCCCAATTTTATCAGGGATGAGGGCTGGATTTGATGTTGGGTGTGATTATGTGCCATCATTCCTATTTTTTTATATATTATACATCAGTGTACCAGAATGAATTCTATTTTTCTAAGTACACATAGATGTTTATGCTTTTTTTAAATTGTCTTTGTTCTTATATTCTTGCTGATTATCCTTTAATTGCTAAAGGTTACATTTTGTTTTTTAAACAAATAACAATAATAATACATTTCTGTAAAAAAATAAGTAATAACACAAGGAACAAATCAATGCAACCCATTTAAACATTATTGGAAAGAAAACATGTTTTATTTATCACACATGTCAAAAACACGAAATATCATACAGGAATGTGTGGTGAACCAGATGAAGGACTCGGACAATTTGAAGTAATTCTCAAGAAGTTTTAGTAAAATAAGAGTCATAATGCCAAACTAGCCCTATGGCTATGAGGGAGGTTCCCTGCCTAACAAAACAAAAGCTAAAGGTGTGCTATAAAGTTCTTTAGTCTGGATCCTATCCAACTAACTTGCCCTACCACTTTGGATAAAAACATCTAACTAAAAGGGAAATGGGAGGCTTTGTACAATAGCCTCAAAAGGGCATCTGCCTGGCCCAATTTATATTTGTTTTTTTTCTTGGATTCCAAAGTTCCTTTTTCCACCACAGGATTTTCTTCCCAGCCTTTATATCAGGTTAGGATTTCACTTTCTCCTGTTTAACAAAGAAAACTGTCTCTGGTTGTGAATATTTCCATTCCTTAAGTGTTTCTTGTAGACCAAAAATCACTTCCTTCTTTGAGGCTTTGGGTTTTCCCAAAGTTCTGAGATCCTCAAACAGTTTATTTTCTTTTACCCAAGTTGTTTCAGAGAGGGCAGCGATCCACCCCGTCCTATCAGAGTTCAATACCTTCTGTTGTTTTCTCAGTCTTAGTTCAAAGTGTTCATGTCTCTTTCTCAATCCCCTTTCATTGGGTAGTTACACACTTGCTTTCTCAAGCTTGCGTAACATTGATAGCCTTCCCAGACATTATTTAAATATTTGTGTTTGCTCAATTCCTCTCTCATAGGATATTTTCACTTACACTTGGGTTTCTCAGACTCCCATAACCTTGACAGCTTTCCCGCAGTTATTCACAGTGAAAATATTTTTATCGATTTCCCTTTCATAAGGTATCAGCACAATCGAGTTTATAGGTTATTTGCATAATCAGGTTTCTCAGGCTTGCGTAACCTTGATAGCTTTCACATCCGTTAATTACAATGTTTGTACCTTGGTAGTTTCTGCGTCGGATTTCTCAGTCTCCCGTAACTTCATCGGTTTTCTCCATGGCTACTTCTCTTTGTAGCTACAGTCTGACATTTGTGGAGCTCCGGGACTCAAGCTCCCTTATTCAATCTGGTCTTGGCATTTGCTACCAGACTACTGGCCCCCACTGCTTGCTCGTGGTCGGGCCGCCAGATGGGACGTAGGTCTTCCCTGCTCTGCTCCCTCTTCGACCTCAGTTCCTCTCTCAGGTAGAATGCCAACCCTTAGACATTTGGCTTGCAGCTTGCCCTCCTTGCAGCCAGTGGCTTTGTGACTCAGCATCGCTCTGCCATTCCAGGACATCAACAATGCAGAGACTCTAACCTCTGCGTAGAGGTTCCCTTTACTACATAGGAGTTTTCTCTCTTACACACATCACAGGAATAAGCAGAATGGTGTCCTTCATCGCTGACTATGGCATATTGCCCATAGCTAATATATGAAAAGAAATATCTTTGTGGAATGTAATAGTTGCAGGAGATCTTAGAGTATTTAACACATCCATATATGGAGACACAGTGGTTTGGAGTGGGAGTTCCGCTCTGGAATGGGTGTCTTTGTCCCCAAGAGGGTACCACTTGCCCAGACCCCAAAGGAGGGTCTTGCATAGCCTGCGTATCTCCCTATCCTCAAAGGGGGTGGTTATCCGCTGAGGAGAAGGGGCAAACTGTCCAGATTCATCACAGATATCTGGGGGACCAATCATTCTGCAGGCCCATGATGATGAGAACAGAAATCTAATTTTAATTTAAATTTAAATTAACAAATTGGTCACAAACCCAACCAAAATATGCTACTATCTTTTTGTTCCCATTGTGGACCAGAAACAACTTCTAAACGAAATTTGGTGTGAATCCATCGAGAGGTTTTTCAGCTATGTGAGAGCAAACACTGCCTATGACACTTAAAGTTTGATGGTAATGGTAAAACATGCCTTATTCTGAAACACTGTCCGTAATAATGCACCACCCAATTACAAGCCTGTTACCATATTCATTTATTTTATATTTTTTTAAATTCATAATAACACGCCAAAACACCCGAAGGCCTCAGGGCGGACACAAAACAGTCAGGACAGTAGACAGGTGATTAGTGACAGATATAGAGAGATCTAGGTAGGGAGTGCATTGAAGAGAAAGGTTTTCAAACGCCTCTTGAATTCATGGAGAGAAGGAGTAATTTTCAATACAAGCGGGATGGCGTTCCAGATGTCAGGGGCCACCATGTCAAAGTTAGTCTTCCCATATTTGGCAGAAGGGAATTTAGGTTGGTTTAGTTTGGCCTGGTCTGATGACCTGAGGGACCGCGAGGGCAGATAGCACTTCAAATGCTCAGAGAGGTAGACAGGTGCATCGAGGTCAAGGCACTTGAAGGTGATGGTCTGAATTTTATAACAGACATGGTGCCTGACGGGTACCCAGTGCAGAGTTTTTCTTGCTTCTGTGATAGACTGCCATCTGGGAATGCCCAGCACTGCTCCTGACAGCACCAATATGTGTGACCTGGAAAGCGGCAAAGTTAGACTGGGCAGTGCCGGCCAGGAGACTATTGCAATAGTTGAGCCGAAAGTGGACCAGCGCAGGGGCTTAGATGGACATGTGTTTTGTGGACAGAAAGGGGTGCCTATGGTTGAGAAGTTTCTTAAAACGGCCACATGATGCACGGGTCTTAGCTACGGGCTGCCTCATGGTAAGTTCGATGTCAAGGGTAACACCCAGCGTTTTGACGCTCTTGGTCATGCGAATGGTGATTCTAGCAATAGAGTAGTTGGCATTCTCCGGGACCTGGATTTTCAGCATATGACTGGAGGCAGTGATGAGAAGCTCTGTCTTCTCTGCATTAAGGGCCATTGAGTACGCTACCATCCAGGAATGGATGGTGGAATAGATGGGGTTGATGGCCTGGGAGTCCTGAGCGTAGATGCCAGAGAGTTTGAGGATGACCTGGGTGTCAGTTCGTATACTGGACACCCAGGTGATCAAGAATCTTGACAAGAGGCAAGATGTAAATGTTAAACAAGGTGGACAAAAGGGACGAACCCTGAGGAACCGCATGAATAAGTGAGGTGTCAGGAGCTGGCGTTGTCTAAGGCAACACTAGCATTGCGGGGACCCAGGAAAGACACAAGCCATTGTGTTGCCGTGTTGGAACAACCCACCAATGACTGCAACCTGGTTGCCAGTAGGTCATGGTTAACTCGGTCGAAAGTGCCCGACAAGTCGAGCAACATAAGGAGGGCTGGGTGGCCTTGATTGATGATGGCAGAGAGGTTGGACTTGAGGTCAGCATGGAAACCAGATTGGAGCGGCCCGAGGATGGCGTTTTCCTCAATACATTTCTGTAGCTGCAGGTATGCAACCTGATCCATGATCTTAAGGAGGAATGGAATGTTGGTAATTGGTCGGTGATTTTTTGGCTGGCAGGGGTGTAGATTTAGATTATCTTTTTTGAGTAGGGGGTAATCCAGGCCTCCTTAAGATCCATGGGAACCTGACCCTCAAGGAATGACTGATTGACAAGTTTGGTAACCCAGGGGCCCAAGGTGTGAAGGCAACTAACCAAGAGCCTTGAGGGACAAGAATCACCCTTGAATGTGGTGGGTTTCATGTTAGAGATGATCTGGGTGATATCAGCCAAGGTACAAGGGGTAAATGAGATGGGATGGTGGGGGCTAAGCATGGCAGGGGCATGTGGGGATGGGGGTGAAAGCTTTGTGAGAGATGGTGAACTCTAGGTGGGAGGCAACTTTACCAGAGAATGCATCATGGATTGTTTGACACCAGGGCGGGTCCTGGGGTGGTTGGATTTTAGAATGAGGTTTAGTGTTAAAGTCCTTCAGGATATAAAAAACTTCCTTCGAGCTTGACTTAGCCAGTAAGATTCCTGTGTTATACTAGGAGGCTTTGGCTTGGGCCACGGCGGACTTGAGGTTTTTCACTGCCAGGTTGAAAGAAGATTAAGTGACAGGTTTGTTTGTTTGTTTGTTTGCTTGTTTGTTTATAATGCGCGCCAGACCCGAGGGTATCAGGGCGCAGAAGAACAGGAAGACTTTCAACTTAGGTTACATAGTGGAATATAAAATACAAGTCAGAATAAAATCTGAAATCTATTTACAGTGCCAGTAAAATGGGGGCAGGTACATTTTACATTACTGATCATTATCTTGGAGCCATTTAATAAGATTCTGTCTGAAGTTCACATATGTTTGGTCAGCTCTCAAGGTGGGCGGCAAGGAGTTCCACAGCTGTGCTGCTTTGACCGGGAAACTATTGCCCCCGACTTTAGACAATTTGAATCTTGGCACCAATAGGCAATTGGTATTAGCTGTTCTAGTAGGTCTACTCGAGGATTTTCTGTTGACTCTCCCGGTAAGGTAGCTAGGCGATGCATTGTTTAAGCATTTGTACGTGAGTGAGGCAGTTTTCATTTGGATTCTATTGCTAGTGGATAGTCAGTTGTGCTGCCTCCTAATCGCTGAGATGTGATTGTTCCTAGCTATAACTAGGGCAGCTCTAAGGGCATTATTCTATAGAGTTTGTATTCTCCTGACAATATATTTATTGGCACCAATGCAGAGGGAGTTACAGTAGTCCACTTTTGATAAAATAAGGGTTCTGGCCAGGATAAGGCAGCTATTCGTGGATAAGAATGGTGCAGTGGCAGATGCCATAGAATCTACTTGTTTGGTAAATGTGAAGGTGGAATCGAGGTCAAAACCTACATGTAGACTTTTTTTGCCAGGCCCGTTCTACTGCTCTCCTACGGTGTATAAGGGTGAGAATATCGTCATTGATCAGATGATGGGAGAGAGTTTCGGGCTTTACACGCTTGGCGATAATGGGAGCTAAGTCGTCAATAACTGTATTAAGAGTTTTTGTGATATGGCCAGTGAGGTCAAGTGAACTATGATAGTCTTCTATGAGTCCCAGTTTAAAGGCATGGTCTAGTAAAAAATGTTATTCTCCCTACGGGTCGGCCATGTTTTTTTAAGCCTAAGTGGCTCGATTTTAAAAAACTTTCCTATGGACCTTACCCGATTTTTCGTCCATTAAACAAGCACCAGGGAGCTGCCATTTTCTGATAATCCTATCTTTTCCCCCATCGCCCTGGCTGACCTGCTTTTGCGGCACTAAATCAGTCCCCCCGCCCCTGAGCCTGCCATTATCAAAACATTCATATTCCCCGCCTCTCTCCGTGACGTTACTGTGCTGCGTAGGCAAACGCGCCCAGTCGTCTTCTGCGCGACTCCACACAGAACCCGGAAACCAACACAGATCAACTCACAACACAGCGCGCCACAATTCGGAATATGAAACTGTACTTTAAAATGAAACAGCAACACAGTACATTTGGTAAAGTACATTTATTTGACATTAAATGTTTAGAAAATATTCAGCAATTGCCATATGAACTCCGAAAGCCATTTATTTTCTTTTATCTGTATCCGCAATAACTGTTCCGTTTTATCTTGAGTCACGCGCTGTTCCTTTATGGTACACAGGGTCTTCATTTTCGTAAAAAGAATCACTTTGGAAGCACAGTGAACCGCAAGGCTGTTCCATCAACTAGGCACTAGTCCAGCCTAAAGGTTGATATGTTGCTTCTAGCCACTAGTACAGCGTAAGGGCATGTGGGCCCTTGGCGATCGTCCCATAATATGGTGATCGTGCTCCAGTTGTTGACACAAAGCTGCAGGTGTCTGCTGAAGAATCCATCCGCCGGTGTCTCAAACAGATGGCAGTGGCAGAATGGGATCAAATAGCTGTTATGAAAACAAAAAAATTATAATTAGTCTCGCTAGCCGAACTTCATTAATATTACTCATTTTGTTTATTACGGCCGATCAGAAATTATTTGCTTGCAAGGATCGTTCAATGGAGTATGTTCGTCTCTAAAATCAATGCGAAAAGTAACGAGATAAATCGAGGCCAACACACAATGATAAACGACAGTTAGTCTACATGCGTGAGGAATGATATGATATATGATATGGCATTTGTAACGCGCCTATACTCAAGTGTTTCTAGGCGTGACGAGGCAGGTGGGGAACAAGGGCAGCCAGACAACGATCCTACTAGGCCAGGTGTCTTTCTGATCGCGCATGGGGAAGGGCTGTACATGGTTAGTTGAATACAAATTAAATAATAGGGCCAGCTGGTGGCAAGTGCAAGGTAAATGCCGGGAGAAGGGGCTGAAGGATACAGAGACAGTCCCGTAGTGCAGGTAGGCGGTGCAGAGAAAAGTGGCTGGGCCAAGGACCGAGATCGGTGAGACCAGTGGACCTGCATGCCCATGTGCCCAATACGAACAAGTTTTACTTGCTTTTCCTAGCTCTTCATTCATTCATGTATTCATGCATCCAATCATTAAATCTTCATTCCGGTATAAAAGCGTGTAAAGATTTACTTACATTATATTTGAAATTTCCATTGTGTCTCTTCGTAATGCAGTCTGTAAAACGGACCGTGCTCTTGACAACGATTTTTCGTATACTGAACTAAAATGAAACTTGGTCTAGTTTCTGAATTTTCTGCCTTACCGTCTCTTATGTTATTGCGCACTCCCTTCAAATGTAGTTCTTTCGGCACGGTCCCTGTCTCAAGGTCAAAAAACAATAGACCCTTATACTTCCAGTGCGACTTGTGGGCCTCATCTGGGCGCTGTCCTTCGCATTCTTTATTTGCAACATCAAGTAGTATAGGCATCTGTGAGAACTTGAAGTTTAGAATCCGTCTATGTAGTGTGGCTCAATGTGCAAATGCGAACTGGCTTCTCTCCCAAATGCCACGGCCCGCTTGGCTGGCGCGTTCTAAGTGCCCCAATTTTGTCCCCGTTGTCTGCGAGCTTTGCAGCCCAAATTGAGACATTTAATTTTTTGCGGAAGGTCAGGGAAAGTGTAAAGTACCACAGGAGTTGAGTTAAAAGTGAGATTTATTGTTTGTTTGTTTGTTTTAGTATTTGCAATACGCAAGCCTCCCCTCCGTTAACAGTGCGCAGCATTTACATTTACATGAGATGAGACATGAGAAAAATATATACATACACATATGTGAGGTGAATAGAGAGAATTCAAAGATGACACCCAGCTTGTTCGCCACCCATGATGGTGAAGGTAGGGGTTAGGATTACAGGTACACTGTACAATAACATTTATTTACAAAATGACAATCGTATTGCAATTATTTAAACCGGATTTGTACTTCACAATCAGCTGTGCTTCGGGTGGGCATGGCACAGTCGCAATGTTCGGTGGCAATGGATCAATGCTCTGCACAGAAACGTCCAAAATTCCATATCTGTGCTTCTCTAACACAGCAACAATAAGGCCTTTCACAAAGTCGAACTGCATTTCATCATAGACTGGTTTGATCACCCATTGCTTACTTCGTTTTGAAAACACCTTAGTGTAGCGAGGCATCCTTACTTTACCCCTAGTCCTAAATTGTTCACGTCCGACGTTGCTGTTATGGGCCAAGACCGCTATTAGAGTGCGATGTTTCATGCCCCGAAAGCTAAAATGCAAGCGCTTTGGCCTGTACTTTAGGCACATATTGTGGAACACCTCCAAATCTCCTGTGTGACAGAATTCTGTCAGTCCTCTCAAATCTCTTGATAGAGTTTTGTCGAAAACAATCTTCTCAATGGCTTTGTGTGTCGGTGAAGATGGAATCAACCACTTCTTCTTCCGTGCCTCCTCTGGGGACAAAGGGCCATGTTCACATTGGTGGAAATGTTCATTTGCTGTCCAGCGGTGAACGTTGGTACAGTGGTGCATCAGTGACCGCCATTTTTCAAGTAGTATTTCCACTGACCCCTCACAAGTTTTTGAGCTCCACCAAAGATGGTTGGTGATAGAATGTGACCACTGCAAAATACTTTCAAAACCTTTTTTTTCCCTGCAGCCGAGATTTTCTTATTGATTGATTTAGCAAGATGCTATACGTCAAATTGATGTTTAATATGTGGGAACTGCTCCCTCATTGTCTTGGCAATTGAAACGTGTCTATCCGTGGCTATGAGGTCGATGTGCATTCCCCTTGATTGTAGATATTCCACTGATTTTATAAATCCTAGTTTCTCCATGGCCACTGATGATGTACATTGTGTTACCTGCACGACCACCAAACTCACAATTTTCTTCCTATCCAGGTCCTGAAAGTGGTAGGTGCAGTACTTGGCAGAAAATCCAGGGCTGTCGCACTGTCCATCGCCGGCTAGCCTGAATCGTTTGCCTTCGAATGTACTTGCTACAGACAATTGTTCAATTTTCCAAGCATCACTAATGGCCGGAAACAGATAATCACGTTGGTATATGTAGTACAGCGCTTTAGAAATGAAATGGAGTCCCACAAACTGAAAGAAAGCCTCTAACTTTCTAAAACTGGAGCCACTAAAAAGTGATGCAGCTGCACACAGTAGATTGCCTGCGGCAGTTTCCCCAGCATCGGTTGAGCAGACCATGAGAACCTATGATTTAATCTACAGGCGGCATTTATTTTGACGTGACTGCCTTTTATTTGACGAGTCACATTAATCAATGGCTTCCCACATATTTTCCCTCTAATGGAATGCACACATTTCAGCATACTTATAATTTCCATCAAACAACTGTCGATACAATGTATTTGCTCTCTTTCATTAGACTGTCATCCTGCGTCAACGTTGT
Organism: Ambystoma mexicanum; assembly: GCF_040938575.1. NCBI lineage: Eukaryota > Metazoa > Chordata > Amphibia > Caudata > Ambystomatidae > Ambystoma > Ambystoma mexicanum. Next base: position 203,154,522 of record NC_090937.1, on the reverse strand, counting down.
TTCGGCCTGTGACGTTGTGGAGATTTCAACACATTGGAAAGTAATATCGCTGATATCAAGTTCTGATGCGTCTATGGATGCTGCGGCTGGTTCATTCTCTGTCATTTCGACATCTATTACTTCAACATTGATGGGAGAACACAACAATTTCGACAGGTTTTTTGGTGGCAAATTTTTGGCGGGTGTAGATTGTGTGAATTGGTCTGCAACTACTTCAAAGCTATCTTCAATACATTCAATAACATCTTCTTGTGGTGGTGCGGTCGCACTGTAGCTATGGTCCAATGCAACTTTGCTGTAGTCTCCAAACACAGTTAATTCATGTTCTGGCCATTGGACATGAGCATCTCGAGCCTGAACACACCTCGCCTCAATTAATAGTTCCTCCATAGTGTACATGGTCTGGCAAGCAACATCTCTCATTCGCTTCACTGTCTGTGTATGTATAGTTCTGACACCCACAGGTAACTGGAGGAGAGATTGGAAAAGAGATGTTCAGTTTAAACACAAGATAAAGTGCAGTCCAATTGACTGGAAAAAAACATAAAATAGTCCCCAGCACAAAAAATGTTTTAAAGTTATGAACTGTTTGTAACTAACCTTTTTTTGTTTTTTTTTCTTTGCAACTTTTTTGACTCGACCTTCAAAATCTGCACGCTGTAGCTCCGATTCGTTTCTGCATGTCCTCCCTTCCTCTTGCGCTGCAACGACTATATTTTCTGTATCCGCATAGACAGCACGGAATGAGGCTCCATCGTCTCCCTGAAACATAGTACTTTCATTACTATGTATCAAAATATTTTTAGTATAAAACACACGTGAGGACGAACACACGGGTACATCTCAATAGCCAAACACGATTTAAACATTGTCTGCAACAATCAAACGACAAGTATTCGACCAGTGATGATCTATTTCGATGGAGCTGTCAGTATCCATACCTCTGGCTCTGCATGGACTGCCATGAATGGTTGTATTGGAGAGGAGGCATCTGCATCTCCCTGAAACACATTACTTGCATTAGTATGTTTTTCAATATTGGAAACACAACACACACTTGGGGTCGACGGCACAGGTACATATAAAGAGATAACCACAAATGATGCATTGTCCAAAAGAATCAAGGAAAATCTAAATATGATCACATTTCATCGACTTATTTCTCCGATTCCTTTACATCTGCATCATCTAAATGAGATGTTGTGATTGTGGTGGAAGCTCCGTCGTCTCCCTGAAACACAGTACTTGGATTAGTATGGTTTTCAATATTGGAAACATAACACACACTTGGGGTCGAACGCACAGGTACATATAAAGAGATAACCACAAATGATGCATTGTCCAAAAGAATCAAGGAAAATCTAAATATGATCACATTTCATCGACTTATTTCTCCGATTTATTTACATCTGCATCATCTAAATTGGATGTTATGATTGTAGTAGAAGCTTCGTCGTCTCCCTGAAACACAGCACTGGCGTTAATAGGGAAGAAAGTATAGCAAATGGAATCACGTTATATGATCACGCATGATGGAGCTGTCAGTATCCATACCTTGTGCTGCTGAAGAATATCTATGGATGTTACAAATGTAGTGCGCACTTCCGAAAGCTGTTGCGCCAATTCGTACACGCATGGTCCCGCTTCCACTTCCCCTGGAATTACTTGAATGTCAGGCTCTGCATCAAGTGCAGGGGTTGACGCTCCATCAACTGCCTGAAACATAGTACTTGCATTAGTGAGGATTACAATAGTGAAAACATAACACACACCTGGGGTCGACAGCACAGGTACATATCAACGGCTAACCACGAATGAAACATTGTGTAGAACAATCAAACAACAAGAATTCCAGCTCTGATGATGACGCTCAATGGAGCTGTCAGTATCCATACCTCCTGCTGGTGAAGAACATCTAGAAATGTTGTAGATGTGGCGGACGCTTCAGCATCTCCCTGAAAGACAGTACTTGCATTAGTATGGATAACACTAATTATAACTGAAAACAAACACCAGTGTACGATAACTAAGGTGTATATCAATTGGAAAGCACTAACCAAACATTCGGTAAAATAATTACACGATAAAATAAAACTATTACTTGACATGCATAAAAGAAGTCTGTAGCGGATTAGCCTCGTAAGATTACCTGATACGCGCTAGAAGTGATTGATAACTGCGACCACGTCAAGGATGTAGAATGTTCTTGCTTCAGATTCAAGGGATAGTCAAGAAGTTGTAAAGGTAAATTAATGATTGATAATGAAATGCCAATATTAAAAATAGCCATGTAAGGCGACAGAATACTTGAAAAATGCTCAATACAGCACAGTTCCCTGTTCCCATTTATATAAATTGCGTTTGTGGGTTATGAAATCGAAAAATAATATATTGATAAATGTCATTATTCAAAAAACTATACACTCATATCAATATCGAAATTATTACAAGGGATAGAACACCTGCAATATCAATTAATCCGTTCAGCTACCTTCACACTACCGCAAGGCCTAAAGCTAAATCCGGACACTTGACTCACCGGTGGCGGAATGTGGACAAAAAGAGTGGGAATAGCATTTTCGAGCAATTTCCGTGTCATTCGCTGTTTATTCTTCTTTGTTACCCAAGATGTTGTGTACATGTCCAAGGAAAAGTGCCGCTGCAGATGCGGTATCGATCACCCCTCTTGTCCTGTAATACTTGTTGGACTCTACTTTCCAGCTCATCCAGTGGATATCCGCAATGTCTGACCCATTCTCTTATTCGATCAACAGTTTTCGGGAATACATGCATTGTAATGCCTTCAGATTTCGCATGGGTCTTCGAAGGGCAACCGCTAATCGAACAGGCAGGCATTGTTGATAAATCTGAAAAGTAAATATCGACTTTATTATACAATCTTCAAGAATAAAGATTTGATACAAAAGTAAATGAATCATACAATGATCAATGCAAGGTTTGTTTTGGTCGCAGGAACTATACCAGTTCATTATGTGCGGCTTAGTATTTGCATAAATTGCAGAAATGTATAAATGATGTGACTAAAATCTGAACATGTGACTCGTCCCTTGGATGTTCTGTCTTGCACGAGAAGGAAACATGCTTACATTATAGACTGGACCCCCGAAGGATGCAATTCGATGACAATAGACACAGATGAAAATAAATAGATCTATTGATAGCATAGCAATGGAAACTCAAGTCAATAGCAATGAGACCAATGAACATAGCACTATTGTGTACTCTACTCGCAAATAGATAGAAATTTAAAAATTTGCGAAATATGACTAGGATACATGGCCTTACCTTGACCAACAAACAGTTGGATTCAGCAAGCAGAGCAGTATGTTGCAGGAGAATAGGTGGGTGGCCACAGGTACCACACTGATGGGTTTGCTCTAAGCGGTCACAGAAGTTCACGGATAGCAGGACGACGAGCAGATTAGCATAGATCTCAGTGGTTGCAGGTAACACGTTCAGGAGTTGACTTGCAAAGCACAAAGATGTTCTCATGAAACATATCAAGTGGTTTATAAAGTATTAGAAACAGGGGTGTGTTTGTAAATGAATGACGTATGTATGTCGTGGTTTTAGGGGGGTGGCCTGCTTGAAGGGGAGGCCTGGCTGGAGACACGGGGTCTGAGGAGGCCATGTGAGCAATGGCCCCTTGGCGTGGGATACCTTTTGAAGTGTACATGCTGTTTGGCACCTTGGCCGTTTGCGCCCATCACAGCCCCCCATGCCAGCGCTCATCCCCGGGTGCGAACCACCTTTGATAGAGGGGGGTGGGATGGATGGGCCTGGGGCTTGCAGATAAGGCACAGGAAGACTGCTGAATGGAGACACACTTATGTGGATTGCAGGGGGGCGGACTGCTTCAAGGGGAGGCCTGGCTGGAGACACGGGGTCTGAGGAGGCCATGTGACCGATGGCCCCTTGGCGTGGGACACCTTTTGAAGTGTACATGTAGTTTGGCACCTTGGCCTTTCACGCCCCTGACAGCCCCCCATGCCAACGCGCATCCACCGGCGCGAACCGCCTTTGATACAGGGGGGTGGGATGGATGGGCTTGGGGCGTGCAGATAAGGCACAGGAAGACTGCTGAATGGAGACACACTTATGTGGATTGCAGGGGGGTGGCCTGTTTCAAGGGGAGGCCTGGCTGGAGACACGGGGTCTGAGGAGGCCATGTGACCGATGGCCCCTTGGCGTGGGACACCTTTTGAAGTGTACATGTAGTTTGGCACCTTGGCCTTTCGCGCCCCTGACAGCCCCCCATGCCAGCGCGCATCCACCGGCGCGAACCGCCTTTGATACAGGGGGGTGGGATGGATGGGCCTGGGGCGTGCAGATAAGGCACAGGAAGACTGCTGAATGGAGACACACTTATGTGGATTGCAGGGGGGCGGCCTGCTTCAAGTGGAGGCCTGGCTGGAGACACAGGGTCTGAGGAGGCCATGTGACCGATGGCCCCTTGGCGTGGGACACCTTTTGAAGTGCACATGTAGTTTGGCACCTTGGCCTTTCGCGCCCCTGACAGCCCCCCATGCCAGTGCGCATCCACCGGCGCGAACCGCCTTTATATCAATATATAGTAAATCGTCTTTAAATCAATGATAGTATATCGTTGCTTATCAATAACAAATGCCACATACCGGAGATTCTTGTGAGCACAGACCCACACTTCAACCGGTGCATTATAGTGGTCAAGACCCAAGGCCTGTATAATCCAATGGTAATTGTTAGTATAGACATATGTGTGACTTTTATAGAGACATAACCAACTGAAAGCTTTGAACAAGTGTTATTTAGTGCGTGCATTATCGAGAATATCTTATGTTAGCTTAGATAGATAGTGACCACCCTGCTTCACAGCGACCAGACCTTCACCCATTCGGAGCACAGATGTCTGACGTCCATCCTTGAATAGAGACACACTTGATTCATTTAAAAAATTGAAACAACCGTTGTTAAAATATATGTGGTGTTTTATTTTGTATCTTATTTTGATGACACAAAAATACAAGACTTTAAACATTGTACAGTTCAGGTTGCAGCACAGCGAGAGAAAATCCCCTATACTGACCACTGTCACTCAGGAACGTTTCTCTAATGGCACGAACGGCACAGGCGGGTATCACTCTTCGAACGCAGTGCCCAAGCCTCCCGTGGAGCCACCATGTAAAGGAACGATAGGCCACCAGCCTGTACCACCTGTGAAAAGGAATGAAACAAACTGTTTTTAAATGACCAAGATAAGTTTAATAAACGTTTGTTGTCAATGACAATTCTTGTAACTAATGGCATTCCGCACGGACAAATGCTATCTAGACAATGCACACTATTGAACGACTTACATGTGTTACAATGATATGTAGATGTAATTTTGGATATAGTAGAAGAACATGAAATAGGAGTGGCATGACAAGAAGAGTATACTTACTCGTTAATCGGATTACGAGGACGAACAGTTGCGCGAAGTTCGTGCATAAGCACCATCATTATTCTCAACACAGCCTGTGTGAGGCAGGCTGCCCTGAAGTCTGGCTGCTCGGTGATGCATTGGGGTCGTGGCTCAGCCTACCGAAATGTAGGCCAGGCATCCTGAGTTTTCTCGGCAGCAGCAGTTCTCCTCCTCGGTCGGCATTAGCTCGCACCGATTGCATGTGCACCAGGTAGAGACGCTCTCCATTCGACTAGGCCCAGGCTCTTCATCTGTTGATTCGTCCTGCCAACTGCCGTCCGAATCCCCATTGTTTTTGCGTGCTTCCCTTTCCAGTAGTTCCTCCTCGGTATACCCGGGCTCGTACATGTAGGGCATTATTGTAGCCATTGTGTGTTAAACAAACTAAAATAATTTATACCGGTGGTACTGGTATCTGTTCACACGGGCTACAAGCGGCGAAGGTAGCTGACCAGAGTACTGAAACGAGTCACAGAATACTCAAAGTAACACAGAGAGAGGAATGGAATCGAAAATCTGCTGCTGTGTGTTGTGAAACGGTCTGTTTATACTTATTGAGGAAAGAGGCGTCCTGCCATTTCCATGGCGACACGTCATTAGCTGAAGCGCAGCGAATGTTGACACGAGACGTGCTTTGGCGTTGGGAAATGGGCGGTACGAGTCTGCTGATGACAGGCTCAGGGGCGGGGGAATTGATTTAGTGCCGCAAATGCAGGTCAGCCAGGGCGATGGGGGAAAAGATAGGATTATCAGAAAATGGCGGCTCCCTGGTGCTTGTTTTCACGTGCGTTTAATGGACGAAAACTCGGGTAAAGTCCATAGGAAAGTTTTCTAAAATCGAGCCACTTAGGCTTAAAAAAACATGGCCGACCCGTAGGGACAATAACATTTTTTACTAGACCATGCCTTTAAGTCTCAGTGCCAGGGATAGTTTCTCGGGATTGAGATTTTTTAGGCTTCTAGTCTTAATGAGCTGTCTTGGAAAGATTTCCACTCTGGGTGGAGACATGAGGAGATTCACATGTAGAATGAGAAGCGAATGATCAGACCAAGGACAGGGGGAAACAGATGGAGAAGTGTAGTATAATCCAATCAAGAGTATGGCAGCCAAAGTGGGTAGGCTCATTAACTTGTTGGGTGAAGCCAATGGTGGCCAGCGCCGCTAGCAGTGAGTGGGCAGCCTTATCCGTTGGCGTAATGGCCCAGAGATTAAAGTCGCCCAGGAGAACAACTGGTGTGTCTATGTTAGAGATTTTGTTCAGGAGGTGCAGGAGTTGCTCCCCAAAGGATGGGAGGGGACTGGGGGGCTTGTGGATGATAATTATGTTAAGAGAGGTATTGTCATTAACTCTCAGTTTGACTACCAACGATTCACAATCATCGGGAGAGTCGTGGGAGGAAAGATGGCAGTGTTACTTATCCTTGAAGAGCAGAGTGACACCCACTCCTCTTGCATCGTTGCGATCAGCCTGCAGGATTGCATAGTCAGGGGTAACAGCTAGCGTGGCTTCCATAGGAATAGAGTCATCCATCCAGGATCCTGTGATGGCTATAAAGTCACAACTAGACTGAGTGAGGAGGTCTTCCACCTCTACCCCATGTGACATGAGGGAGTGAATATTGAGAAGATGGAAAACAGGTTTTCGGTCTGGGACACATAACAGAGCACAAATTGGGAGCATGACTGGGCTGAACCTGGGGCAGGGTGCCCGAGGACAGCATTGGGCCTTACCTAGGCAGAGGAATCAGAGGAGTGGAAGGCACAACCGGAATCAAGCCGGACGCAAACCAGCGACAACTGGCCTTGTATACGCAACAGCGCTGACGGGACACTGGCGGGGTTATGAGGTCGGGGTGAGACAGGAAATGTTGTCCTATGGAATTACAGTTCGTTCCTGCAGATCGCATGGAAAACTTCCACTCCGCATCAAAGCGGTGCTGATCTGGGTGGAAAATGACTAGCAGATGTCTAATGGCAGTCCTTGCTGCCTGGAAGCTGATGGAAAAGTCAATCAGATAAGATAGCGCAACAAGTAATTTCAACGTGCAAGACAGTAAGACAGATCATATAAAAAAAACGTAGTCACACACACACATATGCACTGTTACAATACTGTCATGCAAATGACACTCGCATGCAAACTCGAAGGTCTCAGGCACGGTGAGAAACGTATATTCCGGCGACAACCAGCCTCGAATACGTGCCGGCGTGGGGGCTTTTGAGGTCGGGGTGAGCCAGGAAATGTAGTTAACAGAGCACAACGTGGGAGCAGGACTGGGCTGAACCTGGGGGAGGGTGCCCGAGGACAGTTTGGGCCTTACCTAGGCACAGGAATCAGAGGAGTGGAAGGCGCAACCGTAAGCAAGCTGGGTGCAAACCGGTGACAACCGGCCTCGCATACGAGCAGCGCTGATGCAGCACCAGCAGGGTTATGAGGTCGGGGCGAGCCGAGAAATGTAGTTCAATGGAACTACAGTTCGGTCCTGCAGATCTCGTGGAATACTTCCACCGCGCACCAAAGGGGTACTGAACTGGTTGGAAAATGACTAGCAGATGTCTAATGGCAGTACTTACTGCCGGGAAGCCGATGGAAAAGTCAAACAGATATGATAGTATGCATCTATTATTTAGGGCTTGGATGCCCACCTGTGATGCCATGTAGTCTTTTTTGAATATGGATCCAAAAATGAGTAAGTGCTAGGCTTAAGCTAAATTGACAACCAATCATACACCGAGCGAGACCAGAAACTCTCTGAGGAAGTAATGGAACCTATCTTCAAGGAAGGCATCACAACCTATAATCAAATGCTTGATGATCTCTAGCTCCTTTTCGTTCGTACATAAGCAACAGAATCGTTTCTCAGAATCAGAAAATCTCCAACTCTGCATGCAGTGCGCATAAGAAATAGTGCATGCAGGATCCCAGCATAAAAATCCATGTGCAGGTTTTCTGCACATTCACAATTGGCACACAAGATGACAATAACGGCCTGATTCATAATAGTAAACACCATTAAAACCCTCAAAAACATCCTCCCAAATGTTCCTCCACTTTTTGAGGAGTAGAAAAATGCTCGCAGGAAAAATAAAAAAAACGGTACAAATTAACAAAGGACAATAAAAAAGAAAGGTGCCCACAGGTGGCAAGTATTGGAGCCTTTCAGTCATCCACTATAGCCCATATCCAAATCAACAGAAACACTTACGCAACCCATCATATCATACCCCGTCCAGAACCCCCACAATTCTGATAGACCATTTACGTACAATTGAAAAGGCAGTCTCACTTACAATGGAAAAAAATATTGGGGGTCACTTAACGCCTGATTACGAGGTTCCTTTGCGGCTCCCGACCTTAACGGCTGGTGTGAACCAGCCGTTAAAGTAGGGACCCGCAAAGGGTCTTCCGAGGTAATTACGGTACCGCAATTTGCAGTACCGTAATTACTGCCTTCCCCAGTCCCATTGAGCCCTATGGGGCAAAAATGGGAATGGGGAAGGGCCAATGGTAAATGGGGAATTACCGCCCTGCCAACCTTGGAATGGGGCGGTATTTCCCCATTTACCATTGGCGGACTCGTTACAATACCGGCAGCAACCATGGTGCTAATAGCACCATTGGTTACCGCCGGTGTTGTAATGAGGGCCATTGACATCAATGTGTATAAAGTGAAAACAACAATCATCATACATGTATATATCCACCGCAGCCTTTCCATTGCTCACCTACTCCAAGAGAATCAGTGATTATCACTTTCTCAATAACCAGCGCAGACTTATATATATATTTGTCCCAATCTTCCCCTTGCTCATCCTCATGCCAAGAGAAACAGTACTCAACTACTACCCAATAACCAGAACACACATTTATCGACCGCACACTTCCCCTTTCTAACCTGCAGGAAAAACAGAACCCAACCCCTCAAACAACTCTGCCAAAAGCTAACTCTTCCATATTTGTTTGCTATGGATAGCAGGACTGTGGGGCGGGTGACCAGAGGACCTAGTGAAGGGCGGGCGGCTTGGGGTATGCTGAGGAACAAAGGGTGCCGGACAAAAATGGGTCATGGAGATGTATCCAAACACACGTTTAAATAATTGGCTTTGATTGGTTCAGATCTGTGGATGGCATGGAGGTACCTGCTTACAATACCACTTGTGTGCTAACATTACCCTCATTGTTCTTAACACATTATTTGAACATGGATCAATGTGGTTATGGAAATCTGGATGGAAGTTGGTATCCCACTCATAATCATACGATGCACAATAAAGATGGTGTGTCACCTGCCACGTCACTGCATGGTAGCCAGTGTTTACATGCAATATTAGGTGATCTGGCTGCCTTTGGGTGGTGGAAAGCCATGCCAATTTAATATCACCCTGTCGCTTATCATTATTCATTGCAGTCAATATGGCCAGAGGTTCGGTCACACTTGTGTGGTGGAGTGGATGTTGATAGCCGACCCGCTGATAAAGGGAGTGTCCAGGGTTGGGTTCTGTATGCATATTTTGAGGCATGATATTGCTCTCCGGTGTAAGGAGAACCGAGTGCAAGTATTGACATTAGTGTTCCATCACATATGAATTTAGAGTGGACTCTGATTTTGCTCATTGCTGTGAGGCATTTTATTTTATTGTTGCATTTGTCATTTTGTAAGTGGAATATGCTTACAATTGAATCTTGTACACAGCATACAAGATCATAGACAACATTTCCACATACAATTTAAAATAAACAATCATACAAATTCAATAATACATTTCAAATGATCCTATTTCGTCAAGAATAACAATTCATTAATACTTTCCCCCATGCCCAGTAAATAAAACAACATGAGTATAAAATGTATCTATCATTCATGGCTTGGTTGCCCACCTGTGCTGCCATGCAGTCTGTTTTGAACATGGATCCAAAAATGGATGAGTGCTAGGCTTAAGCTAAATTGGCTACCAATCATACAGCAAGACCAGAAACCCTCTGAGGAAGCAATGGAACCTATTTTCAGGGAAGGCATCGCAACCTATAACCACACAGGAATTGGAGGGTCACAAAGGTAAACTAAAAGTGGCCAAATATAGAAATGGGGGGAATAAGTTAAACAAACTTCTGGAGGCAGTTCCTCCTGCTATATGGGTAAAGGAAATGCGCCCAGAAAAATTTGGGAAATTTGTGTGGTCCACCTGCCAGCCAAGTGAAGGAAAGATTGCAGGGAAACAGGCGCACATTCACAATTTCGATGAGAAAACATTCAACAAGAAGAGAATCCTGCGCCAAACATTACTCCACATAAACAAAATGAAGCAGAAGATCTGCCCAGCTGTATACAAAAGCTCAAAAAGGCTAGACAAACATATCGGAATTGGACAAAGAATCACAAGCATAAAAAACGCCAAGAAGACGGGGAGAGAATGCTTTTCCTCCTCAATGCAAATAATTGCAGGAACTTTTGGGCGGCATTAAACCAACTGGAAACCGGCCAAAATAGCTCTCTCTGCAATTTAGTCCCTGAGCACAAGTGGGTGGAATATTTGTTCAAAAAATTTGAAGTAACTGAATTCAGAGATCATCCTCACCCAAACGTAACCTGGTCGCTGACATTCTCTGAGGAAGAAATTGAGGACCTTATTACATCTTCTTCTGTCTCTAAGGCAGCAGGTTTTGAATGGCCTCACTTATCAGGTGCTTAAAAACCAACCAAAGTTATGGGCTAAATTACTCTTCCTTTTATTTCAAGAAATTTTAAAGAATAAAGTCTTCCCACCATCATGGAAGAGCGCACTTATTATTCCATTTTTCAAGGGGGGGTGATAGGCGAAACCCAGCGTGTTATCGACCCATTGCCCTTTTGGACATAGATAGCAAAATCTTTATGAGATTAATATTGAAAGAACTTACTTTATGGGTGGACTCTAGACACATCCTTCCCCCTCAGCAGACAGGTTTCAGGAAAGGCCTTTCTACCAGTCTTAATGGACTTGTCCTGAACCTGTTGAGCGAAAGTGCAAATGAGAAAGAAGGTCCTCTACTATACGGGGCATGGGTCGATTTATCAAAAGCGTTCGACCTCGTAGACAGATCCCTCCTTTGGCAGAAACTAAATAATTGGGGGGATTCCGGCACCCCTTCTTGCAATGCTCATAGAACTCCACAAGAACTTTACCATCAGAGTGAGATTGGACGAACCAGGCAATCTATCTGAAACAATCCAAGTCCTGAAGGGAGTACAACAAGGTTGCTTGGGTGCACCATTATTCTTTAATCTGTTTCTTTCAGACATTGGAGATTTCTTAGCCTCTGCATCATTAATCTGCCCGAGAATCAATGGAAGAAAACTCCATTGGTTAGCCTATGCGGATGACCTGGTGTTACTGGATGGCTCAGCGATAGGGTTGAACAACTCCTATCCAAACTTAATGATTATGCTAAACTGAACGGCCTCATAATTAACCCATCTAAATCTAAGGTCCTCATTTTCAAACATGCAAAAAAAAGGTGACCTCAAGAAACTGGGTTTTGGACAGTAAAGCAATTCCACGGGTGGACGAGTTAACATACCTGGGATGTGAAATCCTTGCTCACCCAACCTCAAACAAGGTGATACACTCCATTCTTGGGAAGAAATCAAAAATTATTGCACAAATGAAAAATCTGAACGGAAGATTCTGCAAATTCTCTATAATTCCACTCAAGAAGTTCTACATAGGTAAAGTTGTCCCGGTCCTTCTTTATGGCCTTGAGGCAAAACCTCTTTTGTGGAACTACAACTGGAGTAAAATTGAGGGCTCTTTGTGGAAATCTTCTCTTCATCTCCCTTTGTGCACTCCTCTCGCTAGTCTGAGATTTTAGTTGGGTCTGACCTCTTTGAGCTGCCGTGCGGAGTGGAAGTTACTGTCCCTCTATCGTAACATAACCACAGCCAGTGTATCCACTCTTTCCTTCAATGTAAACCAACATCTAAAAAAGTCTAAATCAAAAAAACTCCTCGGCTTGGAAGAAAAGATTGGCTGCATTTTATATAGGCTGGAATTAACAAGAGAAACTCTCATACAAAATCCTAAGAAAGTTAAAAAAACATTAGAAACGGAGGACTGGATCAAAACGATCGAGGGAATCAGAAGGCTTAACCCTCCAAACCTATTCCTGACAGCAGACAGAAAGCTTGGCACCATCCCGCTCTACCTGGAAAAATTCCCAGACCAAAGAATCAGAAACAACTTTCTCAGGCTCAGACTGAATATAGCCCATACGGGTGAAATACTGGACCAAAGAAACCAGGGCGAGAAGACAATAAGCCTTTGCAAGATCTGTGCCTCTCCGAAATTACAATCCCTCAAACATCTGCTGCTGGAGTGCGAAGGCACATGGGCGATCAGGGTATCATCACTGGGGAGATTTGTAACCAGAGAGGAGAGCCTAGTTCAGGATGTATTTTGGGACAGACTGATCTCTGGCCAAGAAGTCATGCTAACTGCTGAGATTGTAAAAATCTTGGAGAAGCTAACTATCTTAAGGAACCATCAACATACTAGCCAAGTTATTGAACCCTCCAGTCAAGGGGATCAGTCTGCTTAGTTAGTTAAATCCCTGGTTTCTGAGCCTTTATTTTACCTTGTTATTTCACCCTTTTGCTTTATTCTTTCACTTTCTGTATTCTTAAATATGCAGGAAAAACTGCTTCTTGTACGAAATCTGAATTTTTAATACTCTTCTTTTGTAAAGGTTTTCTCATAAACCAAAAACATATTTAAAAAAATGCGTGATGGTCTCTATTTCCTTTTCGTTCCTACATAAGCAACAGAATCACTTCTCAGAATCCTGAAGTGGGAGAATGGAAAACCAGACTCCCGTCCTTCACCTCTCGCGCTTGGCCTAGAGGGTCGCGGCCCAGACACCCGCCACGAGAAGAGTTTGCCCATTTACCAGATGACCAAATACCCTGGTACAGAAACATACGGATGTGTCCATCTGCCTGCCCAACAGCCCGCACTGGCCATGCCGACACCTGCGGCACGGACCAACTAGACTGAAATCTACACATCGTTAGAGATGCCATGACGACCTAGATAACGGGAAGCACCGCTGAACTATTATACACACTGAACATTTCCACACCAATCTACACGAAGAACATACTCAGTGCTCTGACGTAGGCGACAGGCTTATTCACGGACGTGCATCTTTATTATTTTTACATAGGCTTTCAGAATGCAGAAACGCAAGACGCACCATGAGCTCATTTATAACGCTTGCTCACGCTTCTCTTGAAACCCGTTACCATCATGAGAGATATAATGGAAACACGATACTGGCCATGAAACTGTATGCCACTATAACCTAAAGCATCCATGCACTAAATGGATTACTCGTGCACCAGGCCCAAGTAGGCCTCAAGCAAGAGTTCCCGTGGACATTAACAAAGCAAAAGTCAGGTTGCTGAGCCTGCAGAAAGAACCCAGTGGAGCAACCAGCCAAGGTCGTAATGTTGCAAACCCACAGTCAAGAAACAAATCTTCAAAGGCACGATGTTGCAACCTCGCACTCCACGTACCAATGTTAAAATCATATCTGCAAATTAAACCAGACATACAGTGGAAAAACAATATTAATTGTGCAGAATTATGCCTCAAACACGGTCCCTCCCCACGTGACCAAGCCGAACCTGACGAGATGCCAAAACCCAGGAGAGAAAAGGCGTCTGGGTACCTCGCTACGAGACGCAGGCCGACACACTTGAAAGGCTCAATGGACACCTGCTACAGTGGGAACGGTCAGTCTCCCACCTATGAATAAATCCTCACATTGCCTGCACGTACCCATATTGAAACACTGTTGCAACCACAGGTGCACCGTGTGCTGGGAACAACGGTGGTCCCAGGCTGGGGAGCTCACGGATGCACCAATCAGAACATGAGGTTCTTATCTCAGACGTCAGTAACGTTAGCCAATCCTCAGGGGTCTTCATGTAACAATTCTTATGTATCTAATTGTAGGGACAACCCAGATATACCACCTGACTACACCTTAACCACTAATATCATTCTCTATAGGCGTACTATACTAACCCCACCACTCGAGCAACCAATCAAGAGTGGCGATAGGTTCTTTTGGTAACTTTTTGGAATGACGCAAGTAGCGCGTCATAATGTAGTAAAAAGGGCCTGCGAGCCCCACTATTGTGTGTGTGTCAGGACGAACGCGTGCGCTCCTTGACCCATCCCTGCCGTTTGCATAATAAACGACAGAAGTTGCCTTGCTCCTTGTGTGTGCCTCATACTCTGTCTCGATCCGAGATATACACGGGAGGAGTTGGGGCCTCCCTGCCCGGAGGTCTGCGGACGGCCCGGCCGACCCCGGCAGAATCCCCCCCGACAAGTTGGAGGCACTGCTGAGATCTGTTTAAGATCGACTTTTATTTTTTATTTTTCCAGGCACTCCCGTTGCGGGGAGGCCCGGCGGCGCGGCCCCCTCTGCCGTTGCCCCCTTCTGAGGACTACAGGACCATCGCGGAGCTGCGAGAGGACCGGACAGCGCAATCCGGATATTGGCCCTCGGGAGCCGGTTGAGAAGTATCCCGCCCGCGGTCGGCGAGTGTCCAGACGTGGTCCAGACGAGGGGAGGTGGCGAGCCGCTTGGAGGGGTGCACGCAGTCGAGCGGCCCTGCATCGAGGGAACTTGGTGAGCATGACACGCACAACAAGCAATGCGAAATTGTGAGGGAGGGGGCGGAAGTAAATAAGGGAGGAGGGAGGTATTGTAAAAAGGTGGGGTGAAGGTTTAATTGAGTGATGATAATGGAATGAATGGTAGTGAATTGAGTGCGAGAGAAGGCGGCTAACGTTACGCGAAAGAGGGGGGCAGGGCACGAGAACAACACGTGCAGACGCTCGCAACAAAAAGCTAACGTTACGCGAAAGAGGGGGGCGGGGCACGAAAACATCACGTGCAGCCGCTCGAAAGACACTGATTGGCCTAAATCGCGACTACGTGTGAGGGTGGGTGTGTGTGGTTTCCTACGATTTGACATTTATTATTCAATGAGTAGATGAGGTTCCCTATTGTTCGAGCAAGAAACTCGATAGGTAGATGAGGTTCCCTATTGTTCGAGCAAGAAACTCGATAGGTAGATGACGTTTCCCTGTGGGCGGTGGCTAGTTACGTAGTTGCCCAAAACGGAAGATAATTGGCTGGTTAAGCCCTCCTGTTGAGGGGCGTATCACACGCGAGGCGACGCAGCGTGCGCAGTCCGGTTATAGTATTGATGAGATTACCTTGTTCCAGGAGAGACAGGAAGACAGCTGTAGGGTTAGCGGGGTAGATTGCAAGTGTATTTTGAATTTAAAGAACATAACACGAATATACCAGTAGTTCGAAGAAATAGGTGACGTCACCAGTAGGGATTTAGTAAGATATCGTGAACACAAGAAGCTTTGGGTTTGACATTGGTGGGGAAGAGAAACATGATAAAGGAGCGGACACGGAGATAAACGATAAACGAGTGGATCAAAGAGGAGAAGGGGAAGGGGGCGTGGCTGCGCACGGAGAACGCCGGCCACGGCAAGTGTAAAGGTGGGAGGAGAACGGGGAAAAAGGACGACTGTGTAAGATCGTCGTAAGGGGTACGCAGCTGCAGGGGGCTGCGTGCGCTTCGGCCGCAGGGGGCCGTAGGGGAAGGAATATAATATAACATCATAAATATATTTGTTTTATAATTTTTTTTTTGTGATTATTATCATTGCATAAATTGTCAAAGGATTGTCGTAAGTCCCCACACTTGCGGGGCAAGGTAAGCAATAAAAGGTTGTATGTTGCAAACTGGTAGCAAGGGGAAGGGTAAGAAAGGGTGCGCTAGTATGTCATACGGGAGAGGGTTGGGAGGGTGGGGGAATACCCTCACTACCCCACTACAACATATATGCACCACACTGCCACCACATAGGGAGAAGTTAATTAAGTACAGCATAGAGTGGACCCAGGGGACGGACAACAAAATGTTGACACCATGGCCGCCTAATGGTAGCTTTGACCCATATGCCCAACATTCACTATTAAACCATCTGCACAATACATACAAGGGGAAGAAGTTGGCAAACCATGTGGAGGTGTTTAACTTATGGAGGATGTTCCAGGGGTCTAGACCAGGACCAAATGGAATGTTCACTATGGGGGAAACACCGGAAGAAAAGGAGATTAAGAAAGAAGGAACGGATGGGGAAAAGGAGAGTGAAGGAACAAAGAATATGGGGAATGAAAAACTGGGTGGAGGAAAGGTTGATAAATTAGCTGACATAAAACAGGAACCGAGCAATGAGATACCCTTAACACCGGGAGTGAAAACAGAGGGGGGAGGGTTGTACCCTTTAAGAGAATTAGGAGAAATAAAAGGACAGTTAAGGGCGGCTGAAGGATACTCAAACCCGGCATACAGCCCTCCACCATATGTGGCTCATGGAAAGATACCAATGGGGGACGGGAGGAGAGAAGAGCAGACTGTAGAGATAGGAAACGATGAGTGGGTAGCTGCACAGATATTGTTGAAATTACGAGGATCACTAACTGGAGAGGAAAGGGAGGCGGTAAAGAGAACAAACGAGGATAGTGAAAGAGAGAGTGAAATGAGGGGAGAGGAGCTGCTACGGCAGAAGGAAGAGATTTTGGAGGAAAGATTAGCTAAACTAAGGGATGAGCAGAATGAACTGATAAAACAACTTGAGGGGGAGGAAAGAGAGAGAGTGAGGAAAAGGAAAGAAGATAAGGACGAATTGGAAAAATTAAGGGAGCAAAGTGAGGAGAGAAAGAGGGAAGCTGTAAGGGTAAAAGCAGCAGCAGAAAGGGTATCAAGAGTAGTGATGAGGGAGAAGAAGAAGGAAGAAGAAGAAAATGAAAAGGAAATGGAAATATGGAGGAGGAGGATAATATCAGAGACAGCTAAAAAATATGAAGAGGGGAAGGTAATAGAGAGTATAGTAGAAAGAGAAAGGGTGAAATGGGAAAGGAGGAGAGAGGATGAAAGGATATTGGAACAGATGAGCAACGAAGTAATGGAGGAATTAAAAAGGAAAAGAGAGGAAAATAGTAGGGAGATGGAGGAGAGGAGTGAAGGGGAGAGAGAAGAGAGTAAGAGGGAGAGTGAAAGATGGGGAGAAGTATATAAAAATAGAGAGGTAGCAACAACGTCAGCACTAAGGGGAACAGGTGGTAACTACGGAAAGGAAGAGGGAGACCTAATAGACTTAAAAACTGTAACAATAAAAGGAAAAAAGGCAGAGTGGGGGGCGCAATTTATGAATGATTTTTGTAGTGAGGATGGAAGGAAGAGTGAAAGGGAAAGCTTAGATAAGCTATACCTCACTAGAACAAACATAGATTCGCCATGGGTGAGTAGAAGATGGGAGGAGCTGGAGAGAAGTAAGGAGGAAGTGAAAAGAATGGGAGAAACACAAACTAACGAACACACGCCACCGACGCTCACCAACCAACACACGCCACCCACATCACCATCACGCTCTCTAACGCCACACCCCACATGTTCAACAACTGCACGCTCTCTGCACAGAATAAAGCTCGCACCCTTCATGGACGAAGTTACACCTTATGCATGTCGGCTTAGAGACCTCCCTAGTCGCAGGCAAGACAGGAAAACAGACGTGCCAATATTGAACACAGGAAAGGATGAAAAAAGGGGAAAGGAAGAAGAGGGAGGTAGGAGAAGAGGTAGTAAGGAAGGATTTGAAGTAGTAAAAGGAATGGGGGAAGAGGAGGGGTGTGAAGAGTTAACATCATGGAGCATAAAGGATGACACAAGACAGAATGTAATGCCACTGCTGGAGAGAGGAGGGGTTAGACCACAATATGTACCTTGGAAACATACGGATAAGGAAAACATAAAATGTAGGCTCCCATCATTAAGTGGAGGTGCGGGTAAATGGATATATGAAATGGAAAAACACACCGCAGGACAGAAACTAGCAGTGGGAGATGTTAAGGGCCTGTTAATATCAATATTAGGGGATAGAGCGGATGACATTTGGAAAAGAGCGGGATTCCATGGGGTAACAATAACAAACACATCGCATGATGGGGCACCATTTGCAAACTGCAGACATGCGCTATGGCAGGCACTAAGAGTGCAGTACCCAGACACATCAGACATAGGAGCCATTACTTCCCGTAAGATGGGTGAGAACGAGGATCCTGTTGATTATATCCAGGATATTCAAGAGAAGTGGCGCATGGAAACTAGAGAACAATGGGACAAAACACCAGCCATATTTTATCATATACTAGTACAAGGGCTCCCAGAAGGAGTTCAGAGACAATTAAAGAAAGTAGTGGGGATGGAAGCAAAACCATGGCCGGAAATACAACTGACTATAGTACATCACTGTAGAACATGGCAAGGAAAAATGAAACAAAAGGAAGAGGACAGGAAAACAGAAGAGGCCAAATTAGTACAGAAAAAACTTACTAAATATACCATGGAAGGGGCACTAATAACTGCGCCAACACCAATGGCCCAAAGCCCAACGCAAGTAGTGGCTGCACAAAATCCAGCTCAAATAGCGCCTCCACAAGAGGTAATAGAGCAAGTGCTGCCTCTGCAATCACACGCACAGAACATGGGAGGAGGGTACCCAATGCAAGGAGCTGGGTATTATAATTATAATAGAGGGAGAGGAGGGTTTATGAGGGGAAGAGGATACGGATATAATACCCAACAACAGGCTGGGGGACTCAGAAATAATTACCAGACAGGGCAACCAGTATACCAGGACAACACAGGGAACTTCCCATGGCAAAACAGGGAACCACCCGTGTGTTGGAGCTGCGGACTATTAGGACACATGTCACGTACATGCAGGGTCAGGCCAGGAACACCAGCATGGAACGAACAAGCACAACATAGGACATCACAAGAACAGCAGGGCATACAACCACAGCAGATGTCACCACAAGGGAGTGACCAACACTATTCCCTACCACAACAACAAATAAAACAATACCTGCCACAAGTAACTGGTGCAGCGTTAATACAACCACCACCACAACCTGAACGAACGCAATTGGGTGGGGTGACGGTGTTGGGGCACAACCCTTACACAGGGAATGGCCAGTCATTGTACCCCCAATAGGACAGCCCACAGACGGCCTTGGTGTGTCCCATCCTGTCAGTAACACCTAATAGTGCGGAGGAGCCACGCATAGAGGTAACGATAGGTGACAAAAAATTATCATTCCTTGTTGACACCGGGGCGACCCGGTCTTGCATAAGGGAAGGTAAGTTTAAGATGTCAGGCGAAGCCATGAACACACAAGGGTTTTCTGGGGCTAAAGGGTTGGTTCCATTTACTGATAACGTTCCGCTATCTATTGGAGATTACGATCTGTCAGTACCACTTTTGTATTATAGTGCCTCACCAGTAAACATACTGGGGAGGGACATAATGAACAGATTAAATATGACGATCTCCTTTACAGAGGATGGCATAATTTGCTCTACTCCAGGGATTAACATGCTTGCAGCACGACAGATTTTGCAAGCATACTGTGGACAGATAGCGATCAGGGCGGAGCCGGTAGACGGCGAGCTATTCCAGTACGGAACAGACATGGCATTTGCATGGATGCCAGGGATAGGAGGGAAAATATGGAGGAGACCAGCAGCCTATCTATTCCGACCAGAAACACCAGCTAATGAACTGGAAGGGAAGGTCATTGCAGTGGACATTGAGAGCATTATTGCAACAGCTGATTATGTTGCTGTGCACGCCCAAGATAAAGAAGGGAGAGCATGGAGGGCGGTGATAGCACTAGCAGAAGGATGTAGGCTGACCCAGGTGTCAGATGAAGAGTTGTTTTCAGAAGAAAAGGAGGAAAATGAAATGGTGTTCATGATGAGTGTAGAAATGTGGCTAACAGTGGCTCACAAACAAGTGGCACAGAAAATTGCAATGGCACTTGAGGCACCCGCTGGCACACCAGTCCCATTTTTTAAAGAAGATATGTCAAAGGTGCCAAAATCATTATGGACTATTAGCCCTTATGATGTAGGATGCATTAAAAGCATAGGGGGTGTAAAGATAAAATTAAAAAAGGGTGCCATACTACCAAGAGTGAAACAATACCCATTGTCAAGAGAGGCAGATGAGGGCATATACGAAACCATAACAGCCCTTATAAACAATGGCATATTGGTCCCCTCAGAATCCCCATGCAACACAGCTGTGTACCCGGTGCGCAAGGCTAAAGGAGGGTCTTGGCGGTTCATACAGGACCTCAGACCGTTGAACAACATAGTAGAAGCAGAGTATCCAGTAACAGCAAACCCGGCCACAATTTTGTGTGGCATTCCAGCAGAAGCATCACGGTTTACAGTGATTGACCTTAAAAATGCTTTTTTCTCAATACCATTACACCCAGACTCACAAGACTTGACAAGCTTCACTTACCGAAATAGGAAGGGGAAACATACCAGATTACCACAGGGATATTGTGAATCACCTTCAATTTTCAATAGGGTAATACAGATGGATTTGGGTAACGTTGAGTTGGAAAGCACAGTGTTACAGTATGTGGATGACATAATAATTTGCAGTACAAATGAAGATAAATGTAGAGAGGACTCATTAAAAATGTTGACGATATTGGCTGAAAAGGGGTACAAGGTAGACATGGAAAAGATACAATACTGTCAGGAACAGGTACTTTACATTGGCCAACTGATATCACAATATGGAAGAAGGATTGCACCACAAAGAGCACAGGCAATATCAGGCACTCCCGTGCCACAGACTGTAAGAGAACTACAGCAATTTCTGGGACTGTGCAACTACTGTAGAGCATGGGTATTTGATTACAGCTCTTACATAGGACCCCTGCTTGAGGGTTTGAAGGAAGCAAATAAAGGGGAGAAAAAGTTGGGATGGACTATGGAAATGAAGGAGGCATTTGATGAATTAAAAGAAGCAATATCAACTGCTCCAGTACTAGCATCCCCAGACTATGAGCGACGATTTTTTATATTTTCACATTGCGACTGAGCAGTAATGAAAGCAGTATTGGCCCAAAAGACTAGCATGGGCTATAAACCAGTAGCATTTTACAGCGGTCACTTAGATCCAATAATGTTAGGACAATTCTCTTGCGAACAAGGTCTTGCTGCAGCTGCATTTGCAGTAGAAAAAGCATCATCAATAACTATGGGGTGTCCAACTACACTATTTGTAGAACATGCACTATTTGCGATATTGAATAAACCTAAGTCCACACTGACGACACAGAGGGCAACAGGTTATGAGATTATTTTGTCCAAAGCTGAACTGGCAATTGTTAGATGTAGCACGGTTAACCCTGCAAGGTTCTTAGCAGAAGTAATTGAAGAGGGAGATTACGCCCACGACTGCACCCAAGTAACTGAGATGTACTCATGTACTAGGAAAGTTGAAGAAAACGCACTAGAGGGAGGTGAGCTTTTGTTTATTGATGGGTCATCAACTATTGATCAAGGAGACGGGATAAGGAGGACTGGGGCAGCAGTAGTACAAATGATGGAAGCGCCAGTGTGTGTGGCTATTAAGTGTGTACAATTACCACAGCATTACTCTGCTCAAGCGGCGGAACTGGTTGCACTCATATTGGCACTAAAGGAAAGTTTTAATAAAAAAGTTACTATATATTCCGACAGTGCATATGTTACATCCACTGTCCACTCAGGGCTATCAAAGTGGAGAAGAAGAGGGTTTAGGAGAGCTGACGGCACTCCAGTACAACATGCCCTCTTGTTGGCTGAACTAATTGAAGTAATAAACGATCCCCAAGAACTAGCCCTAGTAAAATGCACAGCACACACCAATGGAGAAGACTATATATCAAAAGGAAATGCAGCAGCAGACGCACATGCAAAATATGCTGCATATTTTGGTGAGATATGGAACCCCACAGACTCACAGAGAGGGAGAGGGAGGGGAATAGCGAGGGAGATGTTAATAAAAGAAGGGTACACCCATCTCCCAGCCACCCAGATTATGGAGTTACAAGCGGCTGCACCAATGGCCGAAAAAGAAGTATGGGTGAAAAGAGGATGCACAATGTCACCAACCGACGCACTATGGCGCCAGGGTGGCACTGGGAAAGTTGTAATACCATTGGCATTGTTAAATACCGCCTTGAACCAATTACATCACCCTGCCCATACAGGCAAAGAAATAATAGCAGCACGAATTAGAGAAGATTGGTTCTGTCCCGAGTTAACATCCCATGTGTCAAATTTTATCAGCAATTGCCTTACATGTCAACAGTTCACGGCCGGTCATACTTTAAAGGTGATAAGAGGTACCATACCCCGACCAGAAGGACCTTTTCGGCACCTCCACATTGACTATGTTGATATGATCAACATTTGTCAAGGCAATAGATACATGATAGTAGTAGTATGCCCATTTTCTAGGTGGATCGAAGCAGGGCCCTGTTCACACCCTGATGCGTTTAGAGCAGCCAAATTTATAGTAAGGGAGGTATTCCCCAGGTGGGGAGTGTGCGAGGTGTTAAGATCAGACAACGGACCCCATTTCGCAAATGAAATGTTCCAGCATATCACATCCCTACTGAACATTAAACACAAATTTGCATGTGCGTACCACCCACAGGCCAATGGTGTATGTGAACGCCTGAATGGCCTATTGAAGGAGGCAATTGCTAAAATACAGCAAACAACAAAGAAAAGTTGGTTGTATTGCCTTCCGTTAGCACTGTTCGAACTTAGAAACAGGCCAGGGTCCGACCACCACCTCACCCCACACGAGGTGGTTACTGGACGCCAAATGCGCCTTCCCCTAACACCAACGTCAAGGGCATTCACCGACCAAGAAAGTTCTGCGAATGTGTTAGGTGATGAAATGTATCAATATGTGTCTTCTTTGATTACTAGCGTTGTGTTTGTGTCTCAACAGCTCGAGCGCACACGGGGCGGGTCCACCAGCAACCAAGAAATAGACGAAAATACAGAATTGGGAAAGGAGAACTTGTGCCAACTTGCCAAAGGTGACCACGTACTACTTCGAAATTTTAATAGAAGGTGGAACCAGCAGAGGTTCACTGGCCCCCATTTAGTAGAGGACGTATCAACAAGAGCAGTAAAACTAAAGGATAAGCGTGCGTGGAACCACCTGCATGATGTAAAAATCTACAAACTGCAGACCCGCCCCAGCGCCAACGACAGGTCCATTGGAAAAACGCCAACAACATCCCCGGCAGCGGAAGAAAACACAACCACAGACAACGACCCAATTGTTCCCTCGGAGAGAATAACGGACGAAGAAGGGGGCGATCCCCACACTGCCCACCCCATGGTCACACGTTCAAAGAGTAAAACTGCTCCCGCCATCTGAGCAAACCCCCCCCCATTGACTACTAAATACAATTGTAATAAAAACTAAGGACTTCGCTTGCACCAATACACATGTAAACACGTGAATGTTCTCTTTTTCTCTCGCACATACAGGAGCTGCGTAATATTGTATTGTTAAGAAAAGTTATCTAACAAATTCAGTGTGCAGGCGTAGATGGTGCTGCCAGACGATAGTTACCCAGAAGAATTGTCACACCAATTTGTATACGAAATAAAAAGGCCAACATACTTAAAAAAGAAAAGGGTACGTGTATACTACACGGCCTTCCTCCTGGCCATAGAAAATTACATGCCCCACCTCCGCCCATACTTGCCGGTCTTGAGAGACCGATCACTTAGAGTAGCATGGGAGCAACTCTTCACCTGGGCACTGAATGACTATTTGATAGGGAGAGCTTAATGAAACAAAACTAACATTTAATAACAAGCACTTTTTGAGAATTTTTAGGCGGGCAACTTTAACGTCGCAAGAATACGCTGCCAGGACTGCAGCAAGGTAAGAGCAAAAATGTCGGTGAGGTTAGCATATGTAATAAAAATAATAGGGATTTTTATGATCACCGGAGTTTTGGCTGCCTCTGTATGGCAGTACAGCTATGCTATGAGTTTTTTTGCTGCACCCAAACCTAATGTACCCCACCTCCCTGCTGCAACAGGTGTTACGTCAGGTGGTAACAGTAACAATGAACAAAAGCGAAATAAAGTTAAACGCAGCACATACTCAGACAATAAAGGTATTGATAATTATGTACAAGATTCAGCACACGTCACAAACAACATATGGTACCAGCACATGACCCGCATTGGTAAGCAGACAACTGAGGATAGCTGTTACGTTTGCTCATTAATACCATACGCCATGAGCGCTTCACGAACATTTGTTGCCACAGAAATAGATGAAAAAACAGCACAGTGCATAATATATTTGGCCCTGTTCCAAACGAAAGGAAGATTCCAAGGAACAGTAGTGCACATGACATGGAAAACACGAGACTCATACCCATATGAAAACAACTTCCTCAAGACCTATCTGAGTTATCACAAGACCAGTTTACATGCTGAAGCATTCAGATACATAACAAGTGGCCCTGAAAAAGGAGAAACAAAGAAGGTAACACTGCAGTATCTACCATGTGATTGGTACGCCACGGAAGTTCCGGGTAAACAAGGATGCTGGGAGAGGCCATTACTGACGATAACAGGAAAGGTGTTCCTGGGTACCAGCTGGGAGATAGGAGTGGTTGGCAGCAACATGGTAACAAAAGAAACTATCTCAACCATCGAGACACACAATCATCGATGTTGGACGACATGGATCAAGTACGTACCAATGCTCACGTGGGTAGAAGAAGATGAAGACCCGATAACTATATTACCATTGACTGCGCCCAAAGTATGTTACCAGCATAAAGGAGAGGTGGACGTGGGATATAACACCAATTGTGCAAGTGTGATGGAGTTACCTGAGGGGGGAGCGGGAACAGCAGTAATAATGGACCATTATTGGGCCTGCGGAGAAAAGGCATATCATACACTGCCTCCCCTGTGGAGTGGTGTGTGCACAATGGTACACGTCAATGTACCATCACTAGTGGTACCTAAGAAGCATGTCGATGTGGCGAAATTTCCGAAAATGGATGAAGGAGACAGGAGAAGAAAGAGATCTGCACCACTCCAGAAGGAGCAAGAAAACAGGACAAACAGCAATGATACTGTCCTAAACAGGAGAAAAAGACAAGGAGAGCCATTAACAGGAAATTATCTGTGGGGAAGGTCGGAAACGGAACTAACCTCAATACCGCCAGAACACAGACTATTCAGCAGAGCAGCAATGTTCTTCTCCTCAATAATACATCAGGGACTGCAGGCATACGCAAACGCAAAATGGCTGCAAATAACCAGATGGGAACTAATGATGACCATAAATTCGACAGTAAATGGGTTTAACGCAATTAAAGAGGAGCTGCGAGCTGTAAGGATGGTAGCACTACAGAACAGATATGTATTGGACCTTCTCACAGCAATGGAAGGAGGAGTTTGTGCAAAGATAGGACAATCATGCTGCACGTTCATACCTGCCAACGATGCCGACAATGGTACACTAACAGAAGCAGTTTCACAATTGGCCCAGATGCACTCCAAAATGATGGACGAAAGTAACGGCGTAAACAAGGATAAAAGCTGGTTTTCACTATTATGGTCATGGATGCCATCTTGGCTGTCAGATGGACTGAAAATAATAGTGGGATGTGCTATTTTGGCTGGAGCTGCACTGATAATAATTAGATTTTGGAAAGCCCGGAAGGCGCGCTCAACTGATGAGTTGCTGGAAATGGTGGGAATGCACCCCTTGATGCCAGCGGATGACGGCCAGCACACAGGTGTGATAATACACGAAAGGGAGAAGTTGCGCACCCAAATCATCGCCAATCATCTAGACCCACCATCAGTGAAGATCGAGAACCCAAGGAACCCTAGGAGCTACATAGGAAGATGGGTGTACTGTACTCCTGGAGGAACATGCGAATACATGTATTGGTCATTTGAAGATCACGTAAACCATTATGGACATCTCGGAGGGATAACCAAGATATGGAGAGTAAGAGGAGATAACGAGAAGGATATGTTTGTGGTCGACAAGTCGACCAGAGGGGGGACTGAAGTGGGAGAATGGAAAACCAGACTCCCGTCCTTCACCTCTCGCGCTTGGCCTAGAGGGTCGCGGCCCAGACACCCGCCACGAGAAGAGTTTGCCCATTTACCAGATGACCAAATACCCTGGTACAGAAACATACGGATGTGTCCATCTGCCTGCCCAACAGCCCGCACTGGCCATGCCGACACCTGCGGCACGGACCAACTAGACTGAAATCTACACATCGTTAGAGATGCCATGACGACCTAGATAACGGGAAGCACCGCTGAACTATTATACACACTGAACATTTCCACACCAATCTACACGAAGAACATACTCAGTGCTCTGACGTAGGCGACAGGCTTATTCACGGACGTGCATCTTTATTATTTTTACATAGGCTTTCAGAATGCAGAAACGCAAGACGCACCATGAGCTCATTTATAACGCTTGCTCACGCTTCTCTTGAAACCCGTTACCATCATGAGAGATATAATGGAAACACGATACTGGCCATGAAACTGTATGCCACTATAACCTAAAGCATCCATGCACTAAATGGATTACTCGTGCACCAGGCCCAAGTAGGCCTCAAGCAAGAGTTCCCGTGGACATTAACAAAGCAAAAGTCAGGTTGCTGAGCCTGCAGAAAGAACCCAGTGGAGCAACCAGCCAAGGTCGTAATGTTGCAAACCCACAGTCAAGAAACAAATCTTCAAAGGCACGATGTTGCAACCTCGCACTCCACGTACCAATGTTAAAATCATATCTGCAAATTAAACCAGACATACAGTGGAAAAACAATATTAATTGTGCAGAATTATGCCTCAAACACGGTCCCTCCCCACGTGACCAAGCCGAACCTGACGAGATGCCAAAACCCAGGAGAGAAAAGGCGTCTGGGTACCTCGCTACGAGACGCAGGCCGACACACTTGAAAGGCTCAATGGACACCTGCTACAGTGGGAACGGTCAGTCTCCCACCTATGAATAAATCCTCACATTGCCTGCACGTACCCATATTGAAACACTGTTGCAACCACAGGTGCACCGTGTGCTGGGAACAACGGTGGTCCCAGGCTGGGGAGCTCACGGATGCACCAATCAGAACATGAGGTTCTTATCTCAGACGTCAGTAACGTTAGCCAATCCTCAGGGGTCTTCATGTAACAATTCTTATGTATCTAATTGTAGGGACAACCCAGATATACCACCTGACTACACCTTAACCACTAATATCATTCTCTATAGGCGTACTATACTAACCCCACCACTCGAGCAACCAATCAAGAGTGGCGATAGGTTCTTTTGGTAACTTTTTGGAATGACGCAAGTAGCGCGTCATAATGTAGTAAAAAGGGCCTGCGAGCCCCACTATTGTGTGTGTGTCAGGACGAACGCGTGCGCTCCTTGACCCATCCCTGCCGTTTGCATAATAAACGACAGAAGTTGCCTTGCTCCTTGTGTGTGCCTCATACTCTGTCTCGATCCGAGATATACACGGGAGGAGTTGGGGCCTCCCTGCCCGGAGGTCTGCGGACGGCCCGGCCGACCCCGGCAGAATCCCCCCCGACAATCCCATTCAAGGGCCCATAACCTCCAATGATTCAAGCAACATTTGTAATGGGTTAGGACTTGCATCCCATGGGCACCCATGCAGACTGCTACCTTCATTCACATGCATGGTTCGAGACTTGACAATTGCCTGCAGTGTGGGTTGGGAAGTATATTTCTAAGCATTCCATAGAGTTCATACTGCAGAATATGACAATTGCATATACGCCAGTGACGACACATACATGTTTGAGTACTAGGTCCCCCACTGTGCATTTAAAATGGGTCAGATCAATTACCCTATTCTTATTTATTTTATTTTAATTGGTTATTTATAACGACTATAATACCCAGAGGTTTCTAAGCCAGTCTTGCTTCCAAGGCAGTTGCATTGCCCCTGAGCTATCTTCCCGAAAACTACCACACCCTTGCTCCCGCTTTATTTTCAATGTGAATGCCATGTTGATTGCAGGACATGTGTGCAGATATTTTCATGTGTTTTTTGGGCAACTCGTGTGAGTGAAATGGCACCCCATGTTTTACAATGTGAGTGAAATGGCACCCGATGTCATCACAAATGAAACACCTGTTTGGCAGGAAATGCGTGCTCTAGTGCACCACTTTGACCGAGTGGTGCTCAGGGTAAAGGTACACAATGGTCACAGGCAGGTGTTTTTTGTACTCAATGACTTCGGTGGATTTTCCTGCTCCGTGCCCCCCCTGTTCCTACATTGCTGATCATGCCTACATCCATGACAGAGGGGCACTCGGGCGCCACAGTTTGAGGGCAAGTGAAGGAACAGGCCCTTCTCCCATGGCTGCACTCCTTTACAGTATTTAGCTATGAGTATTCTGCATCCCACAGCTTTGTGCAATCCTGCACAGTGAGGCAGGCTGTGCACGGCTGGACACAGCTATAACGCGGCTGGTGATAGGTGCCTAAAAGGGTGCACAGTTCGCAAGGGTCTTGTTTTCATTAGGCTGCTGCCAAACAGCCAGGGCGTCTGCTTGGCAACTTCATCCGAAAGCACCTTTAGCTCGTTCTTTGTAAATGTGGGATTTCACAGGCTTCCAGGGGTGTTGCCGGGTCTGGAAAAGATCAGGGGCTAAACTAATGTTGGGACTGGCAGGACTCTGGGCTAGCTAGCATTTTGGTTGAAGCACCTAAGCTTCTATCCGGGGCTACAACCAAAAGACCCAGGGCTATAGCCCCCTCAGCCATCCCCCCATCCCCGCCTCTGCAGGCTTCCCATCGCATCCCATCCCCTCCCCTCTGGCATCTCTTTGTGCGTGTGTGGTGGGGTCGGTGTAGTGTTTGGTGCATGTCTTGTGCAATATGCGAACGCGCGGCTTCAGAGTGTCTTTAACTTTTAACGACGCCCTACGCAGCGCTTACACTTCTGCATGCATGCAGAAGCAGTGTTTCAAACCTCTGAACATGGTACCGTTTTTTCCCCTGATTACCACAAGCACAGTTTTCTAGTTTTCCACAAGCTTGGCTAACATTACCACTGTCACACCTTCCCATTGGTCTGATCGTCATGTACAGTTTTCTGACCAAGACCCGCACGACACTGAATGAGGGCCTTTGGGTTTTTCTGACACCATTACTAATTAACTACGTGGACGCTACTTCCCAAACAAGATTTCAGCCTAGGCCATACATCTATTTGGCAGGTTGCTTGCAGTTGTGTCCATTGGTTCTAGAGAATAAGCGTCCCTAAATTGCTTTTTCAATTAAAAAAGTTCAACATAACCATAGCTTCATAGGTGCTAGCACTACTCATTTAAAAAGGAACATTTCAATGCAAGGAGTGTAATTTACCCTGTAAATATGTGATAATTGTTCAGACTGAAATAGGTAAGAGGGCTAGTAGAGGGCACCAAAGCCACACCACAAGTGACATTGTAGCCCTCGTTCTGAGTCATTATGTAAGTGTAAAAACAGGCGATAATTCAAATACTGGCATCTTTACCGATGGCCTGATTTCAAATAGTCTGATACCGACCTCTTGCAAAATTCTTGGGGAATTATCTGGTAAACGCATCTCCTTATAGCATTAAATACTACACGCAAATACCTCATACTTTTACTTCCACACAAAAGACGGCGGTAGAAATATTAGGGACCCATCAAGGAAGAATGTGTTGTCCTTTATGTGAAGGGATGTGAGAGCACACACCTTCAATTTAAGGGGCAATAATATGCTGAGGGAGTCTAAATGGGCCGCTGAGATATCCACCGCTCAATAAATGTACTGTATACCGCGCAGCGGCAGTGGACTGGGAACCAAAAGAGGCCCTAGAAATGATTTTCAAAGTGGCCTCATAGTACACATTTTCAGCAAGCCCAATCCTTTTCCTATGGTAAAATGTGGAAAGAACACACAAGTGAGGCCCAGGGTGCAGCGGCCAACCATGAAATCTCCAGAGTTCCCTCTAGGCCAGTCCACCCCTGCTGCGCAGGAGGGTCATTACTGGCCGTACTGTACAATCTTTCACACAGGACAGTGTCAGTACTGTAGGTAATCAATGTCCATATATTGTTTAAAAAGCAACAACGAAATAAACTGCAGATGTTCTAAAACACCTCGGGACATATTTCTGAAAACCGGCATTCTTACAGCCAGCTCAGCACAAAAGGCCTTCATCACGTGGACCCTCAGATAACTGCACGTGCCAACAGTAATTATGGACCGCGTGCGATAACCGAGGCTGGAATTCCACCATAGTTGCAATGATCTCCTGTGTCGCTACATTTCAAAAATGCTACGTTTGCGTCAATTGGACAGTCCCTTCATCGGAGATTTCTCCCCATGCCTCCTAGAGAATAAAGCAAAGGCAGTATTGCCGGTTCCCTGCTGTCTGTGCAGTGACATGTGCCTGTCTGATAGCACAGCGAGTCGAGCGCTCGCTTTGACAACAGTGCGAAGCCGAATCCGGCGGGGCCGAACTCAGCCTTTCATCCTTCCGAGGTCTTTAAATGAGCACCACACACTGTGGGTAATAATAAGCAGCGCTCAGATGCCTGAGGGTTTGTAGCGCTATATAAATGCTAAATTATTATTTATGATATGAGTAGGTAAATGAAACGCGGTGGGTTACGCACATTGGCCCTGATTCACAGTGCGTTTTCCAGTGGGGTTTTGCCATTATAAAACACTTCTGTGAATCAGGCCCTTTATTGGAAGTAATGCCATAACTGTGTGCAAACAGGTCATTAAATGTAGGAATGTGCTTTTAGATGTGTGCCCTATACTCGGTGCATGCCTGTCTTACGTCCCAGAACCTCTAATGAATTTGGTACAGAAGTAACGATCCTCACCCGGAAGCTCCACGTAGATACATGTGTGCAAAAGAGCCCCAAAAAATGAATGTGTCACCTTTCATTTTCTGAACTCTATCATCATGGGGATTCATGGCACTTGAGGGCATCTCTACCAAACTCAAGGGCAATCATAGGAGTACATCTTGGGATCTGGGTAAACGTGCCAGTTTATCATTTCCCAACGGAAAAAACACTGTCAGAGGCATTGCCTTTTATTAATGTATTTTTATTGTTTTGTTTAATGATTTTTATTAAGCATTTGATAATGATTACAGCGAGGAAAATGATTAGATCTCTCTATGATTAATTATTTTCATAAACGAACATACTAGGAAAAATAAATAATATTAATATATAGATGATACAGTGCAACCATGGAAATATTATAATAATGTGATAAGGTTGTAGATATTGACAAGTTTGATGATCTAATCATTTAACAATAGTTATGATTGGACAAACTACGGGGGGACATACAAAAGACGAACAGGGAACAGAAGGAGGGAGGGAAGGGGGGAGCAGTCACAATGTTAAACATTGGGCCTAGGTGATAGGGATAAACATGTGATCATTCCTTAAAGCGTTAAAACATTGGAAATGTATGAACCATGAGTGGACATATTGTGAAAGGAGAGATATTGAGTAAAAAAAGACCATTTAACATCATGTTGGAGTTTTACATGAAGACACCTTGCCATGCAATGTTCTAATCTATGAATGTGACATACATTGTTCCACCAACCATTGACTGCTTGGTTTCTCGAGTTTTGCCAGTTGGCTGTGATAAAATTGATGGCAACAGCAATAAATAAGTTATAGAGACCGTAGGCAGTATTTGTTTTTTCCCTTTCAAGGTCTATAATACCTAGGAGTATGTTCGTGAATGTTAGGGGGAGATTGACTTTAAAAATGAAGTTCAGGAGAGACCAGACCTCTCCCCAGAATGAATGAACAAAGCAGCACTGAAAAACATATGACTACAGAATCCACATATATCACCCCAAGTCCAACATCGTCCACCTGTGCCAAATTTAGTTTTGAACAGGCGCATTGGAGTTATAAAGGCCCTGTGTAGAAAGGAAAATAGATTTTGCAATATATCGGCAGCTGATGAAATGGTTTTGACCCTAGACCAGAGTAATTCCCAGGTTTTGTCATCAAACTGTTTCCCACAATCTGCTTCCCATTGGACTTGGATAGACCATACCACACCACAGCTCTCGAAAGAACGAACGCTCTAACCAACAAACTCGCTCTCTTACACCCACCAGGCAACCCACCCTCCATACCAGCCATCCCACCGCCTGTGACCACTAGCCAACCAACGTTCGACTCCTTTAATCCGATATCAGCTGACCAATTTCTCAAACTCCTCTCTGCCCGCAAACCAATCGGGCTCCCCGCTGGACCCTTGCACGGCCACAACCCTTAAAGAAATGTTCGCATCTACCTGTGCAGGAGAACACGCAAGAACCATCATAAATGACTCACTTGCCTCAGGATTTTTTCCCGACGCATTCAAAACGGTTCAAGTCAAACCTCTAATAAAAAAACCTTCCCTCAACCCTCTCGAGCCCAAAAACTACCACCCTATCTCAAACACAAGGTTCCTTGCCAAACTCATCGACCGAACCGCCTATGCTCAACTAAACGCCTTTGCCGAAGCCAACAATCTCCTAGACCCTGCTCAATCAGGTTTCAGAGCCCGACACGGAACTGAAACCACCCTAACCTCAATCTGGGACGACCTTAAAAACACTGCAGACTCTGCGGGATGCGCCACATTAATCCTTCTTGACTTATCCACCGCCTTCGACACAATTAACCACTCAATCCTCCTTGACCGCCTCCACTCCGTATGAATTCGTGGAACCGCTCTCAAATGGATAGCATCCTTCCTCAAAAATAGGAACCAAATAACCCTACTCTCCACCTATTCCTCCCAAGCCCGACCAGTTGACACAGGAGATCCACAAGGAGCATGCCTATCAGCCCTACTGTTCAATCTCTACATGGCCACCCTCCCACGAATAATTCGTTTGCACAACATCCTGTGCTACAACTACGCTGATGACACTCAACTAATTCTAAAATTCCAGAATTCAAAACCCAATTCCCGACCTGACCTCGCTTCCTGCCTCCTCGACATAGAGCTCTGGATGACCACAAACCACCTCTTGCTAAACCCCTCCAAAACCGAAATCATGGTATGTGGCAACACCGAACTTCTTCCACACCCACTACCCTGGCCATCTGCCATGAGCAACTCACCGACCCCCTCTAATTCAGTAAAAAACCTTGGATGCACCCTAGACTCTGACCTAACTCTCTCGCGACAAGTCATCAACGTCTCAAGGTCCTGCCACTACCACCTTAAAACCCTTAGGTGCATTTTTCCAGACCTCTCCTTTCCCAACAGACTCTCTGCGATCCAATCAATTGTTATATCAAGACTGGACCACGCTAACCCCCTCTACCTCGGAGTCCACGTATACCAACTGACTAAACTACAAAGAGCACAAAACGCTGCAGCCAAACTACTACTAGCGCTTGGCCCGAGAGACCACTGCTCCCCAGCCCTCAAAACTCTGCACTGGCTTCTGGTTGCCCGAAGGGTGACCTTCAAAACCTTATGCATTTCTCACCGAGCACTGCATAAAACCGGATCTCAATATCTCCAAGACAAACTAAAACCCTATCACCCTGCACATTCTCTAAGATCAAGCTCAGCCGGCCTCCTAGTCATACCAAAAACAAACTCAGTCAGGTTAGGCAGATCATCTTTCTCAGCCTTGGCCCCCACGCTGTGGAACGCACTCACACCCCACATCCAACTCACTGAAGACCTCATGTGTTTTCGCAAATTACTGAAAACCTGGCTCTTCCCCTAAAACTGACCCGAAATCAATCAAACTCAAACTGGAAAATAGCATCTCAATGACTTTGCCAAATGCTAGATCATAAATAGCAATGCAGCATCATCCACCCGAGCGAGAAATCGAAAATAATAACCTCTATTGGTTAGCTAAAAAGGACAAACAAAATAGATCAAATAAAAGGATCAAACCTGCAAAGTAGATAAAAAGAATAAGCTGTACGAGAACAGTAAAGTGGCTGAAATTAATGAAATGGACAAAACAAATGTAATGAACAAGAGAATCAATGTAGACGTAAGGACTAAAGCGGATAACAACAATTCAACTAACCCAAACTACTATATCTTAAATAACAATAAAACAAACAACAATACAACATCAAGATCCAAGCGAGAAACCGAAAACTATTAACCTCTAAGGTAAACTAAAAAAAGGACAAACAGAATAGAATGAGTAAAGTAGATCAAAATAGTGAAGTGGATGAAAAGAATGAATTGTACGAAAGCAGTAAAGTGGTGGAAATTAATGAAATGGATGAAATGATTGGAATGAATGAAAGTAACAAAATCGCCGAAAGGAATAAAGTGAAGAAGATAGAAAGATTATTACAGAAGCCGGATGAGTGCACAGATGGATGGCATGGAATGTATGAGTGCATGGTATAAATGGAAAATACAGAATAGACGATTCAAGTACATGAGACGGGTGTAGTGCATGGGACAGATGTAGAGCACAGAATGGATCGAGTGCGTCTAGTTAGCGATATGGAAGGATGAATAAACAAAGTGAGTAGAAAGTATGAAGTCGGTAGCGTGGATGAAGCGCGTAGAGTGGATGAGTACGTTGAGCCAATGAGTGCGTTGAGCGGATGAATGTGCAGAGCGGATGAGTGCGCAGCGCAGATGGCTGTGTATAGCGGATGAATGTATAGAACGGATGAGTGTGTAGAGCGGATGAGTGCTTAGAGCGGATGAGTGCTTAGAGCGGATGAGTGTGTAGAGAGGATGAGTGTGTAGAGAGGATGAGTGCATAGAGAGGATGAGTGTGTGGAGTTTACGGGTGCGTAGAGCGTACGGGTGCATAGAGCGGATGGGTGCATAGAGCAGATAGGTGCATAGAGCGGATTGATACGTAGAGAGGATGGGTGCGTAGAGCGGATGGGTGCGTAGAGCGGATGGGTGCGTAGAGCGGATGGGCGCATAGAGCGGATGAGTGCGTAGAGTGGATGGGTGCACAGAGCGGATGGGTGCGCAGAGCGGATGGGTTCATTGAGCAGATGGGTGCGTAAAGCAGATGGATGCATAGAGCAGATGAGTGTGCAGAATGAATGAGGGCATGGAGCGTATGAGGGCATGGAGTGGATGAGAGCACGGAGTAGATAAGAGCGTGGTGCGAATGTGGGTTGTGGTGCGGATGTAAGGTGTGAGTGGATAATAGAGTAGAGTGGATGTAGGGTGTTGTGCAGATGTACAGTGTTGAGTGGATGTAGGGCCTGATGGTATTGAGCTGAAGTAGGTTGTTGAGCAGATTTAGGGTGTTGAGCAGATGCTGGGTGCGGTGGTGTTGAGCCGATGTAGGGGCGGATGCGGAGCGGGTGTAGTGCACAGAGCGGGTATAGAGCACGTAGGGGGTATAGAGTGCGGAGCGGGTGTAGAATGCGGAGTGAGCAGCGGGTGTCAAGTGCAGAGCAAGTGACGAGTGTGGAGCGGGTGACGAGTGTGGAGCAAGTGTCGAGTGCGGAGCAAACGGGTGATGTATGTAGATGGAATGGGTGAAGTGGTTGGAGGAAACGGGTGAAAAGTGTGTGGAAGAAATGGGTGTAGTAAAGGTAGGAACAGAGGATGGATCTGGAAGAACGGGTGATGTATATGGACGTGACGGATAAAATATGAGGAGAGAACGGCTGAAGTATGTGGACAAAATGGGTCGAATCTATTGAATAGAATGATTGAAATATGTGGATGGAACGGGTGAATTCGATGGATCAAATGAAAATGTGGTTGGAACGGAGGAAGTATGAGGCTGGAACGGGTGAAGTATGTGAGTGGAACAGACGAACTGGGTGGAACAGACGAACTGGGCGGAACGGATTAACTGGGCGGATCGGATGAACCTGGTGGAACAGATGAACAGGGTGGAACAGATGAACTAGGTGGAACGGATGACCTGGGGGAATGGGTGAACAGGATGGAATGGGTGAAATATGTAGAAGGAAAGAGTGTAGTATGTAGAGGGAAAGATGAAGCATGTGGATGGAACAAGTGAAGTATGTGAATGGAACAGGTGAAGTATATGGATGAACAGGTGATGTACTCGGATGAAATGGGTGAAGTATGTGGATGGAACGGGAGAAGTATGTGGATGGAACGGATAAATTAGGTGGATGGAACGGGTGAAGTATGTGGATGGAACGTGTGAAGCCTGTTGACGGAACGGGTGAAATATTGTAGATGGAACGGGTGAAGTATGTGGATGGAACGAGTGAAGTATGTGGATGAACAGGTGAAGTATGTGGATGGAACAGGTGAAGTACATGGATGGAACAGGTGAAACATGTGGATGGAACGGGTGAAACATGTGGATGGAACGGGTGAAACATATGAATGGAACAGTCTGAGTACATGGAACGGATGGAGTACATGGAACTATTGGAATGGGCACGATCTCAACCACCTAAAGAAAACCACCATATCACACCCCACGCTTACTCTCTTCTGAGGCCTAATGCAGCCAGAATCGGTCTGGATAACAACCGGCCAGAACATACACATACGCTTGATCTCTCAACCACCACACCTACCGCTATGAAGCAGCTATCACTTGAATGCCACACCAGCTGCACACATATACAGTGCTCACAGGCACCTTTTGACTCTCTCTATTCTCTCTACTGACTTGAACTTCGGATCCCAAGGGTGTTCAACTTACCAGCGCCTTGAGACCATACCAATGGTACATAAGGCGTTATATAAATGCTGGTGGTCCAGGTATTTCGTACACTAGATGCACGTGGCCTACGAACACATATCTGATAAACACATATCTGATAAAATTATTGCTTTGCACTCACTATAATACCATATATGGAAACGAAGGCTTTGCTGTACTGACCTTTATTTCAACTGCAAATAACAGCTCCTATTTGTTAATCCATGTGCAAACGGAAAACTGCCAATGTCATCACAAAGATGGGGAGGAAAGTGAGTAATATGACATTGGCACGAAGATTGCTACAATAACAGGAAACCAGCTACTTATAATAGCAAAACTGGGGAAAACCGGTTAGAACTGGTTTTAGTGTACGTGCCAAACGCGATGTACATAGGATACAATGAACCCAAAACTGTATATAAGGAAGTCTGTAAAAGAGGAAGGTGCTGCTCATTCTCTTGCTTGCTACTTGTGAACAAGACGAAGTCAGCCCATTCGCGAATGATACGAATAAAATCTGTATGCTTATCTATGCTTCTGTTGTTTTCTAATACAGGGTCACTTTACCAGTTGGGTGAGAAAAGGTGCGTCACCAATTTGGCGACCACGAAGGGACCCCAAGGGTGGTAGCCCATCACTGGGTGAGGCCTCCTAAAGAGGAACCGGAGGGGTAACGATTGCGGGGCCCCACTGAAGATTGAGAAGCACCATTGACTGCAACCGACGCGTCATCCTTCCCCCACCGGTTAACCCGGACGAAGGACAGCAGGCAGCCGCCCTTTGGGTCTAACGAACTTCGGGCGAAGACCCTGCAGGTAAGGGAATGGCATGATGATGCATGATTGACGGTTGGTAAGCCCGTCGGGATAGCATCGATATACTGGTACGTAAGTTTAACAGATCTGTTATGAAGATCACATGATGTAGAAGAGATGTAAGTGTTCATGATTTATACTGATACGGAAAGGTAATTTAGGAACGTAACTGGATCCAGGTTTTGAACAAAATGGGTAACGGACCTTCCCGCAAAGGGGCTATAGGGAAAAAGCACTATGCCCCCCTTGAGGGAACACCCGCTTTTGATATGTTGATAAAACATGGTTTAAACTCTACGTTGTTTTTGGATGAATGGGCTGAATACACGAAAGATTCAATTGAACACAAGTGGCCAACCAGTGGCTCCTTTGACTTGGATTTAATTGCTAAAGTGGAAATAGAGTTAGTCAAGAGAAAAGTGGAGGCTATTAGAAGACGGAATGCCCATAGCAAACAGGAAAGGAAAAGACAGAAACGGACCACATTACAGAAGTTGCAGGAATTAGATGTTAAGGAGGCTAACGAAATGTTTGAACAGATGGACAGGCGTATGTTAATCAAAGAGAGTGGAGGTATGTACCCTGCCTTACCTGCCCCGCGCTATGAAGAGATAGAGGGGAAGGAAGCAGAATTGTTAACATCTGAATTGTTGTTTCCAGGGGCAACGGCCCCTGCGCTTGAAATAAAGGCAGTGGAGAGAGATGATTTCCCAATGAAATATGGAGACTCGACAAAGGGAATAGACCGGGCTAGGTTATCCAGTATAGGCACAGAAAGATGTAAGAAGTTGAAGGATATCATGTGGAAATTATATGCAGAAGAATTGGGGGACGAAGGGAAGGAATTGTTGGGCAGACTTCGTCCGGGTTGAATTTAAACAAGTGGGAGTATATCTGATCGATCAATATGACACCCAAAGAAAGCAAGAAGGGCAGACTAAACCAGAACTCGCCCCACAGTATTTAGAAGCAGGGAAAAATATTGAAACTGCTCAAACCAATGCTCAGCTATGGGGATACATGACATGTATTATAAGCGAAATAAAGACAGGCGTAAAAGAATGGGAGACACAAGCAGCGCATTATAGAACGGTAGCGCTAGAAAGAGAAAAACAAATAGAGGAAGCGGAAGAAAGGGGCCAACAATTAGCAAATCGCTTGACAAATATAGTATTAAACAAATCTTTATCAGAATTAGGGGCCGAGGCAGAAGTACATCCATGGACCACCCAGGCTGTGTGTATAAGGGCTCTTCGGGAAATATTAATAGAGAAGAGCGACGGCAAGGACTCCGGGAAAAGGGGTGGATGGGATAAGATTGTCGCTGATACAAATGAGAGACTAAAACCAAATGTAGATGTGGACTGCACAAAGGAGAAGACGTGGAGAAGGCAGCAAATAGTCAAACTCCTGGGTGATTACAAATCTCTGAACATAGCAGAGAAACCAGAGGAAACTCATAACGCCCTTAGTGAAGGGATGTTCCCGATTAGAGAGTGCCAACCAACTGTAAATATAAAAGGGGATGTTGCTAGGACCTATGTCTATGTCCCGCTCTCCCGCCTAGAATTAATGCAGATAACAAAAAGCATACCCGATCCTAGAATAGACCCAGCAGGATTTTACAAAGAGGTAGGTAAGTTGTTTAGGCCCGGTCAATATACAGTAGAGGATGTTGATAACATTGTAATGACCTTGCTCCCAGAAGAAATATGGACCCCTTTCCGGGATCGAACAGACCTAATTAACTGGAAAACAGTGGAAGACTTAAACAAAGGCAGGGAACCACAGCAGCCATACCCAGACGAGTTAAAAGGTCATGGGATGGAGGTATTAAAAGCATTAGAAAAGGTACTGCCGCCACATGATGTTAATGTAGAAAAATTGGCTGCAGTAAAACAGGGTCCCGGGGAAGACGTAGCTACCTATTTTCTGAGGTTTGAAGCAGCATTCAAGGCACACAGTGGCCTCGAACTAACGAGTGAAACAGGGCAGAGATATTTTGCTGGTAGCTTTGTTGAAGGGTTGCTCATCCCGATTCAGACTAAAATACGCAATGCAGAAAGCACTTGGCAGTCCAGAAACCCCAGAGAATTGTTAGAAATGGCAAGGTACTACGAGAGAGGAGAACAGGTGAAACAACAGATAAAGGTGAAATCTGACAAGGAATTAAAGAATAAAGTGCTCATGCAGCAGCTACAGCAGGGAGGGGGCCCTATGCCCACCTATGGTAACAACAACCAAACTGGCAGAGAGGGACTGCCGTATTACGGAAGAAACGGAGGGCAGGTGCAACCCACAGTATATACCCGACTGGATGGCCTGCCCCAAAATACTTGTGCGTTTTGTAAAAAACCAGGACATTGGAAGGCCCAGTGCCCAGAAAGTGGGGGAAGGGGAAGAGGAAATTGGAGGAGGGGACAACCAGGGGCTACCTTCATGCCCCGAAGCCGAGGCACGTTTCCCGCCCCTCAACCTAATGTTTTCGACCAAATCCCCGGTCAAACCGCCCCTCATCAGATGACCCATGTACAACAATATGATTGTATGGGAGAGGTAGAAACAGTGTGTCCTAGTGAGTTCCATGACCCAACTAGTTATATGGCATGAAGGGGCCGTGATGGGTATGTAGGCACGGTAAGCGTCCCAGTCGACCAAAAGGGGCCTTATGCCTCCATAAGACTGGGACCCCACCATGATGTAAAATGTCTGATTGATACAGGAGCCGGAAACAGTTCTGTTGACATTAGAACCGTGCCCGCAGCCCCATTATCGGGAATGAACAAGACATCAGTAGGGTTCGGTGGGGAACCCATAATAACTCCAATCAGTGACAAAATGGAAGCAGAAATAGAGGGAGTCCGGTGGAGTAATGGGTGGCTATTAACAGATAAATGCCCAGAAAACCTGTTAGGGTTAGATTCCTTGAAGGCCTTGTACGCCACCATCTACTGTTCCCCGGCTGGGGTCCATATGACTGTTAACAATGTCTCAAACCCCTCTTTTGTAGCATTAAGCCTACCACTACCTGAAGAGTTACAGACCCTCCCGGATACTTTATGGGCGGCCCACGGGAATGATGTAGGAACACTTGCCATTGATCCCGTAGTAATCAAATTGAAAGAAGGGGTAAAATTCCCAAGAATTAGACAATATAAAATCTCTGTAGAAGGCGAAGAGGCACTGGTGCATATAGTAAATGACATGATGAAATTAGGAGTTGTAGAAACTTGTGATGACAGCCCTTGTAATTCCCCCATTTTACCTGTACATAGAAAAGGAGACGATACAACACCCTACAGATTTGTTATTGATTTGCGCGAAGTGAACAAGATTGTAGAACCCCGATACCCAGTTGTACCTAGCATCGCTAGTGTGTTGACCCTTATACCTAGTTCTGCCAAATGGTTTACTGTAATAGATCTGAAGAACGCCTTTTTCAGTATTCCGATTGCACCAGAGAGCAGATTTTTATTTAGCTTTACATGAAGGCAAAGACAATATCGATTTACAAGAGCACCACAGGGATATACAGAGAGTCCTGCCATTTTCAGTCAGGCGTTAAAAGCCCAATTGGATGATTTAATGTTGCCTTCTGGTACGTCACTAATACAGTATGTAGATGACCTCTTGATAAGTGCTGACACAGAAGAAGGGTGTAGAGAGGCGACGATAGCTGTCCTCCAACATCTTGCGAAACATAACCACAAGGTATCATTGAAAAAGATGCAGTATGTACAACAGCGAGTGAACTATTTGGGTTTTGTATTATCAGAAACAGGGAGAACGTTGTCTACTGATAGGATAGCCCTGATACAAGCTTTGCCAACCCCAACATCAGTCAGAGATTTACGAAGGATAGTGGGGGTCATGTCATACTGCAGACATTGGATACCCGAGTTCTCAGTCCTTGTTAAACCATTGTTGGCAGCCCTGAAAGAAGAGAAGGAAAACACACCCTTTACATGTACCCAGGAAATGGAGGAGGCCCTAATAAACTTGAAAAACACACTATGCCATGCACCAGCATTAGGGACCCCAAATTATACAAAGGGTTTTACATTGTTTGTGGACGAAAAGGAGGGATGTTCTGTGTCAGTCCTCACGCAGGAACAGGGAGGCCGCCAGAGACCCTGTGCATACTTCTCCACGGGTCTTGATGTGGTAGCCCAGGGACTTCCTCCTTGTCTGAGAGCTGTTGCGGCAACAGCCCTAGCAATAAGACAGAGTTCAGGCATTGTGTTAGGAAATGATGTTACTGTAAAGGTGCCACACGCTGTAGATGTTCTCTTGAATAGGGTTCAAACACAGCATCTCACAACAGCAAGGTTGACACAATATGAAATGTTCTTATTTGCCCGAAATGTAAGAATTGAAAGGTGTAACACTCTCAACCCGGCCACATTACTTCCCTTACCAAAGCACCAAGAGGAGATGCCCCACGACTGCATAATAAGAACAGAGGAACATACAAAAGGGCGTATAGATTTAGAAGAAAGCCCCTTGAAATATGGAGATGGAGTATTGTTCTGTGATGGGTCCTGTTATAAATTGAATAATGGTGACACGGTGGCAGGTTATGCAGTAACGACTGGGGAGAGGATACTCAGTATGGGAAAAGTGCCCGAGAAGTCAGCCCAGGCAGCTGAATTATATGCCTTGACCAAAGCCTTGCAGATGAGTGAAGGAAGAAATGTTACTATATACACTGACTCAGCTTACGCCCATGGAGTGGTGACCAATTTTGGCAGACTGTGGGCAGAGCGGGGCTTCCTTACGTCACAAGGTTCAAAGATCAAGTATGCACATTTAATATGTCTGTTATTAGAAGCTCTGACGTTGCCTCATAAAGTGGCCATAGTAAAGTGTATAGCACATAGGAGAATATCTGATTACGTATCACAAGGAAATGATTTAGCAGACAAATCAGCTAAATTTGCGGCACTAAATTGTGCGGACAGTGAAGAGACTGGACAATGGTATGCAGGGACATGGGCCAACCCGGGGGAGGTGGAGGAACAAATAAAACTAATTCAAGAAGATGCAACCGAAGAAGAACGAAAATCCTGGCACATGAGTAATACATACAAACAGGTGTGTGAGGGTGTGTGGGTGAATACCGTTACAAATAGATGGTTGTTACCTGATGCATATCTTCCCAAAATAGTGAGTGTGGCACATGGGCCGACACACGTGAATGCAAGAACTATGGAAGCAGTCTTAAAGGAGGTATGGGATAACAAGAAGATCGGATAATATTGCAGACGATGGGCCAAGCAGTGTGAGATATGTGTAATGTACAATGTGGGAAAGAGTGTGCCCGCCCCCTCAGGTCATTGCAAGTTACCTACCCAACCTTTTGAAGTGGTTTACATGGACTTTATACACCTGGAGCCTGTTAATAAGTTTTCATATTGTCTAGTGATGAAATGCGGTTATTCAGGTTGGGTAGAGGCTTAACCTTTAAAGGACAATAGCGCAACATCCACGGCTAAATGCATTCTGAAAAACTGGGTCCCTCTGTACACCGTACCCAAATGCTTATGGTCCGACAACGGCTCTCACTTTACTGGCGAAGTAGTGTCTAAAGTATGTAAGGCGCTAGGAATTGATCAACGCTTTCATGCTATTTTTCACCCTCAATCGGCAGGGGTCACTGAAGGTACAAACAAAGTTTTGAAAAATAAATTGGCTAAAGCATGTGCTGAGACCCACCTGAAATGGCCTGATGCCCTGCCTCTTGCACTATTAAGTATGAGAACAATGCCAAAACGTACACATGGATTATCACCCTTTGAGATTGTAATGGGCAGGCCACCAAGCATTGGGTCTCCTGTTAATCCGAAAAAACTGTCTGAGCAAACATGGCCTGCCTTGCAACAATACTGTATTGCATTAACTAATAGGCTTCTTTCCATACACACACAGGTGAAGGAAGCCGCTCCCACACCCTTGATAGGAGAAGGCCACGGATTGCAACCCAGCAGTTGGGTGGTAATTAAAGCATTTGATCGAACCAGTGGACTACAGCCTCGCTGGAAGGGGCCGTACCAAGTTCTGTTGACTTCCCACACCGCAGTAAAGGTAGACGGGAAACCACATTGGTACCACGCTAACCACGTCAAACGAGCCGAACCTCTCCTTCAGCCAATTCCGCCACCGAAAACTACGACTCCTTTGCTAAATTCCAGCATTGAACCAAATCCCACGGAAGTACATCGATACACGTTAAGATCACGAGAAGTATATGTGCCAGGCAACGTGTAAGGACTACATTTTGAACTTTGACCATTAAGGAGATAGGGCAAAAGACTCCTTTGTTGGTTTTAGCAGAGTGTTGCCTTACTGAAGACAGCGGGCCGATAGCCTGAAGGGCCTCTGGCGTTCCCCTCCTGGGACAGGCACAACGAGACGTGGGACAGCTCGGTGATTGGGTCGCCAGTGAAGCCCGTATTACAAAGACACTGGAGCTTTAACTAGAAAGGTGCATTAGACGCTAGGACGCATTGTTGTTTGTATACAGTATTATCATGGAATCAGTAGAGGATAATGGTCACGTATATATCAATCTCCTACCCGCAAAAAGAATCAAAGGAAAATGTGGCTCTGCTAAATTGCGTATTATAATATGCATCGTGATACTAATTATTTCAATTGGATTAGGTTTATTTTTCTGGTTTATAGAACATGCAACTGATTATAAATTTAGAAATATGT
Source organism: Ambystoma mexicanum (assembly GCF_040938575.1). Taxonomy (NCBI): domain Eukaryota; kingdom Metazoa; phylum Chordata; class Amphibia; order Caudata; family Ambystomatidae; genus Ambystoma; species Ambystoma mexicanum. The sequence goes on along the minus strand of NC_090937.1, from coordinate 203,109,791 downwards.
TTCCACAAGGCGATCATGGCAATACTACAAGGGGGTATGTGAATAGCAAGGATCGTCATCCACATGATCATGTTGAAGAAGACGAATACATGAAAAATACATATATTAAGTTAATGGATGTCACCCAAAGGGCACTAAACATATCCAATTGTTGGATATGCACTCATATGCCTCGACACGGAGCAGAAGGGCTACCTGTGTATGCGGTACCTGTCCCTGAACAAGAAGGGTGTCTCATATTACATATGAGAAGGTGGTTCGCAAAAAGATATATGCCTACAGGAAACCCTTGTTATGAAATTAACAGAACACAACTGGCATTGGGAATACATGGATTAAAGGGCATGATCACAAAGGGCGTGTCGTTGGCACCTACCATGGTTCAAATTGTTGAAGAGCCTCCTCCCCCTATCATGGTCACTAGAGAGTTACCACAGAAAGGAGCTTGCTTCTCCAGGAACACACCAGGAAACCCCAACAGAAAAGGATGTACATACATGTTAGATTTTAACAATTACACAAAGGGTCTCCCCCAAGTGGAGGGGCATGCTTACATTTGTGACAAACGAGCATATTTGTGGTTAGCTGGAAACTTTTCTGGCAGTTGTTATGTCGCCCAGATTATTCCTGCAACTATGATTCACAGTTCAGAATACCTTTATAATCAAGGGAATGGTAGAAATAAACGAGATACACAACTACAAATTCCCCAGTACAAATCCACTGAATTGGAGACTTTCATCGACGTCTTAAAAGCTCTTATTCCACCTGTAGGCTCCTTCTTTAACAGTCAGGAAATCAGGCAGCTTAGCAAAGCTGTAGAACATATGATTGAAGAAACAGCAGACATTTTGACAAATATTACATATGAAATAAAAGCAATCAGGTTAATGACCCTTCAAAACAGATATGTACTTGACATTTTGACTGCTGAAAGAGGCGGGGTCTGTTCTTTGGTGGGAAGCCAATGTTGTTTATTTATTCCCGATGAAAGCGAAGGTATCCTGAAAGGCATTTCTAAATTACATGGAATTGCACGCTCCATCCATTACGAAGAAGGAACTGGAGACAGTTGGTGGGTTAAATTATTGAAAGAAATTGGATGGCGGTTGCTTACCCCTATACTTATTTTAGGTGCTATAATACTAGGCATCTGTGTATGTATTCAGTGCTTTCCTGCTATTATGTCTTGCATAATGTCTTGCTGCGTTACCTGCTGTTCTAATATGTTTTCATCACCGAAACCACACAACCAACCTATCCGCTCTACCTCAACTGTTATGTTTACTCGTGAAATGGATCGATTGAATACTATTCAACCAATTCATGTCCAACCGTAATGATATGTGTGCTCGGCCACGAGCAAGGGGTGGAATTGGTGGTCCAGGTATTTCATACACTAGATGCACGTGGCCTACGAACACATATCTGATAAACACATATCTGATAAAATTATTGCTTTGCACTCACTATAATACCATATATGGAAACGAAGGCTTTGCTGTACTGACCTTTATTTCAACTGCAAATAACAGCTCCTATTTGTTAATCCATGTGCAAACGGAAAACTGCCAATGTCATCACAAAGATGGGGAGGAAAGTGAGTAATATGACATTGGCACGAAGATTGCTACAATAACAGGAAACCAGCTACTTATAATAGCAAAACTGGGGAAAACCGGTTAGAACTGGTTTTAGTGTACGTGCCAAACGCGATGTACATAGGATACAATGAACCCAAAACTGTATATAAGGAAGTCTGTAAAAGAGGAAGGTGCTGCTCATTCTCTTGCTTGCTACTTGTGAACAAGACGAAGTCAGCCCATTCGCGAATGATACGAATAAAATCTGTATGCTTATCTATGCTTCTGTTGTTTTCTAATACAGGGTCACTTTACCAGTTGGGTGAGAAAAGGTGCGTCACCAATGCAAACGAACATAACAAAACATAACATAACCATCTGTCAGGGGGAGTGTCTTTGGCACCTAATCATTTATAAAATTGAGCCGTTCTGACATTGTGAGTAGAGGTCATGAACAGGATTCTTGTGGGGTTGGGGATAAGCTCAATGAAGTGATCAATGTTATTAAGGCAAGCATTGACTAGTTTGTTATAAAACTAATTTCAGATGAGGGTAGGGAGAATTTTCTTTTAAGACCTTGGAAGGATTCCCAGCCAGAGGTGTGATAGATTTGGTGAATGAATCTGATCCAGGATCTCCTATAAAATGACGTATGTTTACATATAATATGTTTGTTGTTCCATAAGAATGGTGAGAATTTGAGAGTCAAGGAGCAAGTAGGTTGGAAGAGAAAGGTTTGGAGGGTAGAAACAGCAGCCTTGATGGGGTTGGAAAGCCTAGAAGAGAGAGATCGGAACACATAGGGCAAATCTTGAGCTTCGATAGGGGCGATTGATTCTTTTTCAAGAACAGACCAGGAAGGGAGGGCCTCGTTTTCAGAAGAGGTAAGCCAGATACATGATCATTTAATTAGTAATGTGTAATGCTAGCATTTAAAATCTGGAAACTTGACACACCATGCTCGAAGGGGGCTCTAAGTTTGCAAACCGCAATTCTGTTATGTTTACCAATACTCCATAATAAGTTAAGTAGGATAGAGTTAATAGCAGAAAATTAAAATATAGGGAGTGTGATTGGAAGCATTTGTAGGTAATAGAGAATAATGGGAGGAAGCATCATCTTGATAGTTTCAAGACGCCTCCACCACGAAAGATACAAGGGAGACCATAGAGAGGTAAGTTCCTTAAGTCTATGAAGGAGAGATGAAGAGTTTGGATTTATACTATTCTTGGTGGAGGAGGTATAGAGAAGGCCAAGATGTTAGAGTGAATTGTCACACCACCTAAAGTCGAACATATCGATTTCACGCTTGAGGCAGAATGAGTTAAGAGGTAGGATCTCTGATTTATCTTTGTTCAATTTATATCCAGACGCTAGAGAGAAATCATTTAAAACTGACAATAAACATGGGACATGATCTTTTGGGTTGTTTAAGAGGATCAGAATATTTTCAGCGTATGCCGCAATCTTCAAGTCACACCCGGAATATGAGTGTCATTTCTAATACCTTGTAATTGAGGTTCGAGAGATAAAATTTATAAAATGGGTGATAGTGGGCAGCCTTATCTAGTGCTACTTTTAAGGGGAATGTAAGAAGATGATTGACCATTGATAAAAATAGAAGATTTGGGATTGGAATATAGAGGTTTGAACAGTGAGATAAAACCCTCCCCACAACCATGCCATCGTAAAGATTGGAACAAGAATTCCCATCCAACCCGATCAAAAGCCTTCTCGGCGTCAAGTGCAATGACGGCATAGCCTTGTTTGTCTGCTTTATTTTTTGCGATGAGATAGATAGCGTCAAGTAAGAGTCTTGCCCCTTTACATAACCAACCTGATCTGTTTTGATTAATTTTGTCCGAAAGGATTCAATTCTGTTAGCAAGTATTCTTGCAAATATCTTGCATTCAATGTTTATTAGGGAGATGGGCCTGTCATTTTTAGTGGAGTCAGAGTCTTTAAGAGTCTTATGAAGAGGACTAAAGTGGCTTCTGCAAATGACCCAGAGGAAGAATTCTAGTTGGCGAAGTAGGTGAAAAGTGATTTGAGTTTGGGGGATACAATGTTTGAAAAACGATGAAAGAACTCAGGAGATAGGCCATCTTGACCTGGCACTTTATCAGTCTTGAGATCTTTGATTGCACAAATTATTTAATTGGTGGAGATCTGGCACTCTAGGCTACCAAGATCTACTTGGGGATAGGAGTCTCTTTTAATGTTTTGGAAGAAAGAGTGCAGGTTGTCAGGGATGATGATAGTGTCTGAATTAAAGGTTAGAGTAAAATGTTTTAAAAACATCTATGATCTCGTCAGTTAGTAACGGTAGTACCTGTGCTATTTTTAAAATGTGCAATTAAGGTTTTCTCTTTGCTGATTCGAGATAGGAAGTAAGAACTTGCCCTGCTTTATTAGAGGTCTGGTATATGTTATATCTTAATTTTAATATGGTGTTAGATGCTTGCTCTGTCAGTTTCTTATTGATTTGCATATGTAATGATAAAACAACAGAGTTTTGGTTGAGAGGGGATTGATAGTATGTTTTCTTAGCTTTAGCGAGTTCAAAAAATAATTCATCTAATTCTTTTTTTAGGTTCTTTCTTCTTTCTACTAATGTACTGAATGACATGTCCTCCTAGTGCTGATTTGAATGTATCCAAGTTGTAAACTGTAGAGGTACCTTCATTGTTGTTTTCAAGAAAAACTGCTGCTGAAAACTGGTAAATGACTCAATGAATTTGTCATCCTGTAATAGCATGTTATTAAAATGCCATCTGCTGCAGTGTTTGCGGATATTAAGAAAATCAAAGGTGGTGATAACAGGGGCATGCTCAGAGCTGATAATGTTGGCGATACGAGAGTCTACAACTGTGTGTGACAGTGACTTGGTAACAAAAATATAGTCTAGCCTTGGGAAGAAGTCATGGGGCAATAAGTGAAACGTAAAATCAAAGTCTGACGAGGGTGAAAGACTACAAATATCTGCTAAGCCAGTCCCTGAGATACAGCAGATAAATGCATCGTGGGAGTTCGAGCCACGGAAGATGCATGTGGATCATCTGTCCATGAATGGTTCGCGAACATTATTAAAGTTCCCAAATACAGCTAAGTTAGTAAGATCTGATGGTAAGATAGTTTGCTTCACAGAGTCCCAAAAACTGGGATCTGGCACAGTGGCACCATATATACATATTCATAATAGATATGACATTGGCCCCCAATCTGCAATTTAACCCAGACCCACCGACCATCGTTATCCCTATTTAGATTTGCAATCTTGTAGGGAAGGTTCTTATTAATAAGGATAGCTACACCATTTTACTTTTCTGGAGCAGGGCTGGCGATTACATCCTGCACCCAGAAGGATTTTAGTTTCATTGATTCCATCATGGACCGATGGGTTTCCTCGATGCTGTTGACAGAGGGACCAAATCTTTTGAGATGCGAAAGAACTTTACATCTCTAAATTGGGTTATTAATCCCTTTTACATTCCTGGATATGCACTTAAATCCACTCTTTATTTACTACAGATGTTGAAAGTAAAGATATGAACAATCCATGTTAGATATAGCGGCTGAATAGAAGAAATACCCATCATGAAGTGATAAAAGAAAAATATGAATCAGTTTGAGACATAGGGAAGACACGAACGGAAAATGGGGAGACAAACAAACCATTTATGTTACGCTCATCTGGTTCCATGGGGGTGCCACCCAGCAGTTGGTGTTCAGATGTCCCTCCTTGCGATGCCCAGATGCGACCAGCGGAAGAGTTCTGCCTGGAATACAGGTAAGCTATGTTCAGGACTGGGCAACCGGGGTAAACAGCCTCCCACCTCCCTGTAGGTCTGCGACCCTTCTGGACTTCTCCTTACCTTGTTTTAGATGTTGGCGGGTTCTCCGTCCTGCTGTCTTGGCAGGGGCGCGCTGTGCTTGGTGGGCAATGGCGATCGAGTTGCTTCACTGATGTCGGCCCGTCTTGAGTCTTTCAGGTAGGTCTTATTGCTGTGAGTATTGCTGTTCTTGCATGCCTTTTAAACAATGTCTTTTTCTTCCTAGGTACGCGGAAGTCCTATATGTGGCAAGGCGGAATCTGTGTTTCGCCGGTAAGTATGGGCGTTTTTGGAGTGCCTTGATGCGGTGAGTAGGCGCTACGTGCTGCGCTTAAGATGCCTTGCCTTTGCTAACCTGTTATCTTTTCCTCTCCACAGGTCGCGGTACTTGGCCGGAGTATGGAATTTCCGTAGTGATGCTGATTGAGGAGCGGCTGGCGAGGTAAGCCTTTTGGCACAGTTTGTTAATTGTACAATGTTTAATGCCTTGTTTCTTCTCTTTACAGGTACATCGATCCGAAGGAGCATTGGTTCCAGGATGATGGTCGGGAGAGCTGCGGACCGCTGGCGATGAAGTTCAGGTAAGATGCTACCTTTTCTCACGATGTCTTCTCCTTTCCTTTGCAGGTGCTGTTCTTCCGAGGTTTGTGGCTGAAGCTGAACACGGTGAAGGTTACGTTGCAGAAATGCAAACTAACGCGAAGCGTGTCAGTCTATTTGGGTGTGGTTTAAATAGCTTCAAGAAAGAAGTCCAGGTAAAATAGTCCCCATGGTACCACCCCCAAAACACTACACTGCAAGCCTGGTTTCAAGGAGCCAGGTTATGAGGATGCCTCCACATGACTGGCATTAATGAAAAGTAGGTCCCAAGCACAAGTCCACATTCAAACATGAGCCTGGTGCCAAAGGCGCCAGGACTGGCCCCAAGAAGGCCCAGGCTGCAATTTCTTGGGTTTAGTGGGGACTGGAATCAAGACTCTACCTGGCCCATAGGTTGGCCAAGGGGTCTTCAGAGTGTGGGTCGTGACAGTTTATATAACATTGCAAAAGAATAGGAAATGTAAAAAAAGATGGAAAGAGTGAGAATTACTAATAAATAGATAATGAGATGAGTGTCAGGTTGACACAGAGTGATGACCAGTGCGAAGTTGAGAGCTAGGTGACACCTGGTGGGGCTGCTAGAGAGTCTGACAGGATGAAGGGTGCCCAAACCACAAAAAACAGGAGCCACACCATAATGAAATCAGATAGTTTGAATGGAGAGTCAGGTGCCGGAGGTAGAAAGAACAGCTGGTGTAGAGGTATTCATGCTGTCCACATCTTCTGCAGAAAAGAGATGGCGTCTTTCCCTTCACATCTGTCACAGAGTCCTGAGATGCAAAGATTATTCCTTCCTCCTCCTCGATTTTCAAGCTCTTCACTGTGCCTCTGGGGCTCTTTAACGGTGCTTTCGAGTGGGAGTACTCTAGGAGACAGATCTTCCACCATGCATACTCTTTTTTCCACATCCTCCATTCTATTTTCGAATGTGCCGCATCTGTCGTCGAGTTGTTGCAATTTTAATTTGGAAGTCTCAATGAAAGGCTTTAAAGACCTTTTCTCCTGTAATAGTAGTTCCATGCTGAGGTCAGAGGAACTACATGGAGGAGGAGAGTCACTTTTGAGCCTTTTTAGTATGGCTGGGGATGAGGCAGACAGGGAGACTTTGTTGGCCTGTATCAGCTTTGGTCTGTCTTTTCCTGATGCTATGATGCATGTCAGTACAATGTGCTGCGATATCCCAAGGAATATAGGGTTTTAAGCCAGGAGAATGTCTGTGGTGATATTGTGAGAGATATTCCAGTTAAGTTTGGAGTTGAGTAAAGCTGGGGAAACGGCAAGCAGCCACCACCAAATGATGAAATAAAGATTCATACAAGAGTTCTTACCACAAATCAAAGCAGTTGTTACAGAGAGTGATTAGCTTTCCTTTCTGTTTCATTTCCTGCTTATTGTTTTCTGCACAGTAGATGGCATGGATGAGAGTCCCAACTCTGGAGGCTCCCAGTGTTTCCTGACGAGGCTTGCTGAGTCTCACCTCAGCTGTGTCGGGTGTCAGCACAGGCGGCGGCCACAGCGGAGCTCAGTAGCTTTATGTCAGTAAATACATCGACAATACCTTAAAAGGTGGAATCGCGTGATGCCTAAGAAAAAATGTAGCCACTGAGTATAAATAAAACTATGTAAAGAGTTAATGTGGTGCCACGGGCATATGTGAAGTGGGATCACAGGCGTGAGGTGTGAGTTTAAGCGCCCATCAGCTTCAGCTTCAAGCCACGCCCATTTTTGTTGAAACAGGAGGTCTCCCCTCACCCCCTCTAGCATCTATTCTCCCCCCTGTCACAAGTGTTTCGTGCCTCGAAACACTTGTGTACAGGTGCATTATAAATGCCACATCATATCATTTCATATCAAGTCACCCATCGTACTGGAGGGTAAAGAAAAATGACATATGCAGCGTTCCTTCTGATGGCCAAAACCAACCTGCAACAATACTGACTGTGAAAACATGGTACTAATTGTATGTATTATAAACTTGCATACATTTTCAAGGATGTTAGGCCCATCCAATTGAAATTTGCTGCAGGGACTTATCTGGCCCCCTGCCTCTCTGTGTTTTACAGCTGTGCACTCTCTCACCGCTGCCACCCTCACCTTCTCAATGCAATCACATTAAGCCCAGAAAGCCTTTGAAAGCAGTTGTAATGTAGAGTGATTTCTTTCAGAAGGGTCAAGGAGCCAATCATTTCAGGGGCATGTTCGCAGAATTGTGGGAAGCAGCATTTTCAAGTAGATGAAAGCCTAACATTATAGCTGGAGTTGGAAATTGCACAAGAAGACAATTATTTAGCCATACCTCTCACTTTGGTACTGCGTGAGCAAACTAATGATTAGGTTTATATCGATAAGCACGGGCAAGCTCCTTTGTCAGCATCTGAACGTGGTCCGTTCCTTGCATGCCAGTGTGTTGTTAAAGGCTACTTACAAAGCACTTTCAGTTTAAGACCCTTTGGAATCCGCATACTTTTTTCTTAGCTTAGAAAAAATGTTGACGGTTTGTTGTGGGACCATATGCACAGCGCCGTTTGGTGCACAAGTCAATCATTGGACTTAACCATCTTTGTTGGCTCATCTAATTAGGAAAATCTGAATTTCAGAGTTCCGTTTCTGTAGGATAGTAACAACCCTAAACTCATCCATGACTGTCTCTCTACAATAAAAATGAAATACTACCATCAGGATATTTATCAAAGCGTGATCCTTGTTACATGTAATTACAATATATAAGGATTTTTCAGCTGTAAATTTGTAAAGCGACACATTTAAAATCTAAACAGTGCACAATAACATATTCAGCACAAAGCTAATTTTCAGAATACCAGTAAATGAAGTGTGTACCTTTAACCCCCCAATCATATTTCTTATTACTTGCACCATGTGTCGGCGTGTACATAACCGATCTATTTCCTTCCACTTAGCAACATCACCGAAATGTTTTTTTTTCCGACTGGCTTCCCTTCCTTTACTGTCTGTCTTTCCCTCCATTTTGAATTCTCACAAAAAAATATAACGTCTTCATATAGCTCTTCATGATAGGGTCTCCATGATCGTAAGGGCAGGAAAAGCAGGTGTTATCATTTAATGTAATGGTCCTCAAGATATTGACAGGTGCGTCGATTCACCAAAATGCCTGGGCCATCGGAATTGATATCACAGACCTGATGACATCACAAGAAATGATGTCACTTGACCTTTGAACTGGGTGGCATCAGTTCCTATTTAACCCTGGTGACATTACCGGAAGTGGTTTGCGGGCGTAAAAACAGTACATAAATGTAAACATTTAAAAATACCAGCTACATACTGAAGCAGACAAGAATATTTCAAATTCCAACCACATTTTAACAAGGGTGCTGCCTTTACATGCCCTGCAAGGGGTCATGATACGATAGGGTTAGACCCAATAGTATAACATAGGTCAAGGAAATATTGGTTCCACCATCGGATTCGCTATTTGAAGATTTGAATATATCTTTAAGCAATAATTGTGACAAAGCATTGAACAATTTTGGGGAGTGTTGTGAACTGATTCTTGCAGAAATGGACTCAAACAAATTGACATTGATAGGAAGCACGGTGAAGATGTACAACAAAATGTGTATTGCAAAATGGTGAAAGCTATACAAAGAATGTCATTGTATAGACTACAAAGGGAGCTGATGAAATATAATGAGATACATTCCTCTGTCATGTTGGTCCCTTCAATATATGTCAATATAAAAAACATGTTCATGCTGGCTGTTCCCATACATTTCCATGCTTAAGCCCCCAACATATGCTAGTATTCCCATACAAGAACACACTCATGTTAGCTTTGAGATGTTTTTATAGTATCATTACTGGAACTAGGCATAAAGCTGGCTGTGCCAATATATGCCAGTACTCCTATGTAAGAAAATACTCATGTTGGTTTGGCCATTAAAAGTGACATGTCACAATAAGAAAATATGTCCACACTGGTTGCAATGTAAGCCAGTCTAGACCCATAAGAACACGTATCACCCTTGCTTCATCACAGATGCTCATGTAATAAAAAGTCATTCTACAGTAAGAAATGTACAGGCCACTACACCAAAACGTCAGTCTAGCGAGCTAATACTACTTATCATGCTTCCTTTATCAAAGATGCAGAGTAATACATGTCATGCCACAGTAGGCTATGGCTAGACTGGATGTCCCAAAATGCAAGTCTAGCCAGGCAATGACACTCATGAACTTGGCTTTGGCAAAAAATACCAGTAAAACATGCAATGTCAATAAAGGATGTGTGAAAATGTTCTAGTGATCCCCAGTCTCCCAGGGCCTTCTCTCTCTCACTCTCTCACACACACACACACACACACACACACACACACACACACACACACACACACACACACACACACACACACACACCCTTTCAGCAACCAATATAAATCATCTCAACCAGAACATTCACATACACAATCACATTCATACCCATTCACTCACCCATGAACCTCCTCTCACATACACTTTCACTTGCACCCACACACCCTGAACAATTACACACACACACATTCCCACTCTCTCACCCACCATTCACTCACCCACAAACCTCTCACATCCACTTGCAGTGCATTCTCCACAAAGGAACGCACCCACCCACACAGAACATTCAAATGCACACATTCCTACTCATTCACCCAGCAGTCACTCACTCATACACCTTCTCTTACATCCACACTCACTGCATTATCTACACAGGCACACACCCATCCACCTAGAATGTTCAAACACACACAAAATCACATTTCATCTCATTCACCAACCACTCAATGGCCCATTGCACATACATACATCTGACACACACACTTCACACAAACAAGCCTTCTTACCTTTTTTTCCAGCTTCAGTCTGTCATTCCAGGCCACTCTTGGCTCCTCCGTGCTGCTCAAAAACAGGAACCAGGAAGCTGGGAGAACATCCTGGTTACTGTATATGAGCCATGAATTAGATGGAGAAGGAGTTGGAGCTGAACGTGGCATGTGACATGTGTCACATGTCACGTTCCGCTCCAACCCCTACTAAGCGCTTCCTTCTGATGCACAAGAAAGGATAAAAGTTTAAGCCAAAAATATATTAATGCATGACACCTTCCCCATTTGACTTTCAGGACTATTTCCAGAGAGAAAGTACGATGTATGTGAATTTGTAACATGTAGACAGTGTTGAGTCCTTTGGTAAGGGAGATTGTCAGTTACTGATTGTGAGATCAGTGCAGTGAAGTTTGGTGCAGGATAGCATTGGCTCAGTCTCTGCTCCTGGGGAGAAAGCATTTCAGCATGACTGTGATAAATCCCTGTATTGGGATCTGACTGGGCTGACAGTGCTGACTGAGTCCCTTTTACAGGGGGACATTTCGTGATAAATGCATATAAAGACACAATGATGCACTACTGATCAATAAGTGTCAACAGGGCACTCCATGTGTTACTGAGAGTACAAGCCCCACATGCATGATTTTAGATTTGTAGAAATGAGCTATAGGCCTGCTATTTCTAGATTTCTCTGCAGTGGGTGGAATGGGAACTAGGGTACCTTGGTCTGGATTTGATCTGGTAAAAAAACATGGTTTGACCTAAAGTAGCATATAACAAAAGGCTTTATGGAACATTGGTCTGCTTTTGATTAGTGAGTATATTGAATAAAATAATGTCACACTTTATATACATATTGTTTATTACATCAAACTGCTAACTGCCGAAGGTTATGTGATATCCTAGCGAAAGAAATGTAACATGTTAGGCTCTTTCACAAAACATAAAATAGCATTGTATATAGAATAAATAGGTGCAGTAAATAAATGGCCTACATGTGTTTCACACTACTAATTTCTACAATAATGATGCAAGGTGCATGCTTCATCAGGGCCTCAAAACACTTGTATCTTATTTAACAATGTAAATTCTTTCTGCTAATCTCAAAATAAAATTACTTGTTAAGGTTGAAAAAGATAATATAAAAACAAGAATTAAAGCAACAGATTACACCAGCTGTATGTAAAGATTCACTTATTAGGTAATTATATTATTAATTATATTAATTCCTTTCAAGTATTCTTCTCAGTTACTGGGCAAACTATTTACAGCTCCACTTTATAGATCTACCTATTCACAGAGATTCAATACAATGTATCAACACCTCATCTTGGTGTAGAAGCTACGCAGTTCTGATATTCAGAAAAGGGAACCGGGACAAACCTGAAAACGATCGCCAGATAGCCCTATCAGACTCCACAAGCAACATTTCTGTAGTCTGATCTTACAGGAACTAGAATAATGGGATACATATTCCAAGGGAATATTGAAGCTTTAAAAAGATTTGGTTGCACTTTAAATGGCCTCATTGTCACTTTACTTCAATCTCAGGCGTGGACGAAAGGAAATACAACTTTATATTGTGCTTGGGTGGTTTTAACATCTGCTTTTGACAAAGTTTATAGAGTCCATCATGGAACAAGTTATGCAAGTGGGGAATTCCAGATGGCCTTGATTTGCGTTCAACTCCATATGAGTACACAAGTATGTGTTTGCATTAACTCCACAGGTTCTTACAGGAATTGTACACATTTGTAGGTCTGAATCAGGGATGTGGTCTGGCTACTATGATGAATCTGGACTATCTGTGCCATCTCTCCAGAGTGGAGCCTCCCCTTTGAGGCTAGGGAGGTGATTCTGCTCACCAAAACCCTGCCTAGGAGTCTGGCCAAGTGGGTACTCACTGGGAGTAACAACCCTGTTGGGGACAAGGACTCCCATTCCAGTAAGGAACTCCCTGTCCAGAACACATTATCTGCCTGCATGGGATTTAGAAGGACTGTTGTTAACCCTGTTTTGCATTCACCAAATAATGAACTTTCTTCAATCTCTTTATATTCAGGTAATGCTGGATCTTGCCCGGAATCCACAGTCAAAGAGCAGTAACACAACCTTTTAATTGTGATGCTGTGTTGGACTGTCCCAATATTGACAGCTCTTCCATCTCTTTGGCTTCAGGTAATGCAGGAGCTCGCCCGAGCTCCACAGTCAAAGTACAGCGACACAACCATTTTGTTTGTGATGCCATACATAAAAAGACAAGGAAACTTGAATGGAGGAGAGAGAATCCTAAGCAGAGGAGAGCCTCCAACAGGAAGACGTCCTGCGGGAGCAGAGCCACGCTAAGCTGCATAGCCAGGGGTAGTTTGGAGGGCAAATTAATCTGTCGCAAGATGCTGGAAGGCTGGCTTCTTGACCGGCAAAGAAGCCAAGATCAAGAAGGAGATGGGGACGTTAAAGCGACAGTCTCTCCTGGTGGTGCGACCGCATGGAAGTGGTGGTGCACCTGGAGCCCGTTAACTGGTGTTGAGACTAGACTGCAGAGGAGTGCCCAGATCCCTGAGCTACAAACGAGAAGAAGTGCATTAGTGGCTGAACCGCACTGTGGAAAGGAAGCAAATGCCCCCAAACAGGTAACGCCATTGAGAGGGGTAAAGACATTTGAAGCTGGGAAAGCCACAAGTTTAACGGGAGCCTGATAAACCAGAGCAGGCAGATCCCCCACTGACACTAAGATGAAGCAAGCCTATCAAAGGCCAGAGGGCTTTGGAGAGCCCTGAGAAACTAAGAGACAGTGATATTTGAGGCTGGAAAAGCCACAAGTGTGACAGGGGCACGATAAACAAGAGAGGGAAGACACCCTTCCAAAACCGAGCTAAGGCAAGCCTATTAGAGTGCCAGAGGGTTTTGGAGAGCCCTGAGAAACTGAAAGACAATAACAGTCAAAGCTGGGACAGCCACAAGGATAATTAGAGCCAAGGAAACCTGAACGGGCAGCAGCCCCATAGAGGCCCTGCTAAAGTTATCCCGTCAGAGGGCCAAAGGACTTTGAGGAGTCAAAGAAACTCGACATATAACAACCAGAACTGGAGAGAGAGAGAACCTGGAGGGTTCCAATTCTTAAGTACAAAAAAAGAACATTGGCAAGTACCACTTTCTGAAATGGAATTTTATTAAGAAAAACCTTTCTTGTTGGAAAGAGGGAACCGTTTAGAAATTAAGATTTAGCAAGCAGAATCTGCAGGAAGGTTGTGGATTGTATTGTGAGAAATTGATCAACTTTTAAAAACAAGCCTTCTTTAAAAAGAGCCAAGTGATTTGGCCAGGCAGAAGCCACGGACAGAGGTTATTGCTCCGCGCTCCTTTTTTTGGTAATTTTTTCCTCAATGTAGTAGGGCCAGTTCGCTAATGGGATTTGGACTAAGGACTCTTTTTTTTTCTTTAAGGAGCACTGTTATTTTTAGTTGGTTAGGAAGGGGCGTTCCCTCATAGCAGTAGGTGTGGATAGGCATTTGAATTTGTATTTAAATAAACATCCATAACCCTTGTAGAGCTTAGTCCTTCTTCTGATATGCCACGCTCCCTGCCTATTTAATCTATATTTGTCAGACTTATTTGAGCAGTTGAGCCAGCTTAGATATTTAGCTCCTAAAATCAGACATTTTTATATTGAGCCTCTGGTTTTCGCAAACGATACAATGGTTTTCAATAGCACATCCATAGCCAATGATGTTATTTTTAGATTAAAGACCATGTTACTAACTCACTTAGCTCAGATGAGGAAAGCCTATTCGAAATTCTGATCCTTTTTCAATTGCATCATTGATTAAATTCTATAAAGGGAAAATTACTCCATCATTGATGAATGGATTGGAAGTAATTAATACTCTGAGTCAGAACAAGCTTCATAAATTAGAGGGGAAAGTATGGAAAATAATCCTAAATCTACCACCAATCGGTCTCCAGTTTACTTATTGTATTGTTTGGCTCATGAAGTTAATGCTACTTCGAAAGATTTTTGTTCCAGGATTCAAAAATGTTATATTACAACCTTAACCAACTTGTTCTAAATGGTTTATCACCACCCCTGCATAATTTCATAACTGAATGTTCCCAATATATGAATTAAACTGGAATTAACTTGGATGATTTATTGAGTGATTTTAGTAAGGTAAAGCAGAACATGCTTGTGTGACGGGTGCTATCAACATGATTCGATTATAACTACTAAAATAATTATGATGTTCTACCTCTCTATAATACACTAATATCCAGATCACAAATCTAGGGCTTTCTTTATGAGAATGTGCTCCAATGTACTGTGTACTTTGGGTTTCACGGGCCCGGACACTGGGGATAGCCAAAAAAGACAGGGGCTGTTATCTCTGCAGAAATGGCAAAATATATGAATCTTGGCAACATTTGCTCTCAGATTGTGAGAAAACCCACATACATAGACTATTTGGGAAATTCATACACGAATTTGACACATATAATCACAGGGAGCTTTAGCTATTCAATATCGTCCCTCGGAATAGTTGTCTTGTATTGTGGAATGCGGAAATGTTAATGCAAAATAGTTGAAAATCAATGAAGGTGTTATTAAAACATTTTCACTTGTTGGAATTACGCAACATAGCTGTCAAAAACATCTAAGTCGAACACAGTATGCTTTGGATTGATTAGCTGCAAGCCATACAGAAACATGAATAGGTTTCTCTTGATTATTTATATGAATGGATGTACTTTTGTTTGATGTAATGTATTTTTGTTTGATGTAATGTAACTTACATGTTCTCGGCACTCAAATCACTTTAAAACCATTAATGTATGTTTCTTATTAGGATTTACAATATGGTCTAGAGGTAATTTGTGTGCAATAATTTCAGGTCCATCTTATGTTGAATCTTGGTATATTTGTTTTCACAATAGATGAATCTTGAGGAATTGAAAATGACACTTTATTTTGTAAAAAGTTCGGTAGATTGATTTTTTGAGAACTACATTTATTAATAAATATCTGATTTGTTTTATTGTCAAACAAGTGCCATTAATTGCTTGAGGGGTAATTTGTTAAATGAATAAAATGCCTTTAATATTGTTATATGAATCATCTTTTCCAACCTGGAACTTTTTTCTTTAAGTAAATTGTGTTTAGTTCTTAAGTTCCTGGATGAAGCAGGGGAGTCCCTTTATTAGGGTTATTAGTAGGGTATTTATTGAGCACAGACCTTTCTTCGGAAAGCAACAGAGCGCTTTACAATCATAGGGTGAAGAATAATGTTAAGGAGCAGAGGAATAAGGGAGCAGGGATCTAACAACAGGAGATGGAGGGCAATAGTCAGCAATGGATATTCAAGTAACCAGGGTAGGAAACAGTGGGGATCAGATTGACCTAGGTGTTAAGTAGTAGCCATTCCTTGAAGAGGAGGGTCTTGAGCTCCTTCCTGAACCTCTAGAAGCAAGCGGGTGAGTCGGATGTTTATGGGGAGGAGGTTCGAGACGCTTGGGGAATAGACAGAAATGGTATGTCTTCTGTTTTTTTCATTCCTGCACCGGCGGAGTTCCAGTCTGCACATGTCCTTATGTATGATGGATTGTAGGCCTCCAGAGATGCTGAGTTTCTCAGTGTGGTATCTTGGGGACTTCAGGGTCACAGCCTTGTAGATGATGCAGCAGGGTTTAACGATGATAGAGGCTTGCAGATGGAGCCAGTGCAGATCAATGAGGTTCAGGGTGATTTAGTTGAATTTGCAGAGTACTTTGATGAGTCATGCAGCAGCATGCAGGACACATTTCAGGGGAGCCAGTGTGGATGCTGGAAGGCAATTCAAAATATTAGTTGGCTTGTCCTCCCTGACACGACTACCTGTTAAGCAGTCAAATGTTTTTTTACAGCAACATTTATTTAGATGAACAATGCTTTTACAATAGGTGTTACAGCTTGTAAGTACAAAGGGCAAATTTAGAATTTTATTGGATTGAGTATCATTGTTGTATATGTTGGTTTTATATGTATTTATTAATTATGTTTTTATGGAACAATATTATTCCAAAATAATTCTTAAAATGGATGGAAACATCAGAATGCAATACACAGATGCCCCTGCAGTGTCTTGGTGAGACATCTGTGTCCAGCGTGAAGGACGTGAGTTTGAATCCTGGTGGAAGCTTATATATTTGTTAATAATAATAATATTAATAATAATAATAATAATAATAATAATAGAAATTGGTAATAGTATGAATAGGAAGCAATAGTATTGTAAGGTTTATAGTCATAATTGCCATTTTTACAGTCCGCCCCACTGAAATTGATACTGTGTTCTACAGGAGGCATAAAGGTATCTCTGATGAATAAATACCCGCTGGGTCCCCTTTGCACACTGACAGTGCCAATACTGCACCTTCATAAGCAGCAGTGTTTGGCCAGAGTTTGCCCAGTGCAATGGTTAAGAAAGCTGCAAGGATTTGCCAAGCACCAGTTCCCATTGTAGTTAAGATACACAGACACACAGTGGGATGCTGCTTTAACAAAACTAGGTGTACACATAGCACATTTCTTTCCGTTGCACATACTTAAAGCCACTTTTTCAAGTCATCAAAATGTATCATGATTGCAAGTGTCTTTAAAATACCTCATAGGTGTGATGATGTTCCTTGCCCATATCTTGGAGTAGAGGTTGGGGTGTCAAAGGTTCCTGGGTGCTGCCACCATCTGGGTGATGCTATGCACTGCAAAGGTGTGAGGGGATCCTCTTTCCTGCAGGCTCTATACTTTTAGCCGGGGCTTGTCATATTGACCACAACCATGACTCTTTACCTTTAAGGGAAGATCCAAGTGTGTGTGGAACATCCAACCCACAAGCACTCTTGTGGCGTAACCCTTGTGAAAAGTAACCCCATACTATAGTCGCATGACCCCCATCTCCTGCGAAGTGTTCAATTTAACATTGTGGCCATAGAGGACATG